>NW_024429199.1:24993100-25620724 GCF_017639785.1 Mesocricetus auratus
TCAAGACTTATTGCCAACATTCTCACTTTTCCACAAGATTAATGTAGCAGTAGGGGAACTTGGTGTACTTTGCAAATATCCAGGAATCATAATTACATACTTAAAACTTGGAATACAGGAGATATTAATCAAAAAAGACAAAAGATAAAGCAAAAATGTGCAGTTATAATTAATGAATTTTAACTTCTCCATTTCTGAAAATTAAAAGATTATGACTCAGTTATATTAAAGTATTGGGATAAAGGGAAATGATCTTTTCCATTAATTAAAGTTGTTCTTTGCCAATTGCATGTAAGTACGCAATGCACTCCAGTTATTCTCAAACTTGTCTTTCATCTTCCTGTTAAACTTCCCCTCCTTCCTACACATTCCTTTCTTATATTCATACCTGTTGTTTTATTTTAAGACCCACTTAGTTTAATCAGGTACATCTATGTGACCATGGATTTACAACCATCCACAGAATACGTGGTCAGCTCTCTAGTAAGTATGCAACTAAAGACAATGACTCTGTCTCCTGGAACCTATCCGTAGCCAGTATTTCAGCAAAGAGGGATAGGTAGGACCCCATGGACCTCTCCCCATCAATGACTGACAGTTGACTGTAGCAGTTCTGTACAGGGCCATTGTATGTAAAGGCAGCTATTGTGAGTTCGTGATTTCAATAGCTATGTCATTCCTAAAAGACATTTCACAGCCCTTCTCTATTTCACAGCACTTAGTTTCTTTCTGGCCCCTCTTCTGAAACATTCATTGTGGCCAAATGTCTTATTTAGAGTGAGCATTCAACAGTCACTTATTCGTGGCACTTTCAGGAAAAAAAATGATCGTTAATGAAAGTTTGTTTTTTTAATTCCAGTGGTTTTGCATAAGTTATCCAATTTAGTCTTCCAAAAATTCTCCAAGGTAGGTATTATTATCTTCATTTCAGCTGTAATGAAATTGAGACTTGGAGAAGTTACAATTAGTATTTACTAACTGCATATCTAAGCATTATACTTTATATGTATATATTATACAGTATAATATATAATTATGTTTATAAGTATATATTATACTTGAATTATGTTATGTTTGAATATATACATGTATATATATTCAAGTCCAGAAACATCCATCCAACCTCATCCTGGAACCCTTGAAATAACCATGCAATTTCTGTCCAAAAATTAACTGAGAGTGCCATTATTGGAACCATTCATCAATAGTTTCCCTTTAACATGAGCAATATAGTTAAATATAAATTATTGACTATGCTTACTCTAAGAGTAGAAGTTGTCCAAGATCAGTAATTCCAAGCTTGGCAAATCATCAAAATTTTCTGAAGAGCACTTAAAAAATATTCCCAAAGTCTTATTCTCAATATACTGAGTCAGAACCTCTGTGAATGGTCACTGAGTTTCCATAAATGCAAAACTCTCAAGGCAGGTTTCAAATATCATCCAACTAGGGAACAAAGAACATGACCCTTTAGAAATACCATGCATTATAGGTTTTTCAAAATTCAACAGCATACTTTACTTCACTCCATCCTAATATACACCTACTGGGTAGAATGTGGAGTAGATATCTTATCATCCTTGTGATATAAGCACAAGCCATTTCAACTAGGGAAGGAAATTTGAAGCATCTTCATTCATCTTCTTAGGTAGAAAAATCACTGAAGCCAAACAAAACCAGGTTTGGATACATAGCATAAGTGGGGGATAGACTGTACTCCCACCACCCCACCACCCCACCACACAACCACACCACCACCCCACCACCCCACCACACAACCACACCACCACCCCACCACACAACCACACCACCACCCCACCACCCCACCACACAACCACACAACCACACCACCACCCCACCACCCCACCACCCCACCACACAACCACACAACCACACAACCACCCCACCACCCCACCACACAACCACCACACCACACCACCACCCCACCACACAACCACACCACCACACCACCACCCCACCACCCCACCACACAACCACACCACCACACCACCACCCCACCACACAACCACACCACCACCCCACCACCCCACCCACAGCTCAGATATCATCATGGAAGAGGAAGTGAAAAGAGCGTAAGAGCCAGTGGTAGAGGCTAACTCTAAGGAAATATTATCTTCTGGATACAGCAGAGTAACTGCACTTAGGAACTCACAGACATGGCCACAGCATGCACAAGACCTGTGCAAGCTCAAGCCAGGCCAAATTTCAACATGGAGAGGGAAGTTGAGTGCACAATACCAGCCCTAGCTGTGGAGCCAATGGCAATGGTTAGCAGCTGGGAGAGGTAGAGACAGTTTTCTCTAAGGGTGTATCCCCTGACAAACTGACCCTGTTCCAGTTGAAGACCAGATGCCCAAGAATATTTGGGCTGCACACATAGGTCTTGAAAGATTTTTTGAAATGGATACACAGTTAGGTGGGAAGAGAACTAGGGGTGGATCTAAGAAGAGTTGGGTGTGAGTGTGGAGTAAGATCAAAACACACATGTACCCAGCACTCGGGAGGCAGAGGCAGGTAGATCTCTGTGAGTTCGAGGCCAGGCTGGACCGACAGCCTCCAAAACAATACAGAGAAACGCTGTCTCGTAAAATCAAAACAAAAAACAAAACAACAACAACAACAACAAAACCACATGTGTATGTACTCTCGACTCTCAAAGAACTAATAAAAAGAGTACAAATGTCGCCTGCTAGACTTCCTTCTCTCCTCACCTTACTTGGAAAACACTGAATGGACAGCATTATGAGCTGAACTAGATCCCTGAAAATCATGTGATGTGCATGAACTCACAGCAAGAACAAGATTTGTACAAGAACAATCCAGCATGGATGTGGGAAAATCTCATGATGGCCCACCCCATTGTGAGAAATTATGTAATTGATGGATGGTGAGGAAGGGATGATCAGTTTTCTTTAGCAATGTGGGTTCTGGGAGGGTGCCCGTGCTTCAGTAGATGATCTCACATTCATGAACATATAGGCAGTACTGAATAAATCAGTGCTGGGAGAGGGGGCAAGAAATCAGGGGAGAAATTGAGGGAGGAAAAAAACTAAGGGTGGATTTTGGTACAAACACATTATATGTATGTATGACTATTAATTTTTAAAGAGAATCTGACATCTTCTTCCCATAAATTGCAGAACGTGGTCATGGAAATCAGTTTTTGCATATTTAAAGATGAGGTCCTATGGAACTAGAGAGTACCCATAACCAAACATCATAGTGTATTTAAAGGATATAGAAATTTTGATACAGACTCATAACAAGAATCCCACGTGGAAATGAGTATAGAATGGAAGACAATTCTCTAAGTCAGGATGGGCAAAGATGATATTGAACTACCAGAAACTAGGGATCATGTGTGGTACAGATCAACTGACTCAGAGAACTAATTTGTTCAGTTCAGGCTAGTGTCTGAAGCTCTGAGGAAAAATATAAGGAGAAAGAAAGGAAAGAAGAAATGGAGAAAGGGAGAGAAGAAAGGGAGGGAGGGAAGAATCTAGCGGGAAATGACATCAATCCTTTATCTTCCTAACATTAATCTTTATTATGTACTAGAAATGTATAGTTAACAAAGTTGACTAAAATAGATAAGCAACAGCCAAAATATCTCCCTGCATACTCCCAGTGCCACGTCTGGAATTCCAGGGCTTCTGGGATTGAGGGCTTCCCTTCTTCGTCTTGTTGTCTGCTCTGAAAGGTAGAAGCAGCCACATCTCCATAATACAGCCAACATCAGATGGTGGGTCCCGAAGTCCAGAAAGAAGTTTCCCGGGGGCCGCTCCCGGCTTCCAGAAGAGCCGCCCACACAGGAAAGAGATCAGCCCCTCCAAGACCCCAACCCAGCAAGCCCAGCTTCAGGTGAGATTGGGTCTCCAGCGGGGGACCGCCCGCCCATCACCCATCACCCTCCATCTTCGGGGCCACTCCTGGCTTCCAGAAGAGCCGCCCACACAGGAAAGAGATCAGCACCTCCAAGATCCCAACCCAGCAAGCCCAGCTTCAGGTGAGATTGGGTCTCCAGCGGGGGACCGCCCGCCCATCACCCATCCCCCTCCATCTTTGGGGCCGCTCCTGGCTTCCAGAAGAGCCACCCACACAGGAAAGAGATCAGCCCCTCCAAGACCCCAACCCAGCGAGCCCAGCTTCAGGTGAGATTGGGTCTCCAGCGGGGACTGCCCGCCCATCACCCATCCCCCCCCTCCATCTTCGGGGCCACTCCTGGCTTCCAGAAGAGCCGCCCACACAGGAAAGAGATCAGCACCTCCAAGATCCCAACCCAGCGAGCCCAGCTTCAGGTGAGATTGGGTCTCCAGCAGGGACCGCCCGCCCATCACCCATCCCCCTCCATCTTTGGGGCTGCTCCTGGCTTCCAGAAGAGCCACCCACACAGGAAAGAGATCAGCCCCTCCAAGACCCCAACCCAGCGAGCCCAGCTTCAGGTGAGATTGGGTCTCCAGCGGGGACTGCCCGCCCATCACCCATCCCCTCCCTCCATCTTCGGGGCCGCTCCCGGCTACCAGAAGAGCCGCCCACACAGGAAAGAGATCAGCCCCTCCAAGACCCCAACCCAGCGAGCCCAGCTTCAGGAAAGACATCAACCCCTCCAAGACCCAACCCCAGGGAGTCCAGCTTCAGGAAAGAGATCAGCCCCTCCAAGACCCCAACCCCAGCGAGTCCAGCTTCAGCATCCCCAGCTTCAGCTGCAGTAAGGAAGGAGACCAGAGGAGACAGAAAGACCCCACCAGCACCCACTGGAAGAAGAGATGGGAAGAAGACAGAATAAGAGATCACTCAGCAATAGAAACACCAACATGACCCCACCAGAATCCAGGGATCCAACACCAGCAAGACCCGAAAAGCACTACATAGATGAACAAGAGGAGACAGACCTTAAAAATTATCTCATGAAGATGATGGAGACCCTCAAAGAAGAAACAAGGAAATCCCTTAAAGAAATAGAAGAAAAAACAAACAAAAAAATCCATGAAATGGGGGAAAAATTCAAGAAATAAACAAATCTCTCGAAGAATCTAAAGAGCACCAAGAAAAAACAACCAAGAAAATTAAGGAAACAGCTCAAACAGTTGAAGGATTGAAAGCTGAAATAGAAACGATAAAGAAAACACAGAATGAAGGGATGCTGGAAATAGAAAAGCTCGGTAAATGGTCTGGAACTACAGATGCAAGTATCACCAATAGAATACAAGAGATAGAAGAGAGAATCTCAGGTGTTGAAGACTCATTAGAGGATATAGAGTCGTCAACCAAAGAAAATCTCAAAACCAACAAATCCTTAACACAAAATATCCAGGAAATATGGGACACCGTGAAGAAGCCAAACCTGAGAATAATAGGTATAGAAGAAGGTGAAGAACTTCAACTTAAAGGTACAGAAAATATATTAAACAAAATCATAGAAGAAAACTTCCCTAACCTCAAGAAAGATATGCCTATGAAAGTACAAGAATCTTACAGAACACCAAATAGGCTTGACCAGAAAAAGAAGTCACCTCGCCATATAATAATCAAAACATCAAACCTACAGAGTAAAGAGAAAATATTAAGAGCAGCTAAAGAAAAAGGCCAAGTAACATACAAAGGCAGACCTATCCGAATTACACCTGACTTCTCAATGGAAACGATGAAAGCCAGAAGATCCTGGTCAGATGTCCTACAAACGCTAAGGGAACAAGGATGCCAGCCCAGACTACTATATCCAGCAAAGCTCTCAATTACCATAGATGGAGAAAACAAAATATTCCATGACAAAGCCAGATTTAAACAATACGTATCCATGAATCCAGCTCTACAGAAAATGCTAGAAGGAAAACCTAGAGCCAAGGAAGATAACTACATTCACAAAGACACAGGCAATATATAATCATACTTTACAAAACACCAAAAGAAAAAGGGAGGAGAAACTACACAAAATAACTTCACTAACAATAAATCAAGCGCAAACAAGGATCACCAATCAATGGTCATTAATATCCCTCAATGTCAACGGCCTCAACTTGCCTATAAAAAGACACAGACTAGCAGAATGGATACGAAGACAGAACCCTTCCTTCTGCTGCATACAAGAAACACATCTCAACACCAAAGACAGACGTTATCTCAGAGTAAAGGGCTGGGAAAAGATCTTCCAATCAAACGGCCCCAAGAAACAAGCGGGCGTAGCAATCCTAATATCTAACAAATTAGACTTCAAATTAAAATCAATCAAAAGAGATGAAGAAGGGCACTTCATATTCATCAAAGGAAAAATACATCAAGACGAAGTCTCGATTTTAAACATCTATGCCCCAAATACAAAGGCACCTACATTCGTGAAAGAAACATTACTAAAGCTCAAAATGCACATAAAATCTCACACACTAATAGTAGGAGACTTCAACACTCCGCTCTCACCGTTAGACAGGACCTCCAGACAGAAACTTAACAAAGAAACAAAAGAATTAATAGAAGTTATGACCCAACTGGGTTTAACAGACATCTATAGAACACTCCACCCAAATACAAAGGGATATACCTTCTTCTCGGCACCACATGGAACCTTCTCTAAAATTGACCACATAATAGGAAACATAGCAAATCTCCACAGATACAAAAAAATTGGAATAACCCCTGCATCTTATCAGACCACCATGCATTAACATTAGAATTCAACAATAACACAAATCGCAGAAACCCTACAAACTCATGGAGATTGAACAATGCACAATTGCACCATCCCTGGGTAAAGGAACAAATAAAAAAAGAAATTAAAGACTTCCTCGATTTCAATGAGAATGAAGACACAACATACACAAACTTATGGGACACTTTGAAAGCAGTGCTGAGAGGAAAGTTTATAGCACTAAGTGCCCACATGAAAAAACTGGAAAACAGTCATACTAGAGAATTAATAGCACAGCTGAATGTTCTAGAACAAAAAGAAGCAAACTCCCCCAGGAGGAGCAGACGCCAGGAAATAATCAAATTGAGGGCTGAAATCAATCAAGTAGAAACCAGGAAAACACTGAGAAGAATCAATGAAACAAAGAGTTGGTTCTTCGAGAAAATCAACAAAATAGACAAACCTCTGTCCAAACTAACCAAAAGACAGAGAGAGAACATGCTAATTAACAAAATCAGGGATGAAAAAGGGGACATAACAACGGACTCTGAGGAAATCAAGAGAATCATCAGGGCATACTTTGAAAATCTGTACTCCACAAAATTTGAAAATTTAAAGGAAATGGACAATTTCCTGGATAGATATCACTTGCCAAAACTAAATCAAGAACAGATAAATAATCTAAACAGACCTATAACCCCTAATGAAATAGAAGCAGTCATCAAAAGTCTCCCAAACAAAAAAAGCCCAGGCCCAGATGGCTTCAGTGCAGAATTCTACCAGAAATTCAAAGAAGAGCTCATTCCAATACTCGTCAAAGTATTCCACACAATAGAAGCAGGAGGCTCACTGCCAAACTCTTTCTACGAGGCTACAATTACCTTGATACCCAAGCCACACAAAGACACCACTAAGAAAGAGAACTATAGACCAATTTCCCTCATGAACATTGATGCAAAAATACTCAATAAAATACTTGCAAACCGGATTCAAGAACACATCAGAAAAATCATCCACCATGATCAAGTAGGCTTCATTCCAGGAATGCAGGGATGGTTTAACATTAGAAAATCTATCAATGTAATCCACCATATTAACAATCTGCAAAAGAAAAACCACATGATCATCTCACTAGATGCTGAAAAAGCCTTTGACAAAATCCAGCACCCCTTCATGATAAAGGTCCTAGAGAGATCAGGGATAACAGGAACGTACCTGAATATAATTAAAGCAATATACAGTAAACCAACAGCTAACATCAAACTAAATGGAGAGAAACTCAAAGCAATTCCTCTAAAATCAGGAACAAGACAAGGCTGTCCACTCTCTCCATATCTCTTCAATATTGTACTTGAAGTTCTAGCTACAGCAATAAGACAACAAAAGGAGATAAAGGGGATACAAATAGGAAAAGAAGAAGTCAAACTTTCACTATTTGCAGATGATATGATAGTTTACATAAGTGACCCAAAAAACTCCGCAAGGTTACTCCTAGAGCTGATAAACACCTTCAGCAATGTGGCAGGATACAAGGTAAACTCAAAAAAATCAGTGGCCCTATTATATACAGAAGATGAAGTGACTGAGAAAGAAATCAGAGAAACATCACCTTTTACAATAGCCAAAAACAGCATCAAATATCTGGGGATAATGTTAACCAAGGAAGTGAAGGACCTGTATATCAAGAACTTTGTGTCTTTGAAGAAAGAAATCAAAGAAGATACCAGAAAATGGAAAGATCTCCCATGCTCTTGGATTGGTAGGATCAACATAATAAAAATGGCAATCTTGCCAAAAGCAGTCTACAGATTCAATGCAATCCCTATCAAAATTCCATCACAATTCTTCAAGGACCTGGAAAGAACATTAATCAACTTTATATGGAAAAACAAAAGGCCCAGGATAGCCAAAACATCCCTATACAATAGAAGAACTTCAGGAGGCATCACCATACCTGACTTCAAGCTCTATTATAGAGCTATAGTCCTGAAAACAGCTTGGTATTGGCACAAAAATAGGCAGGTAGACCAATGGAACCGAATCAAAAGCCCTAATTTTAACCCACACACCTATGAACACCTGATTTTTGACAAAGAAGCTAAAACTGTACAGTGGAAAAGAGAAAGCATCTTCAACAAATGGTGCTGGCATAACTGGGTAGTGGTATGCAGAAGACTGCAGATAGATCCATGTTTATCGCCTTGTACAAAACTTAAGTCCAAATGGATCAAAGATCTCAACATACATCCAGCCACACTGAAACTTTTAGAAGAGAAAGTGGGAGATACTCTTCAACGAGTTGGTACAGGAGACCACTTCCTAAACATAACACCAGTGGCACAGGCACTGAGATCGACAATTAACAAATGGGACCTTTTGAAACTAAAAAGCTTCTGTAAGGCAAAGGACACAGTCAAAAAGACAAAAAGGCAGGCCACAGAATGGGAAAAGATATTCACTAACCCTACATCTGACAGAGGGCTAATCTCCAAAATTTACAAAGAACTCAAGAAACAAGTCTCCAAAACACCAAAGGATCCACTTGAAAGGTGGGGTACAGAGCTAAATAGAGACTTCTCAGTAGAGGAGGCTAAAATGGCCAAGAGACACTTAAGAAAGTGCTCAACATCCTTAGCCATCAGGGAAATGCAAATCAAAACAACTCTGAGATACCATCTTACTCCTGTCAGAATGGCTAGAATCAAAAACACCGAAGACAATTTATGCTGGAGAGGATGTGGAGAGAGAGGAACACTCCTCCACTGCTGGTGGGAATGCCGACTCATACAGCCTCTTTGGAAATCAGTATGGAGATTCCTCAGGAAAATGGGAATTAATCTACCACTAGACCCAGCAATTCCACTCTTAGGCATTTATCCAAATGAGGCAGGTTCATACAACAAGGGCATCTGCTCCACTATGTTCATAGCAGCATTGTTTGTAATAGCCAGAACCTGGAAGCAACCTAGATGCCCCTCAACTGAAGAGTGGATAGAGAAAATGTGGTACATTTACACAATGGAGTATTACTCGGCAGAAAAAAACAATGGAATCTTGAAATTTGCAGGGAAATGGATAGCACTGGAAGAAACCATCCTGAGTGAGGTAACCCAGTCGCAAAAAGACAAACATGGTATGTACTCACTTATATATGGATTTTAGACATGGATCAGGATAGTGCCAGTCTGCACTTCCACAGATAGAGAGTCTGGGAAACAGGAAAGAACCTAAAAGATATGCATATATGCATAGTACCCAAGAGAAGAGGATGGAGACAAGATCCTCTGAATGGATGGGGAACACGGCGAGGGGAGAGGGGGAGTGGGACCTGGGAAGAATAGAGGGGGTAAAGAGGAAGGGAGTTGGTCATGGGGGAACAGGAAGTTGAGGGGGTGGGGGTAGAATAGGGGAAATGGGAATCATAGGATCGAAGACAGATCAGGCACCAGAGTGACCTCGAGTGATCTAAAGGTATAACATCAATTGGCAAGCTAAGCAATAGTGGAGGGACCACCTCGAATGCCCATTCCTGATAATGAACTTGATGTCTATAACCATCCGGGAGCCTTCATCCTGTGACTGATGGAAGCAGAGGCAAACACACAACTAATCACTGAACTGAATCCAAGGAACCCAGTGACAGAGAGGAGTGATGAGCAAATTGGCAAAGAATGGGCTGGCAAAACCAGCAGAGACAGCTGATCTGAACAGGGGAGTGCCCTTGAACCCCAGACCAACAGTGGGGAGGCCAGCATGGGACTGATCTGGACCCCCCAAATGTGAGTGTCAGCGAGAAGGCCTGGGCAACCTATGGGGCCCTGAGCTGTGGATCAGTGTCTATCCCTGGTATACAAACTGTCTTCATGTGCCTATAGCACAAAGAGAGATGCTCTCTCAGCCTGGACTCTTAGGGGAGTGCCTTGACCCTACCAAGAGTAAAATGACAGACTCTAGATATCCCCTATGTGGAAGGATTTGGCAATAGGGTGGGAGGGAGGGGGGGAAGGGGAGTGCGGGAAGAGGGGAGGGAGAGGGAACTGGGATTGACATGTAAAACAAGCTATTTAAAATTAAAATAAAAAATGGAAAAAAAAGATGGAAAATACACTTAAAAAAAAAAAAAGAAGTTTCCCAAAGAAATTTACCTCAAGATACAAACTATCTCATAAACACTGGTTGATCAATTAAAAATATTTCAGAGTCAGCACATGAGGGGTTCCTGAGACATTTGTCATGTGATATCCTTTTAGCCGCATGTCCACAGTTTTGGTTGGCAAGGACTTCGGATCTTACTTTCCAATTTTTTTTTTTTTTGGTTTTTACGAGACAGGGTTTCTTTGTATTGTTTTGGAGGCTGTCGGTCCAGCCCGGCCTCGAACTCACAGAAATCCACCTGCCTCTGCCTCCCGAGTGCTGGGATTAAAGGCGTGCCCCATCACCGCCCGGCCTTACTTTCCAATTCTTAATAAAATGATTTGATAAAACCACCATTTGTGTATATTTTAATACTATTTAATCTGGTTGGGGGTTATATCTTTGACTTTTAAGAACCAAAGACAAGATATGTGAGCATTAAAAGCACATAAAAGTGTAAATAGATTATGTCAACATGACTAATGCTAAACTGATTTTGTAACACTTACAAAATGTTGGAATATTTGGTAATTTAACCTACCAAAGGTCCATACATATTTTCTCTCATTTTGTTGTAGCACGGCATGTATAAAAGGAACTCAACATGAATTATTTACTACAGCAATCCATGCAATTCAGGGTTTGGTCTCAAATGGAGGCACAAGGTTCAGAGGGGAAGCTGTGTAGGAGCCTCGGAGCTTGGCTTCAAATCCGCAGTCAAATGCACTTGGATCTAGTTCATGTCCCTCATTGCCATTTTCCTCTTCTCCCTGGTTATCTTCCTCTCCCAGTCACAGTCTTCTTCTTTTTTTTCTACGATGTGTCCATAATGAAGTTTTTGTTGTTGTTGTTGTTTTGCTATCAAGAGGAACAGGGTATTGGGGACAGGGTCAAGGCAGCGGTCATTTTTTTGGTTAAGACTAGACATATATTTCATGTAGATGGTAATGATTCAGTAGAGATGAACATTAACGATGGAGAAGAAAAAAAAACCTATCCAGAGTCTCCTTCAGGAGGGAAAGGCAAGTGCACAGTTACAGGAGCCGGTTTTGAGGAGGAGATGGGCCAGCTCAGCAGTGCCAGGGGACATAGGATAAAGTCTAGGGCAGCCGCTGTGGCCTGTGGACTATGGGGAGGTGCAGCATAGAACCATCCAAAGGCGCCTCTGCTGATCCTATTTTCTCACTGAAACAGCTACCCTGAAAGTTTCCAGAATTTAGCCATCCCAAATAAGACCAGACCAAGTGGATGTGTGCACAGGTCCAGCCTGTGGCAGCTGTCCAAGTGTAAGGTAGAATACATAGATCTGGGAGAAAACTTGGGTTCATGGCATTTGAATTGCAGTATTAATGTTTTTTACTCTTTTTGCTTTTATGAGTGGCCTGCCCCTCAGCTCCCAAGCAAATCACACATGGAAGCTTATTCTTAGTTATGAGTGCCCGGCCTTAGCTTGCCTTATTCCTAGCCAGCTTTTCTTATCTTAAATTAACTCATCTATATTTTCCCTCTGGGATTTTTGTCTTTCTTATTTCTGTATATCTTACTTTCCTTCTACTCCATGGCTAGCTGGGTGACTGGGTGGCTGGGTGGCTGGGTAGCTGGGTGGCTGGGTGACTGGGTGGCTGGGTGACTGGGTGGCTGGGTGACTGGGTGACGATTGGGTGCCTGGGTGCCTGGGTGATGATTGGGTGCCTGGGTGACTGGGTGATGATTGGGTGGCTGAGTGACGATTGGGTGGCTGGGTGGCTGGGTGGCTGGGTGACTGGGTGGCTGGGTGACTGGGTGACGATTGGGTGCCTGGGTGCCTGGGTGATGATTGGGTGCCTGGGTGACTGGGTGACGATTGGGTGACTGGGTGACGATTGGGTGGCTGGGTGGCTGGGTGGCTGGCCCCTGCCATCCTCCTCTCCTTGTTCTCTCACTCCCCTTTCTCCTTCTATTTATCCTCTCTGCCTGACAGCCCCGCCTGTCCTTGCTCCTGCCTGGATACTGGCCATTCCGCTCTTTATTAGACCATCAGGCGATTTAGACAGGCAAAGAATCACAGCTTCACAGAGTTAAACAAATGTAGGATAAACACAAATCACACACCTTAAAATAGTATTTCCCAACATTGAATCTTTAAGGTCAAGTTAAAGATGATAAAGATATGGGGGGGCGGAAAACAACTGTAAAGATACTTCATAGGATTTTGTTTGGGCAACTGAGATCACAAGGGGACAGAGTGTCCCAGAAAGCTGAAGGGCTTGGTCAGTTCCTGGTCGTTGTGTGATTCAAGAATGAGCAAAGCCAAGGTCCTAAGGGAGGTAACATTGAAAACTAAAGGGAGTGTAACTTGGAGGACAGATGCAGACCATCAGACTGCTTTCCATTCCCGAGAGCTCTGGGCATTTCAGGTTTATCCTGGAGTTTATGTTTGCCACCCTTTTTGTTAGAATAACTCTTAATGTCTAATTGTTCCATCTCTAGATCAGAAGGCACTTCCTGGCTCAGCTTCCTCCAGTCCTGCACACTGAATGGAATCTTCTGTGTCCTTGTATATTCTCAAGTTTGTGATCTTCAAGTGGATAAGACAATACTCACTCCCTTTCCCTTCTTAATCCACCGCCAAGAGGCTGCCTAGGAATAATCCAGCTCCACCCCCTCCTACGGCTGCCCTACTCTGATCATTTTCCAGTCAAGATGATTGCCTTAGAAGTATAAACTGGGTCATGCTATGCTTCTGCTTGGAGCCCTTAATAGACTTTCCAACGGCTCTTAAAGAACAAATTCTTTCCATTGGACACATGGCCCTGCAGGTCCAATTTAAAGTTGCTCTTTAACCTCCCTACTCACTGGGCTCTTTCTGCTTTTTATTCTCTAGATACTTGGACTTACAGGACTTCCAAAATGCTATATTTCTTCCTGATCTCAACATCATCTCAAACCCATTTTCCTCCATCTGGCACTCTTCTTACCCTTAGACAGCAGTTCATGGATCACAGCCTCGAGGATGCCACCTGCCATCCCAAGCTAGCTAAGAATGCTTGACCACAGCTCCATACACCACCCTGCCCCCCTGCAGCACCCAGTGGCTCCCATGACTGTATTGTTATTTGGGTGACTACTTAGTTGTGTTCTCACAAGACTCCTAAACTCTCATGAAGATAATGGCTCTTTATTATATTCTCAGCATCTTCCATGGTCATTGACTCATAAAAGTGCTTCAAAACTATCTCTTCACTGAATGAATTAATTAATAAATACAAGGGCCTAAAGTTTTACTTAGTAGTCTCTAAAATCCAGTCAGTTTGTTTCCCCTGTTTATTTATAATTCATATGCTAAAAAAAGAACATGATCAAATACATGCTCATGCACACACACACACACACACACACACACAGAGAGAGAGAGAGAGAGAGAGAGAGAGAGAGAGAGAGAGAGAGAGAGAGAGACCTATGTTAATGTGTTTCCACACAGATCTTTTAAAACCCTGAACAAACCGGGCGTTGGTGGCGCACGCCTTTAATCCCAGCACTTGGGAGGCAGAGGTAGGTGGATCTCTGTGAGTTTGAGACTAGCCTGGTCTACAGAGCTAGTTCCAGGACAGCCTCCAAAACAATACAGAGAAACCCTGTCTCTAAAAAAAACAAAAACCAAAACAAAAAAAAAAACAAAAAAAAAAACAAAAAACAAAAACAAAAATAAAACCCTGAACAAGTCCATTGTAGTTTGCAACTTACAACCTAGGCCTTAATTCTTAAATGTATACATAGATAAACCACTTGTGGTTTCTTCTGGAATATGAGTTTCCAAGAAATCTTGCTGAACTGTGTGTGAAGATCTCATCTCAGGCATAGAAGCCATATTCACTGGAGTTTCCCTGCATAGAATATATTGATACAATAGTAAAGGCAGGAGTATTTTTTAACGCAATTGAGAGTTGCTTCCTAAGCTTATCCTACAAAGTAGTGTCTGTTTTCCACATGGCAGCGGCATTTTTCATACTTAAACACTTGTGTGATACAGAGAATACATAGTCTTTTCATGGAAGTTACACATTTGCTCACTTTCTCTGACAAACAGAAAATATAAATGGCAGGCGTATAAAAGTTTACAAAATAAGGTAGGTAGCAGATGCATAATTGAGCATATGCATATTTTCTGCTCAGTCTTCAATTGATAAAAAAACCAACAGAAATGTGAGAAATCCTTGAAGTGTCTCCTTTTTATTAATAAATATTAATAAATTATTAATAAATATTAATAAAATATTTTAACAGGTCTGAAGGGATGACTCAAGCAGTTGAGAGCACTATCTGCTTTTCCTGAGGACCCAGGTTCAATTCCCAGCACTCTCATGGCAGGTTCCAACTATCTGTAACTTCAGCCCCGGGGTACCTGGCATCCTCTTCTTGATTTCTTGGGCAACAATACACACATGTGTATATGCAAGCAAAACACTCATACACATGCAAATACACAAATAATTTTTAAAGGATTTTATGTAAGAACTACTTTGGAGAGGATGGGTGTTGTAATTTTTAAAAAGTGGCATACAAGAGAAAGACATCATGAAACAGAGTTCAAGTGGAGGCTTTTTGGTTTGGGTTTTTTTTTTTTTTTTGGTTTTTATTTTTGTAGGGGAAAGGGAAATTGAAAAGGAGGAAGGGGAGGGAAGAGACCAGCCTCCAAGACAGGAGCAGTGGCAGAGAGAAGGCAGAGAGGAGGAGAGGGAGGGAGACAGGGGAGGGAAGAACAGAGAGAGGGGTGGGGGAGACGGGGATGGAGGAATGGGAGGTGGCCGGGCCCTTTTAAAAGGGAACATAGTGAATGCACACAGGTGGTGCTCTTAGTGGCTGCAGCTGAGAGCGTGTCCTGCTAGATCTCCAAAAGCAGGCCAGTACAAATGCCTACATACTAACGCTGAGCACAATGGAACAGACACACCTATACTCTGTGCTTTCGAAGCTGAGATAGGAGGTCTGCTGTGAGTTGAGGTCAGCCTGATCTGCATAGCAAGTTCATGCCAGATGGAACTATTTAGCCAGACTCCGGAAAAGACAAACAGGGGGGAACTATTTTGAGGAAATTCTTAGAATGGCTTAATTTGGATAGAAGAAAAACTATTTTAACAAAAGCAATGGTACCCAGTGCTGCACGCCTCTTTTTTCAACCTGTCAGCAATCAATATTCTGTCAGGATTCAGTCCAAGTTCAAGAAGTGGCTCTGCAGAGGTGCTCCTGAGAACCTGCCCTCGCCACAGCCACCAGCGCCAAGCTGACACATCTGCCTCCATGAAGCAGGAGGAGCTGTGCTTCATCGTATCGTCATTGCAAACAGCAGATTTCTCGCCACCTTCTTTATCACAGCCTCGGAAAGGTCCCACTGCAGCGCCAGATTCACATCCAAACATCTCCAGCTGACTCCGACACGCATGCGCTCATGATCAGTTTTAGAAATTGACATATTATTCAGAATCCGATGCTTCTGGGCTCATGACTCATGTCTCTTTTCACACCGGCTGCGGTAGGAGTCCACGTGAGATGGAGATCAGCTGCGGATGTTAAGATTTACAATTACACTTCCCATGATGCTTTGTTTGAACTGATGTTGGTAATGTTGCTGTTTTTATATTTAAAGAACAATCAGGGTTTTTTTTTTTTGTTTTTAAACATGTGTTTCATCTTCTATTTTAGAAATTACTCTCAATTCTTGCTTTTATCCTGGTCTTTCGGTAGCTTTTGGTCAAGCATTTTAAAATTGACTTGACTGAGGGAAGACAATGTGCATGTTTGAAGTTTCAAAGCAGCATAAGAAGGATGGCAATCCTTGTATTGTTCCAGAAGACAAGAGAGAGTATTGGCATCTTGACTTGAACTTGGTCAATAAAGAGGAGGATGAAAAGGAAAAAGAAAGAGATGGAGAAACCCTGATTAAAAATTGGGCACTGAGTTCTGACCTTGGAGTCCACAGTCAGGAGAAGCTGAACTTTGCACACTGTACTGTTCCCGCCCCGTGACTAAGCAAGTTGGCAAGCACCCAGAATCCCGGTTGCTAGAAGGCTGCCCCGAAAAAATGACCCACACTGGTCTCTACTTGTCACCACCGCAGCATGGGGCTGTTAACTTTGCTTAAAATATCCCTGGTGTTGCCCTCTAGAAAGCGCTGGTTCGGTCTCTTAGATTGCTGTGTGGTCTAGTTTTCTTTCTGTTGCTGTGATAAAACACACACAGGCCAAAAGCAACTGGGGGAGTAAAGGTTTGCTTCATTTTACAGGTTATAATCCATCGCTGAGAAAGTCGGGGCAAGAACTTGAAGGAAAAGCCATGAAGGGATGCTATTTGCGAAGGAAAAGCCATTACTTAGTCCAGGAAAGCAGCCTTACAGATGACTGCCTTTATTTCCACACATCTCTAGCCCAAGGATAAAGAGTAGAAAAGGCACCTGAAATGGCAGGTGTTTCCTCTAAGCATTTCCCAAGGGCATCATAAACTCCTACACTGGTCCTTCAGTCTCCTTCCCCAAAACTAATGAACTTAAGCATCTCCTCCCTCCATGTTAGTTGGCTTTCTGTTACTGTGATAAAGACCCTGATCAAAAACAACTTGGGGAGGAGAGGGTTTGACTTGTATGACCTTATCACAGTCCATCATTGAGGGAAGTCAGGGCAGGAACTTAAGCGGGGCAGGAACCTGGAGTCAGGAACTCAAGCAGTGATCATGGAGGGATGTTGTTTATTGGCTTGCTTTCGATGGCTTGCCTAGACTGCTTTCTTATTCAGGCCTCTACATCAACCATTAATCAAGAAAATGTCCTTCAGACTTGCCTACAGGCAAGCCAATGGAGGAGGTTTCTCAATTGAGGTTATTCTTACCAGATAACTCTGGCTTGTGTGAAGTTGACAAAAACTAAGGAACTAACTAGCTAACTAACCAGGACACCATCTCTCTGAATCCAGGAAGAAAACACTCATTTCCCAAGGCAGAAAGAGGGGTCTGATGTGGAAACAGTCCCTCATAGCACACAGCGAGCTTCAGGGGCATAGCAAGGCTGACACTAATGTAGTGATTCTCAAGGACCAAGGAAGAGTTAGATGGATTCAGAGGGCTACCATCCATCATCATTTGTGCTGGTGGGGGCCCAGCCTCTTAGCCCCTGACAGACTGTGACACCATAGGCCCTGTATCCTCCTGGTTCCTGAGCTCATTTTGGTGAAATACAGCTATATGGAGACCTCCACTGACTAGCACTTGTACCCAACCTGTCTTAGGGCTTATGAGATTTGGGTCCAGACCAGCCATAAACCCATGGCTCTTTCCCCCAGCCACAGCTGACAATCATTTTAAAAACTCTCTTCTACTCCCCTTGAGGGAGGGGAACCAGGCAGGGAGTCAGGTTACTTAACCCCCCCACTCTCCACTCCCCCACCCTGCCCACACCTCCTCCCCCCTACATCAGCTGAAACAATTGCTGTCACCTTAAAAATTGAGCTCCGAGCTCACACACTCAGGAGAAGTGTTGCCAAGGACACACAGATTTCCTGGATCAGTTTCAATTACTGAGGGAAGGTGCCAATTGTTAAAGAAAACTAAAAAATACCCACAACGGCTGTGAGATCTTTTCATTCCCCACTCTTGAGGTAATTTGTTCTGATTGCAACTATTTCAAAAGACAAGATTACACACCAGGGAAGCACAGCGATGGAGAAAGGGAAATCTGTCCCCTGCTGAGGCTGTATCAAGCTCAACTCCATGTTTGGAAGCAAGGGCCAGATTCCCTTGCTGCACTAATGAAACCTCCTTAGCTGTGAACACTAGTGCTGAACTGAGCTAGTGAGAAGAGAGGACCCGCCATGGACAGGGGTGAGAGGGGAGGAGGCTGGGACATTTGGAGATTGTTACCATTTTTGTCTTCCCTATTAAAGAATGGGAACTAAACTATTTACTAAAAATAAAACGCCTGTCATTAGATGAAGAAAGGACAAAGTTGAAATCCAGCATCACTCAAATGAAAAAAGACACGAGCCACATTCACGTTTGCAAGTGGTAGACTTAAATATTTGTGTTTTCAAACTGTTTCTCTACCCACCCCATTCACACATTGCCAATTCTCTTTAACTATCCCCAAATGTCCCCTTCCACTGAGACGGTATTTTCACCATAGGCTAAGGGTGGGCTATATAGTTTACAAGTGGTAAGTAGTGGTTAGAATTCCTATTAGAAGCAGCAGACAAATGCCCTTCCAGCTGGCAGAGGGGAAAACAGCCTGTCTATGCATTGAAAAGATCTAGGCTCCCTGAACGACCAGCACCAAGCAGAGAAAAACTGCACTGGCCCAGAAATGTACACGGCTACCTAATTGGCCCACCATCGTATTCTTGCCTGGGCATAATAACCACAGAACTGCAAACATCTGCAACAGCACCCTTTCTGGATCTCTGCTAAGGATGAGGGCAGGAAACAAAGCTCACACCGGCAGCCAGGTGCCCGTGTCGCTCAGTGATTACATGAGATGTAAGCAAGCGGAACTCCCGTAAGAAATTCAGTAATTCACACAAGGAAGCGGAGGTTCCAGCTGACCCGGGGCCAAGAAGAAAGTTCTAGAACTACAAGGCCAAAAGAAAGAGGCGGGGTGACAGAAAGAACATATTTCCCCCCGGAGAAGCTTATGCTTACAGCCTCTAAGATTCTTTCCGGCCCTACATTCGCTGAGTATGTAAGACCTTACATGGGTATTGTGTAGGCGCAGGAAGCATGCCAGAGCACACAGGTGTGCCATTGTTCATTCGATCCTTGCTCTCTGTGTTTTCTGTCTCATTGTCTAGCTGAGATTTGATTGGAGAAAGAGTAGCAAGTGTGCAAGTGCCTGCTTACATCAAAAGGCCGAACATTGGGCATTTTAAAGATATGAAAAAAAAAAGTAACCGGAGAAGTTTTTCACAATCGCCAATACCAGGATTCTTGGTTTTACAAACGAGGAAGCCAAGTGAAACTAAGGTGTCTTCCATCCTGGCCAGGCCATGACCTAGACAGCACTGACCCCTGGTGCAGGCTTGGGATGACAAGCAAGATTCACAGATGAAGAAACAGCGTCACCTAGTGGCGGTTTATCAGTTCCCTGCCATGTTTTGATGCAAGTGCACTGTTTCTTTCCTGTGCCCCAATTTCCCAAGACAATACATATATTTCAGCATGCTTTTCTCTTCCTCAGCTTTCCAAAGCTCAAGAATCTAAAAGTGTGATGCCATCCAACAGCCCCCTTGCCTAACACATTTTTCAGACTCTTCCTTTGCCAGAATTCCCAGCGTTGCTGCAGCAAACATCCGCTCAAGGACCGTATCCATTCCAGCTATTGACCTCTGCGTGTCTTGCTTCACGTTTTCAGCAAAATAACACTTTTAAGTGTGACTTCAGGCATTCTACCAAATAGTGGTCAAATCAAGGCTATTCTGTTTTGTGCGCAGGGTCTAGATTCTGTTGTCATTCAGTTGCTGGCTGGGGAGAGACTGCTTGCACTTTCCTTCCTATCCCTGAGTCAGGACCCATTGTCAGCCTTCGAAATTAGTTCAGGCATTGCCCAAGACAACACTGTGAACAATCATGCAGTTGCATCTTAGACGGTGTCAGATTGGCTCTGAGGATGGTCCTATATAATACTATTTCAGTGAACTCTCTTGATTCTAGGCTTTCTGTTTCTCATCACCCTGGGATGCTGTACCCATTAAAAAGCAAAAACAAACAAACAAACAAAAAAAAACCCGAAAGGCCTCTCACCCTTCTAAAGTTATCTCGAGTGTCTCCTCCTTGGGCAATCTTTCTTGTTCTCAAATATTTGCTAGTCTCACTATGTTTGAGAGGCTAGACATGTTTCCTCATTAGGACCCAAATTTTTAGAGATAGGAAAACAAAATATGGAACAAAGAGATGACCCTGTTTGCAAAAGGCCCTGCTATTGGTGAGCACAAAGGACAGTGGGAAATCCATTCCCTAAAGCTAGACAAAGATTGCCCAAAGAGGAGACACTTGAGTGAGCTTTTGAAGGCTGAGAGGCCCTTCGTTTATTGGGTTTGTTTTTTTTTTTAAGTGTGTGCAGCATCCCAGGGTTTCGGGAACAGAAAACCCAGAGTCAAGAGAGTTCGCTGCGAGAATATTATACAGGACCATCTGCCTGTCTTCATGAGTCACCTGTGCGTTCTTGCAAACCATCACCACATCTGAGCTTATCGACTCTTGACCTAACCTCATAGAAAGATTGTAAGAGAGGGTCACAGGACCATCTTGTGAATATCCAGCTCCTCCTCCCAGTCAGGTGTATGCCGTTCTGTCCTAACTGCCCATCACCTCAGGAATGAGCTAGTTTATAAACTGGGGAGAACTAGGGGAGGGGTGTCCTAGCTGCACAGCTGGGCCATTGTCATTCATGTTGGACAAAGACCTTCCAGTGTGGTGGCTTTAAGGCCATGCAAGCTCCTGTCTGGAAACTCCATTGCTTTGTCAGGAAGCCTAGTGAATTTACAGGTCAGCCCAGAGTCAATTTTGGTGGATTCATGCTCCAATTTGTCCTTTGAGGTGGGGCAGAGGGGGGTGTAGGCATTATTTATATCTCCCCAAGAGAAGCCATTTTTGCAACACTGAGAAAGAGTCAAGAGTCCAGGAAGAAGCCAGAGGGGAAATGAAATAGGAAGGCAATTTCAAACCACAGTAGGAGGATGCTTAAATGCCATTCGGAAGAACTTGGCCTTAATGTATAATTAGATTCCACCAAATTATGTAGCACAGCCAAAAGACTCCATGCAGGTCTCTGGGAAACAGTGCTTTATTAGTCCTGGCCATTTAAAACTATTTCCTCCACAAAAATGGTCCTTTCATTTAATAGCCAGCAAAACAGAAGCTCTGAAAAGGAGCCGTCTGTCAATAGTGGGACAAGAATTTAAATATGTCCATTTGTTGTAATAGAAAGATAGGTACAATACAAAATATTTTTAGAAGCATAAAGTAATTCCAAGCCAGAAACTTCCGTGTTGCCCTTCAGTTTTGCCCGTTTATCTGCTTAAAATACACTTGCAGATTCGCATTGTCCTTTGTTATCATATCATCTCCATACAGTATGCGTCTCCTTCCTAAGCAAAATGACGCTCTGTTGACAACATTCCGGTTAGAAACACAAACTCTTCCACGAGATGTCATTTCCAAAAAATAAGGGAAAGCAAGCCTTTGTGGACTGAGAAAGATGGGTTTCTTAAAAGATCAGAGGAGCATGGCTGTGTATGAGCTTCTGGAAACTTCTGATTCTGTTGACTTTGTAAAGTCATTAGCCCCACTAGTGTCAGAGGAAAAGATAGTCAATAGACATCATCAAAAGATCATAAAAATAGGAGCAAGGTACAGCTACACTACTACTACAATGCCACCATGAAGCCCATTATTTTGTATGCTAACATAAAAATGATTAAAATGTGTTTACTAAGACAAACATGGCAACCAATTCTAACTTGATGATTGAGAAACCACTATTTCTTTATAAGAACTTTGTTCATGAACTTGGTCAGCACTTTCTATTTCTGCAGTGCTCATACAATTATAATATTTGCTTGCTGAAATCTTGACAAAAAAAAAGACAGCCCTGTCACCCCCGCTATTGTCCCTCTCCTTAGCTATACCCATTCAAGTGTCAGGTCTCGAAAAGCTCTATTCCATATCTGGTGACTTGCCAATACATGATGCAAAATGTGGGGGGGGATATATTTTTTTTCTCCAAATGAATGCCAGACACTTCTCATAGAGCTGAAAGCTAAGCTCCTATGATATCGTAGTGCATTGGCTGATGCCATCACTGTAGTATTTTATATAGAGGCTAGCATTCCATTCATCAAATGGGGTAGGGTACAAGATATGCTGTCGTGACTCTGAAGCTGCCAGATCACAAAGTATAATAAGATCAGCACAGGTTCTCCTTTGCCTAGCTGGTGTCAACTGGAACACGAGAATGTGTCGTTCGTAAATTCTCCTAGAAATGTTGTTGCCTGGGCCGACCTTAGGATGTGGAAATGCCCTGAGGCCTGACAGATGTCTCCACCTTCCTACTTCCATCCATCTTCACTGGCACTCTGCCCTTCTCAGAACTGTCTCTAGAGACAGCAGTTTGAAGAATCCTGAATTATATAAACATCTCTGTAGCCGTTGGATCACCTCTGTCAGTTGTGAATAGAGCCAGTGACGAAGACTCCAAAAGCACTCTATCATCATGCTTACCTTTCTGAGAGTGTCTAATCTATGGTTTTAAGTGTTTGACATGAAAAATTAAAACTCTACACACTCAAAACAGAACGTAGGACTCACCGGACTGAAATTCAGAATCCATTGAAACAGTGGCCCTGTATTATTACAAGGCAGACACATCAGATCTTTAGGGTAGCTATAATAAACTAAATGTCACAACCAAAAAAAAAAGTGCCCATTCGCTAGAGTACCATGACCAAGGAGAACTGTACATTCACTAGAGCCATATTTTGAGAGAAGAATCCAAGAGGAACAAGTTCATCAAAACAGCTATGAACTGTTAGGCCATAAATGGACACTTTCAACGAGCCAGATAATAGTGCTGTGATTATAGTCCACTCTCATGGAATGTAAAGGTGATATATAATTTTTTAAAAGAACCAATTTGTTTTGGGTCTAAAGCAAAAGAGTAAGTAGTGTTTAAACAGAGACTGAGTTTTAAATGGGGGGGGGGGTAGAGAACCAATGTACTTACCACACAGAAATGAAGAGATATAGCTTAAAAAGAATTGGAGGTCTTTGACCTGTGCAGGAATGCCAATTTAGAATAGCTAAGATTCTTTCTCCTACTTAACTCTCTCAACTATGTTTCCATAACTCTACTAAACCTAACAAGGATTTTCCTCAAGAGCAACCTAGAGTTACATCTCTAGTATCTACAAAGTACAGACCATGGACTTGATTTATAAATAAGATATAAGGGAACACAGGCAGCTCGTTTTTATGTTCTGACACTTTAGTTCTACAAATATCGGAGCCAAGCAACTTCCAAAAAGAATGCATGGGTCATAAACAGCATATTTATTATCTAGATTTTTGATAACATGTTTACCATCCCCTGACATAGCTAAGACAACTTGCACAAGCCAAGTTCTTGAACTCTATGGAAGGCATTCCTAAGAAGGTGATAATTTTTCACATTTAAAGGTCCAAACATAAGAGAGTGGAGAGCACAGTATGTCATAGGCATTCATTGGGCCTAGGAGCTGGAGTCTGATGAAGACCATCTATGTTGTATAGCCCCATTGTTGTGTTTCTACTTTAAGACTGTGCACATTGGCAGTATATCTCTTATCTACCACCCTTACCAGTCCCAGAACCTGTTGCTGAAGTTGTTCACTGTCTCTTGCCAGGTTAAAGCAAAAGTTTGTATTTCTAGAAAACAGTAAGCCATGGGTAGCATGAGTCCAATGCTCATCTCTAGCTAGAATCAGATAGATACCAAATCCTTCATGTTCTTTGGTCTACAGCAGTCAGCTATGTGAATCTAGCCACAGCTGAAAGTGGATCCAAAACAAAACTATCACAGCAGCCTACAGGCAACACAACCACAGCCATGGGCCTAAGTGATAAACTCAAGTCAAGGGCTAAGTGTCAGAACTCCTCTCCTAGACAAACAAGAACCTACAGACCTTCAGACATCAGTTAGGTAGGACTGGGAGTACTTTAATGCTGGTCACCGTCATGGAGCTGAGAATGAACAGGACCAAAATGAACATCAAGCAGGTAGTCCGTGTAAAACAGCCATTATAACAGGCATGATAGAAATATAATCTATAGATATTCAAGAGAAGAAATTAGATACCAGAGATGCCAGATGGATGAAGAGGACAGAGCATGCCAAGGGACTCAGGTAGCGCTGGTACAGACCTGTGGCCTTCATATGTGAGCACACAAATGACTGGAGGAGAAGACATGGCCTGATGATTGTATTTCACTCTCTGGGTGAAGTGAGGGGCAAAATCTATAAGACATTATGGAGTGTTGAATAGCATCCCAAACTATCAAACAGGCTACTTAAGGTCATTGTCATTGCCAGGGACTGTGTCACACGGAACAAACAATTTCTGAAACCCAAACCTCATGAGTTCTAACACAGAGACTCAGCCTCTCAAGAAAGCTCGGGAGATGAAGCCCAGAGAGTCTGGGGTCTTCTATGGTAAGTTTCTTGGAGAAATGTTGTAAATTACTGAGCTGTCACATTCTTTATATCTGCAGCCAATGTTCGAGATGCTATTGAAAGAGCCCACATACATCTCACGGCAAAGGCCTTGCAATAGGAGACAGAAAACCTGGCTCTGCCCCTGATTAGATCCTCCAGTTTCCAGTCCACAGCACCTTCCAGAATTAATATCCTACAGTTATTCATAAATCAAGCTGTGAATTATAATGAAATACGTTGGCAAAAGACAGGCCCACGAGGGCTTGTATAATTCCCTTAAAATCAATTATTAATGAAGGTTTGGCTTGCAGACTTTGTGTGCAAGAACTGGCCTGTTGCCCACAATGTGATCTTCTGTTCACATTTACAAATCAAGGCTATTATAATCAATAAAGCCTTGTTAAACATTACTGAGGGAGTGAGCAAATGAACAGAGTTAATAACCTACTACACATGCTATTATTGTCCCTTGATCCAAGTATGCCTTCCTCCATCACCTGGATCCTTTGTGTTGCAGTATATCCCGATACTGATAAAAGTATGTTCCAAGTCACTTATCTTTAAAATGAGGCACTAATTTTTCAATTCAGAATTTAGAAAAATCATTTCAGACTAATTTCCTGAACTATTTTTTGTTTTCTTACCAGACAAATAATTAATAGTTTAGCCTGAATGGTGTTTGTAAAAACGAGATACCATAGAAAAAACCAAGAAGTGTTAACTAAATTATGTGTGGTTTATTGAAAAAGCAAGAAGTTGAACACAGGTATCATGTGTTTTGGTGTTTAAGCAAAAAACAAGCAAAGTCGCTATCATCTATTCGTCTAAAAACATCTCTCTAGTTAGATGTATTGTATCCAGTCACAAGAGGTTGAGGATTGACTTGAACCAGTAGACTCTCCTTACAGAACTCCATCTCAATGTGTGATTGCTTACATTAAGCCAAGATCCAGACTTCACTATATTCATCAATAAAGTGTTAAGTCAACATAGGTAACTTACATGTGTGGGGCCTTGCTCCAACATCTTTATATTGATTCTTACTTCATGAGATATGTTCTCCTACCCCTGCATTTATGCATATGGAAATTGAAAAACTAACCATACTATCTCATAGCCATAAATCTAGACCCTCTGACCTTTGCCTGTGGCTTCCTCAAATGCACTGGTGTTTTTATTTTGTGAGGAGCCCGTCACAGGGTGACAGTGGGAACCCTGAGACACACAGAGGATGCTTGTGTGCTGACGGAATCAGAGTGTCTCCCACTGGAGGATCCGTAGACTGCTCAGTTCAGTACCTCCCCAAACAGTCCTTGTTCTCTTCATGCAGGAGACAGGCACTTGCTACATCATGTAGACCGGACTCTCACACACTCTGGATTCCCAGAGCAGGGCTATTATAAGTGGCTTCCCTTCTTCAAGCTGAAGTGTGTAATTTTTTATTGTTTTCTTTTTTCCTTTTTTTAAAATTTAAATTAGAAACAAGCTTGTTTTACATGTCAATAACAGTTCCATCTCCCTCCCATCCTCCCCTGTCCCCCACCTACTCCTATCCCATCCCCTTTCTGCTCTCCAGGGAGGGTGAGGCCTTCCATGGGGGAATCTTCAAAGTCTGTCATATCATTTGGAGCAGGGCCTAGACCCTCCCCCGTGTGTCTAGGCTGAGAGAATATCCCTCTATGTGGAGTGGTATCCCAAAGTACATTCGTGTACTAGGGATAAATAATGATCCACTACCAGAAGCCCTATAGGTTAACAAGACCTCCAAATTGACACCCATGTTCAGGGGTTCTGAAACAGTCCTATGCTGGTTTCCCAGCTATCAGTCTGGGGTCCATGAGCTCCCCCTTGTTCAGGTCAGCTGTTTTTGTTGGTTTCACCAGCATGAACTTGACCCCTTTGCTTATCACTCCTCCCTCTCTGCAACTGGATTCTAGGAGTTCAACTCAGTATCTACCTGTGGATGTCTGCTTCTGCTTCCATCAGCTACTAGATGAAGGCTCTAGGATGGCATATAAGGTAGTCACCAATTCGTTATCAGAGAAGGGCACTTTAGGTACCCTCTCCACTCTTGCTTAGATTGTTAGTTGGGGTCAACCTTGTAGATCTCTGGACATTTCCATAGTGCCAGATCTCTCTTTAAACCTATAATGGTTCCCTCTATTATGGTATCTCTTTTCTTGCTCTCCTCTATTCTTCCCCTGACTTGATCTTCCTGCTCCCTCGTGTCCTACTCTTCCCTCACCTTATCTCTTTCTCCTAGCTACCTGTCCCCTCCCCCTAAGCTCCCAATTTGCTCAGGAGATCTTGTCTCTTTCTCCTTCGCCGGGGAACCATGTATGTCCCTCTTAGGGTCCTCCTTTTTTTCTAGCTTCTCTGGTGGTGTGGATTGTAGCCTGATACTCCTTTACTCTATTTCTAAAATCCATATATGAGGGAGCACTTTTTTGTGACTGGGTTACCTCACTCAGAATGGTTTCTTCTAGTTTCATCCATTTGCCTATGAATTTCAAGATTCTATTGTTGTTTTTCCCCACTGAGTAGTACTACATTGTGTAAATTTACCACATTTTCTCCACCCATTCTTCAGTTGAGGGGCATCTAGGTTGCTTCCAGGTTCTGGCTATTACAAATGTGCTGCTATGAACATGGTTCAACAGATGACTTTGTTGTATGAATGTGCATTCTTTGGGTATATGCCTAAGAGTGGAATTGCTGGATCTTCTGGTAAACTGATTCCCATTTTCCTGAGGAACTGCCATACTGATTTCCAAAGTGGCTGTACAAATTTGCACTCCCACCAGCAGTGGAGGAGTGTTCCCTTTTCTCCACATCCTCTCCAGCATAAACTGTCATTGGTGTTTTTGATTTTAGCCATTCTGACTGGAGTAAGATGGTATCTCAAATTTGTTTTGATTTTAATTTCCTTGATGGCTAAGGATGTTGAGCACTTTCTTAAGTGTCTTTCAGCTATTTTTGATTCCTCTATTGAAAATTCTCTGTACCCCACTTTTTAATTGAATTATTTGATGTTTTGGTGACTAACTCCTTGAGTTCTTTGCATACTTTGTAAATCAGTCCTCTGTCAGATGTGGGGTTGGTGAATATCTTTTCCCATTCTGTGTGCTGCTATTTTGTTTTGTTGACTGTGTCCTTTGCCTTACAGAAGCTACTCAGTTTCAGGAGGTCCCATTTATTAATTGTAGATCTCAGTGTCTGTGCTACTGGTGTTATGTTCAGGAAGCTGTCTTCTGGACCAATTCATTCTAGAGTACCACCTACTTTCTCTTCTAAGAGGTTCAGTGTGGCTGGATTTATGTTGAGGCCTTTGATCCATTTGGACTTAAGTTTTGTGCATGGCGATAGATAAGGATCTATCTGCAGTCTTCTACATGCCAGCATTCAGTTATACCAGCACCATTTGTTGAAGCTGCTTTCTTTTTTCCATTGTATAATTTTAGCTTCTTTGTCAAAAATCAGGTATTCATAGGTATGTGGGTTAATATCAGTGTTTTCAATTTGATTCCATTGGTCTGTCTGTCTATTTTGTGCCCATACCAATCTGTTTTCAGGATTATAGCTCTATAATAGAGCTTGGAGTCAGGGATGGTGATGCCTCTGGAAGTTCCTTTATTATACAGGGTTGTTTTGGCTATCCTGTTTCTTTTGTTTTTCCATATAAAGTTGAGATTTGTTCTTTCAAGGTCTGTCAATAAGTGAGCTGGGATTTTGATGGGATTTGCAATGAATCTGTAGATTGCTTCTGACAAGATTCCCATTTTTACTATGTTGCTTCTACCTACCTAAGAGCATGGGAGATCTTTTCACTTTCTGGTATCTAATTTCTTTCTTTGAAGACTCAAAGTTCTTGTGATACAGGTCTTTCACTTGTTTAGTTAGCATTACCCTAAGATATTTTATGTTGTTTGTGGCTATTGTAAAGGGTGATGTTTCTCTGATTTCTTTCTCAGGCCATTTATCTTCTGTATATAGTAGGGCTACTGATTTCTTTCAATTAATCTTGTATCCTGCTACTTTAGTGAAGGTGTTATCAGCTGGTAGAGTTTTTCAGGTCACTTAAATAAACTATCATATCATCTGAAAATAGTGAAAGTTTGACTTCTTCTTTTTCAATTTGTATCCCCTTGATCTCCTTTTGTTGTCTTATTGCTCTAGCTAGAACTTCAAGTACAATACTGAAGAGGTAAAAGAGAGTGGACAGCCTTGTCTTGTTCCTGATTTTAGAGGAATTGCGTTGAGTTTCTCTCTGTTAAGTTTGATGTTGGCTGTTGGTTTGCTGTATATTGCTTTTAATATTTTAGGTATGTTCCTATTATCCCCCTTTTAATTTCCGATTTTGTTAATTTGCATGTTCAGTCTCTGCCATTTGGTAAGTTTAGATCAAGGTTTGTCTATCTTGTTGACTTTCTCGAAGAACCAACTCTTTGTTACATTGATTATTTGTATTGTTTTCCTAGTTTCTACTTTATTAATTTCAGCCCTCAATTTGGTTATTTTCTGGCATCTACTCCTCCAGCATGAGTTTGCTTCTTTTTGTTCTAGAGCTTTCAGTTTCTTTTACAAATGTGGATGCCTTTGTATTTGGGGCATAGATGTTCAGAACTGAGACTTCATCTTAATGGATTTCTCCTGTGATGGATATGAAATGGCCTCCTTCATCTCTTTTGATAAATTTTAGTTTTAAGTCTTATTTGTTAGATATTAGGATTGCTACCCCCACTTGTTTCTTGGGTCCATTTGATTGGAAAATCTTTTCCCAACCCTTAACTCTGAGGTACCATCTGTCTTTGAAGATGAGGTGTGTTTCTAGTATGCAGCAGAAGGATGGATTCTGCCTTCATATCCATTCTGATAGTCTATGTCTTTTCATAGGTGAATTAAGACCGTTAATATTGAGGAAAATTAATGACCATTGATTGTTCATTCTTGTTTGTTTTGGATTTGGCGGTGGTGGTGGAATTGTGTATGGATTTCCACCACCCCCCTTTTTTTTCCTTTGACTGTTGGTAAAGTGCGTTATCTATTACCTATGTTTTTCTGGTTGTAGTTAACTTCCTTGGGTTGGAGTTTTCTTTCCAAAACTTTCTGTAGGGCTGGATTAGTAGATATGAGTTGTTTAAATCTGGTTTTGTCATGGAATATCTTGTTTTCTCCCTCTATAGTGATTGAAAGCTTTGCTGGGTGTAGTAGTCTGGGCTGGCATCCATGGTCTCTTAGTGTTGCTAGAATATCTATCCAGGACTTTCTGGCTTTCAGAGTTTCCATGGAGAAGTCACGTGTAATTATGATAGGTTTGCCTTTATATGTTACTTGACCTTCTTCCTTAGCTGCACTTAATATTCTTTCTTTATTCTGTATGTTTTAGGTTATAATTATTATGTGGTAAGAGAACTTTACTTTTGTGGTCCACTCTATTTGGTGTTCTGTAAGCTTCTTGCACTTTTATTGGTATGTCTTTCTTTAGGTTAGGAAATTTTTCTTCTATGATTTTGTTGAATATGTTTTCTGCACCTTTGAGGTGGGTTTCTTCACCTTCTTCTATACCAATTATTCTTAGGTTTGGTCTTTTCACAGTATCCTATATTTCCTGGATATTTTGTCTTAGGGATTTGCTCAATTCAAATTTTCTTTGGTCGATGAATCTATTTTTTTCTAATGTATCTTCAATGCTGCAAATCCTCTCTTCCATTTCTTGTATTCTGTTGGTTATGCTTGCATCTGTAGCTCTTGATCATTTGCCCAGCTTTTCTATTAACAGCATTGCCTTAGTTTGTTTTCTTTATTGTCTCTATTTCAGTTTTCATGTCTTTTTTAACTGTTTGAGTTCTTTTCTTTATCTGTTTTATTTTTTTCTTGGCTTTCCTTGCTTTCTTTAAGAGATTTGTTGCATTTTTGTATTTTTGGTTTGTTTTTTCTTCCATTTCTTTAAGAGTCATATCATCTTCGAGGGCTTCTGTCATTTTCATGAAGTTGTTTTTAAGGTCCTTCTCTTCTGCTTCATCTGCGTTGGGATGTTCAGGTCTTGCTGGTGTAGAGTCCCTAGAGTCCAGTAGAATCATACTGGTTTTTCTGTTATTGAATGTGTTTTTATATTGTTTTCTTCCCATCCCTTCTTCCAGTGGGTACAGAAAGAGTCTCTTCCTTTCCTGGTGGGTAACTAAGGTTCCCTACTGGTGGGTGCAAGCAGGTCCAATACTCTGATGTCTCTTCTCTTCCCTTGGATGGAGGCGGGACTAGTACTGGGGCCTTGGCAGTCTCTGGGTGGACTGAACTGCCTGGATGGGTTCCCCAGTGTGCAGTCTCCAGGCCTCAGGCAGCTCCAAGAAAAGCACCAGAAGGCGGGTTGGAAACAGACCCATGATTACCTCTTCCAGTAAGACGCCGGCAGTCTCTGGGTGGGCTGAACCCAGAGATGGGATCCCCAGGGTGCATCCCCTGGATAGTTAGTTTTTCTAGATATAAAAGATATACCTCAGATGGATATTCTTCACACCTCTTGCTGTGATATTTTCATGGAATGTCCATTATTTCAGGAGTGAATTTCACTTTGCTTTTATCCCAGTGCTCACTTGACACGTTATACCTGTGGTGTCCATCAGGTCTGTCCTCTGTGCCTAGGTTTGTGTTATGGTATCATCTGTAGTAGTCATCTGCAGTGGTGTCACTTTGAGGTGCCAGTCTGTATTAACCTGTGTTCAGGCCTGAAAGGGAGAGTGTGGATTGAGAGACAGCGGGTAAAGATACTAAGGAAAAGACAGACACAAAGAGTCCAAAGGGCAATCCAGTGAATACTGAATCATATTTTTTTTATAATTCTATGTGCTAACCCAAATTTCCCATTCTGAAGCCACAATAGAAGCCTTCTTTATAGTGTACATCACACACCTGGAAAGCTAATTACAAATGATCCTAAATCGCAGCCTTCTGAATTCTTCGTTCAGTCTCCAAGTACTGTTGTGACAATGGATCACCCTGGTCATTCTCCTCTGGACCTTTGAAACTATGAAAAGATGTTGTTTTTAATGCAGGGTCTAGAGACAGAAACAACTCTCAGAAGATTCAGAAATGATCCCCAGGGCTGTAGGATGCTACCATAGATGTCAGTCCAGATACCCTTGCAGAACTGATAAGTACTTCATACCTCTCATTGCAACTCACCCTAATGCAGAGGATTTTTTCCTTATATTAACCACTCCATATAAATATACACACACACACACACACACATACACACACACATACACACACACACACACACATACACACACACACACACACACACACACACACACACGCGCGCGTGCGCATGTCTATATGTATGGCAGGGTGCAACTGCTTTGTGTGTCTAGAGGTCAGAGTTGAGGTCAGATACCTTTCTCAATTACTTGACATCTTACTCTTTTGAAAAGACAGGGTGCCATTACAGACCTGGAGCTCACTGATTCAGCTACACAGGATGGCCATCAGGCCTCAGATTCTCCCATTTTCACCTCCCCACACAGGGATTAAATGCACACACTACCATGGCCAGCTTTTGAAATGTGGGTTCTGAGGATTGAACTCAGATCTTTGTGCTTGCTTGCTCCAAAAACAACACCTTACTAACTGACTCCCCAGACACAATGCTCCAATACCCTTTCCCCTAATATTTAATTACTAATGGATGGATCTTGAATAAAAAAGAAAGAAAGAAAAAGGGTAGAAAAATGTCTGGTCCCAGATTTTGGCAACAGATGAATGAAAAAAAAAAGGTTTGTTTTGTTTTTAAAGAAAAGGACATGACTGCTCCTAGGTATAGTGGAGGAAAAAAGATTATTATAGATAAAATGGAGGCACATCTGAGAGAGTCCAGAGTGAACATGACCCTAAGCCATGTGAGGAGGGGAAGGGGGGAGACAGAAGTGGCCAACTGAGGTGGGCAACCTGGGACAAGAGAATAGATTTTAAAACAAGAAAGATCAGGTAATCAAAAGGTTGGATTACATAGGGAAGGGCAGCTTGGGGAAGAGCAGCATAACTCAATACTTGGACTGGAGAAGTTCAGGGAAAGGGAAGAGCCCTGTAACAGGTAGGGACTGAGGGATGCTGGAAGAACCTGAAATCCAGGTCCACTTGATATGTAAGTAGGTACCTCAGTTAGCCATTTGTCCTGGTTTGAAACCTAACATAACCCTGTAGGGTAATAAAAGGGCGGTTTACCACACTGCTAACCACACCCACTTTAGGCATGACTAAAGACGTATATGGACATAGGCGGTGAACTAAGTCACTAGCCTGGCCCACTTTTGGGCATGGCTAGGGGCGTGTACCAAGGAAGGAATAAAAGACTGAGCAGCAGAACGTCTTGCCCTCTTTGTGGCTTCCAGTTTGGCGGTGGAAAAATACTCGGCTCATCTGGGTTGCTTGTTTTTCTCTTGTGAGTACTTTCTACAATAAATACTTACTTATACTTTCAGTAAGTGTGCCGTTCATCGTTGCAGCATCATAACCCTTCTTGGGCTCCCAGGCAGATGGAGAGGACGGAAGAAATGGGGGGAGAAAAAAAGATTAGTATGCATTCAACCCCACAAGTCTTTTCCAGGCGCAGTAAAGGAAGTCAAAGGGCCAATCATGAGTTCACAGGTATACTGAGTTATTTCACAAGGGAAAGCAGAAAAAGTGATATTATTAGCAAAAGGAAGCTAGGCCTTAAAGATAAAAGGTGCAAATCCTACAACAACTTTTGAAGCCTAAGGGGATTTTCCTATACTATTTCCTGTGTGGAAAATAGATCAGTTAAAGGCTACAGTTTTAGGCACTGGTGAAAACAAGGGGTGCCTGCACACCACAGATGGCAACCCGAAGTTTGTGTTACATGGGTCTTTGTTTTGTTTCCATGCCTAAGAGGTCAAAACTGAGAAATGCAGTAACTGGGGAGCTTAGCCAGAATTCTGAATAAAAAAGCAGGTCTGAGAGCCAGGTCTGTCAAGAACCAACTGTCCCTTTGCAACAGCAGGGACACCAGTGAACACACAGCCAGCCCCGAAAGTGAGAACATGATTGCTGGTATTTTTAGACAATTATTCTTTATGTTGCATAAATGTTGTTTAAATAATTCATGTCTACATAATCAAAATCCCACACACCAACTACAGTAGATTTTATCTGTACACACTAAGGAGGCTTAAAATATTACTCTGCTCAGAGATGGTTCACATTATCCTTCTCCAAATTTTTCATTGCCTTAAAATTGTGGAACGAACTTCTAGTTTAAAAATCAGAAGAGAAAAAAAATGGAATGTGCATTTAAAATACTAAGAAAGAAGCACACCTAAAATTTAGAATAATATTCCTCCCCTTTTCCTGGATACACAATAGAACCGGCTTGCTTGAAAACAACAACAAAAACAAAAAAAAGAAACTGCTGAGCCAAATTTAAATTTATGTTACTGATTTTTATTAAATGTTGTGAAATTTAGTGAGAATGCAAAGTATGAAAGAGGCATCATAGCTACTGTTAGATCAGAGGACTGTAGCTGCACTGTCCCCAAGAGGAATAAAAGCTCACTCAAGAGCAATGGTGTTTCCATAGCTGTGTAATAAAGTGATAAGGAGTTTCTATTGTTTTCTGACACCCCAGTGTCCTTTCTTCAAGGGCGTTTTGTGTAAGAACTCCTTAAGGCTGAACACTCTCTGGCTGTAATAATAGAAAGACACACTTAGTAGGTTGAACAGCAGGCAGGGGATGTGAGGAGAAGAGAGAGGCCACTTTTTCAGGTGTTTCCACAATGATGCCAACTAAGACATCAATCTCCCTGACAAAGATGGGTAACAGCTCTCTCTGTTATAGCATGAAGGCATCATTATTAAACGCATTGGCCTTAAGAATGAAAGAAAATGAAATTTATATTTAGCATATATATTTTATTTTCATTGATTTTAATATAGTTGCCGTAAATGTCAGTGGGAAAATAAAATTGTCTGGTCAATATCTAGAGAATTTAAGGGAAGCTAAGAAGAAAAGGCACACTGAAATGCCAAAGTTTTCGATAAAAGGGAGACCAACATAACACACTTAAAAAAGTTTTTGCAGGGGCGGTAACCTGAGAGTCAAGTCAAGCCTTATGCTTCTCATGTTTTTCGTTCTGTGTGGACTCTGTGCTCAGTTTCAGCCCTTCTAACTGCACGTGGGTGTGCGGCCTCATCTTAGATGCACTTTGAATATTCACTCAGTTAAAATATACCAAAAATACGAATCCAAGTTCTGTCATATACATTCCATTAGTAAGAGTCTCATTTTAAGAAACTGAATTCATGAACCCAAAAGCAGTAAAAGAATGTCTTTTTGTCACCTCACTTTTAATACATAAAATATGTCCCTGAGACTAATGGTCTATGGGAATTTTTGTTTGTTGTCCAAAGGACTTGGGAACTCAAGAAGGAATGGTGTTGGAGGAGGTTTTGGCAGGGGTAGAACCCAGGAAGGAATGGCACTGGAGGAGGTTTTGGCAGGGGTTTGGAGAACTAAAAACAAAAGCACATGATGGGAGTTGGAAAATATTTGGAAAACGCAAATACAACAGCGTGTGTTAACTCTCAGCTGATTGGTGGCTCGGCTGGCTTTCATGGGGCGGGGCATAGGGACCCTGCAGCCTGACCCAGTGACAGATGTTTTATTCAAGTGCCACGTGGCCTGAGATGATTGCATACTTATCATGTCTAATAAAACAATTTCATTTGTAATCAAAAAGAATCAGGCAAATGTACTGGGTTTATGAATGTAACTTCCCATAGGATCGCCACTTTCCCAGATGGAAACAAACAATGAGCGAAGCCAAAACAGAATCAAGCAAATGCCCCAAGACACACAATGGAATCCCAGGCACTTAACAAATTGCGTGAGTGACTAAACTTCAGGTTGGTGGGTTTGGAGGTTTAAATAACTCCAGAGTCATTTGTATCTTTCTGTTTCTCCCAGCCTCGATGTTTGGAAGGCCTAGTACATGCCTGCCCCACCACAAGCATCAAAGCCACTTCCGGAATTCCAAATGAATCCACTGCTCAGTGTCTGAGGAAAGGAAGATGGGGTGTTTTGGCTGAGGTAGCACAGCATGGCCAGGTCTCTGCCTACCCACATCTTTCAGCTTCCTTGGGACCCCAGGATTCTGTAGAACCCACAGTGGACATTCAATAATTTTGATTGAGCTGATAAAAAAAAATCAACGGTTTGAAGATACCCCAGATGTATCTTCATGTGGGTTTTAAATGCTTTTAAAAGTAACATTTGGGGGAAAATGTTTTTAAGGGAAGGTATTGAATGAATTCAATCCCAAACTATTTTTCATCCTCAACCCTTTCTGGGTCATCACTTCTCCTGAGGAAACAAAACCACAGAGCCCATGTGCTGAGTTCAAGCGCCCACCTCCACTTCCTTCTTCTGTTTGTCTGTGGAGCTGCCTCACGTGGATTCCGTTCCCAGTCTCTGTTTGCACTAGCCCTCGGGAGGCTCTCAGCTCCATAGTGCCCATCTCCATAGCAGATGTTCTAACTCAGGACAGTATTCGCTCTCTCCCTGAATCCCAACACAGTCATTCCCAAACCACAAACAATGGAAAATACTGGATGTTCCATTCACGCAAATGCTTCCAGTGGAATTTCATTGCTTTCAGAGTCAAGTCTGCGTTCTTTAGGGGATAACCCAAATCTCTGTAGACCTGCTTCCCACCTGGCTCTCATGGTCAGCTCCCACTCTGCAAGGCCACCAACATTCCACAATCCACACGCTACTGTACTTATGTATTTGCATTCTTGCTGCTTCAAAAAACACCTTTCAGTGTAAGCTTTCCTCAATCCTGAAGTCATAATCCCTCCTGCTTTTCCTGCCACATATCCTTCAAGATGCATGTGAATCTGAACGTATCTGTATTGAAGAGATGGTCTACAAAGAATAGTTTTGATTGGGGAGTGGCAAAATGGTGCAATTAGAATGTGCATGCCATAGAAAGTTATGAGTAGTTCAGAGGGGTTGAGGCCAGGGGGCAAGCAAAGAGGATTGCATCAGATATTTTGAAACTATAGTCCTTGACCATAATGATTAACAACAAGAGTGGCGTCAGTCTGACTTGAACAGAGACAGTGGCTGGGTAGATGTCCTGGCTGAAGTACTTTTTGTTTAGGGCTGTGGTGGTCTCTGTGCAAGTTTGTGGTTCTGAAAGATTCTTTTATGATGTTACCATCGGGAAATTATGCCTATGTAGGAACTTCTTTTATAACCTCCTGACTTTATTTACTTTTCTCTTTCATTTATTTGTATGTGGTGTGTGTGTGTGTGTGTTTGCACGCACGTGCATGTGAGGTGTGTGTGTTCTTATATGTGGGCACATATGCATGTGTGCATATGCCTGTGGAGGTCAGTCATCCATGTCAAGTGACTTCTTCAGTCACTCTTCACTTTATTTATTCATTCATTCATTCATTTATTTGAGTCGCCATCTTTCACTGAACCTGGAGTTTATAGACACTGCTAGGCTGGCTACAAAACTCCAGGAATCTGTCTATCTCTGCCTCCCCAGCATTCAGAATACAGACATATGAAACCACAGCCCAGACCCCATGCTTGCTGGGAAAAGTTTACTGAGTCATCTTTCCAGACTCTTGGGGTCTTTAGTTGTTGCTGATGTTGACATCAGCAACTCTGTTTCGATGCTGACAACTTTCATTATTTCTTTCAGATTTAGCTTACCATTCTATTTAGAAATCACTCTTTAATGTTCTTAAGTGGAGCAGAAACTTGCTTCTTCATGCTAATGTAACACATTACATGTGCTAAGCCAGTACAAAGTGTTGTAAGTATCTATTGATTAGTCAGTTGTCTTCACTCTCCACAACTGTGGACTTCGGGGTCAGGGATTCCTAGTCTTCATTTTTGCATCCCAAAATTTAGCTGGGACTTAATTGGACTCAAGATGTGTTTTAAAGATACATGAGTGAAACAATAAATGAAATAATTTGAGTATAGAAGCTAGGAAAATCCAGAGAGTTAGGCAACCAACTGGGGACAAAATGGCCAAATACTGAACTTGTGAAGGACGTTCTCATTCGGGCCACAGTAGACGGTGAGTCCCATCACCCACGGACTATCTAGGCAGACTTTTTTCTGGGAGGCTATTATGAATAAAGCTGGTGCAAGCTGGGCCCACAGACAAGGAAAGCAATTGCATATTACTTATGCTCACACTGATTTAGGAATAGATATGCTTACTTGGGAAAGCAGATCCAATCTGAAAATAATAGGCTGTGTCTCCAGGTACCTAGTATGTTAGCTTGTGTGTGTTCTGCTTCCAGATAACATGCAAGGTGAGCAAAACTACATGTAAACTTGTCCTGTATAAATTGTCTGTTTTGTGTCAGAGATAAGATTCAATCAAGTCCTCTCACCAGTAACTGAATCATTAAAAATCCAAGTAAGTCCCATTTAGGGCTAAGCACTCTCCAGTCTAAGCAACTATTATTAGCCAACTTTGCCAAGTCACAAAGAGACAGGTTCCTTTAAGATGTAAGTCTCCCTTCTGCAATGAATTGGTCCCCTCTGTGCCACACTGTATAATCAGGAGTACCCTTAAGTTTTGGAACACACTTGTTGGATAAATTATTAATCTTGTAGAAAGGAAAACTGAAGCCCAGAGCAGTTAGGTTACTTATCCAAAGTCACCCAGCTACTGACCGCCCACATAGGGCCAGGAATTGAGTCTAATACCATCATTAGTCCTGCAGCATTAAAGAACCAAATCTCAGCTACCATCAACACTATATACTTGTCATGGATCTACATTGATTTATAAGGACTTTGCCTTTGTGCCCATGATACATCATATAGTATTTACTTACAGCTCTCCTGTGTTTGAGTTTTATTTACTGGCAGGAATATTAGAGGGATTGGAAGATTCTACCCCCAGTTTCCCAGCACCCAAGATTCTGATCAGAACTTGCACAATCCTCTCTTTCCAAATGCTGAATGCTTTGTCACCTGGGCTGCTAACTTTTCCTATTGCCAGCTAACCTACTTTTCAAATGCACTTGCTTTAAAGTGCTTGTTAAAGATGAAGTGTCCCGAATGAATCAAAGATAAAGCTTGGCGTCACTCAGCTCTATGAGTAAATGGGGCAACAGCACCAGGGAACATATAAAGGGGTTGCTTGGACAGAGGGATACCTGCCAGATATACTGACGCACTTTGACCAGGAAAGGTATTAAACAGAGGGTACAATCAGCTTTCTTTCCCCAAGACACCCTAACAACATCCAAGTCTCTGTTCCATACTGCTGTCTATATACAAGGCTGGAAGAACAAGGCGGTCTCATGCTGCTGGGATTGGCTGATATAAATTCATGAGGTCGACATTGACAATGACTCAGGGTATCCCAGACAAGACCCTTTTATGCACAAAGGGTCCTACTTCCTGCTGATATTCAAGATGAGCAAAACCATGCATGAACTTGTCCTGTATAAACTGTATACGTTATGTCAGAGACGACATTTAATCAAGTCCTCTCACCTGTAACTGTATCATTGAAAATCCAAATAAGTGTTAGGGAGCAAGGGAACAGTATTCTGTAAGGATGGAGTTCACACTCCCAAAAGAAGTAGTGGTGCCATAGAAACGTGAGCTGAAGATGAACCATCAAAGAAGGTGGGACAAAAATCCACTTTCAAGCAGAGGGAGAAGTGTGTGAAAAAACTCTGTGGTAACAGGCCACCATTAGTCTAGACAGCATCCCTATGCAAATCAGAAGAAAAGACACCCCCACCCCCAGTCCCTGCAGCCCTTCTGCTTCTACAAATATAATTATCTGGAATGACTGTGGCACAACCCTCTGCTAATAGCATACTGATTGGCCATGTGTGGTCACCAGACATGATGTGACTAGACACAGTTAAGGTGGTGTAAGAACAGAGAACACAGTCAGGATCAAAGATTTGTCCAGAGTGAGAAAAGATTAAGACAGCTCAATTATCCTCACATTGACTACATGTTGAAATGACACCATTTGGATGCATAGAGTTTAATAAAATGTCTTCAAACTGAACTTTATTTCTTTTTACTTTTTAATTATGGATTTGTTTGCTTGGTTGGTTTTGGGCTTTTGAGACAGGGTTTCTCTGTCTAATAACCTTGGATGTTCTGGAATTCGCTTTGTAGACCAGACTGGCCTCGAACTCACAGAGATCCACCTACATCTACCTCCCCAGTACACCATCACACTTGGCTTCTTTTTATTTTTTAAAAAGAATTATTATTTAAAAATTTGCGTGTATATGTGTGAGCCTGGGTGAACATGTGTGCAGGAGCCAGAGAGGCCAGGAGAGGGTCAGATGTCCCGGAAGTCACTGTATGGATGCTGGAACCAAAGCCCCATCCTCTGCAAGGACAGTACGTCCCCCAAAACACCGAGCCAGAGTTCCAGCCTCAACTTCCTTTTATTTTTTATGTGGTTTCAGGATGTTTAACTACTGCGAGGGACTTTATAGCTCCTACAATATATCTAATGGACAGTATTGGTACACTCTTTGGTGGAGTGGCCTTGAGTGTACACAGCCTGGCCAACCTGAGTAGAAGGAATGGCCAAGAGGGCTGGGAAAAGATAAGTAGAACAAAGCGATGGTCTCTCAAGGCTGAGGAGGACAGCTGTGTGAAATCAGATGAGGCAGGGCCCAATCCTGTCTTCTACCTCTGAACGGGTCCAAGCTACACCCTTCCCACTGTGTTCATGTTGCTTTCCTTGCTTTAAAGTTTGTCCTCTTGGTGATTTATATGAAAGGGAAAGATTAACAAGACAATCTGTAATCAGGGATACACAGTTTAGCATGAGACACAGGCAAGCCAGTGTGAAAAGTCCTTAACTAAGTTGAGCTCAAGTGCTAAATACTTGGTTGCTGTTACTGATTGGTGGGCTTGGAAAAAGGGGGGGATGATTCCGATACAGACATGCACATCGATCGTGAGACAAGATGTCAGTGTGAAATCGATGGCAGTGGGGTCTTAGAGCTGAGGACAGCACACTGTAAGGCTAAAGACAGGAGAAACAGACCAGTCCACCACTGTCACTGAAGAACTCTCAATATGTATAATTCTTCTCCACAAGAGGCACATGCAACCCTCTTTAGCCTTCTGGATGAATAACACATGTCTCTTATACCTTCTAATCATGGAAGAAACCAGCCAGTTTCATTAGGGATTCATGGGGGGGGGAGCAGTGATTTGAAGCATTCACTCAAGAATGCTGAGGAAAGCAAGAAACTCTGTATCCTGTCCTAGAGATACTCATACATCCATATTTATTCCTGCTCTAGTCACAACACCAAGGAAATGGAAGCAGTCTAGATGACCATGAACATGTAAAGGGACAATGAAAATGTGGGCATACACACAATGGAATTTTACTCAGCAATATATAAAAGCAAAATTATGAAAATTTTAGGGAAATGAGCAAAACTGGGAAATGTTATTTTAAGTGAGGTAGTCTCAGAAAGACAAATGCCACATGTTCTCACCCATATGCAGATCCTAATTTCTAAGTTTCATTTGTGTGTTTCTATGTGTTTAAGTGATGAGTTGAGGCCCAGAGACTAGGAAGGGGCTTATGAAAGAGGGAACAAGGGCTTTAAAGAATGGGCAGAGGGGAGGATAATAGAACAATATGATGTGAAGTGGGGGGGGTACCAGGGGCAGGAGGGTATAAACAAGGATGTAGGTTGGACATCAAGATGAGGGAAAGGAGCAGGTGAGAAAAATCACTTAAACTAAGCATGTACGTAGATACCATAAGAAAATCTGCTCCTCTGTATGCTAATGCAAAAATTACATTCCATGTAAAATTTTCAAATATTTCATTAATTCTTCGAAAATACTAGACAATGTACTTTGATCATAGTCACACCAACTCTTCCCAGATTCATCCCCAAAGTTTGTATTCACCCCAACTTCATCTTCCTTTTGTTATGAACCCATTGACTCCAGTTTGTACTGTCCAAATATTCCTAGGTATGAGTGAGGTCCACTGAAGTGTGGTTAACCTACCAGGAGCCACACCCTTAAAGAAAACTGGACTCTCCCTTCCCCAGAGGCCATCAGCTGTCCATAGATCCTCAGTTAAAGGTGAGATTCATGGCCTCCTTCCCACTCCACGCTAGAATGTTGACTGACCTGGCCCTATGCAAATCTTGTGCAGGCAGCCATAGTTGCTGTGAGTTCATGCATGCAAAGGCTCTATCCAGAACACTCTTTCTACTAGTCTGTTTCAACCTTATAAGGCAACAATTCATATATATATATATGTATGCATATACATATATATTCATATATATATAATGCTAAGATGATTCCTGGGGGTATATGAATGCTGAGTTCTCACTGGCTCCAAACCCAGGCAGAGGCTCACATCCTCTACTATAGCTCATCCCTCCCCAGTGGAGCTGAGCGCTCCTTCACTGATCATGTCCATATCTTTAACTTATTTGAAAGACAAAATCATCAGGAAAAACTAGGGCAGAAAGTTGCCATCCTCTATTGCCCTGGCTGAAACCACGGCCAACCCCACCCTGTTCTTTGACATCACAGCTACAGTACATCCTTGAGATCCATCTTCTTGGAGCTGTTTGCAGACAAAGTTCCAAAGACAGTAGAAAGCATTGGTTTTCTGAACACTGGAGAGGAGGAATTTGGATATAAGGGTTCCTCCTTTCACAGGATTATTCCAGGATGTATGTGCCAGGGTGGCGACACTATATGCCATATGGCACTGGTGGCAGGTCCACCTACAGGGAGAGATCTGAGGATAAGAACTTCATCCTGAAGCACCCAGGTCCTGGCATCTTGTCCAAGGCAAATGTTGGAGCAAACACAAATGGCTCCCAGTTGTTCGTTTGCACTGCCAAGAATGAGTGGATGAAAAACACATGGTCTTTGGTGGGGAGGAAGAAGGCACGAACAAAAGCCATGGAGTGTTTTGGGTCCAGGAATGGCAAGACCTGGAAGGAGAGCACCATTGCCGGCGGTGGACAACTCTAATGGGTTTGACTGACAGGATCTTATCCTCCACTCTTTCTGTAGGTCTGGATAGCACCTCTGTCCCGTCTGTTCACAATATCTGGTACTCCATGCTCTCACTGAAGTTCTTGGAGTTCCATATTTTCCTCATTCCCCTCCAGGTCTAGCAGGTTTGCAGAGTTAAATTCATGATTATGAATTTAAAACTAAATAAGAAAAGTTAGAACACCGGAAGTTATCGATTTTGGAGTATTCAACAAAATGAAAAATTGTTGTTTCTGTATATTGTTGACTGATAATGGAAGTCATTTTAAATCTCTAATACATATGATTTCAAAACATAAAGAGATATGAAAGGCTGCTTTGCTGCTCACTTCTTACAGAGGGCCTGCAGTGGACCGTGTGTGCACATGTTGACCCTTGAGATCGCGGTGATGCTGAGGTAGCTGCCAATATTGCATCAGAAATGAGGGCCGTGTGTGCTTGCTTCATCCGTTCCACTGGGGGCACAACTCTGGGTATTCCCAGGAGTGACAGAGGTCTATCGCACAGACCAATCTTCTTCAAGAGATGCCTGTGGGCCTCAGCTCAAAACAAACAAAAGCCAGTGTGGGTTGACGTTGACGTCAGCCACACCATGGGCACAGTAGGCAGGAGGGTTAATCTGTTTGTGCAGATAAGCTTTGCTACAGACCCAGCCTCTGCCAACATTTACACTGGGCCGCCCTCGGCTCCTCCACCAACATGACCTCTCACCCCTGCCTTTTCAGTGGTCAACCTGCAGTGACCTTCCTTGACTACTGAAATGTGTAGGTTCTAAAGCAAGACTGTGAGATGAGGAACTCCAGTTGTGTGAACATGAAATAGTCATGGAAACTCTTTGGGCCTCAGCTCCCTGCAAGTAGGAACGGTGTGATGGCACCCACTTCAGGAGAGGGAGCAAGGGCTAAATGGGTGAGTATGTACCTATGAGAACAATGGCTGGTATACAGTAAGTTCAAGCTGCCATTTTTACCTTCCAAAGCATGCTGGAAGCTTTATCCGATAGCAGTCACTACCAACCCCTTTCCTCCACATTTGTATACCCACTATATTTTCAAGTCTCCATGGACTTGTCTATTTGCAACATTTCATATAAATGGAATCATATCACATGCAGTTTGTTGTTGTTGGTTTGTTTTAAGATGACAGGGCCAGAAAAGAAGCCTTTACATTTTAGAAGCCAAGCGGCGGGATCCACTACTCCTCTCCCAGAATACAGCAGCATCAGCTGCCTTTTCTCACTGTCACAGCCTCTCAGTGGGATGACAGGAGGAGGCCTGGTTGGGAATTATGAAACATTTTAAGCAGTGAAGCTCATTTTCCACCCCACGCATTACAAAGGGCCTTCAGTCCCACCGCCTTCCTCCATGGAGGTCTGCAGGATACCCCTTTTGTCAGCATCTTGTTACTGGCTAATTATCCCCTCTTCCCCGAGCCCAGGAGATAAATTCCTTCAGCTCTGACCTTCAGGGGGAGCCTTGTAATAGAAGTGAGTAAAGCTTCTTCAAGCATATGGTAGGTAGTGCCAAGTTAAGGCTTTCCATGTGTTTTTTGTTTGTTTGTTTGGTTGGTTGGTTGGTTGGTTGGTTGGTTTTGTTTGCTTTTGAGTTTTTGGATTCTCCATGTAGTGCTAGCTGTCCTGGAACTCACTTTGTAGACCAGGCTAGCCTGGAACTCACAGAGATCCACCTGCCTCTGCCTCCTAAGTGCTGGGATTAAGGGTGTGCACCACCACTGCCCAGTTGTTCATGTGTTTAAAGCATAACAGTAGTGAGTCTTGCTTTAAAATGTATTTAGGCCATCTTTTGGACTGAAGAATGCTACTGAATTTCTTTCAGAAAGAAAACTCCTATATGGCTCTTACAGAGGAAGAAATCATGCAGAATGAAAGACATATCAGATCCATTCCAGATTTGAGAAGAACAGAATATGTTTCTAAGTTTCTCAAAATCTTGAGATCTTTTGGCATATGGTTCTGAAGGAGATCTCAGAGTGGAGAGCTGCAACTACAGCTCCAGTCATGAATTTAAAACAGCAACAATCCCTGCTTGGTTTCAGGGCCAGTGAGCTTCAGAGAGTAGGCAGAAGCAATATAGCAACACAGACATTGTAGTCAACTACAGGTCTAGCTTCAGGAAAAAAATACTAAAGACATATGTTCATGGAAAATATGCTACACCAGATTATATTATGCAATTGAAACATTGGGGCACTTAAACATAATTTACTATGAAATATGTTTTATAGATATTTGCATGGTCAATTATGGGACTAAATAATTTTATCCAAAAGGGTGTAATAAAAAGAGCAAAGAATCTTGGACGCAAACCGCCTAGAGAAAATCGTAACTCATTCATTCAATATTCTTGTACCTTAAATAACTTTATTTCTTCTCTATCTATTTCCATTGTAAAACTACCATGACTCTCAAGACCCTTCAGCTCTAAGAATCAACCTACATCAGTTTCCCCAGTGGGCTGATGTGACTGGTTACACAGCCTTGAAGTCTTGGAGTTGGTCTCCTAGAGTCAGAATGAATTCCAAGGATTGAAAAACAAATGATTCTTCCTGTGCCTCTGGTTTGGGAATGAGATACATTTTCCAGAAAGCCACTGATCTCTAGTCAGCAATGAGTATGATTAAAATGGAAAGTATTTTTGAATGTGGCATGTATAATAGAATAACATTGTGCTTATCACCCTTGCTTTTTAGTTGTCACAGATCAGGGTGCCCTGACACCTCTCTAGGAAAACCTCATCTTTCTGAAGATAATAAACTCTGAACTGAGCAATCTTCAAGCAGCCCAGCGGGGTAGCAGACGTTCTGTTTATTGCCAGTACCTGAGTGAGAGACTGCTGATAGCATGAACCCAATGCTGGGCCATTGTTGTGGTTCACACACTGACCCTGGAGAAGCTTGCATTGTTACTAGAGCAGACTCTGCCTTTTGAGCCAATGGTGAAGATGCCCACGGCCCTGTGGCTTCTGTGATTACAGGTTCACTCGGGTCCATTGGGATTTCTCTCTTCTAGGTCAGTCCTCTTCATCAAAGGACTTAGTGGTGATCTCTAGACACTCATGCCTTTATAGTAGCAAGGCTACCTATTACACTGTGGTCACATTACACTCTGGCCCCATCTAAAAGGGACATTGAGGTCCACTCTACATGCTCTACCCACTCATAAGGCTGGCCATAGAATCTGGGCTGCAATACACAAAGAAAATTCAAGAATGGGCCTGTAAATTGCACACTTTACATGTAAGCCTATTTAAATTGCCTTTTGGGATGCAGCACAGCTCGCATTTCCAATTTACAAATGTTGACTCTGTACCTATAGAACTGGTGAAATAAAACCAAACTCTAACCCACTTGGGTTGTCTTTCTATCCTTGGGATTTTTTTAACTAGAGTTTGTTTCCCAATCCACTTGAACAAAGTGAGAGATATCAGCTTTCACTGTAGCCAAAACAATTTGCAGGAGCTAATGAAAAAGAAATATCATCATGAGGTAGATAAGAGCATACAGGAGATATCACCACAAGGTCAAGCAAAGTTGAAGTTAAACATTTCTCAGTGGCCGGGGTTGAACACCCCATCATTTTGCTTACAGGATACATAATTCTTAATCTAATAGACATTCTCTCACTACAAATCCTCATGTCGGCCTTCTTGCTTGTATTCCTGTTTATATCTCCGTACCTGCAGGTCATCAGCTCTTGCATTCCCTGCTGCAGGGAAGGGTTGAGCTCCAATATTTCCCTGCATGCAATGCTGTGAGGACTAGGCTTGTGGGTGGGTTATGTGCTTCACGCTGAAGCAGATTTGTGGTATTTTTACATAAACTGGTCTTTGCTTCCCAAAGAACCAGAGCAACCACTTTTTCCTAAGCATTGCGATAGTCAATAGAGCAAGGGTGCCAAGTGCCTGTTGAAGTTCAGAAGCTGCCCTAATTACTTACAAGTGACTGTAATCTCCTTGTTGGAGCACAGGGTTGGAAGTAAGGGCATCTCTTTATGTTCTGTGCAAGAATGGGAGTGATCTGATATGTCGTTTGAGTGCTTTCAAGAGACAGGGCATCTATAGTTTGGAAGCAGGCTAGATGCCTGCATGCCTGACTTCCTGCTGAGGTCACAGATGGTAGCTCTTTTTTTTAAGCAGCAAAGAATGCAGTAGCAAGTGGATGAGAAACCAGACACCTAACATGAACTCAGACTTGATAGATCTATTTAGACACAAGGTTCCCAGCCTTGGACTCTTGCCATTTGGAACCAGATAATTCTCCCTTGAGTAGAATTTCCCTGCCCATTGGAGACTGCTTCGCCCGTCTCTGCCTCCTCTTCCTGGATGCCAGTAGTAATCCTCCTATCATTGAAAACAATGTCCCCAGACAACCTCAGATTTTCTAGGGGACCAAATCACTCTTGTTTGACAACCATTGCAGAAATAAGGCACCTGAGCCAGAGGATCTAACATGGATTTCTAGTTATTACCAAAAAAATCACATTTTAGGGCTGGTGAGATGGCTCAGTGGGTTATCCCGATACCCAGGTTTAGTTCTCATAGTGAAAGAAGACAACTAACTCCTAAAATTTGTATTCTGACCTCTACACACAAACTGTGTGTGACACACACTCTCACACTCAAATTCATATGCAGGCTACACACACATACACACAATAATAATAAATACAATGTTTAAATCACATTTTACAGATTCTTTAGACTGAAGTGGTTTGAGTAGAATGCTGGAGGCTCCTAGCCCATTCTGTAAAAGTGTCAGTCTGGTTTTGTAAGTTCCTGACTTATCTGAAAGGTGGGGAGTTTTCTAAACTCATAGCCAACAAACTCCTACTAAGGGGTAAACTAAATGATGACCCTGGTCTGAATAATATTTTGGGTATTCTAGAACATATCACTGATAGAAACTGAAAAGAAAATCAACTTCTTAACATTTCTATTCTAATACCATCAAATTGATGGCCTCTTTGGGCCGTTCAACTCTCTATGTCACTCCTAGAAAGGACACTGGTGTTTCACAATTTCTTAAAGGTACAGTAGGTGAGAGTCTGTGTCTGACTGTTTGGACAAGTCCAAGGGCTCCTTTCCGTCACCCTCTCCTTCCTTTCTGCTCACCCAGCACACGGGCATACACATACTTTTGTGAGTTTCATTCATCTAGATTTTTATCTTCCTGGAGCTATCAACTTTAGTTGTGGTTATAGCTTGGTTATGTTTGTTCATTTATCTGTTTTGGAAGGTGGTTTTGTGTGTTTTCTTTGGGACAAGGACTCAAAGTGTATCCTGGGCTGATCTCAAATGCAGAAATGCAGAACAGCATAGCGCTCCCTTACCTCAGCTTTCAGATGCTTCCAGGGCTGCCTAATGGAGTCAGGAATCTCCTCAAACTGCTTTTCGGATAGCTTGTGAGATCCTGTACTTTCCTCCCCATGGGGTATTCTTGGAGCAAACTCTGAAACCACTGAAAGAATAGGGCATTCAACATTTAAACACACGGTTGTGAAAGGCAACGGAAAACATACTAATATGAGCACATTTAAGGTCAAAATGAATACCCTTGAATGTAGAAAATTCTCACTTAGATCCAAGGGGGAGGAGGAACAGTTCTCAAAGTCACATAAAAACTAACATTTTATGAAGAAACAACTCACTGAAGTCTTTCAAAAGCAAAAAAGTCCTGTCATAAAAATTCTGCTTATTCACAGCTGTCATCTCCATAGTTCAGTTTGAAGCCTTCAATTTCTACTGTTAGGAGTCATTTCTTAATTTTAAACCTTACAAAAGCTCTGCTGAGTCCCTCTCTTGCCCATCTATAGCCCAGCTTGTCTGTGGAGGCTTCTGTAGCCCCAACATATCTGTCCTTTGTGAGTAACATGTCCCCTCCCTATGTGTGAGAAATCACTGAAGACACTCTACATTGTTTGGTTTCTTTGCTGTTTTTTTTAACTTAGTTTCAAAGGTCTCCTGAGTGTTTCTGTTTATAAAGTCCTGCTCCTAAATAAGACTCCCAGAATCTACAGGTGGAGCTGAACTTGATCATATTCTTGACTCTGGTTTAAGTAAGATGACAGATTCCTCAAACACAAGACATTTCCCCTTTCTGCTCTAATTTCTTCATGTAGGATGTATGACAACATTTTATAGAATACATGAAACACAATTGCAAGTTTTTGCTTTAAAAGAAATGTTCATTATGAACCAGAGAATAAGCAGTTCCTTTGTAGAAATAACAGCTGATTTATTTGATAGAGTATGATGCTTAAATTTATGTATCAACACTGATAGGCTATACGGGGTGTCCACATATTTTGCCAGACCATATTCTGGATGTTTGAGGATGAAACATTGAGCCCAGTATGTTAAACAGACAGACATCCACAATGTGTCTGTTCTACACTGTTGAAAATCTAAAATGGAGTCTAAGGCTAATGTTGGCCCCAAGGCATCAGTGTCTGGGTGTAAATGTCTGCCCTCTGGTTGTACAGTAGCCTGACAGCCTTTGGATTTGAATGGAGATGCTGTACGCCTGGTTTTGAATTTGCCAACCTACACAATGGCAGGATGAACCAATCCCTTATAAAATCTCTCCCTCTCTCAGCAAAGTGGCAGGATACAAGATTAACTAAAACAAAACATCAGTAACCCTACTATATACAGAAAATAAAAGGACTGATAAAGAAATCAGAGAAACATCACTCTACAATAGCCACAAACAGCATAAAATACCTTGAGATAACACTAACCAAACAAGTGAAAAACCTGTATAGCAAGAACTTTGATTTTTTAAAGAAAGAAATTATAAAGAAGATACCAGAAAATAGAAAGATCTCCCATGCTCTTGGATACATAGGATCAACATAGTAAAAATGGGATTCTTGCCAAAAGCAATCTACAGATTCAATGCAATCTCCATCAAAATCCTAGCTCAGTTCTTCACAAACCTTGAAAGAACAATTCTCAACTTTATATGGAAAAACAAAAGAACCAGGATAGCCAAAACAACCCTGTATAATAAAGGAACTTCTGGAGGCATCACCATCCCTGACTCCATGCTCTATTATAGAGCTATAGTCCTGAAAACAGATTGGTATGGGTACAAAATAGACAGACAGACCAATGGAATCAAATTGAAAATCCTGATATTAACACACACACCTACAAACACCTGATTTTTGACAAATAAGCTAAAGCCATACAATGGAAAAAAGAAAGCATCTTCAACAAATAGTGCTGGCATAACTGAATGCTGGCATGTAGGAGACTGCAGATAAATCCATATCTATCACCATGCTCAAAACTTAAGTCCAAATGGATCAAAGACCTCAACATAAATCCAGCCACACTGAACCTCTTAGAAGAGAAAGTGGGTGGTACCCTTGAACGAATTGGTACAGGAGACAGCTTCCTGAACATAACACCAGTAGCACAGACAGTGAGATCAACAATTAATAAATGGGACCTACTGAAACTGAGGAGCTTCTGCAGGGCAAAGGACACAGTCAACAAGACAAAAAGGCAGCCCACAGAATGGGAAAAAATATTCACTAATCCCACATCTGACAGAGGGTTGATCTCCAAAATTTACAAAGAACTCAAGAAGCAAGTCTCCAAAACACCAAAGGACCCTATTAAAAAGTGGGCTGCAGAACTAAATAGAGAGTTTTCAATAGAGGAGTCTAAAATGGCTGAGAGGCACTTGAGAAAGTGCTCAACATCCTTAGCCATCCGGGAAATGCAAATCAAAACAACTCTCAGATATCATCTCACTCCTGTCAGAATGGCTAAAATCAAAAACACCAATGACAATTTATGCTGGAGAGGATGTGGTGAAAGGGGGACACTCCTCCATTGCTGGTGGGAGTGCCAACTGGTTCAGCCACTTTGGAAATCAGTATGGAGATTCCTCAGAAAAATGGGAATAAACCTACCACAAGACCCAGCAACTCCACTCTTAGGCATATATCCAAAAGATGCCCATTCATACAACAAAGATGTCTGTTCCACTATGTTCATAGCAGCTTTATTTGTAATTGCCAGAACTTGGAAGCAACCTAGATGTCCCTCACCTGAAGAGTGGATAGAGAAAATGTGGTACATCTACACAATGGAGTACTATTCAGCAGAAAAAAATAATGGAATCATGAGATTCGCAGGCAAATGGATGACACTAGAAGAAACCATCCTGAGTGAGGTAACCCAGTCACAAAAAGAGAAACATGGCATGTACTCTCTCATATATGGATTTTAGACATAGATCTGGGGAGTGCCAGCCTTCAATCCTATGGCCAGAGAGGTCTGGGAAACAGAAACTTTATTTAGTGGCTGATTGAAGAAGAGGCAGACTCCCTTGGTTAAGTACTGAGCTGAACTCAAGAAAGCCAGTAACAGAGAGGGAGGACTGATGATCAAAGGGATTAAGACTGGGCTGGTTTAACCCCCAGAAACAGCTGACCAGACAAAGGTTAACTCTTGAATCCCAGGCATCAGCCTGGGAAGCCAGCATGGGACTGATCAAGACCCCCTGAATCTGGGTGTCAGTGAGGAGGCCTAGGGAATCTATTGAGCCTTGGGCAGCAGATCAGTACCCATCCCAAGTATACACACGGACTCTGGACTCCCATAGAACAATGTGAGGTGCACTCTCACCCTGAACTCTTGGGGAAGGGTCTAGGCCCTGCCCTATATGAAATGACAGACTATGCACACCCCCATGGAGGGCCTCACCCTCCCTGGAGAAATGAGGGGATAACGGGGGGGGAGGGCTCGGGAGGAAGGGAGGGAATGGGAGAGGGACCTGGAACTGACTTGTGAAGCAACCTTGTTTCTTATCCAAATTTAAACTGGAAAATAAAATTAAAAAAAAAACAAAAAAAAAACTTAAGTCCAAATGGATCAAAGACCTCAACATAATTCCAGTCACACTGAACCTCTTAGAAGAGTAAGTGGGGAGTACCCCAGAACGAATTGGTCCATAAGACTGCTTCCTGAACATAACACCAGTAGCACAGACAGTGAGATCAACAATTAATAAATGGGACCTCCTGAAACTGAGGAGCTTCTGCAGGGCAAAGGACACAGTCAGCAAGACAAAAATGGCAGCACACAGAATGGGAAAAGATATTTACCAACCCCACAAATGACAGAAGGCTGATCTCCAAAATTTACAAAGAACTCAAGAAGCTAGTGACCAAAACACCAAATAATCCAACTATAAAGTGGGGTACAGAACTAAACAGAGTTCTCAATAGAGGAATATAAAATGGCTGATAGATACTTAAGAAAGTGTTAAACATCCTTAGCCATCAGGGAAATGCAAATCAAAACAGCTCTGAGATACCATCTTGCTCCTGTCAGAATGGCTAAAATCAAAAACACCAATGACAGTTTATGCTGGAGAGGATGTGGAGAAAAGGGAAGACTCCTCCACTGCCTGTGGGAGTGCCAACTCATATGATGGCCACTTTGGAAATCAGTATGGCAGTTCCTCAGGAAAATGGGAATCAGTCTACCACAAGATATGGAGCAGGGGATTGCCACACCACCAGAGAGGCTGGGAAACAGTGAGGACCCTAAGAGAGACATGCATGGTGCCCCAGAGAAGGGGAAGGGGACAGGATCTCCTGAGCAGATTCCACTCACAGGCATATACCCAAAAGATGCACATTCATACAACGAGAACATCTGTGCAACTATTTGTAATTGCTAGAACCTGGAAGCAACCTAGATGCCCCTCAACTGAAGAGTGGATAGAAAAAATGTGGTACATTTACACAATGGAGCACTACTCAGTGGAAAAAACAATGGAATCTTGAAATTCACAGACAAATAAATGGATGGCACTAGAAGAAACCATCCTGAGTGAGGTAACCCAGTCACAAAAAGATAAACATGGTATGGGATTGCCACACCACCAGAGAGGCTGGGAAACAGTGAGGACCCTGAGAGAGACATGCCTGGTACCCCAGAGAAGGGGAAGGGGACAGGGTCTCCTGAGCAGATTGGGAGAATGGAGGGAGGGGGAAGAAGCTGGGAGAAAGAGATGGGGAGAAGAGGAGGGGAGAGGAGGAAATGGGGGAGCAGGAAGTTTGAGTTGGGGGAAAAATAGAGGAGAGCAGGATGAGAGATATCATAATAGAGGGAGTCATTATAGGTTTGAGAAGAGATCTGGCACTAGGGAAATGTCCAGAGATCTACAAGGATGATACCAACTGGCAATTTAAGCAATAGTGGAGAGGCTACCTTAATGCCCTTCCCTGATAATGAGATTGATGACTACCTTATATGCCATCCTAGAGTCTTCATCCAGTAACTGATGGAAGCAGAGGCAGACACCCACAATTAAAAAACGAACTGTACTCCTGGAACCCAGTTGCAGAGAGGGAGGAGTGATGAGCAAAGGGGCCATGACCAGGCTGGTGAAACCCACAGAAGCAGCTGACCTGAACAAGGGGGAGCAGGGATTGACATATGAAGCAGGCTTGTTTCTAATTCAAATTTTAAAAAAACTTAAAAAAAGAAAAATCTCTCCCTGTCTCCTACAAACATGGATGATACAGATTAAACATGCATGTATTAATAACTGCTAAAGTCATCTCTAAGCAGGGTAAGTCAGTGAGGTAGCCCAGCAGCAGAAGATGGAACACTAGAATGTAGAATTAGCCATAGCTTCTCAGATCAGGTCAAGCTGCTGCCTATGTTATAGGAGAAAGAAAAGCACATAGGCCTAGGGCCCCACAGGGGAAGAGTATTACCAAGTCTTAAGATAGATGAGCACTAGGCAATGGGAGTCTACTTTCAAGGAGACAAATATGAAATCAGAAAAATGTCAGAGATGTGCATACACATAAACGCATTATCAAGGGATTATTCATGGTCTAGCCTAGGGTGCCTGCCGGTGGGGGTGCTCAGTTTAGGTTCTGCTCACTGCAAGGTAAGTCTGCTTCTTGGAAAACTCAACCAAATGGACTACACAACTTAAGCTTCTGGCCCACGGCTTGTCAGGCTTTGGGGTGCTGGGGGAGGCAGGAAAACAGAAGGGTGGCGACAGCTGCTGATAAATTTTGACGGCTAACTTTTGAAATTCTTTCCAGACTTAAAGTAACACATGCCCTCCTGAAATAAAACCAGTAAAAGTGATATATGCATTTTTTACAAAGAAAAAAAGGTGCCTATAACAAATACAATATGGATTGTAGATCCAAATGGAATGTTTTGGGGCTTTTTGTTTTATTTTGTTCTTTAACCACTTTGACTGATTGTCAGTTTCTAGTGAGATGAATGCTAAGGGTTTATCACATGCCTGCATCTCACAGTGGAGACAGAGACTAAAATGAGAGCACTTTTGAGTTGTTCAAATATAACTATTCCCAATGTGACATGTTACATGTGGACTGTGCAATGGTAAAAGTCAGTTTTCAATCATTGCAATCAAGAAAATGGGTTGGTTTTCTAGAAATTCTTAGGGGCTAATAAACATGTTTATCCAAATGCAAAACTCATTTAAAGCTAGGTTTACTTGAAGCTACCAGTTTTGTTTAAAAGTTAATATATGTCTTTCACTAAGCAGCAAGCTGCTATACACTTTCATGCCTGTGGATGCACACATGCGTACATGCATGTGCATGTGTGTTTAGTACAAGTACTGAACTAGTTTCGTGCCTGTATGTGCACACGTACATACATGCGTGTGCATGGGTGTTTAGTACAGGTTACTGAACTTGGTGGTGGTGGGAAAGTATTTATTTCCCTTTTTGCTATGACACTGTCACGTCATAAAAGTTCTGTGTCTTCATTTCTACATTAGAATCTTGGTTTGTGACCAAAGTCAATTGTGGCTCCTGACTCTATTCATTTCAAAAATGTGGCAACAACAAAGATTTGGGACAAACAAAATTAAGAACACAGTTTATCCCAATGGAACTAGTTCCCAGGTCCTTTTTGCAAAGTGGGAAACTAAGGGATCCTGATTTTTATTGCAATTGGCCAGTGAAACAGCTACAGGAAGTAAGAGCTACTCCCCCCGGGAAAACTAAAACTGATAAGCACTAAGGAAAGCCCCACTGTTGACGAATGGCGTGTGTCTTTGTCATAAACCTTCTTTGGATGAACCCAAACTCTGAAATGTGTCCAGGTTTCTGTATTCACTATGCGGGTGGTCTTTTAACTTGCTCATCGTCACAGAAACCATCAGGAGAAGATCAAGTGTGCAGGGTGAGAATCCCAAGAAGTGGGAAGGAAGATACAAATGAAATACATAGTGCAGCAACCAGGCCAAGAGTACACAGATTCCATTAGAACAGCCTTCTCTTCAGGACCATCACTGCAAGCTACCCGCTGGACCCAGTCCTCCAGACTGACAGATGAACTGGGCTAGAAATAATGGTCTTGGTTCATACACTCTAGATTTGTGTGCGCGTGCATGTGCGCGCTTGCGTGCACATGTGTATGTATACATATGCTATAGACTCCAATTATTCACAGTAGTTATACTCTATAAAATATCTACAAATACTAAATCAACAGACACTGAAGTGTTGCTCTGAAAGAGAAATACAAGGTTAGGTTTCTACTAGCCTCTGATTGAGGCATCTTGTTAATCCATCAGTGTATAATCTTGTCTTACATTACTGTCTGTTAAAGATTCCTTACTCAGTACTCCTTATAGCAGCTCTGTGACTAATGTATGAATGAAGCTTAGCTAATCTAGCAATTTATAAGCAATTTCTCTCCAACGTACACCATAGCTTTCTTGGGCTTTGGAACACCAGACAACACCAGCTCTGAGTGTGGAGCCATTTTAATGTTAGAATGCTAAAGAATATAGACAAGTATGCCAGGCGGTGGTGGTGCACGCCTTTAATCCTAGCACTCGGGAGGCAGAGACAGGCGGATCTCTGTGAGTTCGAGGCCAGGCTGGACCGACAGCCTCCAAAACAATAGAGAAACTCTGCCTCGTAAAAAAAAAAAAAAGAATATAGACAAGTGAAACAAAAATGTGGCATCAAATGAATTGTGTATGCTGTGTAAAGGTCGTATGCTGAAATGTGAGACCTGAAACAGGAAAGCAGGGCATGTGCTTGTTGGACCTAGGTTGGGAGCATATATCACAATATTTGTGTGAATGAGTCTTCTCACAAATATTGAGTAGGCAGTCAATATTTATTAGTATAATGCTTAGCTACAGGTTTGTGTGTGTGTGTGTGTGTGTGTGTGTGTGTGTGTGTGTGTGTGGCAGTTACTTGGAGGGTACAAAAGTGTAAATCCCAAGAGCTTCCCTCAAGGGATGCATAGATAAGTGGGGAGCCAAGCATTGTTGCACAAAATGGTAATGAGCAAAGTCAGGAGAAAGCCAGTCATGGCTGACTGGTGTAGCACATGTTATATGAAATGTATGCATGGTTTTAGTGCTGGTATGGCTGTTTAATGAGTTACTTTCTACATTAACATTGCAAGGAAAACTGAACTAAGAGATTAGATGGGCACCATTCAATTATGATAGACCATACCCTCATGCGACTATTTGAGCTAAAATTAATTGAAGATTAGATTTTTTTCCAGTCCCACTAGTCACATTTCAAGTGCTTAAAAGTGACATGTAGCTAATGGTTACTTGTCTGATGGTATGGACATAGAACATTTTTATAGGATTAAAATATTCCATTAAAAATGCTTATTTAACTTCTGAGATTAGTGTGTGTGAGAAACCAATCAATGAAAAAAATCTCATTGGAACTGTGTAGACTGATTTAGACTTCACTCTTGATAACTTGGAAAGGAAACTGTTAACACTCCCCTCTCTGTGTTCCTGTTTCTGTCTCTGTCTCTGTCTCTCTGTCTGTCTCTGTCTCTCTGTGTCTCTGTCTCTCTGTCTATCTCTTTCTCTCTCTCTCTCTCTCTCTCTCTCTCTCTCTCTCTCTCTCTCTCTCTCGCTCTCTCTCTCTCCCCAGCAATATTGTATTATTACAGCCAAAAAACAACTTTCCAAAAAGGTCCTCCAACAGCATTGGTATGTCTATGAGAAATAAACAGCGATCCCCTGACACTGTGGGGCTCAGTGAGGTTCATCACACATCAAAAATAAACTTGGTCTGTTTTACTGAAGGCTTTTCCACTTGATCTTGGCCAAAAGGCCACGAAGCAAATCTGATTGAATCTGTTTGAGCTCATTCTCACGAAGTTACTAAAAGTTCAAACATGCCATAAGGAGCCTTGGTGAATGAACCAGAGGACAGAACTGTCCAATCAGATTGACGACGATTTCATTCATCAGTCACTTACCATGTAAACTTCGTAATATAAAATTGTTTTCTTTAGAGTTCACCAAGCTCCTGCAAAACTTCTAAATAGTGTTCCACGCACTCTGGGACCCTAAACACCCTGGGTGACCTTACCAACTCAGATTCTCCTTGTCGCTACTTCTACATGTGACAGTCATTTGTGAGGGCAAGGGAAGAGGACAAAAGAAGAAATTCTCTGCAATTCTCATGCTGTCTAGGCCTTAAATGGGCAGTTTGACACCAGCCTGCTCAACTTTCAGTTCTCCACATTAAAACAAAATGTTCCAAAATATGTCATTTTTCATCCTGCCCTTCCATTTCCAAGCTCTCTTCTCACGCTTAGGCTGGCTTGGGAGACACATGCCATATCTAGGGAGATAGAGGGGAGCAAAAACAAGTGTGGGAATAGACACAGCATTCACTGGGATTCTTCTGGGACTCTGCGTTGCCCTTAGAAAATGAAAACACAGCTTTGCTCTCAAGCACCATTTTGATAACTTCTCCAAATCTCCCATCCAACTGAACTATGCTCACACAAAGAAATGAGCATGCCAGTTAACCCAGCACAGAAACCTACCTGCAGAGCGAATGGGCCTTCAAACATGCACAGTAGTTACCAGTTTGACATGAACAAATCGCTGTGATGCCCAAGTAATTGTCTGCCCTATAAAAGGTTAAAGAGAAGAAGCCTCTTGGACACTGAGAGGCATATATATCCTCATAGCTACCAAACCTGGGCTCTGATAGTGCAGCTTTGACCTAGAAACACACGAATACATGGTCTTGTATGAAATTTACCTAATTAAAAAAAAAAGCTTTGTTCTGAACTCCTAATTTCAAAGATTACTTAGGAGAGAGCCCCAAGAATTGATTATTCCTCCTACAGACTGTAAAAGCTTTCTCCATTCTTCGCCCACACCTTAAAAATTAATCTGACACATTGAAGAGCTATTATCTAAGAACTTCTCATAGATTTTTTAAGACAGACACACTGTAGCCCAGGCCGTCCTAGAATTCACAGCAATTATTTTGCATCAGTCACAGGAGTCTGGAATTAAAGGCATGAGCTACCACAGTTGGCTAACCTCTGGTAGACTTAATTCCTAGAAATAGGACTGATTCTACGTGCAGTTACATTGAGCACACCAAGTTAGGAACACAGACAATCCACACCAGTTATCACTGGGAGTGCAACATATTGCTTTCACAGACACATGCTAATCAGAAGAAGGGACAATAAACATTTTAACAGTCTAAGCCTTAAACTTTCTTAATATACAATTTTAATTGTTACTTTAAAAATAATTGCTTTCGAGCCTAAGTAACTGAACCCTGTTGCTTAGCCTGTCCTTGCCAAGAACATGAAAAATGGTTTTCATACAAAACCTAAGACAGCACACTGAATAGGCAAGTTTGAAATATGCCAGCAGAGACATTTTTGTTTTATTGGCTGCTGGTAGGACTCCAGGGGTAAATTCCATCTCTAGACATATTAGTCTATAAGAAATAAAAGAGTAGGTTTGGGGTTGGTGTTTTCAGTAATGAGACACCTGAACTCCTACTGCTCATATGGGAATTCAGATTACTGATGATAAATAAAATGGACAGGGTTCATACTGGGTAACGATACCACCAAAAGAAGAAAAGATGCTGTCTTACCAAAATGTGTGTGTGTGTCTGCATATGCACATGTGTGCGCATGTATGTGTGTATTATATGTGTGTGTGCATTGTGTGTATGTATTGTGACGTTTAACAGCGGGGCTACACAGCCAGTTTCTAGCTTCCTCACCTCCTGGCCTTTGACTATTTAACATTGGGGTTGCAGTGGTCTGGGGATGTTCATTCATGCAGTCCCTAAAGCTGCAGTAGCCACTCTAGGAAGTTAAGTAACTCAGGCAGACATCTTCTTCTTTTATAGGCTCTGGGAACATGTTTCTCTCTCTGATGCCAGGACCCGTTGAACATGAAGCCTTTAGGATGTATCTTAGTGGTTGCTGTGGGTGATTGTCTTGTAAATAACATACAAAACCATGCAGTACAAGGCAGATACAGGAGGGGAGTGGATAGAAAAGCATGCAACATGGGTCTCTCAGATTGTTGGTACTTACTCTACTTGCTTAAAAACAATTTGCCTAGCTTATATGCACACAATAGAGTTGTAAACAAAACATGAAATCAGATAAATGATAAGAAAAAATTGGTCTAACAAGATGGCTCAACAGGTAGAGACACTCCAATGACTTGAGTTTAATCTCCAGATCCTATTTAAAGGTGGAAGGAGAGAATGAGCTTCACAAGGTTGTCCTCTGACTTCCACATTCTCACCATGGTGCACGCCCACCTCCTAATACTCAATACATCACACACACACACACACACACACACACACACACACACACACAGAGAGAGAGAATAAATGTAGCAGTTAAACTTCCCTTCCACTGATCTCTTGTGTAACAATGCCAGAAAAATTAATAAGAAAGGAATGAAATCTATTCAAGTTAAAGTCCAGACAATTGCTAGTTCATGATATTGATCTAAAGTTTTATTTTTTAACTTCATTTTGAAACAAAAAATGCACTTCTACTTTAAAGAATAAATCAAATTCAGAAAAATATGTTGTTTAGGAATCAGATCTGCACTAAATAACATATACCCCACAACTAGCACTGTTTCATTTTTATAATATAAAATCAAAGGGGTCCTTGCACAAAAAAGACATAACTCAAGTTATTCTATTTCATCTTTATAATCTCTACACTATATTGTTTACTTTAATCTACTACTTAAGTGCAAGAATGTCCCAAAGGATTGAAGATAGAAACTTTATCAGTAGTGAATTTGAATTATTATGAGCTTGTCCCAGAAACAGGTATAAGCAACTACATTATTGTTATATTGAGAGCCAAGTGGATATATGGGAATTTTCCAAATTAGCTTCTGTATAAAATACAATGTTTGCAAAAGGGCAAGTACTGTATTATTGAATACACACACACACACATACACACACACGCTTGTGACTGGCACATATACTATTGAAATTTGTGTGATGCTTAAACCAACAACAGATCTTATTTCATAACAGACATGGTTTAGAATTAGCATACAGTGATGACTAAAGGCAGGTTTACTGGTAGTCACTTTTATTGCTGATGATTTCTGTATTGCTACCCAGAGAGCTGGCCCAACTTAGAGGTCCACCCTCCATCTAGCAACAAGTTCCACTACTGGATTTTAGATACTAAATATTTGCAGAAACTCAATGTGCATATGGGTTTAAAAATAGATTTCTGTTTAGGCTTTTCCTGGCTTCCCAAATATTCAGTTTTTAACACACACACATTTTGCTCGCATGTGTATACAATCACCACATGCATGCTTGATATTTGCAGGGGTCAGAAAAGGGCATCAGATCCCCTGGAACTGGAATTACAGATGGTTGTGAACCACCATGTAGGTGCTGTTGTGCAAGAGTATCCAGTACTCTAACTGCTCAGCTATCCAGCCCCCTCAGCTGGCTTTTATACTATTTCATGCAGACATATATGTAGAGAATCATGGTGGACACTTAATCTGCTTTTTTAAAATGCTATTAGCTTGAAACTTAAGTAATTTTTTGTAATAACTTTGAGTACTTCACCCAAGAACTTCTCTGACAGATTTTAGAACTTGCTCATGCTCCTAATGGTCAATTGGGGAGGGGGGAGCTAAAAGTTATTTAGTATCTTCAGAAATGCCTGAATTTTTTTGCTTATTTTGTTATTGGCTCTGGCTTCCAAATTCCAAGTTTTGGCTAGTTTAGTCCCATTTGAAGAATGTGTTCAGAACATGACAATGCTACCAAGGTAGTTGTTCCAACACGTTTCACAACTGTATTTACACCCCATCTGTGATGCTAATTAGCCATAAAAGTAATCTGAGAAAGGATAAAAGCAAGCTTGAATCTCTAATTGAAACTTTCTTTGCATCTCATAAGCCAACATGCTCAAGGATGCAGAAACTGTCACCTGTGCTGGGATCCTAGATCACGAGGCAGCCTGCATCTCCCCCTTTGAAACCTGGAATGGCTAGAGCAGTAGGGCCAAACACACCTGTGTTTCCCATTCGTGTGCACCTGTTGAGTAAGACCTTTGTGTTGTGCCATGATAATCGACAAACTTCTTTACCGTAATAGTTTAACCTATTTGGTCCCCGCCGTGATGCAAACATCCTCATTTTAATCTGCCCTATCTACACATAAACAGCAATATCCTGGAACCAGCTAGTATCAGCTGTCAAGAGCTGACGGTTAGAGAGCCTCTCCTCCCAGTCTGTGCTCGGTAACATCACACTCGTGACTTAAAATCGGCCTGATAAAAAGATTTGCAACACAGAAAATTTCAAGCACCATGAAACAGGGGGACCTACCCCTCCTTCTTCCACAGGGCCTGTTTTTAAACATTTCCCAGGGAGAGATTGGACATACACACCTGCTCCTGGTTCCCTTCCATACTTTAGCTCTCCCAGCTTAAGCATCAGTGAAACTTCCAGAACATGTAGGGAGGAATGATTCAAAATGTACAAGAGCCCACCTAGAGGTCCATGATGGAGAGCTGATCTGAATTCCCTCTGCATCGAGTAGACAGAAGGAGAAATCGTACATAATCATAGAACACATGGAAAATGGGTGTCTAATGTAAGGAAGCAGATGCTTTCTGAACCAAGAATCAGTATCAACCAGAGGCCCAACAAGGTGTTCACTGAGAACTGTGTAATGGATGCTGTGGGTCGCTTTAAGAGAGACAAGGATGATGGGATGTACAGAGACCAGCAACAGGGAGAAGAGCAGCCACTCCCAGCCCTGAGTCTACAGGATGGAAGTGGGACATGTGTAAAGTCACCCACCAGGAGCTCTAGACTGGTGTTTCTCAACATGTGGCTCATGACCCCTTTGAGGGGTCAAACAACCCTTTCTCAGGGGCTGCATATCAGATATTCTGTAAATCAGATTTTTATATTATGATTCATGGCAATTGCAAAATTAGTTATGAAGTAGCAATAAAAATTGTATGCTTGGGCAGGTCACCATGACATGAGGAACTGTACTAAAGGACCGTAGCATTAGGGAGGTTGAGAACCACTTCTCCAGACAAAGAATGTCCAGAACTGTGACATGTCATACAGAAAAGCAAGGGAAGATGAAGTCTCGGACTCTCTGCCTACCCCCTATAGGGCAGCCAAACACAGAGCAGATAAGGAGGGCTTGGGTGAGACAGACAGCTCTGAGGGTACAGAGCCAAGAACAGCAGGGGATATAGACCCGGTCAACAGAAACAGAAGGGAGCAGCCCACCCAGGCTTGCAGTCTCCTTCCCCTCCCGTCTGGACTTGCCCTTCCTTCTCTATGTGGCCTCAAAAGCAGGTAGGAGTCTACTCACTCACCATACATTCACAGGCTGTGTTTCATAAAAAAGCAAAAGATCGCTTTTTTCAAAAGGAGGGATGTGAGACAGAAGGATGGAACTTGGTTGAGGCTAGGCTGCCATGACCCCAGTTTCAAGCAGAACTCAAATGCAAAGCATTGTCATAATTTATATAGAAAATTTGTACAGGTTTAAAAATAAAATAGCAAGGTGGAAATGCACTCATGTCTAACAGGCAAAAATGAAACTTGGACACACCCTTCTTTTGAACACAATAACAATGTCATTCTAATGATTTTGCAGCTCTTGACAAATGGACAGCCAAGTCAGGAGATTCTTGATGGCTTAATATGAATGTATTATGGATGTTCTCATGAGCTCATCACGCTACAGCTCTTGTTGAAAAAATACTCAGCTTTCACTTTCCATCTACAGTACAGAGATAACGAAAATACATTCTAAGATTGTAAAAGTTAGCAGGCATAGCAGGGCATGTCTTCAATTCCAGCACTTGGGAGGCAGAGAGAGATGAATCTCTTGTGAGTTCAAGAACAGCCTGGTCTACAAAGTGAGTTTCAGGACAGCCAAAGCTATATAGTAAGATATTGTCTCAAAAAAATTATACAAGTTGTTGTCACAATGTCCTAGCTCTAATGTACTTAGTAAAATTATAATAGCAGCCACCCCCACCCAGAGAAGTGCTATGTAATAGGTAACATCTCTCTACTAATGGTTTCGTGGGTGTTACAGTGGGCTGGAGCTGCCATAAGAAACTGCCACCAGCTGGGTGACTTACACAGTTCGCATTCTTTTTCTTTTCCTTCCAGTTCTAAGGCCACAGGACCAAGAGAAGGGTTTTCCTGAAGCCACCCTGCTATCTAGTCACTATGGGTTAGATGTAGTGTTATCTTGTTTTCCAAAGTGGCACTATAAAGAGGTGAATGGGGCTTAATGGGAAGTCACTAAATCATTGGGAGAGTTGCTAAGGAATTAGCATATTTCTCCTTGTAAGACCCATGGTACTTGAGTGAGTCCTACACACTCCTACTAGGGTGAAAGCTAACTTCCATTAGAACTTCTCCAGAGCCAAACAGAAGCCAGTGTCATGACATAAGCCAAACAAAATACAGAATTCTCTTTTGAAAGTACCCGACCTCAAGCATTGTGTTACAGTAACTGAAAGCCAACCAAGCACTGGCAGGTAGCTGCTTCCTCTCAGGGTCTTCATATAGTCTTCGCTCTATCTCTGTCTTAATCTCCAATTCTTACACAGGTATGAGTCATATTTGATTAGGGTCTATCCTTGTAAACGTACTGTCTTCGTCCTCTCTTAAAACACTGTCTCCAAACGCACTTACATTCTGAGATGCTGAGGGTTCAACCCTAACGTAAGAATTTTGTGGAAACGCAATTCATCTCCCAGTCTTCACACGGCTTCTCCCATGCCACACGTCACACCACAGTGACTCAAGGGAGGGAGCTTTACCGCGGTCTCATCCCGTGCTTCACATGGAATCCTGTGCTTCTCCCCTGTGCTCTTACTGTACCATCCTTGGTTCCTTTCTTCGATTTTCACATGCTGTCACCAAATGTCCTGATAAACCGTAGCTGAAAAGATTTTCTTCTTTCAGCTTGTGAGGCTGTTAATCTCCCCAGTCACGGGAGCTTCCTGGAGATACCGCCAATAGTGATACAGGACTAGAATGCAGGACTTCCAAACATCCTTCATGCCAGAGAGAGGGGTGTCTGTGAGAATGGGGAGATTCATACTCTGTTTCAGATAAAGAGGATACGGTGGAAGGGTGAGTCACAGAGTCCGGTACAGAGCCTGGCACATGAAGGAGGAAGCCAATTCCTTTTAGTTCCCTCCTGTGCCGAGGCAACCGCCAAGCCTGCCACTGTCATCCATCGCCTAGCACGGCGTCACTGCTCCTCACATCAACAGCCTTGGTCTTCATTCAGAGCCCCTTGAAGGTCTTGCCCCACAGACTTCCAATGTGATTTTATAACAGAGGTTTTGAAAGAAAAAGAAAACCCTTGTACCAAATTCCCTTAAAGAACTCCAACAAATTCTTAATGTTCTTAAGGGGGTAGGGGTGGGGAATCATTACTTTTCATCACCCACCATTAGACCTGGGTCCACAAAGTAGAGCTTGGAGGCAAATTCTGCCCTGTTTGTGGACATCCTGCAGAATGAATTTTCGTCTGTCAAATGGTTGGGAAACATTTTAAAGAGGACTCGTGGACTTGTATGAAACTCGAGTGGTAGTATTTTATCAAGAAGTAAAGTTTAGTGACGCCTAGCTATGGTCATTAGCCTCCACATTGTCCGTCTGTTCTCACACAGCAGAGAGAACACTTCCCAGGAGGACACATGGCCCATAAATCCTAAAAGCATTTATCCTCTGGCCTTTTACAGAAAAAGTCTGCCAAGCCAAATCTAAGTCGACTGGTTCCCTCTACTTCTCCCCTCTCCTCAGGTGCTCCTCAACCCCTCACAGATACTCCAGTCACAGGTCTATCCTCAGAGGGTCAGAGCAACATCACTTCCAGGGTGCCAAAATTACCACTGGTTTTGCCTGAAATTTTCTGCTTCTGATCACTACTGGCTAACTTCTTTCTAGGACTCAGCTCTAAGAAACAAAGCTCCCAGGAGGCTTTCCTTCCATTTACTATCGAACTTAAGTAGTCTTCCTCAAGTTAGGCATACACAGCATTTAAGAAATTGTGACTTTTAAGATGTTGAAAATAAAACAGTGTGGTGTGTGTGTGGTGTGTGTGTGTGTGTGGTGTGTGTGTGAGTGTGTGTGTGGTATGTATTGTGTGGTGTGTGTGTATTGGGTATTATGTTTTGTTGTCATGTGTGTGTGTGGTGTGTGTGGTATGTGTATGTGTGTGTGGTGTGTGTGTATGTGTAGTGTGTGTATGTATGTGTGTGGTCTGTGTGTAGTATTTGTGTGTGGTGTGGTGTGTGTGTGTGCTGTGTGATGTGTGTGGTGTGTGTGTTGAGTATTATGTTGTGTTGTCATGTGTGTGTGTGGTGTGTGTGTTGGGTACTATGTTGTGTTGCCATGTGTGTGTGGTGTGTGTGTATGTGATGTGTGTGTGATGTGTGTGTATGTGATGTGTGTGTGATGTGTGTGTATGGTGTGTGTGTGGTGTGTGTGTATGTGATGTGTGTGTGATGTGTGTGTATGGTGTGTGTTGGGTACTATGTTGTGTTGTCATGTGTGTGCATATGTGTGAAGGTCAGAGGTCGATGTTAGGTGTTTACTTGGATTGCTGTCCACCTTGTTGTTTGAGTCAGAGTCTCTCTGAACCTAGAGCTCATGAATTCACCTGGGCTCCAGGAATCATCCTGTCTCCTCCATTGCACAACAGTTACAGATGTGCACCGCCTCCCCGCACTGCGATTGCAGATGTGCACCACCTCCCCGCACTGGGATTACAGATGTGCACCGCCTCCCCAGCACTGGGATTGCAGATGTGCACCACCCTGCTCAGTTTTGACTTGGATGCTGAGGATCCAGTCTCGAGTCCTCATGATGCCACACAAGGCTTCACCAACTGAATTATCTCCTCAGCCCCAACTTTAACTTTTAAGCAAAATAGATCTGTAATATGTCTTCTCAACTTAGTCTCTAAAAGTGTTATCTATTGAGTAAGTTTCAGAAATCATAAGAGATTATAAAGCAGACAGAAAAAAATCAAATGACTACAGAAAGTCCATCAATGTGTGTAAGGGTTTGACAACAAAGTGTCCTAGGACATCCCCCACATAGACCAAGCCGGTCTCAAACACAAGCTTCTCCAGCCTTAACCTCCCAAGTGGGAGAACTACCATCTTTGTAGCAGAGAAAAAGAGCTTAGCTGACTTCAAGAATTTACTAGAACCTGGATCTTGGATTTTCTTGTCCTGAGAACCATGAATGATAATATCTATCAAGTATAAATTGCCTCGATTAAGCTTTTTGTTACAACAACCTAAACAGACTAAGACACAAGGCAATGGGTATCTGTAGTAAGCTGTGTGTTCCGACATGAGATGGCCTGGTGGTCACTCAGAATCATAGCAAAATAGTTTGTTTCACAAGTAGAGCTGTGTGGAGATGCCTTCACTTTGCACTTGGAATGCAGTGCTCAGATGAGCTGTTCTATTTCTTCTGAAGGAATTTTTTATTAAGGAATTTTTTTTATTAAACAGAAGAAAGTCAAAATCGTGAGAATGTTCCCACATTTCATTCAACTATAAATACTTATTATTACTTCAAGTCCCTCCTTAACAATATGTTGTGTTCTTTGTCAAGAGATAGGGAGAAGGCCCTGGGGCATTTCAGCTTCTTTTTCCAGAAAGACCTTCAAGAGTCATCCCTCTGCCTGATGTTTAATACAGTAGAGACCAAGAATGTTACAGAAGACTGAGAATCACTTACCATTCCTTCCCATTGACCCAGTACAAGATACAAAGCCATTGGGAGAACAAGAATTTAATTTTCCTGCTCGCTGCTCATTTTTAATTCAAGCCTTGTACTTATGAACTATTGGGAAGTCCACAGATCCAAGGTGCTCTGTTTGGGGAAAGGTAAATCGAGATAGATGGAATACTTTGACTGTTCTTCCAGGCATCGTCAAATGCCCACCCATCCCCAGGTATAGCTGAGTCAGGAGTGAATGCTACGGAGTCTGCTGAACACTTGTCTGTCTGCACCAGTGTAGATGACAGTGAGGCCCTATCCCCAGCTCCCGAGAGGTATGGGTGACTTACAGAGACACTGCCACTTGGCCTATTTGTGTATGCAACCCATGGGGAAATGCTCAGTGATGAAGATGACGGAGGAAGTCTCCCTTGGGGCTCTTCTATGGTCCGTGCTTCTCTGCGCTTACACCCTGTGTGTCCTCAGAGTTCCTAATGATCTACATCTGCATAGTTTTCCATAGTCACAAGAGCTTGGACAGCAAGAATTGTATACACTGGGCCTCCTATAGGGTAAACAGAAAACAAAACTGGCCTCTTGATAATTGGGGTTTTACGACTACTTCATAGAGTGAGGTAGGTGCCACATTCTTGATCAGTAGCTTTTTAGGTCTCTTTAGGCTTTCCTTTCTTTAGGCTCAAAGCCATTGGTCTACTAAACTCAGGGCCATCCCTGTCCCTAACACACTCACATTTTCATATAATGCACATATACAAACATACAATATGCATCTCTATGTAACTCTGGTTTTCCCCTACAGGACACTTTTAATCTACTAGTTTAAGCTAGTTTCCAAAGCAAGTCTGGAGGTCCTCATGATTTTTTTCCTCTGCCTCTCTATGGGTACTTAGCAGCCAGCAGACATCTCTGTCGACCTTGAACCTCACCCTCGTCTCTCCCTCCCCACTGCTGTTCCACTGAACTTCTCAGCCCTCCCTTTCATAAAGGGACAGACCTATCTTTACCCCCCACTCTCTTTCATAAAGGTACAGACCTATCTTTACCCCCTCTCTCTTTCATAAAGGGACAGACCTATCTTTACCCCCCTCTCTCTTTCATAAAGGGACAGACCTATCTTCACCCCCACTCTCTTTCATAAAGGGACAGACCTATCTTTACCTGTCTTTGAGCCCAAGCTCACACAGTGTTTGGCATCTAGCAGGACTTCCATGTTGCATATTTTACTACAAACTCTTGCTTCACAAGAGCATATTGCTGCCCAGGTATAGTGTGAGTAGTTCACAACCAGTGGAATGCAGAAGTGATTCATAAATGCATCCTTCACAGCATGAAAAAATGCCAAGAATCTCCCCTGACAGAATGGATTCAATTTCTGAGCTAAGGAATTGAATTTCCAGCGCTGTACTCTCTAAGATGAGAATTATCACTCCAGTTCATAGCAACGTACTTTGCCAACTTTTGACATTGTAGGAGAACAGGCCACAGCTGAGTTTCATAGGTGACTAGATTCAGTGGGATGTGCAGCATAAGACACTTCCCACAAGGAGGCCAAAAATGAAAGCACATCAGTAAATGTAACTTAGGCATTCAGGCTGTGCTGCTAACACCAGATATATCACAAGAAGCAAAAGCCAATAATTCACATTTGAGGATGAAACAGAAGAAGCTGTGTTTCCTCTCTGGACTATGATCCTTTCACTTGGCATTTATTTGGAGCAGTGGTTTTTATTCTAGGTGTGAACCCAATAAACCCGTGTGTTAGATTCCCTGAAATGTTCTAAATGTGAGTATGGGTATGTTCCCAAAATCTTCCATGTTCCTCTTGAAAGGGCATTTTCCGTGATGTCAGGGGAGGGAAGGTGGGCTGCTGTGTGATGTCTGAGGGTAGCTGCCAGGCTTGACCCAGGACGCAGGAAGACTTATCCTCACTGAGGTAGAGCAGCTGCTGAACTGTGATTTATTACCTGAGTCAACGCAGGAGAAATTGAGGACTAATAAAACAATTCACTTGGCCGGAAACCATTCAACTTCTTATTTCAGAGATTGCTCAAATCCAAGTTTAATCATCTGTTTCCGAAAAATGTCACTGATTGTTAAGTGTTGCTACAAATCACTGGTCTTTCTGTGTCTCCTTCTTCTCTCTTTATCTTCCTTGTCTCCCTTCTTTCCTCTATTTCCTTCCTCCCTTCTCTCCCTTCCCTTCTATCCCTCTTCATTTCCTTTCTTCTCACCTAAATGAATCTGCTTGGACAACTGTCATGGAGTATCTCTGAAATGGTCTCCACAGACTCCTGCTTGAGAGACTTGCTTCTGAGCTGGTGGCTAATTTGAAGGCTGTGGCCTGACTACCTGAGGCAGATTGATAGGGGTAGGGCTTGAAAGGTCATATCTACCCCTCATTCTGGTCCATTCCTTTTGCTTCCTAGGTCATGTCCACACAGCCCTCCCATTGTGGACAGAGCCATTTCCAACATGTTTTTCCCACTACGAAGGACTGAAAGTTTTGAAACCATGAGCTAAGATAAAGCCTTCCTCCCTTATATGACATGATTCTGTCATGTATTCATCATAGACAAGAGAAAAGTGACCCAGAAAACTGATGCCAGAGAAGCAGTGTCGCCACTGTAATAAGCCCAGCTGGGTGGTATTGGTCTGTGGGTTGGATTTGGAAAGCATTGGAGACTGGAGCTAGAGATGTCCTACAGTGCTGTAAGCTCCAGTCCATGGGCAATCCTGATCAGAGTGCTGAAGACCAGAAAGCCAAGAGAGATGTAAGCAGTAAAGACTATGCTCTGGAGGCTTGGAGGTAGGAGCTGAGTTAGAGATCATTAGATATATTCTGGCAAAGAATTTGGCTAGGCTTTTCCTGTGTCCTGAAAAATCTAAGCGAAGATGCACTCAGACGTAGTGGGCTAATTCATTTGGTGAAGGGAATTTCCAACACACTGTGGTTTTCGGGCGGTGCGGTCATTGCTCACTGTTTGATTTGTGGTGAGAATAACTGGTAAAAGGCAAAGCCTAAGAATGTGAAAAGCGTTCATTTGGCAAGGAAATGAGAGTGCACTCAGTTCAAGCTGTATGCGAGGCAGTCATGGCTGTCAAAGAAAGAGATCGGAACCATGGAAGAATCAGTGTACTTTGCAGTAGAACAATAGAAACGTCCCTTGAGAATCAGACTTACCACCAAAGGCTACGGGTTACAAAAGTACAAGCTCTCTGGGCTCTTCTGGTCCCTCTGTCTTGGACTTACAGACAGCCATCCTTTGGCTGGCCCTCACTGGACACACAGCCCGGCGTCTTTCTGTGCATTTGTCTCCTCTTTGTACAGGAACCACAGTCAGACTGGATTAAGACCATTCTAACAACTCCTGTTTTAACTTCATTCTCTCTTCGAGATCCATCACAAGGGGGACTGTAACTCAGCATATCAGGAAGAGATGACAACACCACTCCGTCCATGCTCCTCCAACTTACTTTCCTCCATTTCTTTATTTCATTCCAGATTTCATTTACTCAATAAGCACTTATTGAGGACTTATCATGGGCCTGATACTACAAAGAAGAATGAGACGATAACTCTGCAGAATCCTCTTTGCACACACACACACACACACACACACACACACACACACACCTACAAAAGTCTATTTTGCGACTCCTCCAGCATCTTCTAATATTGAGACTGATATTGGTTCTTGTCGCATTACATCTAGTGGCACACATACCTTACTCAGTGGCAGGTAAACGCCACAATAGTATGGAACAGTAGGGACAGCTGATGACAGTTAGACCCTGACTTTGTTTTTGGTGTTTTCCGTGACTTCGGTGAGTCTTACTTGTAGGAAATGGGAGAAATAGCAACAGATACCTACCTGTTCATGCCTTTCACCCCCCCCACTGATTATAATATCCAAAAGGTATTCCACAGGTGAGTGGGGGAGGGGAAGGGAGGGACAGAGTGGAGCAGGACAGGCAGAGAGGAGAGAGGAGTTTTGCAGAGACACAGTGCCACCTGCTGGTGGAAAGTGGTGATGCATCTGATAAGTGAAATACGAAAAATAGCCAGGCTGAGGTTTGAATAAACATGTAATGGAGAGTATAAATCTTCCTTCTTATTTTATTTTGTTAGTTATGAAGCATCAACCTAGGGTCACTTGCATTCTAGGAAAAGTATCTGTCATTGAATTATATCCCCAGCTACCTCGTCGTTTTTCCTTTTAAAGCCGAGGCAGGGTCTCTCTAAATTGCCCAGGGTGGCCTTAAACTCAGAATCCTGCTGCCCAAGTGCCCTGGGATTACAGGTCTACACAGGAAGTCTTGTGAGGGGGTGGTTATTAATCTTAAGCAGGAGCTAAGTGTTCAGACTTTTCCAAGACCCTGGGACTGGCTTTCCCAGCAATCACTGCCTGGCTTTCCGCTTACGTGTGCCCCACCCTCTTCATGCCTCCATCTCATGTTCCCCATGAGCCCGTCCCGATGGTATGTACTAGGAGAGCCACTCAGTCAAACTGAACCACGTCAGCACATGGCCAGGCTTACAGGTCCAATGCGCTTTAACTCAGATGCCATCAGTTGAACAACCTACCCTTGGCCTGACCAAGTCTCCTTTCACAGCAAGACTTCAACCTGTGGGGAAACCTTCGGGCATTTCTGAGTTTTATTAAATTTAAGGCACCATACAGACTGGAATCCATGGGGGGGGTGCCTCATTGCCCTCTTCTCAAAACTCGGAGACTTGGAGTTATAATTTAAGAAAAGCAGTGTGCGGAAGAAAGACACCATGAGACAGGGTTCAAGCAGAGGGTTTTTTTTCAATTAGGGAAAGGGATCATAAAAAGGGGAAAGGGAAGGGGGGACACTGGCCTCCGGAGACAGGAGCAGCATGAGAGAGGAGAGAGGAGAGAGGAGAGAGGAGAGAGGAAAGAGGGAGAGAGAGAGAGAGAGAGAGAGAGAGAGAGAGAGAGAGAGAGAGAGAAACAGAGAGAGAAACAGAGAGAGAAACAGAGAGAGGGAGAGAAAGAAAGAGAGGATGAATGGGAGGTGGGCTTTTAAAAGGGAACATAGTGAATGTGCACAGGTGACACTCTTAGTGGCAGCAGCTGAGGACCTATCCTGTCAGAACCCCGAGGACAGGCCAGGACAGATGTGTGAATACTAACACTTGGAATGAAAAACATACCAAGACAAATAGCAATTATAAAAAGTGCTGGTCAACAAACAGAATGTGACAAAATGGTGTGGTCAGGATAGAAAAGGTTGTGGAGGTGTGCATGGGACAATGTGGGGTTTGGGCGTGGTCAGGATAGAGAAGGCTGTGAGGTGTGCGTGGGGCAATGTGGGGTTTGGGCGTGGTCAGGATAGAGAAGGCTGTGAGGTGTGCATGGGACAATGTGGGGTTTGGGCGTGGTCAGGATAGAGAAGGCTGTGAGGTGTGCATGGGACAATGTGAGGTTTGGGCGTGGTCAGGATAGAGAAGGCTGTGAGGTGTGCGTGGGGCAATGTGGGGTTTGGGCGTGGTCAGGATAGAGAAGGCTGTGAGGTGTGCATGAGACAATGTGGGGTTTGGGCGTGGTCAGGATAGAGAAGGCTGTGAGGTGTGCGTGGGGCAATGTGGGGTTTGGGTGGCACCTGGTGATGAGAGGCGAAGAGCAGCAAACACACACACACACACATACACACACACACACACACATACACACACACACATACACACATACACATACACACACACATACACACACACATACACACACATACACACACATACACACACACATACACACACACACATACACACACACACACACGCACACACACACACACACAAACCACAGGGGCAGAAACAAGCATGTTAATGCTTTTGCTAAGGAAGAAATGAAACGTGCTTGAGGGGCCACCAGGAAGTGCGATTTAACCTGAGTTGGACTTTTTCAGAGAATAGTTGGAGATAAGGGAGGAAAGGGAAGTTGAGACATGGGCAGACCATTCAATAAATGCAGAGATAAGGAGTTGGAGTTTACGCTTGTAAGCAGTTGAAAAGTGTTTAAGATTCTGGAAAAGAAAACAGAACAGTATGAACTGTGTTCTAGGCTGATCTATCCGCCAATCACAAGCAGGATAAAGCGACTGAAAGATAGGAAAACAGACTTCGAATCTGTGGAAATTAAAAGAGGGTTTTGAGGCCACATGTACAATTAAAATGAGAAAGGAAATCTGGCTCTTTGGTGCATGTCTGTATTGATGAGTATACTAACAAAATGTTTATTGATAATAAGCCAAGGGTGTGCCTACAGATGAGGGAGAGAGAGAAGAGGGAGGGTAAAGGCTGCCAGGAAAGGATTTAGACTTAAAGCCTGAGAGAAATGAGGGCAATAGGTTAAAGTCAGCAGCGATTTCTAGAACAAGACTTGAGAAAAGACTTGGTTAAATACCATAATATGTTGGAACTAAGTCACAACTAGTAAACAAACTGGTTAGTCAACTTTCTGGCATAAGAAAGGATGGGCAATAAGACAGTTAGATTCCATTTCCTTCCTCAGGAGAGTACAAACGAGGATGCAAACTCTCTGCACATTGCTGGAAGTACCCTAGGAATCAAAGCATTAAACAATAGGACAACACCTCCCTCCCCCTGCTTAGTTCTAGGGCACAGCCTGGGGTAGTGCAGTGTGGTTCTGTGCTGGACTTGGTGGGACAAGGATACTTTTTTCTTTTATTAGATGCTCAAGTAAACCAGGTCCCTTTGGTCCTGTACTTGTACACTTGGCTGTACTGATGCCAAATGAGGCCCATATTTTATGTTACTTCCTGTTCTCATTGTTCTGATAAAATGCCTGGCAAAAGAACCTTGAAGAATAATCGATTTATTTTGATTCCCAAAATCCATCATGGCAGAGAAGGCATGTGGCGGGAGCATGAATTAGAAGTTCAGGTGGGATATAAGGTAGTCATCAATCTCATTATAGGGGAAGGGCATTTAAGGTAGCCTCTCCACTATTGCTTAGATTCTTAGTTGGTGTCATCCTTATAGATCTCTGGGCATTTCCCTAGTGCTAGATTTCTCTTTAAACCTATAATGACTTCCTCTATTATGGTATCTCCTTTCTTGTTCTCCTCTATTTTTCCTCCCACTCAATCTTCCTGGTCCCTCATGTCTTCCTCTCCCTTCCTCTTCTCCCCTTCTCTTTCTCCTAACTCCCTCTCCCCTTCCCCATACTCCCAATTTGTTCAGGAGATCTTGTCCCTTTCCCCTTCCTTGGGGGACTGTGTATGTCTGTCTTATGGTCCTCCTTGTTTCCTAGTTTGTCTGGCAATGTAGATTGTAGGCTTGCAATCCTTTGCTCTATGTCTAATATCCATATATGAGCGCCTCCTAGAGCCTTCATCCAGTAGCTGATGAAAGCAGAAGCAGACACCCACAGCTAAGCACTGAGCTGAACTCCTGGAATCCAGATATAGAAAGGCAGGGATGATGAGCAAAAGGGTCAAGACCATGCTGGTTAAACCCACAGAAATAGCTGACCTGAACAAGGGGAAGCTCATGGACCCCAGACTGATAGCTCAGAAACCAACATCGGACAGAACCAGGCCCCTGAACATGGGTGTCAGTGAGGAGGTTTGGGCAATTTATGGGACCTCTAGTAATGGATCAGTATTTATCCCTAGTGTTCAAATGGACATTGGGAGCCCATTCTCCATAGAGGGATACTCTGTCAGCCTAGACACACGGGGAAGGGTCTAGGCTCTGTCTCAAATGATACGACAGACTTTGAAGATTCCCCCATGGAAGGCATCACCCTCCCTGGGGAGTAGAAAGGGGATGAGATGGGGCCCAGTGAGGGGCAGGGGAGGATAGGAAGGAGAGGGAATGACTTGTGATTATTCTCAACTAGTTCACCCATTTCAGTGACAGTGAATTACATGATATTCAAAAAGTCAGCAATTGGTTTAGGAATGGCTGTGTGGTTCAGTTTTAGACACTAAGACAACATGGGATATGCATAGGGAAGCTTCTGGAAAAGCTCTTTCTTACATAAAAGAGACAGACCCTGATGGCACAGTTTTCCCTTTACCTTTCTTTTGCTCCCACCTGGAATATACTCATGATGGCTCTGATGACCAAAAGACAAGACACACACACACACACACACACACACACACGGCGGTGGGGGGGTAATCTGGCTGATTTAGTGAGTCTACAAATAACTGGCTGCCTTCATTTCTTCCTCTTAATGTTCTCTGCTTGACTCTCCATAGAAATTTGAACACATTTAGGACTTTGATCATGTCTTATTCATACCTCCATCAAGAAACCTAAGACAGCTTTTGGCGTGATCTCAATAAACACATGTTTTTAAGTAGGTTCAAGCTATGGATGGCTCAAACAGAATGTTACAAATGTAAACCATTCCAGTTCTGAGAGAAAAAAATCTTGGAAATTCACTTTTATGGTATGAGTGACGTTGAACAGCTTGGCTGTTTATCCTCCAAAGAAGAAACTACAAAAGGTCAATGACTTTTTTTAAATATTCAATATCCTGAGCCATCAAGGAAGAGCAAATTAAAACCATCTGGAAATTCCATCTCACCCTAGTCAGACAGGCTATTATCAAGGAAACAAAGAACTTGAAGTGCTGGTGAGGATATGAGGAAAGGGGAATTAATCCTTATTCACCGTTGCTAGGAGTAAAAACTGATGCAGTCACTATGGAAACCAGTACAGAGGTCTCTGTAATAAGTGAAATCAGAGGCTGCATATGACTGATCTTTACCACCCCTAGAGATGTAGGACTCTGTCCTGTCACAGAGACTCTTGCACATCCATGTTTACTGCTGCTCTATTCCTAAGTGAAGCCTACATCGTCATCAACACATGAAGGGATATTGAAAATGTATATATGCACAGTGGAATTCACCCGTCCATTAAAATTAAATAATAACACTGGAAGAAAAAAATTGATGGAACTGAAAAATACTATATCATGTAACCTAAGGCTTAAGAAGCCAACCACCACACTGTCTCTCTCACAGGCAGATCCTAACTTCTAACTTTCACATATGTGGGAGTGGGTGTGGATAGAGGCCAGGAAGCTCAAAAGGTGTGACATGGTGGACAGTATTTAAGATGGGAGGGAGAGTAGAACATGTGTGATATAAAGTAAAGAGGCGGAAACTGGGTACGGAAGAGTTTATGCATGGACAAGAGAGCAGGGAAACGGAGAAGAGGAGATGAGGGACTCTGGCCAGCTTGAGCACGGCAAGCACAGCTCTGGCAGGCCTTGCCCCCCTCCCTATTCCCTCTTCCTTGCTAAGAACCATTAGATCCCATTCCTAAAGCTGGACACCAAGGTCTGTCCCCTCATTTGGCCACTTCCTCCTCCTGAGGCTGACCACCAAGGTCCAGCTATCAAGTATTGAAGATCAGCAATCAAAAGCCCCTTTGGCTCACCTAGTTAGAATACCCAATTAAAATTAAACACCTCATCCTAACATGGGGTTCCCCCTTTACCTTTAAAAACAGCCCCATGTGCCATGTTTGTCTCCTCTCTGTCTAGAGGCAATACTTGGTCCCCCTTCCCTCTCCCAGACAAACACCCCTGCCCCCTCTCCCTTGTTCCCTTCCCCTTCTCCCTCGCTCCCTATCTCCTGTCTTTGTTTCATATTCCCTGCTCTCTGTCCCTCTGGAGTATATTTATATGTCCTTTGTGCTGAGAACGCTGAGAACTTGGTCTTGGGGGTCCTGAACTGATATGTTTCAGGGAAGGGTCATACAAAGTAAAAGTATTTGAAAGTGCCATAGGGAAATAAGCTACTTCATAAGCTGATTTTAAAAATCAAATTTATGAAGGAAAAAGAGGCACCTTATGTGGGTGGATAAAGCTGGTGCCAGAAGTTATGGGTAATTAAATGAAAATTCCAGAGCCAGAGATAGTATATTAACTTATTGGTTAGGAAGGCCAGAGGCTCCCAAAACAATAACGGCTCTGACATTTCTCTTGGTTGCTCAGTGGATCTGACGGTAAAGCCCTGTTGTTGAAGACTCCACAGACATCGTTTTCAGGACATAGAAAGACCAAGCTGGATCTGAACCAGAATTTTCTTTCCTGTTGGCTAACTTCTGTAACTCCAGAGGTACCACGCAGGCTGCTGGGGGAGAACTGTCATCCCAAAGTCTTACTCCGCTAGGAACCTTGCATGCTACACTGCCACCTTGTGGGGCAAGATGTATTAGTGGCATAACTGTTACAGGAGAAGACAACAGTAATTGAATTTGAGGTCCACATAACAGGAGGTAATTCAGGCCTGGCACTATAAACCTGGTCAAAAGTCTGTGGCAAGCCTACTACTACTGTTCTACTAAAATGATGTTTTATGTCTATCGACCTGCCTTCTAGATATTTGTTCTCGTGCCCACAGATTAGTTCTGTTTTCAGCTTCGGTTGGAGCAGGGTATTCGTTGTTGAGGTTTTTGCTTTGCTTTGCTTTCCTTTGCTTTACACCAGGTGGTAGCTCCAGCAGAGACTCACAACTGGTCAAGTGTTTAGAAAAGTGAGTGTTGAACTCTCAGCCCTAAATGAGACATCTGTCCCCTGTCTCCTTGATGGCTCGGGGGACATTGTGGAAGAGGGAGCAAGCGTTAAGAATGTAAGAGCAGGAAGGGGGAAGGGAAGTTTGTGTGGAATTGTGGAACCTTATCTTTTGGACGTGGTGTGAACGATGCACTGATGAACTCACCAAAGATGTGATTGCCAGGCAAGAGCTGCACAAGACCAGGCGTGTCAGCATCCCGCATAGACAAAGGGGAGGCTCAGGAGGCCCCACCCTTTCTGATAATCCCTGAGCAGTTCCGGATCTCTAGAGGGGAGGGACTTGGGAAACTCCATAGCTCCCTGAAAACTATTGGCAGTTAATGGCCACAGGAGAAACCCTTTCTTTAGCACCGTAGTCACTGGTAAGTTGCCCAAGTTACCATAAATAACCCTTCATTCATGAGCAAGCATAAACCCTAATTAAGTTCTTTGAGTCACACACACACACACACACACACACACACACACACACACACAAAAGGTTAGAGGGAAAACGGAAACAGAAAGGAAGTTGTCTGGGAACAGGAGGCAGGTCAGTGGGAGTGAGACAAGATCGGGAAATGGGCGATGAATAGTATATTATGTACATGTATGCAAACATCATAATGAAATCATTATTATGTATAATTAATATAAGCTGTAAGAATTTAAAGAGGTAGATGGTATAATATGCAAAATGTACATTAATAATGGTTGTGTTGGTTTTTCATTGCTGTGACCAAATACCTAAAAAATCCACTTAGAAAATAAGATTCATTTTGGCCCATGGCTTTGGAAGTCACAGCTCGTGGTCAGCTGCTTCCATTTTTCAGCGTCTGTGGTGAGTCAGAACATGATGGAATAGGGGTGTGGAGGGGCACAGATGTTCGCCATGTGCCAGCTTGGAAACAGAAAGGTATTTTAAAAAAGAGGGGCCAAGGACAAAGTATAACTTCTCAGGATACAACTCCAGAGACCTGCTCCCTCCAACTAGACCCCAGTTCCTGATTTCCTCCACCCCTCATTATGCCATCATGTTATGAAACCAACAATAGGGCAAGTGTTTGAACCGCCAGGGTTCTGGTAGGCTAACCTACTGATGAAGTCAGAAACCTTCTGATCCAATCACTTCCCTAGAGCCACACCTCTGAACACTATTATTAGGTCAAAATATATACATCTTAGGTTTCATACCCAGCCCTTAGCAATGATTTTTAAATAAGTTTGCGTTTTAGGAAGTTTTCCCAACACCAGGTAGCACCAATCTGCATGATGTTTCAGGCAGAACTGAGACTCTAGCTTTTAAGGAGCTTATCACTAGGTAAATCCTTTAAGTAACCCTCTGTTCTCCCTAGATTGAAAATTTTAGTGTCATTCAAGTCTTGGTAAACTCCATGTATCTCATTTCCATAAGAAACATATAAAAATATTCTACATTTGTGTCTCTTTGCCCACCATAGATCATCATGGCAGCTCATCAACCAAATCTGTGGGTCAGATTTGTTGGCTAACGCTATGTGTCTCAAAGGAAGGAGACGGTTTTGGGAAGGTGGGAAATAATGATGGAATGGGGCCTCGTGCATGCTGAGCAAGGGCTGAGCCACGTCCCCAGCTCTGATTAAGTTTATGGATTTGCAAGATCACACAAAGAAGAAAATAAAGAGGTATCTTACTCTGTCAAACAAGACTACGCCCCAGCTTAAAGCATTTCAGGCTGGGCATGTGACTGGGTGGGTGAGCGCACGTGCAGTGCTTGGGTTGAATTGACAGTGACCTGAACATACCACACACCCCATTGTAAGTACCCCCGAATTGACAGTGACCTGAACATACCGCACACCCCATTGTAAGTACCCCCGAATTGACAGTGACCTGAACATACCGCACACCCCATTGTAAGTACCCCCGAATTGACAGTGACCTGAACATACCACACACCCCATTGTAAGTACCCCCGAATTGACAGTGACCTGAACATACCACACACCCCATTGTAAGTAACCCCCTTCATCATCCCTTCTTCATGTCTGTACCAAGAAATGATGCAAAGTGCTTCCAAAAAGAAAAGCTGAGGAAGAAAGAAGGAAAACGCCACCCGCCAAGAAGATACATTTAGTGTTATCTTCTTTATTGCATTTTTCTTTTTTTCACATTTTATCGCTGAAGTCTTCTCTCATGTTAAAATACTTTTGTCAATGCTGTCTTAGGTAGAATCCACATCATTCTGTCCTGCTGTCCTGGCTGGAGAGAGACTTGGATATCTACTCCTGCCCTTACACGCAACCTCCCCAAAACCATCGAATGAAACCCTGAGGTTCCAAGAAGCACAGAATGGAAATAGTTGACAATCCGTTTTAGTTTCTTATGAACGTTTTGTTTATAGATGAACCACGATTTTCAGTCCAATGGATATATGATTTATGTCCAGCTTTCAGCTATTGAGACCGTGGTTAGTAGTATCCAGTTAAATACTTACCACATTAAAGATGTTTTATTTCACAATGTGTGCACACAGATTGAAACTTTTGCACTAAGAATTTTGTACCACTTAAGTCCTAGCAGAAGTCTATGAGTGATTTCTTAATAACGGGATATTTCCTTAAGAGGAAAAGTGATCCCGTCGATCTGACAGAATAAACTTCATGCTCATTTTTGAAGTGTACCTTTCTTTGGATACTAACAAGCTTGTATAGTTGTTCTGTTTTGTTACTGTGTCATTTTGTTCTCTTTACCACTTGACTCATACTTGACTTCTGAACTCCGGATCTGGTTCATTCGCTGGGAAACCACCCAGGGCTAAACATCCGCTTTCCTGGAGCCCAAGCTCAGAGCTAGGTTTGAGACCCAAGGACCAGGCAGAGCAGGCTCTGGGTTAGATTACAGTTCTGGGTCACTCTCTGCAGTCATTTGACTGATGCTTGAAGGGCAATCACATCTCTTGGTGACAGAGAGCTTTGAGAAAGAAAATTTAATTGAAATTTTTGCACGGAGTTCTCTGGGCCATCTCTAATATACAGGACGCTCCCAAGTCTCCCAGGCAGTAATCAAGAGTGGCAACCCGCTGACCCGAGACAAGGATTTGCAATAGAATCTCACTGGAGATTTCAGTAACAGGAAACTGTATGAAGGTCAAGTCCGGGGCTCAAGAATGTGACAGCCCAGCTTCACCCTCACAGTCCTCAGGACCCACTTTGTCACCGAGTAGTCAATGTGTCTGATGGCCTTCCCACTTCTGTTCGCCTCCCTCCCTCCTTTCCTTCCTTCCTTCTTTTCTCCCTGACTTCCTTTCTACCTTTGATTTCTTAACACCTTTAGTGCTTTCTCCTAAGAATGCCCGTGAATGGCCCAGTGGTATTTCAGAGAATGAAGCATACTGAGTATAGCAATCCATGCCTGTAGTGACAGGTCCCCTTTCAAGACTGCACAGCTGGGAGCTCAGAGTCCCTAGAGACTGGCAATAGACAAAGGCAACACTGAAACACCACACTTTAAGATAAATACATATTTTTCTTAAAGGTTTTTTAATTATTTAAATTAGAAACAAGGTTGCTTCACATGTCAATCCCAACTGAAAGATAAATACTTAAAGACTGGTAATTCTCATGTTACCAAGAATAAACAGATAAGGGCCATATGGGTACAAGATTATATTTAAGATTATAGATTTAAATACCTCTTTGCACAACCATTAGCCATATCTGTCAATTATCTTAATGATAGACTCTTCAGTTATTCAACTTTTAGTATGTTTCCTTTATGTTTTTAAGATTTATTTAATTGTATGTGTGCGAGCGTTTTCCCGTCAAATGTGTCCTAACAGAGATGGGAGGTCCAATAATGACCACTGGAAGAGTACTGTGTGTAGATATGGAGGCATGAGTATAACCAAATGCAAGAGGGAGGAAACAACCCCTGAGAGCCTCCAGAGCATGCACAGCCATGAGACAGCATTGAATGCAGGTGGGCTGCAGACATTTTGGAAAGAAATATACATGCACAGGACCTAGCCCCAGGCTGCTCCAGCTGAGCAAATGGGGGAACTGGACTCCCTCCTGAAGACGAGAGGAAACAAGCAAAAGGCAACCACTGGGAAAAGAGCGGCAAACTCTCCCAGAAGTCCTAGTGACACCAACATTCCTTCTAGTAGCTTCAGAGCCAATCAAGCCATAAACCGACAATGGACCCCTCTGAAGGGCTTCGTCCTAGGCAGGAGACAGAAGTGCAGGGTCTGGCAGCCAAATCTATTTTAATCCTTTGGGTCTCATGTTAATAGTTTATCACTTAAGGTAGGAACAGACCTTTGGCTTCTAAAGCTGAAACTTTGCCATTGTGCCTGGAACCAATCATTATTATTTGACCAAATTTTATACCAGACGAAGTTCATTTGTATCTAGCAGGTACCCTTGTGGGATTTTGTGGGTATGAATCAATAGCTCCATTGTTGTCAAACCATTTAGTGACACTATGATAGAAAGTCTGGCTGCTTCACAGGTCTAAGCCCCAACCCCACCCCAGCTACAAAACCTTACTGATCTAACCAACAGCAGAATAAAACAGGCCAAGACAATTTCCATTTTGTTGCAGGGCAGGGATAACTATTTCCTGTTTTATCTTTGTACTTATCCTTTCTAGCCATGTGGCCAGCAACTAACAATGTGGTCATCTCCACCCATCAAGTAAGGCCATCCAAAAGTGAACTGATCAAGTTTTCCGTCCTTTGAGCAGAACTTTCCATTTGCATATAAACTCAGATTTCACCACCAGCCTTCCCAGGATAACTGGGCTCCTGGGAAGTAGGTAACTAAGTTAGAGTTACTCTCCTTCAAAAAGCACAAGGTGGGTGAGGAAGTCTGGGGACATGTCCCAAATTGTGTAGAAGATCTGCAGAATAAAGATTTCCAGGTCACTGTACTGAGCACCGAACTACTTCTCCTGCCAATGACCATCAAGTTCCATTTTCCTTGTCTGGTTGGCTCTGGTCTCTCCGAATTAAAAAAAAATTAAGTAAAATGTAGTTCATATAAGTTTAGCATTTTAAGTACACAGTTCAGTGACATTAATTAAGAACAGTCTCATTGTTTGTGTGTGGCTACCGAAACTCTTTTCCAGAATGTTACCCTCATGCCAACTGACACTCTGGCTCTCATAAGACTATCTCCTGCTCTTCTTTGCCCACCCCCCCTCTTCCTCTAGAGATACCATTTTGGTTTTTGTCTCTGTGACCTGACTGCTCTGGGAATTTTGGGTACAACCCTGTGCTTTTGCATCTGGACTTTTCCCTTAGCATTGTCTCAAGTCTCCTCTGTGCTGTTGTGTGTGTCAGCACCATCAGTCCAGGTTAACAGGCTGGATGCTAAGTATCCCATTGTGTCTATACAACAATTTTGTTCATGCATCCATGCTGTACTCCTAACGTCCTCCGGGAACTGGCATCTCTACTGTCCCTTAAGGAATTATCTATCCTCATCGCATCAAGTCTAGCAGCTGCTCTTTTCCTGGAATGAAAAACAAAATGACACACAGAATAAAAAATGAAACAGAATTTTAAAAATGCACACACGGCTTACCCAGGCCAAACTGAGTAATAGTTTTTGCTACGTTGGGATACTCTGTTTCTGATTCATCCTCAAACTTGGTTTCCTACCTTTCTTTTGACCATGAGACTTGGGTGACAGCCAATATTAGAACCCACTACTAGAAACCCAATAACTCTGGCATTCACCAAAACTAAGTATGAGGTACCCTCCATTCTTTTTCTATGGCTATGATGTGCTTTCCTTTTGAAGAAGGTGTGCTGAGTCTGGTTATTATTACCATTGTTTTGTTTACTTACATACATTTGAGGAAGTGATGGGGGGGGGTACTTAGGATGGGAGCATGTGCCTGTATTTGCCCTATCTATGAACTGTGTGTATTCCCTTCATTTTATTTTATATCAAACCTGAGCCAAGGTATAAATATTTTCTAGTTGGTATTCCTAGGCCTTAAAATTGTCTGTTCTAGTCTCACAAATCCATTGAAATAGTTGAAATGTGTTTCCAGAATAGTCTGATTTCCTAAGTACTCTGGTACTAAGTATGAAGTCTCTCTCCTACCTTCTTCTATAGAAAAGTAAAGTTCCATGTCCCTTACTTACTGAACAATGACTAAACACACACACACACACACACACACACACACACACACACACACACCATATATATCTGGACGAAGATCCAGGGAGCCATCAATAAACAGGATAGCCAAGTGGCCCATCCCCTCTGGGTACACTTGCCAATGTGGAAAACCAGCTGGAAGTAACACTTGGGCAAGAATACGAGTTCTAACCTGAGCACTAAACGCTTTGAAAAGGGTGTCCCCAGTCAGGGATGCACAAAGAGCTTCCCTGAGCTAAGGTAAGTTAAAATGGACTTTACAAAGCAGTAGGCTAAATGGAAGTTTCCTGAGTGGACCAGTGGAGGTGGAAGGGGGCGGTGCAAAGCAGACAGCATAAGCTAAAGTCCCATGCTGGAAGACATCTCTGTCTCCCGAAATTTCAGGATTGCTGTTCTAGTTTCACTGGTTTTCATTGGACTTTCTTCTTGAAATTCTTTGCTATACCATATGTGATGTTGAATTTACAATAGCCCTTTAGACTGAAAGCTGTGGGGTTTGAGAGGGGCTGCTTCTATAGTCTATGTCTGTGCTCGACAGTTCATGTCAACTCAACACAAGCTAAAGTCATCTGAGAGGAGGGAACATTAATTAAGAAAATGATTCCATAAGATCCAGCTGTAGGCAAACCTGTAGAGCAATTTTTAATTAGATCAATGGAGGAGGGCCCAACCCTTTGTGGGCGGTGCCATCCCTGGGATTGCCGTCCTAGGTTCTATTAGGAAGCAGGTCGAGCAAGCCATGAGGAGCAAGCCAGTAAGCAGCACGCTCCGTGGCCTCCGTATCAGCTCCTGCCTCCAGGTTACTGCCCTGCTTGAGTTCCTGTCTTGACTTCCTTCAGTGATGGACTATAGTGTGGAAGTCTAAGCCAAATAAACCCTTTCCTCCCCAACTTGCTTTTAGTCGTGGTGTTTCAGCAATGGTAACCCCAAGACATGTCACCTTCCCACCCCCTGCCCTTCTTCTGTACACACTGCGCACTTAACATTCCTGTTAGTTCTCCTGACACAGAAAGGGGGAGCTGGAGGAGACCTAGGCTCCACTCAGTACAGTGGCTAACTCAATTTTGGCTTTGTGCTTCAGCTCGGATACTCAGGTAGCAAAGTCCCTCTTCCATGACCCCCTTAAGCCTCAAGGGATGAACTTCCCCTGCGGTCATCAGGGTTGCTCTACCTATTGAGCGCTGGTTTCTTCCTATTGGGATTTCAAACCCCACCCTGGATTCCAGCAGGAGCCAGTTGTCTCCACCAGACTTCCGGAGGCCACATTGCTTACCAGAGTTTGAGAATCTCTTCTGCTCATTTCCCATTTTAATGTTTTACCCCTGGTAGGTCAGGAAGTGCCCTTAAGCCTCTAGCTACTCAGGGTTGCAGCCTCCAGGGCATCTGGAGGCGTCTGCAACTGGCATTTCCTACTTCAGCTCTGCTGGGTATCTGACCCTTAGTCCTTTCAAAGTATCCACTGAAGAGTCCTGGCTGTTATTAGTCTGCCACAGGTAGGCAGGCCCAGTCATACATGATTCCAGATATTAGAGCCATCACTTTCTAACTCAGTTCAGGGCTCAAAAACTCAGTGCAGGTCTTACAACTAATAAACAACCCAGCATTATTAACTGGGATTTGTGGACTTCACTTAGATGAAAATATATAATTCATGATTAGAAGGGAGTTTTAACTTCATTTCTTGCGATGTTTTGTCATCCACAGTATGACATGTCCCTGCCTGGTCAAGACACTTCTGTAATGAAGACATTTCATCCTGATGAAACTCGAACTGTCTGACGACATCGAAAGCTGTAAGCCAAGTGGCCAAGAACCACAGTGATTAGGTCAGTATCTACAAGTAGACTAGATCTCACCGGCTTCCCCTCACCTCAGACAGCCAAGGGACAGGCTGCAGATGGCTACAGGCTTTCCATACTCTCAGCAGCCTCTGCCTTGCAGCCCAGGGTGCTCCAGGCAGTAGGGTAGTGAAAAGCATCCTACAGTTCCTCCCGTTTAAGAAACCCCATGGAGGCAGGTACTAGAAGCCAGCACACGCCTTCCCAGCTCTCTTGAGTCTTTGTTTCGAGAAGGACATTTCAGCATGAGCTATGTACAAGATAAAGGTCAGGACACCAGTCAGACACACTGGATTTGTCCTTCTCTCTGTTTCTGATCTCTGGCCCAATTTACAATAGCGGCCAGAGAGTCACCTCCTGTCATATCCCCATTCCTTGTCACCCAACTAGAACAAAGCCACTCAGCCATTTCCTTAAGAACCACAGGTTGCAGAAAGGCCACGCTAGGAAGAGGTGCCAGGGAACATTAGCTGTCACATTCTCTCACATGATGTCGCAGAATGGTAACCTGATACAGAGCCGTAATCTTAACACCCCATCTTGTTTTGTATTACTCAGCGGCACAAGTGCATGAACACAGATCTGGAACTCCAAGATCTGAGCTTTGAGTACAGGCTGTTCTGACCGTATCTGAGAAATACCTAAGGGCAGGGGATGGAGGGGGAGTGGAGAACGTTTTGTGATGCAAATATTTTAGAACTCCACATAGCTGCACACTCATAAAGTTACTGTGTAAAACACACAGAGAGATGGGAAAGCAAAAGTTAAGAGGAAAAGAAGAAGAGGGAAAGAAAGACAAAGAAAGCTTGCTTTCTAATGTGGTGATAAGCACCCTGATGGAAAGAAACCTAGGAAGGAAAGGGCCTATTTGGCTTACCGGCCCCAGTCACGTCCGAAGGGCTTCAGGTATGAACTCAGCAGGAGCAGAGGCCGGGACCATGAGGAAAGCAACTCGATGGCTTACACAGTTACTTTCCTGTACAGCCCAGGCCCATCTTCTCAGGGATGACACCCTCACAGTGGTCTGGCCCTCCCTTCATTAATTAGCCATCAGTGACCTACAGGGGCTGGATATCTCAGAAGTTAAGAGCACAGATCGCTCTTCCAAAGCACCCAGGTTAGATTCCCAGAACCCACATGGCAGCTCACAACCATCTGTAATTCCAGTGTGGGGAGATCCAGTGCCCTCTTCTGGCTTCTGTGGGCACTGTATCTGCATAGGGCACAGACATAAACGCAAACAAAATCACACCTGACACATAAAATTAAAAGTATGTTTTAAAGGAGAAAATGCCCCCACAGGCATGCCTACAGGCTATGTGATCTAGGCAATTCCTTAGTTGAGGCTCATTATCCCCAGGTGGCTCTAATGTGTATAAGGTTGTATAACCAGTGACGCATGGTCTCCTGTATCTCTGTACCCACAGGGCTTCCTGTATCCCTTCATCCCAGATGAAGTGTATCTACCATCTAACACACCACACAGAAGTCAGCTATCACCACAGGCTCTCTGCTAGGGTCTACAGAGACAGTTTAATCAAGTGTGGTGATATCTTGCTTGGATAATTAAGTCTATCTGAAGGTCAGAGAGTGGAGCTTGCCACTAGCGAAGTATAAAGGTCTGGAGATCTGTACAGACAGGCAGGAAGTGAGGTTGCTAGGCAGAAGCAGGATAAAAGCAGGGAGAAACAGGAACTCACTCTCTTGTCTGCTGAGACACAAAGGAGGTAAGAGGTGTGCTGTGGCTTCCTTCTTCTCTCTGATCTCTCAGTATTTTCCTCTATATCTGACTGTGGGTTTTTTATTACGTAGGCCAATTAAGAAAGCCATCTACAATCACAGTCTTAAAATAATAAGCAACTTATACTTCCTCAACCTTGGTGGGTAAATATGGCCAGCCAGTGTAGCAAAAAATTGTCTCAGAACAATACAAAAAAGCTCTGAAGGCAAATGAGGGTGAGATCCGTGGCCCCAAATATACCCCCTCATTCCTCAAGCACTTTTTAAAAGGAGTTCATCAAGGTCATTCTCAAAGAGGAGAATCTAAGTTGGGACTAGTGGATTCCAATGTTTTGTTTGTTTGTTTGTTTGTTTTTCTTCTGTCTTTGTGTTGAGGTCTCATGTAGCTCCTACAGGCCTGGAACTCACTGTGCTATGATAGATGACCCTGAACTTTTGATGCCTCTGCCTCTGGCTCTCAAGTCCTTGAATGACATGTGTGCATTATCACACCAGGCTTATGAGACACTAAGATTGAATCCAGGGGTTCATGCACACTAGGCAAGCACTTTTACCAACTGACATACAACCTCAGCCCAGGGTTCTATTTTATTCATTGGATTTTATTGGTCACTTGTCTGTGGTTTGGGAGCTATCCAAACCCTAGGAAAGAAATTCTACGAAGGCCACCAGTGCAAGACAGTCCCTCATAACTATCATAGTACAGGCAGAGAAAGCACTTCAGGACAAAGTGTATCTGAAGATTGAGTATGATTCAGGTATGGATACATACCCAATTCTATTTGGCTACCTACATCATTTCCATGCTCAGTAGACAGTGGCTGTTACAGAATTTGTGCTTTGAAACATCCTACTAAAAAATAAAAATAAAACATCATATATTTAAGGTAAACCCTGACCCAGAAACAGAGCAATCTGTAAACCTAGCCTATGGAGGACTTCAAGGAAAGTGATGTGGTTATCTAATCCAGGAAGAATATGTTTAATTAAAAATCAGATAGAAAATTGAAGTTGGCAGGGGAGTGGGGTAAATAAATTCCAAGCTAAAGGAATGGCTATCCATCAGGCCATGCCAAGGTTAATAGGTGATCAAAGTTCCTGAGGGAAAGGAATGGGAAGGTAATGCCCATTGTAAATCAAATAGTCCCACAGGAAATGTTGGTCACCAATTAACCAGAATTCATAGGATGACCCTAGGGAGGACAGAGTTTATATGGCTCACACGTCCCAGTCATCATCCATCACTGAGAGGACATCATGGCAGGAGCTCAAGAAGGGATCGAGGCAGGAGTCAGGGGCATCTGCTTACTTGCTTCTCTCCTTAAGGATGAGTCCATCTAGTGAATAGACCCTGCCCTGAATCAAGAGAACAGCCTTTTGTTAAGGACACATATATTAGACACAGTTACCTCAGACCAGGCAACGAGATAAAAGATAGTGTTGTCCTGAAGAAATCTTTTGCAAGTGCCCCTTGATTCACCAGTTCCTGAAAAGGTTAGAGCTATCACAGTATGTTGTGTCAAGACTTGGAAGCCTTCACGAACATGGCATCCCAGAATTCCAGGCTTCTTTCTTCCAGCTGTCTATTAAGATAGGCTTTTTAGACCTCCCTAACATTTTTTTCAGGAGGTAAATGTCACTTTATGGGAACTGGCAACCTATTTTATACTTTATGTATTTATGTGTTTGTATTAATTTTTATTCTATTTTTTTCAGTGATCTTTTTGGTCTGTCTCACACAAAATGCTCTGTGAAATGAGATGTCGAATCTACATTTCTTCCGGTCTCCATTGATTAATCCTATAGGTATGCAATGGGCACCCAAAACAGTCTGGTCAGATCTCGACACCACAAATGTATTAAAAAATAAAATCCTGGATGAAATCTCTGCTTGGAGTTATTACTGAAAAGATACCTTCCATGTGTAAAATTGTGGGGAAAAGTTCTCCAGGGAAAGTCCACTCTACAGTACACAGAACTCTCCCCCATTTTCTCTCGATGGGTGGACACAGTCCTAGTGGGTTAATTCTCCTTTTTCAAAGACCGTCCTCAAGGGATGGCTTTGCCCAGCGACCCTCTTTCTTCATTTCAAGCTAAGCTTGGAATCAGAAAGTGCTGAACTGGGAGTACCTTTCTGCTTTATCCGTGTGAAATGATGTCCTCTGCTGGGGAGGCAGAGAAGCCCTGATTCCCCCAGCAACCATGACACCTGCTCCCTAATTTGGCCTGTCGTGTTCTCAGAATATGTTACCTTAACATTTCCCTTATTTCTTCAGGTTGACTTTGCTGTCTATGTGGTTTCTTCTTTGTGAAGTAAGAGACTAGATAAACTAATAGACTAAATGAGACTCAGAACATGCCACTCCAAAATATGTTCCTTTGACATATGAATGATTTGAGTGTAAGCAAGCATTGGGAGAGACCACCTCACCTCCCATACCAGGAAGAGGGCTATACTTATCAACAGACAGGAATGTCCAGTGAGTCTGCATAAGCAAACCTCACCGAATAACTGATCTAACACGTATTCCCATAATTACCTTCCCACAGTTTACTCCCAACCATATCTCCTTCACTTGGCCACTTTTCCACAACTTATCACCTGCTGTTAAAATGCTTGACCCCTAAGTCTAAATACTCCTTTAGGTCTTCCTTCCTCCCTGCCTGCCTTCTCCTTTCTTTCCTTCCCTCCTTCCCGCCTTCCTTCTTGCCTTCCTGCCTGCCTGTCTTCATTTCTTCCTGTCTTCCTCCCTTCCTGCCTTTCTGTCTTCCTCTTTCCCTTTTTGTTGAATGCCCATGCACGTAAAATTAAAATTTAAAATGTCTTTCCTTCTTAATCTGTCCTCTCCCAGTTTCATTTGCCAAGCTCAGCTGAAGATCTTAAGAAAACAAGACCCTAAAAAGACAAAGCAAAATCTTTTCCTTCCACCTTATAAATAGGATGAGAACCACACCACGTTTATCTACATGTAGATCACAATGAGCATTTCACTGCTGCTGTCCTTGCAGGACTAACACAGCAATAAAAGAAGTGGGAAATGGCTCCATGGTCCTTAGCCGTTTAAGTGATATACCCCAGGGACTTGGAAAGTTTTCTGGCCTAGGCTGTTATCTCCTTTTTCCGTGACCAGATCATCTTACTAGAAGACTTCATTTTATGGGAGGAATTCATTATTTTAATGACTTTAATCCCCAAACACACAAGTTCTCTTCCTGATTTGAAATTCCAACAAAACGCTAAGTCTGGTTTTAATATTTGCTCGGTGTAGTCTTTCTCTTACTGCATTGACTTATTGGTACCCACCCTCCCTCTTATGTTTGAAACTACAAAGTATTTGCTTTTTCATCTAATTCCCATTACACGTTGCAGAAATAGTGTGGTTCGTGCAGCACTTATAAGGCAGTAGTGAGGTAAACTCCAGCCTCTTATCCACACCTTGGAGACCCCAGAGGGAGGGCAATACAGGACTTCACACTTAATAAACTGAGAGCAGCACATTTGCACAAAGGGTGGGGCCAGCTCGCATCTCTCTGGACAGAAGTCTGAGGGTGGCTTCACCTCCCAGGATTCGGGTCTTCTCCTGCCAAGCAGCTGGCGTGTGGCATCCATTTTGCATCATCTGATGAGCCAGGACACCTGGCTGCAGTATTCTCACTTGCCCTGTGTCTGGGATGTCCTCAGAAATCAGTGAAAATGAGTTAATGACTAAAACTTGGTCTCTGCTTCTTTATAATTAAGTGTGTAGTTTCTCTAAGGACCAATGATAGCTTGCTTATACAGTGATGCTGGATTTCTTTTTTTGCAATTCAGTATAGCAAAGATTTTATAGTCTCTGCTTCTTTCTGAGACAATGAGCTTAGATCTGTAGCTATAAAAGCAAACTTAACAAAGATCTAATATGAAAAGTACCTTCCTTTCTCCCCCCCCACCCCACCCCCACTCCCCGCCTTTAGGGAATTTGCATTCTGCAGAGAATGGAGGAGTAAAACGTACAACTCCTTTTCGGGACACTGTTTAGGAAGCTCAGGAATGATGCTTAAATATGTTTCAAATTATTTAAGCCAAAAAAAAAAAAAAAAGAAAGAGGAGACCTGGACACCTTGAGACCTTTTAAAATATGGCAAAGAAATGCTGCTTTCTATATGGCTGGCTCTCAAGGAACCAAAATAGGAAATAAATGTCTTGCATTGCTGCTAATACTCAAATCATTTTCCAAACTGTATGTGCAGGAAAAAAGTGGGCGTTTGATACAGTGAAGGGGAAGTGAATGAGAGTGTGAGTATACAGAACCTGGTGCACTGAACAGTCCTATCATCTGGTGCACTGAACAGTCCCGTCATCCAGTATATTGAACAGTCCCGTCATTACTGAGTTATTTAGGTATCTGAAGCCATCTATCTAGACGTCAGGGGAACTGGAGTTATAGACAATTGTGAATAGCCATGTGGATGCTGGGAATTGAACCCAGGTCATCTGGAAGAGCAGCCTGTGCTCTTAACCACTGAGCCCTCTCTCCAGCCCCAGGTCTTTGCTCCTTACAGTAATTCGTAGAGAATAGTATAGCCAAAGGCAGACATAGCTACTTACACTCACTTTATCATGCCATGGGGGTGCTACAATGTATCTATAAACAGTTCAAAGGTTCAGGGAGAGTGGGAAGTCTGACCTGAAACGGGTTTCCGTTCCTTATCATTTTGACAGTTACAGAACTCCAGAGAAGGGGTTTTCTTGTCTAATTATTTCTAACCTTAACCTTCAGGGAGTTGGTCCTTCTCGAGATTAGAATGTACTAAATATATCCCGAGGAAAGGGTGCAGTACCCTGTGGGTGAAGAGGGTAGGAGATGTGAACTCTCTCCCTTTATTTGGGATAGCAGAGGAAGGTGCAGGAGAGGGCAAGAGCTGGAAGGAAGGACAATAGTCCCAGCTGGGAGTCAAAGCTCCAGGAAGCATGCTAATGTCACTTCCATGGGGACAGTAGAGACAGTATCGCTCCCACCCAGATGACTGAACTTGGCCTCAACACAAACTATTAACTGAGCCCAAGTCCCAGCCAGTGGCCCCTGAGACCCAGAGAGCTATAAATAGCCCCTCAGCACTGCTGCTCAGTGCTTATCACCATTAAGTGGAAGAGTGCATTCCCCAAATGCCTAAAAATAAATGCAAAAGGGACTTCCAAAGGATATGATTTATTGAGCTTTTAGGATCAGACAAACAGTCCAAAAGTCCCTGCAGAAAGCTAACTCCCTGACCTTGACACTCTTACCTATCTCGGTGATTCTTACATGCTCTGATTTCTCAAGAACGATGCATGAAAATCAGCTATCTCCTGCTTGGAAATTGGCGATAATCCGTGTTCTTACTTCCCAGTGGCAGTCCTTATGATGTCATGAGTGAACAGCGTGATGCGGAAGGAAGAGAACCGTGTGCCCGTGCACACCTGCTTCCCCCCTACCGCCTACCCCCCCCCCCCCGAAGCCGGCACCTAGAGCTGCAGAGTCCCACAGCTCCCAAGCTATCACAACAATTACAAAGGACCAAGACTGCTTCCCACCCAATGACCCAACCACCCCTAAACAGGCACCACCCAGCCTCAAAGGTCTCCCTTACCTGCCACTCACTCCTCTGAGCTGCACGCATTAGAATGAAATATGTCTTGTTTCATATGTAAATTCAATGCCAGAAGCTAAGATTAGGAGTGATTTTACCTCCATAACTCACTCTCAAGTAGAGACAAAGGCCAGTCGTTTACAATATGGGGCTAGGGACTCAAAAATACTTCTCAGAATTAGCAATTACTTTTTCATTGTCCGCAGAAGACCTCTGGGTCCTTGATGCTTGTGTATTTCTGGATGTCCTGTACATTCTATATCCAGTTCTACTTACAGAGCCTGTTTGCCATTAATATTTTTAGCAAGCAGGGAACTTTCATTTATGCCTCAGTTGTCCATCTAGGGGAAGGAAGAGTGACCTCAAGATCTCTGGCAATCTAATATGTTATGATTCATTCACTTTATATAGACAATCCTTAATATTCTGGTGAGTAATTTCCAAAGCGTTGTGGGAGATTGTTGAGTCACACTGGAATTAAACGCAATTATGAGATTGGAGGATAATGACATCTCTACGGGTAAGGCTGGACCGAGGCAGGTGTGGGAGGAAGGGGAGGAGGAGATGTGATATGAGAAAGCCATAATCAAACTCATGGAGATGGCACGTCTTCGGACAACAGGCGAGATTAGGCAGACTATCAACACATGGCCAGCTGCAATCGGAAATGTGACTCTTACCAGAACTGCCCACCATTCCATTGGCAGAAGCCTCGGAGCAGTGATGACCATGGATTGCACAGGCTTTTGGGTGAATCATCAATGCCCGGGTGCGATTCAGCTTGGCAGCCAAGACTGGTGATGTGAACCTTTCAGACCATTCAACAGATAGATGATGAATGCCGGAACACGTTCCAGAAGCCTCCCTTTAGTATCCACAAGTAAAATGTCCTAAGATAGTATTCCTAAACCCTCACTGGTAGATCTCAGTTGAGAGACTCACCCCCAGAACATTTGAGGAGTAAATGTACCCACTGTAAATAGTCAAGGACAGCTGCATGGGCCCCTAATGCAAGAATAATGGAAACTCCCAGGAGAGAACCAAGGACAGAGCAAAGAAGTCTGGGAGTTTTGGACTTCGGTGTGGAATCCCAGAGCAGCCTCCTGCCAACTCACACCAAGCAGGAGTGACCAAGTCTTCTAATGAGAGAGGGTAGCTCTGAGCCAGCAGAGGATACTGTCCTCCTTTGGTGTGACCTAGGCTGGCTTCCTAAGGTGTCTGGGGAGGAAAGTGCTCTTTCCGGCAGCCTGCGCTGACCTTCCAAGACGTTAGGCAACCTTAGCCCTCTAAAGGCAGCTCGGTTAAGAGCTTGAGGCCTGGTGTATTCTACAACAACACAGAACATGGTTCCCAAGCCCCACTTGCTGAAAAAGCATCACATGGAGTGTGGAATCCAAGCGTGTATCACTTTCTAAAGCAGGCTAGTAACAGCACCTTAACAAATGAGTGAGAGCAATTCAAAGAGGACACATGGTTCACAAGTTGAAGTTAAGATCCCCGAAGCCACACATTTCCTTTCCAACCCTCAGTTATCGGGAAGAAAAAAATCTTTTTGAGATATTTTCTCACCAGTGTGGAACTCATAGCAATCCTCCTGCCTTGGCTTCCCAATTGCTAGATTATAGATAGGCATGTGCTACCAAACTGAGAGCTGTCATTCTCAAATAGTTCTGCTTTTAGGTCCTCAATACCATTGGACTAACCACTGTTTACACCTGTATTTTGTCTGTATCAACTTCAAATAATAAGTATACCTTCCTACATTGAATGGCCTGCAGTCTGTCACGCTGTCTCTATCTCTCCACGTCTGCTTTTCACCTTCCAATAGTTTTAGGTTACACTGTCATTTTAAAAAGGTTTACTAGTTGAATGTATATAGCTTTAAATAATATGCATTCCCTTCCCATTTCTTGACTCCTTGGAGTTGGCCATTCACAACACATTTGCAGTCAGTAAGATGAGGAAAGGTACATAGCCATGAACCTCAGTCTCCGTTCTTTCCCTCTCCCAACTAGCCAGCTGATCAATATCTACCATGAAAATAGATATTCCTAATGACTAGAACTACTGAAATCTCTTCTGCCAATACTCAGTTGGTACTGGACTAAGACAATGCAGGTTATGGGCCTTAGCCAGACCCCCCCCCCAAAAATTTTTGACAAAGGAAGGAGAAAAAAGAGGAAGTAAAAGCTAGAAACCAATATATCCCAATGTCACCACATACTCTTTAAAAGGTCGGTTGAAGTTTCTCAGCATCTGTACATGTGAAAATTTATCTGAAGCCCTGGGAAAACTCATGGAGCTTAATCTTGCCCGCACATATGCACACCAGTTCCTGCCTGGCACTACGCAAACAGAGCATCAGGAAGATCTCATACCATTCTACAAGCTCATGCTGGCCCCTTCCATGTGTCAGGCATTGTGCAATAAACTCAGAGCTCAGCAGGGAGTAATTGAGCTGGAGCCTTCAGGAGTCCAGCCAGCGGTGGAATCAGACAGCAAATAGTTCCAGTCAGTGAGGAGATGGGAGAGCAGGAAGAGATACCTGGCTTGCACAGCTGCTGTGGAGAGAGGCCTCTCACTCAGGAAGATGGAGCCAACTTGAGAAACAAGGATGGAGACCTGGAAAGGCGACCCACAACAACATGCGCTGGTACCACAAGTGCTTCCATGCTTCTGGAGCACAACCCACAGCAGGAGTCAGGCTGTCAGAAGTCCTGAGGTTCAAATCCCACCTCTGTCCCATGCCTCCTGTGTGACCCTGAGGCTGATACTGAACTTCTGTAACCCTCAGGGTTTTCCTCAGAGTGTTCAGAGGATACGGGGAACCAGGCATTAGACAGACTTTATTAGTGAAAAAAAGCTATACTTCTAGGAGAATGAGGATAAGGAGAGTAACGGACAACTCTCAGCATACACCATACTGGTGAACAATTTATTTCTCCTTTGAAGAATCAGAGTCGATTGGACTTGACAGCGGAAAATGGATTAAACTATGTTATGTGTTCCAAGTCTCCTCTAAAAAATAATCACTTGTTTTCCTTTATTCTTATCAGGCACACGTAGTAAGACCTATCATGTGTGAGACTTACAGGCACCTTATGACCATCACTTCCTGATACTAATGGTGTCAGCCAATCATCAATCAGTTTGCTAGTGACTGGGGTTAGGGAGATCATCTCCACAGTTTCACCAAGGTAGAAAATGATGGTGGGCTGAATCTCTTCAGGTTTGTTGTTGTTGATGGTGGTGGTTGTGTGTATATGTGCATGTGCGCACACATACATGCGGTCAGGCTTTTACACTGCTGTTGGGGGTTTGAACTCAGGTCCTCATGCTTAGACAACAAACCTTTTACCCACTGAGCCAACTCCCTGGTCTCCATCTTTGTAGGCTTTTGGTTTTGTGTTGTCATATATTTGTAAATGAAAATATCTATTTTGGGCAGCCTTTCAAGAATTCAATCAAACAATGGCATGCACGAAGGTATAACATGAGGGCCAGGGAGACTGTTAGCTGGCTGGCCTTGTTGCCTCTCTTCTTTAGAAGTCTCGTTCTCATTCCACACTAAATACTGCATATCTTTTCACAAGCTGGTAAAAATACCAACTAGTGAAGGTCAACAAGAGCTCATCTCCTGGCAAGTCAAGACATGGCTGAAGACACACTAGGATTTCTGTTCACTGCAGTGCGCCCACGATTCTCTGGTCTTCAGGTATCAGCTGCAGCCGCCTCTCCACGGCAGAAAGTCAGTGCTTAACAGTAATGGTTTTTATTTCAGTGAAGAAGTCGTATGAGTCCTTGGCTCCTTCTCTTCCTATTCCAGAGCTCTTCATCCCCCCAAAGGGCAGGTTCAGTTCCCTGATGAGCCAGCAGTTGGTCCAGACCAGCCCTGCCTGCAGCTTCTTAGCTACCCTGTGGATGCGACTCACATTACTTGACCACACGGTAGCTGCCAGTCCATACTTAACACTGTTAGCTCTTTTAATCACGTCCTCTTCAGTGTCAAAGGGGACAACGCATGTCACTGGACCAAATATCTCTTCTTTCATGCAGCAGGACTCATCCTTAACATCTGTTATCACTGTAGGCAACATGAAGTAGCCTGCCTGGTTCCTGAGTGGGAGGCTCAGCTGGTCTACACCCTCACCACACAGAATCTGGGCCCCCTCCGCACGAGCTTTCATTACATAACTTCTGACCTGAGGAGATAAAAGCCATAATTACAAACCTCTTACCATTTGGCATTTTACACACATCAGCAGAAAAATCAGTATTTTCTAGTGATTGAAAAGCCATAGAAGGTCACTGCTAAGGGCTGCAGGGTTATTGTCACTCAGGCTGCAAAATCTAAGAGCAGAGGAGTTCCCAACAGAGCTTGCATATTTAGTCTTCATGCAAAGAGCAGGGAGATTATTTCATGTCTAAGTACCAGGCACTAACATAAGTGATTTCATGCATTGTCACTTAATTCTTTCTACACTCGCCTCATTGTGACTCAGAAAGTATGTAGGGTTTGTGCAGCTAATAAACAATAAAGCTTAACTCACACTCAGGCATATGCTGTCATTAGGTACAAAACTCTGTGTGTGTGTGTGTGTGTGTGTGTGTGTGTGTGTGTGTGTGTGTGTGTGTTTTGTAAGGGATAGAGGTATGTTCATTGTAAGAAGTTGGAAATTCCCTATAATGGGGGTGACGATGCTTACTAGATACCACAGGCTAACACCTAAAATGTCCAGCACCAGGAACAGATTAACTCCATTGAAGTTACTGGTCAGTGAGGTCTCATAAACCCCCAAATATTACAGACAATTGCCTTTACTTTTGGTTATTCTCTATAGTGTAACCCTATTACTGAAGATATCACATATTTGTATCATAGAACATGGAGAAAAGAAGCTGTTTTTTCATGTGGAAGCTTCACCCCTATTGGCTGGCTTTCATAGTCATAGGAAGTGCTATGCACCTCAAGAGAAGAAAAATAATCATACTATTATCCAGCTGTGAACCCTGCAAGCTACAATAACAAAAACATACCCAGACAGATATGTCCATTGGTACAATATTGGCATAAATATCATGGGAGTAACCAACCATCTTCTGGTTGGATTTAATGTCTGCTCTACAAAAAAGGAATCCTTACCTGATACCAGTATCAGAGCCAAGAACCTGTGGCTAGACAAGCCATTGGACCCTGGGGAGAACCTATTATCATTATTATTCTGTTAAAGAGACATAACATAGGATGAAACTGACTCTTAATGACTCTTAATGATTTATTGTTATACCATAAATTAGTACATCTCTCATGCCTCCTCATAAAGCTTTTTTTTCAGAAGATGGTAATTAACACAGAGATCCACAACTGGTTATAATGCCAGGAATAAGAGACCAAAGAGTGCTCAACCATACGTGGGACATCCATCTCACACCACCTCCTTAGGGATCTTTGTGGAGGAGGGGAACAGAAAGACTGTAAGAGTTGTAGATGACTACAAAGAAAACATTTTCTGGAAAAAAAAAGGCAGTTGCACATAAGAACTCCCAGCCTCTCTGTGACAGCATGCACAAGACCTACATTAGCTCTAGCCAGTCAAAATTCCAGCACAGAAGGCAGAAGTGAGCACAAAGTCCCATCCCTAGCTGAGTACCTATAGGTAAATGATAGCTGCTTGGAGAGGGAGAGTTAGCTTTCTGAAGGGTGTGGCTCTGGTAGATTGGCCACACTCCTGTGGACAGCCACATACCCACGAGTACATAGTATCACACTGGACTTGATGGGGTAAAAACTGCAGACACAAATGTGGGTGGCTATGGGATGGGGTAAAAACTGCAGACACAAATGTGGGTGGCTATGGGATGGACATAGAACGTGGAAGGACTGGAATTGGGGGAGAGGGTGAATATGATCAAAACACAATGTATGGATTTCTCAAAGACATAATAAAAAGTATTTTAAAGAAAGTAGAAAAATGATATGTAAGATTTAAAGATCCAGATGTCTTCAGTATTGTGGCTTCCAGGAAAAGAAAGATCTCTAATTTCTAGTCTTATTACTGATTATACTCTAAAAATAAATGTAGGTAATACAGTGTAGCTGATTATAATGTAAAATAAATTACGTCATAAGCTAACTCAGTGACTCAGAGATAATGACATGAGTACTTTCTTGAACAGAGGCCGGGTAATTGAGTTTATTTTCCATTTGGAGTCCATGCTGATTCATCCCAGCAAGAGAGTTGTATAGAACTCATGCATTTAGATCCAATTCCAAGTACTTTAAGCCAAGCACCAAAAAGAAACTTTTCAAGGAAAATGGGTACCTTGAGTTTGTGGCATAAAGTTCTGGAACCCATAACACAGTGTTACTCACAAAGTGATTACTCTTCCAATGAATACTATCCACAACTGTGCCTCTTGAGGTTTTATAGTCTCAGAACACAACAATGAATAAGCTTGACCACTTTCTGCTCAAAGGAAGTACGGGTTATGCGTTGGCAGGGATAAGAATCATGGAGAGAGTTGGAAAGCTGGCTCAGTGGTTAAGAGCACTTGAAGATCTTGACAAGGACCTGGGTTCAGCTCCCAACACCCATGTGATGACTCACAGCCATCCCTAGGATCCAATGCCCACTTCTGGCCTTCTAGGGTGACAGGCACGCATGTGGCGCCAGACACACATGCAGGCAAAACACTCATGCACATAAAATAAGCCTGAAAAGGAAACAAGGGAAAGCAAAGCACTGGGGAGTAAGGGGAAGCTCTGAGGAGTGTTTTTTTTTATTTTTATTTTTAAATTTAAATTAGAAACAAGGTTGCTTCACATGTCAATCTTAGGTCCCTCTCCCTTTCCCTCCCCTCCTCCCAAGCCTTCCCACCAACCCCCCATGCCCCCTCATTTCCCCTGGGAGGGTGAGGCCCTCCATGGGGGTGTCCATAGTCTGTCATTTCATCCAGGGCAGAGCCTAGACCCTCCCCCCAAGAGTCCAGGCTGAGAGAGCATCTCTCATTGTGGGATGGGCACCCAAAGTCCATTTGTATGCCCGGGATAAATTCTGATCTACTACCCAAGGCCCAATATATTGTCTAGGCCTCCTCACTGACACCCCCATTCAGGGGGTCTTGATCAGTCCCATGCTGGATTCCCAGCCATCGGTCTGGGATTCAAGAGCTAACCCTTGTCAGGTCAGCTGGGGGTTAAACCAGCCCAGTCTTAATCCCTTTGCTCATCAGTCCTCCCTCTCTGTCACTGGATTCCTTGAGTTCAGCTCAGTGTTTAGCTGTGGGAGTCCAGCCACTGGATAAAGGTTCTGTTTCCCAGACTCTCTGGCTGTGGGATTGTAGGCTGAGGAGTGGTTTTATATAGGATGGGCTGGAAAGGTCTCAGTCAGCAGGACAGAGAAAGAGAAGCTCAAGCAAGCATCTGAAGGGCTCCCTTCTGCTCTTGGTCCACGAGAAACAATTTTGCACAACTGATAATTTCTCAAAAAAGTAATATTTCAAAGCCTGATATGTCCTCTGCTTGCATTGAGCTTCTCTTTAAGATTTGACTTATTCTAGCCAGGCGGTAGTGGCACACACCTTTAATCCCAGCACAGCACTCAGGAGGCAGAGGCAGGTGGATTTCTGTGAGTTCAAGACCAGCCTGGTCTACAGGATCTAGTTCCTGGACAGGTTCCAAAGCTACACAGAAAAACCAGAAAAAGATTTGACTTAATGTATAAATATTTGACTTAATGCATTCACTCACACGCATGTGTGCATGTGTGCATGTGTGCATGTGCATGTGTGTGTGTGAATGTTTCTTCCTTCCTCCTTCTCCTTCTCCTTTTGTTTTTGTTTGTTTGTTTGTTTGTTTGTTTGTTTGTTTTAGAGACAGGCTTTCACTATGTAGCCCTGGCTGTCCTCTCACTATGTAGACAAAGCTGAACTGGAACTCACAAAGATCCACCTGCCTTTACCTCTCCAGTGCTGGGATTAAGGGTGTGTACCATCATGGCCAGCCTCTGGGTTTCTCTCTAAATAAGAACTTTCTGGAACGTACATGACAGAGATTACTTACTTTCTCCAAATGTGTTTTACTTATCAAAGCACCCATGCTGGCTGATGGATCGGAGGGCATTCCAACTTTCCACTTTCTGGTAGCTTCTACAAACCTCTTCAGAAATTCACTATAGATGCTCTTCTGGACAAAGATCCTGCTGGTACAGAGGCAGATCTCCCCCTGCCAACAGTGAAGACAATGATAAGCTGAGGACATTCTTCTTCATGGAGACATACCTCAAGTTTTTGATCACCTGCCATGTATCAGGCACTGGTCTAGGCAGTGAGATCCAGCTGTCAGCCAGACTAGTTCCTACCACACGGAACACATAATCTTACAGGAAGACAGACAAAAACTCAAATGAACATACTTCAGAGAGTTATCAAAACAATGAAGAACATTAGGCAAATGATGGAATTAGGAATTCCAGTGAGCAGCACTCACAGAGTAGATATTGGAAGGGCTCTTGGCGAGTATGAAGGGGTTAGATAAGTAAAGACTGAGAGGAGAGAGGTTCCAATGGCAAGAGTGGGGATCTCGTGCGGGACTGAGGCTGGTGTGGGTAACAAGGCGAGGAGGTGAGCAGGCTGAGGTCATGAGTGAAGGCGGTGACACACAGTGACAGGAAGCAGGTGGGATTAAGCGGGGAGACGGGCATTCTCAACGGCTCAGAAGGACTTTGCTTCACTCTCAGCATCATAGAAAAGAAACAGCAGAGAGAAGAGATATGATCAGATTTACATTGTGTATGTGTCTATGTGATATGTGAATGCATGTGTGTGCATATGTATATGTGTGCTTTTATGTGTATGGGTGTGTTTTGTGGTATGTATGTGTTGTGGGTATGTGTGTGCGTATGTGTATAGGTATATGTGTATGTGGCATGAGAATATGTGTGCATGTGTGTATGCATGTGTGTGAGGGTATGTGTGACTATGTGTGTGTATATGTAGAAGCCAGAGAACAGCCTCAGGTGTCATTACTGAGGAGCACTTCACCCTGAGTTTTGGGTTTCTGGGGTTTTGGAACAGGGTCTTTTTCAGTGGCCTAGAGCTCTCTGAGTAGGCCAGGCTGATTGATCAGTGAGTCAGAGGACCCGTCCGTCTTCATATCCTCAATCCTAGGACTACAGTGTGTGGCTGGCTTTCTTAGGTGGGCCCCAGGGGGGTTGAACTCATCTCATACTTGCATGGCAAGTACTTTCCCAACTGAACTATCTCCTCTGACCCTGAGACTTACATTTCTAGATGATCATTCACAAAGCTGTGTGCAAAACAAAACTGGAAGGAAGTTAGAGTGAGGCAAAATAGTCCCAAAGCTCAAATAATATAGGTAGCTTGTACTGGGGAGACATCAATGGAAGTGGAGAGAGGAAGTCACACCACTGAATTTGACTCTTAAAGGAGTGTGGGACCCCGAAAGTGTGGGAGACGTCTAAGTAGAGATGCTGAATGTTCAGGGGGAAAGGTCCTGGTAGGTTTTGGAGAGAAAAACAATCCTAACTGTCATTTAAATACAACATGAAATAGTTTACAAACCACATCTAAACACTTGAAAGCAAAATGTATGAAAAGAGTATGGATGCATAAGTATTAATAACATTTTTCATCACATTTATATTTGCTGTTCACAACAATCCCGGGAACAGAATGCTTCTAATTATCTTGGTATTTGCACAAAGGTTTATTGTTCAAATTAAGCAGTTAATGTTCTAAAAAAGTGAATTCTTTTTCCAGCAGGGCCACTAGCAGAACCATCTGCCTATGTGGCTTGGAAGATTGCCAAACACCTGTTGGCTTCCTTTGCATAAGTTCCCTATGCAAAAGGAGGGCATGGTGGCGATACTTGAGAGTTTTACCAAGTTTCCCATCACTTAGTGCTAGGAACATATAGGTTTCACTGAGATGGGAGAAAGAACGACTCCAAAGGGAATGAGCAAAGAAAGAACTCATTCACTGAATCACTATGCCATGCCAGGCACTGACTTGAATACTTTCGCCATAAAAGTCCTGCAGTGTGCTGGTATTCTCAGGTCACAGTTAAGAAACCAAGTTTTGAATTAATGTATACTCAAAGTCACACTGAGAGTTTACCCCTCCCTCCCCTGAAGCCAAATATCTTCAATTAAGGGAGAAATATGCCCTGCCTGGAACTTGTCAATCAGCTAAGGCAAATAAAGCAAGCAATTATAGTGTGCTTAAAATGCACCTGTTGCCTGGCTTGATCATATTCTTTTTCCCATTGATACCTTAAACACCCCTCTTCCTCAAGGGGATGTTCAGTGGACCAAGCCAAATCCTAAAAGGATCCTGATAGATGGGTAGCCTCGGTCTACTTGTTTAGCATGTGGCTGCCTTATAGACCTGTCAACTCACATTCCCTCATCTCAGTTCTTAGAGTTTGTCCCTCTCTCATTGTCTTGCTACCCTTGATACACTAGTTTAAGTGTTTACTTGACATCTGCTAATTTTAATGACTAAATAATTTGTGTTACAACATCGGATTGTCCACCCATACCCAAACACTATATTTCCAGCCATCGACTTTAGAAGCTATGATAAAGGAAATAACTATCAATATGATTATCACGAAAATGTTCATTGAAAGTCATGTTTGTCGCTAAACGTTCATAGAACACCTTTGGAAGGCTGCAGTGTCCAAAGTTATTGTAAAGGTAAAGAAACAGAGGCATCATTCCCATCTGTGGTCAATCTGGTCTCGTGCTCTTATTCCTCTGGGGGGCTATGACTTTGAAAAACCTGACAGAAATTGCAGAGACCACAGAAATATTTGTGATGCAATAATAATAGAAGTTGCAAAGGTGTCCTGAAGTTGTCTGTCACTCCAACTTGCCAGAAATGGGAACTTGGTGAATAAAGGCATCAGGGATACTGTGGGGAGACAAGAAAATCTACTGGCAACAGAACATGTGGTTCAAAGGGGAGACAGGAGGCTGTGGGGACAAAGAAATGGAGACGCTTAGAGTAGCAAAATCAGTCATTATACCCGTGGCTGGCACTTGATAAAAGTTGTGTGACTCAAGACAAGGAACTTGGCAAAAAGCAGCCGTGACTGTACCAGGCCACTCCTGGGTGTTAGAATAACACTATAACCGATGCTACTTTCAGAAAAAAAAAAAATAACAGAACCAGTGCCAACCCCCCTGCACTTGGTCTTGTGATGAAATAGATCCAACCTGAAGAGCCTTAGTAAGCGGGGCTCATACCTGGTTAGCAAAGCTGGACCTAACGGTTGCTGGGATACACTCCTCCAGATTGGCATCCTCAAAGATGATAGCAGGATTCTTGCCTCCCAGCTCCAGGGAGAGCTTCTTGCAGTGGGGGGCGCTTAGCTGGGTAATCCTCTCAGCTGTGGGCTGGCTCCCAGTGAAGGAAATCACGGGTACCTCTGGGTGGGATACCAGGGCCTCACCCACCCTGGGCCCCGTTCCAAACACAATATTGATCACACCTGGTGGAACACCTGGATGGGAAATAAAATCAGCAATAGCAGTTCTCCTAGATTTATAGAGGATACCTGAAGTGACTCTCCTTTGGGAGTCCAAAAAGTGGCATGTGGGGAGGGGGTGGAGATGGTGGCTTTGATGGCACCTGGAGATTTTAGGACTAGCTCAAGTTTAATAGTGAGGCCTATGCTGCTGAGTCACCTCTGCTTATGGAACCTGCCTGCTGGGGATTCCCTGGGTGCTTTGGCCTGGAAAGATGCAGGGTAAAGGACATTCTGAGAAATGCATTCTATAATACTGACTAAGCCTTTGGGGCTGATGTACCAGTACTGTCAAGCAACCTCAACCCATGTTGGAGCAGGAGCTTGTGATACCTGGAAGTTACAAAGCTGGGTAACTGTGTTAAGTAAACCGGTGTGTGTGTTTGCAGATATGTGAAGACATCAATTGTTTTAGCCCGGAGAGGCAGGAGAAGACGTCCCGGGGGTGTACTTTTTGACTTGAGGTTCTGTGCCCATGGTTACATGCAGCATCACTGCAACCCCAAATCATGCAACAAATACCAGAAACATGCAAAAACAGGTGTCTTGATGGTTTCTACTGCAAGACCCTATAGATCTAAATCTGCATGTATACATTTACCTCTTTCTGTGATTAAATTCTTTGGGGGGTGGCTGTGCATGTGCCTGAGTGTGTATGCATATGAATGCACGTGTGTGTAAAGGTCAGAGGTCAACCTCACTCTCATTCCTCAGAAGCCATCCTTTTAGACAGAGTCTCTGATTAGCTTGGAGCTCCCGGAGTAGGCTAGGCTGGTTGCCTAGTGAGCATCTGAGATCGGCTTGCCTTCATCCCCAGCACCGGGATTACAAGTGTGTACCACCACACCTGGCTTTTTTACGTACGTTCTGCAGATTGAATTCAGATCTTCATGCTGTGCAACAAGCACTTTACTGACGTATCTGTCTCCTCACCCATTACTTCCTTATGCCTGCCCTCCACCGAGTTACTGGCTAAGGGCAGAAATGCTATCTGGATTTTGTTCTCCATTGTATCCCCTGGGCAACTAGTAAGTGATAACATTTATTGGCTGCTTAGGTAAGTGTCAACTATCGTTATTAGTGATCTGCAATCATCTTCTATTATCTATCGACTTGTTTTCTACTGTTTCAGTTGTGGTCCAAAGTCACTTATGGTCTGAAATATGTGTCTTTACATTTAGAGAAAAAGCACTCCCATGTTGCTTTTATTACAGTAAGCTGTCATACTTTTTATACTTTATTGTTAATTTCTCATTGTGTCTAATTTATAAGTTTAAACTTTACCATAGGTCTATTTGTATATAAAAACAAAATGCCTAGAGATACCGATGCCAGGAGTCCACTCACAACCTGGAAACGCATCTCTAACTTATAACAGGAGATTACAAGCCAGTGTTTGACCTCACAATCCTTTAAAGGACTTACTATTATTAGCTCACTTTACTGGTGAGAAAGTTGACAAGTTAAGTACTAATCAGTAAATCTGGTCGAGCAGGTTAACAAACGCTAGCGAATGAGATTGAACCAAACAGTGTTTAGTGTTCAGCAGCCAATGAGAAACAGATGGCAAATTGGAGAAGCTCTACATGTTCAAGTTGTGTTTGTATCTAGGGGTTTCTTAGGCTTTGCATGAGGTGTCTGGATTCAGTCCCTCTGTTTCCTCAACAGGTGCAGAAATTCTGCATGAGACACTTTGGAGACAGCCTGAAAGCTCCTGTCTCCTCTGCTCGATTGCGCTGGGTTAGGCATTCCCTCAGTTCAAATCTTCAAGATGCCATCCCAGGCATCTCTCTTAGATCAAAGCCAGTCTGCAAGAATGTGATCTTAAAGTATAACTACTACTGTCATATTCGTTAACCGAGATTATCTTGAACTCCCTTCCACAGAGCCACGGCATAACCCTGGTCACTTTGAGAGAAAAATGAAGACACACACACACACACACACAACACACACACACACACACACACACACACACAGCATGTCCCTTAGGGAGAAGGTGGGAACTCAGTGCTGTGAGTCTTACTCCTAAGCACTCTGTCCCTATTCATTATGTGCCTCTATAGAGCCTAGTTTAGGTCAATGTTGGTTCATAGGCTAGAGGAGCTCTGCGTATCATATGGGAGAGCTAAGAAGAGTCTAGAAGGAGAGCCACTGACAAGACAAAAACAAGGACAAGTTTCCCGCCATCCATGCATGAGGCCCTGCAGCTCCAATGCATGACATAACTATGGGTAGATGGGAGAGTAAGGGTATAAGGGCAGCTGTTATTAAATCCTCAAAGACAAAAATTAACTGAGTCGTGTCTAAGTTTGCTGTGATATTATAATAGAGTCTGAGAGAAAACACAGGAACACCACGTATATCTCACCACAGGACAATGAGTCCATTCCACAGGCTGACTGATTTCCACACACGTTAGCATTCTGATGGTTTGCCTGAGGTCTGATGCTAACGTGTTAAGAGGCAGCAGCTTGTGTGATTTCTCAGTGTCATCTGCTGAGCCAGACAGTAACACAACACTTTTGTACAGATATCTGCCCTCTAAACTCTTACGAGATTCTGGTTGTCAGAGAAGAAAAAGAATTTAGCTGACAAACAGAAGTTGCAAAATAAAGACTGGGTTAAGTGGCCAGAAGATCAGTCAGGAACACACAAGAATGAAGCCCTCTAAGGGCTGAGACTCGATGGAGAGGCACAGCACCTCTCCTGTCCCACTCTGTGAACCCGCGGTCACCAAGATGGCAAGAAATGGCTTTGGGCCTATGTGCACACCGAAGATTTGGTTTTACAAAGAATGGAACTAGAAGGTGATCTGTTTATAAGGAAGTATGAGCAAATTCTGGGAAATGGGAGAGGTAGGCATGGTCTCATCTTCTAGGGGCCTTAGGGCATCTATATAGGTCATCTGGAAGACTGGTTTGGAGGCCTCATTCCTAAGGCTATAAGGATCAGTGCCATTCTCCAAAACAAGCCCAGATCTAACCTAGCATCAAAATCTGAAAGAACCAGCTATACCTCACTGGAGGCTAATGTGTGTGCTTTTGCTTCTGAAGCATTCGAAAGAAGGGAGTGGGAAGAGAGGGAGGGAGAGAGGCAGGGAGGAAGGGAAAAATAGGCTTCTACCTGTTGGCCATTCTATGGAGTCAGAAGAGCCCAACTGTGGTTTCTCCATGCCAAAAGGCAGTAAAACATCACATGTTGACACAGACAGAGGGTGATAAATCTGTCCCCACTACCCTGTCACCATTCCCATCCTTGCTGTAGGGATTCACAAGATGAGCACCCTAACAGAAAGTCTTTTCAAAGGTTACTTGCTAGGATCTAAATACCAGGACAATGTCAGGCTTCTCCATGCAGAATTATGTCCCAAATGGAGCCAGGAAGGCAGCTTAAGTGTAGACATTAAAATTAGCTGAAAGAGAATAAGGAACAAATGAGTGGATGTTGATAAGAGGCCAGGGCCTATCCACTTCTGCCCCAAATACAGGAAGCTGAAGGATGTGTATTAAATCCCTTGAAAATGGCTCAATCTACTAGGCATTGTTCAGCTACACAAACTCCAGTAATACCCAACATCCAAGAACGACTAGCAGCTCAAACTTAAATTTAAAGTGACCGCCGATGATAATAACTTGAACTAGTTGGCGTCTTTGATGTCATCAGGTCTCTCATAGCCTTCACCCCGTGAGGTGACGCTGTTGTCCAATGGTACCCTGCTGGAGTTAGAGGGAATGAAGGCGCAGCAGAGAACGGTGGATGAAGACATGGCCAGAAGGTATCAGGCTCTCAAAATGAAAAGACAGCGCTGAGTCAGTGCTGAGTGAAGGTGGCCTCTGGTGTCCTAGCCCCTCCCTGTCCCCACACCCAGTTACCCGCTTTGTCCACGAGTTTGCACAACATCCACGCAGTCACTGACGTCAGCTCGCTGGGCTTGGCTATCACAGTGTTCCCCGCAGCAATGGCCGGAGCTATCTTCCAGGTCAACAGGTAGAGCGGCAAGTTCCAAGGGCTGATCAAACCAGCTGAGGGACAAGAACAGAAGCAGAGCCGTGATGACAGCTCCTCAGAGACAGACCAGCTGGGTGGTAGCTCTAGCAGAATCCTTTGCTGCACAGAAACCCAGACTTCGTTTATTGATGTCCAGCTTCAGAAAAGCTATTGTAAACTATTACAAGCAATTTTCTCCTTCCAACAGCAAAGTCAATACATTTACCCTCCTCCTGGTGAGCCAGGATTATAATTAGGAATCACAGCAATACACACTCCAGGGATAAAGGCTGTTGACAATTCGTCAATATGCTTTGAATAGAATGCACATTGAAACATGTAGACTGACTTTTACTTTTTATTTTACTTTATTGGTTTTTCAAAACAGGGCTTCTCTGTGTAACAGTCCTGGCTGTCCTAGAACTCTCTTTGTAGAGCAGGCTGACTTTGAACTCACAGAGATCCACCTGTGTCTGCCTCCCAAGTGCTGGGATTAAAGGCGTGCATCACCACTGCCCAGCTGATCTTTTTAAAGGAAGCCATATCCCAGTGCAGTACTAAGCAGCGAGGTTGCAATAGGGGGTTCCCACCTCAGTCTCTAACCTGCTGTCATGGAGACGTTAAAACCCAGGTTTTGCTGAATTATGTGTGTGACAGGCAAAAAAAAAAAAAAAAAACCCGGAATATTCCTCTAGGGGAGCAATTATGCCAGTAGACTCTGACATGCAAGCCGTGAAATCTACCCTGGCAACATATATGTTCTTAAAATTAAATTCTGTCTACATTTTCAACTATATACTGACCATGTAGGTTTGCTGGATAACAACATACCTAACTTCTAGCAGGTACATCCAGTCTAATCTTAGGACTTTATGACACAATGTTGTCATCTACCAAGTTCCCACTCAAGAGACATGCCATCAGTTAACTTTAAAAATGGTCCAAAGAATCTCATAATATTTAAAATAATTTGTCATTTTGTGTATTAGGTTCCATTCACTTATTGAGCCACGGTTGGGCATGACTGAATGTATCTATATATACTATGCTTAAACTGTTCAGTTTCCATCCACAGCCTGCATAGATATAAGGTCTCCTCTATGAATTAAAAAAATCTCTGTGAGTTCAAAGCCACCCTGGCCTATAGAGCTAGTTCCAGGACAGGCAGGGATACACAGACAAACCCTTTCTAAAAAAAAAACTAAAAAGAAAAATTTACTTTATTTTATACTTTGTCTGGTGGAAGTAAGTATATTTTATAGTACTAAATTTCTCATAGAAATATCTGTTCTTTAAGAGTAACAGAATGTGTTTGCAACAAAATATATTCATATGTTCTTAGTAGGTGATTAAAGCTTCCTACAATGCCTTGGGAAACGATTTCTAGAGGATTCGGAATCAAGACAGTGAAATGTTTCATTCGCTTTCTTTTTGTTGTCCTAATATTTGTAGCTGGTAAAAACATGGCATTTCTTCTCAAGGGAAACAGTGACATCTACTGACTATATTTAGTCATTTCAGACACTTACATATTAACCATAGGGCAAGAGGAAAAAAGGTTAACTCTTATTCACCTGGCATTGCTTGAAGGAGCATATCATTTTGTGTGTGTATGTGTGTGTGTGTGTGTGTGTGTGTGTGTTTAAAGACAGGGTCTTGTCCAGGCTAACCCCAAACTAATTGTGTAAGCAAGGATAACCTTGTACTTCTTTTTTTTTTTTTTAGAAAAACATTCTTTTTTTATTTTCCGTAAAAAATTTATTTGTGTGCATTGGTGTTTTGCCTGCCTGGATAGCTGAATGAGAGCTGCCCTGTGGGTGCTGGGAATTGAACCCAGGTCCTCTGGAAGAATAGCCAGTGTTTTTAACCACTGAGCCATCTTTCCAGACCCCTCCCCCACCTTGTGCTTCTTCTGATTCCCCTGCCTCCCTTGTCCAAGTGCCAGCACAGCCAACTGAACTATAGACTTAGACTTACTAATGGACTCAAGTTTCTTATATTACTGAATCCTACAGAGAGAAAAGTGAACTATTGTCCCAGCTCTTCAGAATACTGAAGCTTGAAAAAGATGCAATCCTGCAGTCCAAACATGACATGTCTGGATTTGTGGTTTTCTTGTTTTAATTATAAGCAACAAGGCTTTTCCCCCTTTCCCTGTGATCTTCCAAGACAGCAACGTTTCTGGAAAAGGCAGAGGATTTGATACAAGGAGAATGAACTAGAAATTTTTTGTTTTGTTTTGTTTTTCCAGACAGGGTTTCTGTGTATTGTTTTGGAGGCTGTCCTGGAACTCTCTCTGTAGACCAGGCTGGCCTCGAACTCACAGAGATCCGCCTGCCTCTGCCTCCCAAGTGCTGGGATTAAAGGCGAGCACCACCAACGCCCGGCGCACTAGAAATCAATTTTAAAGCCAATGAATTTTCAGCAAAAGAAAACTCAACCCTTGCATTTCCTTAGTCTGTCCCTAGGAACACGTAAAACCAGAATTTCTGAACATTTTGATTCAGATTTTCCTGGGACACCACCTACCGATTCCCACCGGGGTGCGAACAGTGTAGTGCATACAGCTCAGGTGGTCCATTTGCGTGCACTCCGTCGTGTGGTGCAGGATGGAGGAAGCAAAGAACCGGAAGTTCTGAGCTGCGCGAGGAATGTCCATGGTCCTTGCCAGGCTGAGGGTTTTCCCTGTAGGAAGTGAAGAATATAAAATGCTGCCTGCGTGTTTCCCACGGAGTTAGTGCTGACCTCTGTTGCGTGTCATCTGCCACCGCGCTCATTTCCAGCCACCGGAGGTACTTCTTTATCCCCACAGACTTGACGCTGGTTGGATCAAGCGATGAAATATTTAGGTAGGGAATATTTAGGTGTAAGGTTATAGAGTGAGGTGGGGAGGGCCTAAAATAGAGCCAGAACATCCTTGCTCTGTGACCACCTCCTGACTTTCATCACGAAGCTACCAGATGTCACCATTTCACCCACACGGGCTCCGGTGTGTTAGCAGCTTCGAATTGATGGGGTTAAGATAGTCAGTGTTAAAATAGCTAAATGTGCACATCACATATAAATGCGTGAGGTATCTTAAATATCTCCAAACACACCGAGTGGTCATCAAAAAGGCTAGTGTGAACCTCAACACAGGACGCTGGTTTCTGGATGGGGCAGGAGGGAGTCTACTTGAACTTCAGTGATAAAGAGGGATGGACTGCCTCCAGAACAGGAGCCAAAGAAATTCTTCCCTTCCCTTCCCATCCCTCCCCTCCCCTCCCCTCCCCTTCCCTCCCCTCCTCCGTCCCCTTCCCTTCCCTTCTATTTTCTTTTCCTCCTCCTGTCTCTGTCTCTGTCTCTCTCTCTGTCTCTCTGTCTCTCTCTCCCTCCCTCCCTCCCTCCCTCCCTCCCTCCCTCTCTCTCTCTCTCTCTCCCTCCCTCTCTCTCTCTCTCTGTCTGCCCCCCCCTCTCTCCTGATTATCACCATATGGCTCAGGTGGCCAGGAACTCACAATCCTCCTGCCTCAGCTGCTATCACAGTTGCTCACCACCACACTGGCCTTGAAGAAACGTGCTCTTTCTGGGGACCTGTCTGCTGCTTCCAAACTTTAAGTTGGCTTATGGCGGGCACATTTTAATACCACCTGCCTCTTCCTGAAAGACATGATGATGTCTATATATTCATCTATCCCCGTGCCTTTGGGAAGGAGTGGAAACATGGGAGTAGAATAGCGACACTACATCAGCAAACTAGCCAGCCTTCAAATTCTTTACTCGGGGACCCTCTGAGCAGAACAGGTAGATGGCACTGCCACCCCTCGTTCCTCCGGTCTCCCATCCCCATACTCTGCTGTGACTCCTTGTCACTCCTTCCACTGAAGTGGCAGAATGTATTCCCCCATCATGTAGCTTTGGGTTCCGCCACTAAGTAGGCATATCTTAGTCTTTTGCATCCTACTTATTTCTGCCTCCATCTCTATTGTCATCTCAATAAGCAAGTGTGTAGGCCAGCTTGACACCTCAGACAGGAGGGTACCACTTGTCCTGAGTGTAATCCATTTTACCAAAAGGCAAGAGATTATCTGACAAACTAGAATGAGGGTGCTAGCTGCCATTATCTACATATAAGTATATAGTAAGACACACCTGTACTCAAGCCCAGCTGCTGCTGCTAAAAGAGCTTGGAAGGCAGACAAATCCTGCCAGGGACCCCGCTCACCTTGGTCTTTAGATTCAGCCTGGGCTAACTCCTCCAGGGACTGCTCCACTAAGTCAGCCAGTCGGTTCAGGACCACAGAACGCTCCTGGGGGCTCCAGGATGACCAGGCAGGGAAAGCCTCTCTGGCAGCCCCCACTGCAGCTTCAATCTTTGAGGACCAAACCAGAGAAGGTCACTTCAGCACTATTGCTCTGAGGACCAGCAACACCCAGAAGCCATGGTTCCCTTCATACCTGATGACCATTCTTCCCCATTTCAGCTATTCAATACACGCAAAATAGACAACACAGGGGTCTATGTAACCAACAAAGTGTGTAGGGGGAAATTTAGGACTGTGCCATTAGCCACATGGCACTCTAGAGGCCCAGACGGATGCAGTAACGAAAGGGTGGAACCGCGCCACTAACCACACCCACTTTGGGCATGACTAGAGACAGGGCTGTGAACTATGCTGCTAGCTAGGCCCACTTTTGGGCATGGCTAGAGGCGTGTATGGAGGTAGGAATAAAAGATTGCAGCAGAGCCACATTCGCTCTTTTTTCGGCTTCTGGTTCCGTTTTCTCTTGTAAGTAATTTCTACAATAAACAGTTATCTATACACTCAACAAGTGTGTCATTTATCGTTACAGCGACAAAAGGCACTAAAACAAAGGCAGCATTATTTGCTCGCTCCTTTCTGCTGTCCTCAGGCAAATCTGATCATCTGAGTTCTGAATCATTGCCACCATGGACTCAGGGTGACCAGCAGCTGACCATGTGAAACCATGTGCCAAACCTCTCCTCCTATCTGCTGAACCCCTTCAGAATTTAGTCTCAGAGCCAACAGCAGGCCAACTCGACCAGACTCTAGCATGAACTTCTAGAAGCCTGAAGACAAGCACAAGGATGCACCCAGCTCCTGTGAACAAGGCAGCCCCAGTGGTACCCGGGATGTGGATCTCAGTCTGAACAGCTGTATACCCTCTGACGGTGAGTAGTCAGAATGATTGACTGGTCAGCAGTTTCAAAGGGTGCCTGAGGACCTGGAGAAAATACATACTTGTTACGGAGCTGGCAAATGATTCTGATCTGCCCCATGTGAAGAAACTGCAACAGTCAACAGTGAGGCACCAGCAATTCCATGAGGAAATGGACAAAGATGCATGCCCAAGATTCATAAGGACACGACAGCATATCCAGTCAGTAGCCATAGGGAAATGTGCATGAAGTCAATTTCAACGATCGAAAGATTCTGGGCTGCGAGTGTGGCTTTGTGATACAGCATTTCGCTAGCATGTCCAATGCCTCAGTTTGACTGCTGTGGAAAGAGCCCTGTCATCCCCTGCTGGAGGGAGGCAGAACATGACAGTGCCGCCACAACTCTTACTAAGGACCACCCTCCAGGGCATTTATCCTTTCAAGCAAAAGAAAAAAAGTGTGCAGGAACGTTTATAGCAGCGATGGTCATAGTAGCCCCAAACTACAAGCCACCAGCTCTCCTTAGGTGGGTGAATGGTAGCCAACTGCGGCACACCCATGCTGGCTACACACTTCTCTGCATTCAGAGGAGCGGCTACTTCATGCAACATCCCTGAGGGATCTGCAGAACTAAGCTGAGTGACAGAAGTGAAACTCTCTGCCTTCGCCAAGGTAGCTTTTCATTTTACAGGTAAAGCAATTACAGCCCCAAAGCCTAAGCCAGCCAGGCAGAACGGGGTGTAAGAGAGGTTAAGGCTGCCTTGCAAAGGGATTGTCTCCCACAGCTCGTAGTTCTAAGGCAGGTCAGATGCCCAAGCTTCCAATTCAGAGCTCAATGCATAGACAGGAGCTGGGGACAGGGAGGGGAACATGCACCATCTCTACCAAGGTGTCTAGCAAAGTGTCAAGCAACTTGGAAAAAGTGATTTTTTAAAAGTTTTTTGAGACAGGCTTTTTGTCTGTGTAACTTTGTAGACCAGGCTGGCATGGAACTCACAGAGATCCACCTGCCTCTACCTCCCAAGTGCTGGGTGGGATTAAAGGCATGTGCCACTACCGCCTGGCATGATTTTAATTTTAAAAGTTGAGAATTTTCAATCAATTCCCAAAGAATGCACCGTTTGGGATGCAGTGAAGGAAAGGAAATGTGTCTAGATGTGCCAAGTCTCTAATGCTGTTAATTCAGTGTTAACAGTTTGCAAAGTCTAACATCCTCTGTGTGATAGCATCCTGGGTCTGTTCCTGGCCTTCAGAGTGACTAACCTGGTCACTCACTGACTAATTTGCATATCTGAAGAACTATAACCAAAAGCACAAAGTCCTTAATCCTTCTAAAAACTCCCCATGGGAGTGTTGTATGCTGTTCTGAAGTAAGAAGGTTGAGGCACAGAAAGATCATGTAACTTTCCAGAGGTCGAAGCTACTAAGTGTCAGTGTGGGGATTCAAACCCAGTCTCTGTGAGTCCCAAAACCATTAACTCACATGCTATAGCACTGTGGTTCTCAACCTTCCTATTGCTGCATAAATGTACTTTTGTTGCTACTTCATGATTGTAATCTTGCTACTGTAAGTATCTGATAGGCAGGAGATATGAGATGAGACCCCTGTGTTGGACACCCCAGGGTTGAGAACCGTTTCTGTGTCATAACATGTGTCTTCGCCCCGCCCACAGAAGAGGCCTCTGTTGGAAAAGCTAGAGAGCTCCAAGCTGGAAAGGATAAATACATGAAAACAGATATGCCCTCTTGTGGTCAAAATGTGAAACACACAGAATGCATCTGAGTGCTTTTTTTAAATGTTCTTTTTTAAGTTTAATTTAAATTAGAAACAAGTTTGTTTCACATGTCAACCCTAGCTCCCTCTCCTGCCCACCTTCAACCCTCCCCCAACCCCTTCCCCAATTCCCACTCCACTCTCCAAGGAGGGTGAGGCCCTTGTTGGGGGATCTCAAAAGTTTGTCATATGATCTGGGGCAGGGCCTAGGCCCTCCCCCATGTGTCCAGGCAGAGACAGCATCCCTCCACGTGGAATGGGCTCCCAAAGTCCATCTTGATGGCAGGAATAAATGCTGATTTATTGCCTGAGGCCCCAAAGGATGCTGAGGTCTCCTCACTGTCACCCACATTCAGGGGGTCTGGATCAGTCCCATGATGGCCTCTCAGCTATCAATCTGGGGTCCATGAGCTCCCCCTTGTTCAGGTCAGCTGATTCTGTAGGTTTCACCCTCCAAGTCATAACCTCTTTGATCATCACTCCTCCCTCTCTGCAACTGGGTTCCAGAGGTTCAGATCAGTGTTGAGCTGTGGGTGTCTGCCTCTGCTTCCATCAGTCACTGAATGAAGCCTTTATAGGGACGGGCATTTAAGGTAGCCTCTCCACTATTGGTTAGATTCCCTGTTGGTGTCTTCCTTGTAGGTCTCTGGACATCTCACTAGTACCAGATCTCTCTTCAAGCCTACAATGGCTCCTTCTACTATGGTATCTCTCATCCTTCTCGTCTGAGTGCTTTTCTGCCTTGGTCTAGTTTGCAAATTAAGCCCACAGGCTATAATATCTCACTTAGCTCTCTCTCTCTCTCTCTCTCTCTCTCTCTCTCTCTCTCTCTCTCTCTCTCTCTGTGTGTGTGTATGTGTGTGTCTCTGTCTCTCTGTCTCTGTCTCTCTCTGTCTCTGTCTCTCTCTCTCTCACACACACACACACATACACACACACACACACACACACACACACGCACACGCACACATACACACACACAATTTTGCATGAATCTTATAAAGTCACCAAAGACACAGAGTTTGTGGAACACAGAATGTTTCTAAACTGGATTGCTATACATATTACGGTAGTAAGAAGTGTAAGTAGGGGCTGGAAAGATGGCTCAGAGGTTAAAAGCACTGGCCGCTCTTCCAGAGGTCCTGAGTTTGATTCCCAGCAACCACATGGTGGCTCACAACCATCTGTAACGAGATCTGATGTCATCTTCTGGCATGCAGGCAGAACACTGTATACTTAATAAAAATTTAAAAAAAGAAGTGTAAGTAGCTGTTTTATTCTACTTCCTGAAGAAGTGCAAGTTGTTACCAACTTCACCTGCATTTAGTAGATTTGTTATTTTTAGCATCACTTTGGAAAGACTCCGAGACTGGGAAGAGTGGAGAAAACAAGGTTAGATTTCTTTTTTTTTTTTCAAGGTTAGATTTCTGTTTGCGTTCATTGGAAGCAAACAAAATTGCCAGTTACAATTTAACTAACAAGTTATCCAATATTTGTAAACTTTAGCACAGAAGTCTAAAGTGATATTTTTCCTCTGGAAGATAGATTTAAAGTTTAACAAAGAAGAAAAAAGCTGAATCTTTGAAGAAGAAAACTTTGCATATAGGAAAGCTGAAATTATAACCTATTTCTTTGTGCCTTAAAGTGAATAAACAATATTCACTTGATAACTACATACGTATCAGCCACACTTATCACACTAGATAATTTTTATTCTCCGTGCAATAATTCATAGCTAACCAAATTCCCATTTTCCAAATTCCCCAAAAGAACTTAATTCTTCATAACTAAAACAGAAAGGAAAAGGAGCAAGAAAGGAATATGAACCATTAAATATTTTTAAATAAGTATAATGAAGAAAGAAAACACAAGAATTGAATTTTCAGCTTCATTACTCAATGGCAGGTTGACTTTGTTTCACTGGGTACTTTGAGAGACATGAGGAACTATTAGATGATAGTCTAAAATAAACTACTGGGATTTTCGTGTTGCTCTAAACTGAAGTCTTTAAAACTCATTTTTATAAATCCAAGAGCTAATGGACACTCTGTAGAGAAAGGGCTGCATTTAATATGGCGACAGTTCTCACGAATAATACTTGCACTAAATGCCTATTATAGCCTGTTTGAGAATTACAAAAATTAAAACCAACTATGCCCAGAGCTGTTAAGTTGGCAAGCAACAACTTTCTTCTGTCCATTTTAAGCCCAGAGCTGTTCTGACTCATACCTGTCCTGTCATAAGATAAAGTACCTCATGAAACTCTACTTTCTCCACCCCCCTTCACTTTCAGAAAATAGCTTTTCACAATTTGTCACCACAGTCAATGCATTTCTGTTTTCTAAGTGGATATACTCACCTCTTCTTTTCCACTGTTTGGTACTTTGCAATACACTTCCCCTGTTGATGGATCATACGAATCTATGTATGAGCTACAGGGTAAAAATTTTCCACCTATGAAGTTTTCCAACATCAGAAGCTCCTTTTTTCCAGCAGCCATGGTAGGGAGAATGCTCTTCAGCCTGTATAGTAGCCCCTGTGACTGTCCTCAGGACTTTGTTCCAACACCCTCAGCCAGCCCATGTCCTCATTTGCATATCATAGACCAGGAGTCCTGCTGCTCTCCAGAATATTCCAGATTCCAAACTCAGGAGAGTTCCTGAAGGCAGCTGTTGGTCCATTATGAGAGATGGGTGATGTGTTAAACTAACATCGTTATGTATTCACAGGCTCCTCTGACCACCCTTTCAAACCAACAGTGCTTATGTAGATGATTTTACTGTGGTCACACCGTGTCTACTGCTTAAATGTTAAGTGCAAAGCATGATGTTGGTTCCACCGAATAATTTTCTACAAAGTGATTCTTCTTATTTCCCTCTTTCTGGAGAAGAAACTGGGCCTCTGAGAGGTTAGACAGTATCCAAGGTCACACACACACGAGCAAGGGTGCCTCACCACCTTGACCCTGCAGACTTTGTGTCCATTGCTCATCCTTGTTTCCATCTTGGCTGCCTTCTCCCTCAGACATGTCCTCCATCTCAAACCAAGGCTGCAGTGATAGCTCACATATCCTAGATATGCCATAAAATGAAGATACAAACCAAAAATGTATACCACATATACAGCAAACTATAGATGCTTGTCCAGTTCTACAAACTGGTAAGATTAATGGACCTAGCAGAAAAGATTAGTGAAGTCTCTAATAAAAGCAATCCATATCAGAGAGAACAGTTGCCTATGCATGTATTAACAGGTGTTAGACTCATTGTTAATCAAGAAATGGGGCACACAGAAAGGTCCCCATCAGATAATTGGACAAGAGAGTATTTTAAACTTTACTATCAGTCTAGAGATGTGAAAAACACTCGTATTTCTTCTCCCATGCTGGCTGGGTGCACAGAACCCTGCTTGGAGCAGCTTGCCTGTGTCACCATGTCAATATGCCTAGTTAAGTCTAGTGATTTCCCTTCAACAAATCTCTCCTTTAAAAATATTTGATCGTGGACAAGATGGTAAGTTTCAGGACATCCTATTCTTTATGGTAATTGTGAAGCTGACAGCAAATGAAAACTAGTCATGACTTGATTAATTGGATTAAGGAATATTATTTAGACATTAGAAGGATGTGCTGCCAACAGCTTCAGTGTGGTATTTAGTCCCGGCTTCCTCAGAAGGCTGAAGCAGGAGGCTCCCTTAAGCCCAAGAAGTCAAGACCAGCCTGAGAACCATTGCAAGACCCTACCTATCTCAAAAAGCTATGAAAGGATGTGTTAGTGAGAGGAAACTTACAGAATAATGTGTGGTATCGTCTGTGTGTGGCTGTACAGTTGAGGGCGTGAGATAGAGAGAGGAGTCAAAATTGACTTCTCTTTATTCAACATACTTTAAAATGATCTAATATTTGTGATAGGCCCAAGCCCAACTGCTACAGCAGGAATTATGTGGCTGGATGGTAGAAAGCAACATTCAAGGTTCATTGGTCAGCCTCAGCTGGCCGCACAGCTTCTCAGCCTACCTGTGCTTCTGTCTTAATTGATGTCTCTCTAGATTTTTTCTGGAATTCCACTCTCACTCCCGGCGCACAGGAGCCGCAGTTCTCTCTCTGCAAAGGACCCACCCCAGCTGCTTCCTGTGGGAGCTGCGGAAACAGGACTCATTTTCCTTCATACACTCCCATTCTCTAGAAAGGCACCCCATTCAGATTAAGATAATTTTATTTTTTCCCTCAGCTTACAAATCTTCACATTTCTGTTCCTGTTTGTCTTTTTCTCTTTCCTCTCATGTTACTGGTTTTTGGTCACGTTGCTCTCCTTTTGCTGGCACTCTATGAGATTTTTAAAAAGATAGTACACTGGTCATATATGACTAAAAATAAACATCCATGGTTAAATCAAAGCAGTAATGGACATGCAGCCAGGGTCCATTGTGGACCTAAGAAACTGTGGAAACTTTGGTAAGCTTTTCAAAGTTGAAGACAAATGTTTGTACAGATGCATAGATGTTGGAGACCAGAAAGGGCTCACAGAACCATTGTCATTATTATTTTTTGTTATGTGTGGTATGATAGTTATAGAAGTCTTATCTGTGAGAAAAATAATCAAAATATCATATGAATAATTAAACACACATATGGGATCCCACTTAGCAATAGAAGGGACATATTACCAATAAATACAATAGCTTGGATGGATCTCAAAGGCTTTACTTGGTATCTGACTACAAGCACAGAGTCAACCATGAAGTCCTGCTGGCCTGAGCCTATGAGACAAGACATGTGTACTGTGGATGGCACAGCCAGGGACAGGAGGCCCTTTGGAGCCTGGAAGATGGTGAGTGGGTCCCAGGCATCATGCACTAAACTTTAGACATTGGGATTTTGGTTTAACTGTGTCTTGTCTTCCCTCTTGAGAATAAGAAACTACTATTGATTTTCTAAGAGACTTTGTACTTTAAAAAAGACATTAAAGTTTCAGAGAGACGAAATTTTAAGGAAAATTTGGATATTTTAGACTTGGGTATTTGTAATGTTTTACACTGATATTAACTCACCATCTTGGGGCAAATGAGATAGGAAAGGCTCTAGTTGAAAAGTGATGTCTGTGTGTCAAGTTGGCATGGTTGTGCTGGTTCGTCTCATGTCAGCTTGACACAAGCTAGAGTCATCTGAGAGGGGAACCCCAGTGAGACACGCCTCCACAAAACTGGGCTGTAGGCAAGACGGAGGGCATCTTCTAAACTAGTGAGCGATGTGTGAGGGCACAGCTGGTGGTCCTGGGTGCTGAAAGGAAGCAGCCTGAGCAGTGAGGAACAGACGAGCATGAGGAACAGTCAGTAAGCAGCGCTCCTCCATGGAGTCTGCCTCAGTTCCTGCCCTAACTCCCAGATGATGGGCTGCGTGCAACTGTAAGACTGAAACAAACCCTTTCCTCTCCAAGTTGCTTATGATTGTAGTATTTTATCACAGCAACAGACAGCAACTCTAAGACAGTGTCTCTGCAACCAATCTCCTTTCTGGGGATCTAATAAAGGTCACGAGGCTTGGTGGCAAGCACCTTTACCCAGAGCCATGCTACCTGACTCCAGGCTAGTTATTTTTGTTTTCCAATACATGTTATTGTTTTCATCGCATCATTTTATTTCAGGCGTTATTATTACTATTACTAATCTTGTTACTATTTAGTTTGTATTTGTAAACAGCATATCACTGCAATTTCAGCCTACCATCAACAGTTTACCTCACTATGGATTTGCCAGTATTTAGGAACTATTAACAAAAACCCAGTTCATTCATATTTCCTTAGTTTTGACCTAATGTCATTCCTCTGTAGGATCTCATTCATGACCCCACATTACATGTGCTATTCTTGGCAATGAATTTCATTTTTCTTGTTTGAAGAGGTCGGTTTGTGGGTCAAGTATTTTGTACAGCAGCCTTCTAATGGAATTTGGTGTTTTCCTCAAGATTATGAGTATTGTGGCTTTTTGAGAGGAAGACCATGGAGGTTGTATACCTGCTGGTACCTGTGATCAACAGGACTTCACTGCTGCTGACCATGGCCAGGTGGTCAAGGTAATACTAACAGGTTTCTCCAGTTAGAAATATTATTCAACTATTTTTCCATAATGTATTGCGAGAAAAAGGTCACACGCTTAGCCCAAACTTAGAGTTGGCCCTATATAGTTTGGAAGCTGAGCCTCAAATTTGGTGTGAGCTTCCTAGCAGCCTAAGAAGAGTTTGGAAGCTGAGCCTCAAATTTGGTGTGACCTTCCTAGCAGCCTAAGAAGCATCAGTCATAGCAGGTACTATGGGAGCCTTCTTGATTATGTCTAAATGCGGTATTATTATTATTATGTAAAGACACGTTCTAATGGTAAAGCTTAGCTCACCCAGCACCGGGACTGGCAGAGTCAAAGCTGGGGGGCTGGCTGCTTGACCTATAAAGCTTCACGTGTGAAAGATGAGGAAGGGGATCATCAAACAGAAAAGCCCCGGGGCCTTACGCAGAGCTTTAGAAACAGGTGTTTAGAAACAGGTCAATCATCAAGCTACCAAACACAATTCTAACGCCAGGTCCTGATGTAGTCACACCAACCGTGGAGGCCCCAACCCCAGTAAATTTGTCTGCTGTGTCAATGTCCCAGAAGACAGTACTTGTCTGGAACTTGTGTCTTGCCACCCAGAGAATGCCACCCCTGTACAAGGGGCAGGAGACAGGAGCTGGCTGGATTAGATCCCCAGTACAGGAGCTGATTGGAACTGGAAAGGTGAACATTGCTCTGGAGGTATGCTTCTTTTCAATCTGCATCCCTATTCCTCTACAGTGCTGCTCAGTTACTTCACAGTTCGTGTTATTAAGATAAACGACTCTACTGCTACATAGAACCTGTAGCGATTAAGCGGTTGACAATCCAAGGTTTCCTTCATCACCAAGAATATATTGTTCTTTTATAAATAAATATACATTATACAAAGTTTCAGAAGCTAAACCTAACCACAGGAACAATGACTTCGATGATGATGCCGGTATGTGGTCAGCCACAGGGCACCTATAATGTCACAGCATTATGCATTCTGTTATGTGCTCTGAGGTCTGATATCGTCAGTGCACCAAGCCTATTTAACAAATGCATGAGACTGCTATTTTAACATTAATTTCCCTACTTATGAACTATGAAAATTAGAAAACCCACATTCATGAGTCATTCCTGGAACATTCCTGTTCCTTATCTGACCAAATTATAAGTATATCAAACCTGGAAACTAAATATGCAAAGTTCACATATTAGCACCTTTGGTCTCACTTTAAGCAACTTAGGAAGCTGATACAGAAAAAGCACTAACAAGAAACAAGAAGAGACCTTAGCTACTTAATGCCTAATGGTATCTGAGACTGTCATAGCATGACATAGCCACGTCCTTGTAGGAACTAGCCATGGAAGTCAGGTAATTCTTCTTTTCTACCTACAGTGCTATAGTTCGAATGCTTGTATCCCTCAAAATCCAGGTTCAAGTTTAACCCTCCAAACAGTGATTAAGAAGGAACTCTTGCTCATGGCTCTGGCAGTGACCTTGTAAAGGACTAGAGGGAACAAGTCACCCTTTGTGCCTTCTGCCACGGGAGCACAGTGTTGCTCTTCCTGGTGAGGAGTTGGAAGAGGCATCTACAAGCAGACAATGTTTACCATACACCAAATCTACTGGCATCCTCATCTTGGTCTCTGGTATCTAGAACAGTAAGAATGAAGTTTCTCCTGTACATGGCCCACTTACAGGTTTGGGTTTTTTTGTTTGTTTGACTTTTGGTTTTTTTCGAGACAGGGTTTCTCTATATTGCTTTGGAGGCTGTCCTGGAACTCACTCTGTAGACCAGGCTGGCCTTGAACTCACAGAGATCCGCCTGCCTCTGCCTCCGAAGTTGTGGAATTAAAGGCATGTGCCACTTGTATTTTATCCCAGAAGAACCAACTTGTACTGTGCTGAGGCTCCATGGACAACCAAACTCTTGTGCATCTTGGGTTTTTGTTGTTGTTTTTAAATTAACCTTCTGAAGACATTCTGTTCCTTCTGTTTTCCACATTGATTGTTATCTCCTGTCTCTTCTCTGTCATGCATTCGTCCCTGACCTCTGGAGGGGATGTCTTTGATGTCCCTGATTCACTGTAGTGTACTCAGGTAGGGACTGTCTCACTACCAGAACTGAAACAGACTGTTTTTCTACTGCTGACTTCATGGTTTTTGTCAGTTCTAGGAACTTTTTGACTGCTATAACTCTGTACATTTCATCCATTCCTTGTATTTCTACTTTCTAGAACTTTAAAAATGCAAACAGACCTTCTCCTTCAATGTCTTACTGACCATGAATTCCCTTTCTCTCTCTCTGATCCGCCTGCATAAGTTTTCTGATCTCAGTTCCAAGTCATTGTATTTGTGTCCCACTTAGTAACACCACATAGCAGTTTGAATTATATAACTCTGTCCTCTAGAAGATAACTTTGTAAAACATGTCTGGCATTTTAAAAAATAGCTTCTTGTTGTGTCCCTACCTTTTAAATAAATATGGGCTTAAATAAATATAGGCTTATGATATTTTTCACCAGCTATTTAAATTCAGCCAATACTTCCCTATCTGCAGTCCAAGCCGGGAAGCTGCAAACTATTTAAGGCATTTTACAGCAAAAGTTTACGTCCATGTCTACTGAAGCATATAACTCTGCAGAGTGGTTAGTATTTACTCATCAGGTTTTTGCTTTTAGCAGAACTCTTTCTGCAAATATGTTCATTCTTTTTACTTCTGTAATGGATTCCTCTACAAATGATGTGAAAGACAGTATGAGAATCTAAACATCTGTAATTATATCATTTAATAAATTTTCCTTATGCATTTTTCTGGGGTGGAATAAGGGTCAGGCTATATATATAGTTCAAGTCAGTCTCGAATTCATGATCTTTTTCAAGTCTCACTACATGTTTGCTTCTTGATTAATTAATTCAGTTAAGAGTTTATCAAAATTGTCTTAAAACTTGTGATGGTTGTCAGAATAGCAAAATAATGTGGTCATAATATGCCTCCATAGTTGAGATCAGTTCACTTATTTCACCGTGTTTTTTAAAATTCTAATTTACAACAGCATTTACGTCACTAACTTACATTCTAAGGTGGTTTCTCTGTGGAGAGGTTGCAGCTCTGACAGGGAAGGGCTGGCCTGGTACTCACCAATGGGCCAGGGTATTCTGATGAACACTTACATTTTCAGAAGAGGAAAGTCATTAAAGCCTTTCATTTGATTACTACCTGTTTATGCTAAACTCTTGGAGTGTTAATTTCATCATGCTTCTCTATAACACATATATGGGATGGTATCAAACCACTTCTTAGTAGCAGCCTGAATTTCAGACCCCACAATCCTCAGCTCTGTTTTGAGTTATAGTCACTTCACATTGCTGGGAACACGTCCCAGGCAAAATTCCAATCATGGCCAATGATTCTAGGGATTCCCCAAAACATCATCATTTTTTTTTTTTTGGCCTGTCTTTCTTGGGATGGAGGGTTTGAGAACACAGTGTAGAACCACTACATCCTGTCTACAGTCTGGTACTACAGAAGAGTCTATGGGTCTCAGGGGCAACAAACGCCAAAGCAGGGCAAGTAGGACTGGGACCTGGCACAGGTGATGAAAAGTGTCCCTCCTGGTCTAATTCAAAGCTAGGGTTACCTCTGCTTCAATTAAATGAGTCAAAATGTCTCGTTACTCAAGTCAACTTAAGATTGTTTTCTATCGTAAGTATCTAGAAAGTTTCTGAGTAACATGAATAGAATACTCTTATCTTAGCAAATTTCATCTCAGCTGATGCCTATACAAATGCTTCTCATTAAAGAATGATGGTCTGAGTGCAGCCACCTAGGAACCCCACCCAGCAGCACATTTAGGATCTGGCACCTGACCATGTGGATGCTATTCTTCTATCATGCAGCAGGAGTCAGGTGGGGTGTTACACACCTGAAATTCTAGAACCTAGAAGACTAAAAAGAAAAAAAAATTAAAGAAAGAAAGAAAATCTAGCAAAATCCAAGAAAAATAAACTAAAAAGCAAGAAAAAGATGAGCTATTGAGTTTGGAATGCCAACACTATTGTGCCTTTTCTAATTGCTGAAGTCTATAATACAGGGTCCTTTAGTCCCAGGCTCAGCTAAAGACAACAGCTAACCCAACTTTCATTGAACTCAGGAAATGGCTGGACAAATCCTAAACCTTCAAGTTTGTTGTTGAAATGTTGAAGGAAAGCCTGGGTCTTCTGCATAGGGAGCAGAGCCTGGCAGCAGAAAAGACCAGATATGGTCAGTAATCAATTCCAAGGAACAGGAAATCCAAGGTATAGTTAAAGTGGCTAAGATTAAACTTGAGTCACCATTATCATAAAAAGCAAAAACCTTGTCAGTCAGGAAATCTTTAGGTGAAAAGACCCACACAGTGCCTGGGTCTCATCTGGTGATGGGGTAGACTCCCTCATAAATGTTTAAGAAATAAAACACACTTTTACAACATGCTCAGACTAAGGCCTTTTATTAGCTGGCTTTTCAACTTAAATAATATCTTCGTGACCTAAGAACAGCTTTCAGTCACTTCTAATCACACTTCTGAAGGTAGACTTGTTGAACGTGAGGACATTTTCTTTTTCAATACAGAATAGCTTTACTATTACTGTCAGTAAATCTTTTCTTAGTGTTAACTAAAAAAAGCACCAGGTCAAAGACTGACTACATCAAGAGCCTCATTAGATACCCTTCCTTAGAACATGCGTGGAATAGGAGAACAAAAAGAGAAACAAAGACGGTTTTGGTTCGGCTGGAAGCTGAGTCCATTTCATGATGACTTAAATATCTTCGGATAATCCCCACAAGTCTCAGGAAAACAGATACATTTACTACCACCCCAAAGGGAAAAACTGCTTTTGAAATGAAGTATAGTATTGGCCTTTCTTTGTCAGTTGGCAACTCAAAATTTTTGCAGGAGTGATTATTAATACTTCTTGGCAGCCAGTTATAGCTTTAGTTTCTCTGTCTACCAAACATCATCAACTGCACACTGTTTCCATAACTGCACCACTGGATGCCTCTGAGGCTGACTGTCTCACTGCATCTGGAAACATGGTGGGCCCATCACTCTTTTATCTGCAAAGAAAACAAAGTACCACTATCATTTTAAACACTTTACAAGAACAACAAAAGCAAGGGACAGTGAAATAAACTTTTTCTTTTTCCTTCACTATTTCCCTTTCCCCTGTCATACTACTTATGTGTTTTCTTCATATAAAACATTCATATTAGTTATGGGACTGTAGAGGAAAATTCAAACTACTGAAATTTCCCGGTTCAGTTCTGGCTATTTCCTTTAAAATGTCATTGCAGTTTATCATATATAAGAGTCATGTGTAAGAAAATGCTGAAACTACACTAATTCAATTTTTTGGCTGACTTATTTCAAATACACTAAAAACCAGTAATTTAAATAAAAATAATATAGCTTCTTCTACTAAATAAACCAGGACTTCCAATTTATTTGACCCCATATATCTGATGCTTTCATCCTCTGCTAATTTAGAAACTATTTTAATATAAATTTTAATTTCTTGTTCCAATATTGTGTGCTTCCTTAAGCCATAAAATCTCTGCAATCACCCTGAAGGGTGAAGATGACAAGATTAACTATGGACACAGCCGGTGGCTTCAAATACCTCAGTGACGACACCAGCAGCTACTGTGGAGCCACCGTAGCGCAGCATAAACCTCCCCAGCTCCTTGAAGTCTTTGTAGAGCTCCAGAGCCACTGGTCTCTGCGTCTGCAGCTCTACCAATGCATTCTGGCCCTTAGTCAGCAGCCTGTTAACAGTGGAAGGACAAAGAAGGAACAAATGATTCAACACAGATGAGGGAGCACGGGAAAAGCGACCAGTTCACATCCAACCAGCAAATCAACTCAGTCCTCCAAAATCAGGAGAAAAAGTTGCATGTGTTTATGTTTTAAATGCAAGCATATGCCTTTTAATTTTTCCAGGCTAAAAGGAACGAGGGTAGTTAGATGTCAAGTAGGTGTGTGTGTGTGTGTGTGTGTGTGTGTGTGTGTGTGTGTGTGTGTGAACCAATCTTAAGACACACCTCTGTCCCCTCAGGCCCACTACATCCTATCTCCTAAATGCTCAAACACCCATTATGATCAATGCTTCTCAACCATTCCCTGAAGAAATCTAGAAGTTTAGGTATCTAATAAAGTAAATGATACTGAAGCTTAATATTATCAGAATATTAACTCTTAATCCTCCTTTATAATGTATTTATTTAGTTTTGCAGTTCTGATGATTCAACCTTGGGTTTCATACATGTTGGGTATATTACACTAGGATTCTGTAGCAGGCAGGGAGATTCAAGATTGGATATGATGAGCCCATTTCAATTGAAAAGTTCTTCAAAAAATTGTCGTACAACCCAGACACAAACAATCCCACATAGAGGAACATTTATGTAAGATACTGAATTGGTTAGAATCCTGCCTTTTACTGCCACATGGAAGCTTTGTGTTACTCTGCTGCTTCATGTGATTGCTGAGACATACGTCATTTGACATTCATGACAGAGCCTAGCAAACATGGACTGTGAGAAATGCCATCCTTACAGTTCTACAGTGTTTCCCAGAGCATCATGGCAAACACTGATGTGAGAAGCTACGAACCCCAGCTAAGCGCCTCCTTCAGGAGACATGCAGGCAGCCCTTCCCTCCTGAGGAGCAGGCTGCCTTCAGTTCTCTTCACTGGCAGCCAGCCCATTAACCCATCAGGCATCCTGGGCCTCTTACACAGGTGCAAACAGTGAGAAATCCTCAACGGCAAAGAAGGGGATTTTGGGTGGGATTCCCCACGGGCTCAAGATGAGGGAAACCCCAAAGTGCAGGCAGCCAAACCAAACTAGGATACCCTTTAACCTGCACCAAGTAAGAGTCTGTGTTTTGCATATGCACTTGCAGTTTTATTTTTATTTACAGTATACTCAGTTTCTGCATCAGGCAAAGAAGAGCTGTACAGACCTCAGCTTGGAGACCAACACCATAGTAATCACCTCCGTTTAAGACCATGTGGACATGAACACAATTATGTCACAGGGTGGAAAAAGTAAGGTGCTAGAGACCATGCAGAGACTTTCTCCTCAGGCAAGGGAACAAGTTCAATGAGCAGGGGACAAAGTTAAGAAAAGCACGAGACTGAAATCTGGAACAAGTGGCAGACAAATTAAAATCCATCTTTAAGAACATAGGACATCAATATCTGTGGCTTGATCCATATGTATATATTTGTATTTTTATTTATAACTCCCATCACCACCATACATCACTTTAACCATATCTAACATTTATTCCTACACTAGAGCGTAAACGTTTATGCAGGAGTGTGTATGACTGCACATGTGTGTATGACTGCACATATATGTGTAGGTGAATACACACATAGGTGTTCATGCGTGGGAAGGTGAAGATCAGCCTTGGATGACATTCTCAGGCACTGTTCATCTTGTTCTTTGACGTGAACTCTTGACAATTATGCTAGCCTGATAGGCCAGTGAACTTCAGGGATCCACTTGGCTCCGCCTCCTGGATGCTGCCATTACAAGCGGGTCCCAGGTCACCTAGCTTTTTTCCATGGGCCCTGAGGCTCAAACTCAGCAAGCACACACTTTACCAACTGAGCTATCTCTCCACCCCCTAAATGTTTATTTATATATAGTTTTTAATCTAGTCACTAAAAAGCAATTGATAGAAAAGTAAACTGGACTCCACTTAACTCAGCACACAGACGGGCTTATCTGTAAGGAATTTGCTTACATTGTTAGTGTTTATGCTTTCTGCATTGAAACACTTACTTAGGCTTTTTCTTTGTGACTTCGCCAGTACTTTTGTTTAGGACACTAATCAATCGTTTAATCGTAGCAGGCTCACTGACGGTCTGGTAGTGTAACAGCACCTGAAGCAGACAAAAACAGGAAACACTGAGAACTATGTGCAACAGTAGCTCCAGCCTTTCCTCCTGGCACATGATTAAGTACACTCAGCTCATCACATGGCTAGAGTCACTTCCTAAGGACTCTCCAGCAAATAACAAGCTTTGAGTGTGCTACCAGTATGTCTACAGTGTGAGAAGAGCAAACCACATTCCCAGAAAGCAGTAACGCTGACCTACTTTAAATGGTTTGTAAGCATCATTTTGTGCCATTTAGTTGTAGAAAGACACACTTCCTATTTGGAATTTCTAACCACAATAGTTTGCACTTGCAGAAAAGAGAAAAGCAAGCCAGGGATGTAGCTCAGGGACAGAATGCTTGCACAGCATGCACTAGGTCATGGGTCCTACTCCCAAAGAGAGTGAAAGAAAGAAAGAAAGATGGTGAGGGGGGGTGGATGTGCAAACCTAGACTTTGGGAACTTCCTGAAAGCCATACGAAAAACAATAATGGCACACTGAAACTCCAGTGCTCCAAAAAGCTAAACTTGTTTTCTTTTTCAATGGTATTTAGTGATGTAATGATGTGAAATGCAAAGATTTCAAAATAAGTAACTCCCAAGCAGAGGAATGCCACAGCATGTTGTAGTGGTAAGAAGCAATCCGTATTCAATGGTCTTAAACTGTACACTGTAATATAAAAGCAAGACTAAGAAAATAAGAAACATCTCTTCAGGTCCAAAGATTCCCTATATTCATTGCACACATGACTACATCTCCACGGCCTACCAAACATCAAAGAAAAGAGGCACATGAACTCCACTGTATTCCCTCTACTCTTTGCTGAGCTGTAACACCAGGGCTAACAAATGGGTTGTGGAAATATGGGGCTACATTTGATTTTTCCTTCTCTCTCCACTGTGTCATATATTAAGTAAAACAAACAAACAAAAAAAGCCTGTTGAATATAAGTGAAACAATCTATTTACAATCAAGGGAATTTACTGTATAAATACTGTATACTCTATTTCTTGATGCCTTAACTAATATATATAAAATCAAACCCATTCATAATCTAAAACAATTGGCAACACTGTGTCAACTTGAAAGTATACTATGCTTCACAGTGAAAGTGATGAAAAATGGGTCCTGGCTTAACTGTCTCTACTTGGTTTGTAAATATGGACAATGCCAACAAGGTCCACAATGTCTTCCTCACAATTCTGAAAACTCAAAGCATTTCTCCCAACTCTATTATACAGACTCTTCCAAGCAGAGAGACTTGATGTGAGGCAATTCAGTTCTGTGTATTTCATGTGCCACTAACATTAACAAGTTACGGGACAGAGAAAGTATGTGTCAGACATGGTGTTGGGTGTAGCATGTGTGCAGTCAGCTTTCTAACAAAATCTTTAACATTTCTGAAATCTGAAACACACTGGTCTAAAAGGGTGTCAGGGATTGAACTTGACTTCATGGGTAATTGTGAGAACCAAATCATGTTTCATGAAACTACAATGTTAGGCAACAAAATAAGTACATTTCCTTAAGTAGCCTATTAAAAATACCAGTGAATATATGGTCATTTGGTAGTCAACAAAGGTGCCTATGCTGGTTACTAAGGCTATAGCAGGCTCTTTTTTCAGCAGATGTAGTAGGAAACTGGATGAGCAAATGTAATGTAATGACAATGAAGCTTTGCCCAACACCACATATAGACCGACTACAAGTCGACTGGTGACCCAACCGCACAAGGTAAACTACAGGGCTCTAAAAGAAAGCCTAGGCAAAGACTTTGGGATATCATCTTTATCCCCGAGTTCATGAACACCAAAGGCACTGATAAGAAAAAATAAACTGGATTTCTCCAAAATTAAAAAGTTATTATTACTTTTTTATTGTAGAACACGAAGAGAGTGAGATATACTTTTCAATTCTACTCAGAGCAATGGCTGCAGGATTAGTTTGGGGTGATGATGCTCTTGAGATGGACAGCAAAGATGGTTATCAATACTGAGTGTACTGAATTACACTTAACAATGTATATTTTCTTAGATGCAGTAACTACAATAAAAATAAAATATGTATTACAATTTACTCAATCTTATAATTTATTCTTTAAAAGTATATAGCTGTCCTAACAACTAAGAGAAATTTACACATACTCTGTATGTAGTATTGGCAGAAGTAAGTGCTCACTAGTAAAATGTTAATTGTTTAAGAAGGCCTTTCTTAATTTTGTTCCTACTACAGTAGATACATACAGCCATTTTCCTGATCACAAATTATCTCTTAGAGTAGCTGAAAGCTTCATTTGATGCTTATTTTTAAGAAACTACCATAGGCAAGAAGATAGTGGTACTATTCAAAGTAAACATTGCCCTCTTGACGCCTCTCCATTGGTAAATACTAATTATTGTATATGTAAACACACGTTACAACAACCTCCCTGCTTGCTAGGAATCAGTTCCATTCATTCTAAGGCATTTGACTGGGGCCTACTTGCTGACCTGAAATGGTTAATAATGAAATATTTCAATTATAAGAACTCTTTTGGTAAAATACTTTTTAAAAAGAGAATAAATTCTGGTCGTATTATCTTTCCAGATTAGAATAAGATGCTAATTTAAAACAAATAGTGCATATATGTGTAAGTAATGGCTTTCCAGAGTTTATAAAAACAAGAACATTGCACGGTGAAAATGACTTTTACCTTCAAAGGAAAAGTATTCAAATCCACCGAGACACACTTTAAAAAGAAAATTATTTTATGTGCATTGATGTTTTGCCATGGGTGTCAGGTCCCCTGGAACTGGAGTTACAGACAACTGTGAGCTGCCATGTGGGTGCTGGGAATTGAACCTGGGTTCTCCAGAAGACTAGTCGGTGCTCTTAACCACTGAGCCATCTCTCCAGCCCCAAGACACACTTTTTGCTGTTACAAAGTGTCTGTACTCATGATCCAATTGGAAAGGAGTCTCTTAAGTTATAAATGCAGGGAACTACATGAGTGTAGTCTTAAGTCTATGAGAAGAAAATTATATGTGAAATGAGATATCTACAAGAAACATTTTTCTGGGATTAGAAACACTATGAAAATCTCCTCATCCCACAGTGAAGTAGGAGTAAGCTGGTCAATGACGCCCTGTAGAGCAATCACATCATTTAGGGTCAGAGTTTATCAAATGTGACAAGAGCTCAGGACACACCTGAAATCTCAGTGTGCACACATGCCAGGTGGATAGTGTGTGAGCAAGAAAACACATGAAGTCAAAACAGCAGATAGCTATGGATTATGCAAACAGTTTCCTTATTTTCTGTATTTGTGTGGCTGCCTAATCTTTAAAACTGATCTATCACCTTTATACTCTGAAATACCAAAAATAAGTATACTAAACAAAATAGAAGCACCTAAATTTAAGATGCCAGGTAAGCTTTACTACCCAGTAAAAAGTCTATCATTTTCTTCAGAAAATCTATATTATCATCAATTTGAATCACTGATTATGATTCTTCTCTTGAAAAAGTTCTCAGACTCAGGAATCAAAATAAGGGTGGAAAAGGTGCCTCAGGGGTTAAAAACACTGCTTTTCCAGAGGACCTGGGTTTGATTCCCACAATCGCCTACAACTCAGTACCAGGGGATTTGATGCTCTTTGGCCTCTGTGGGCACACATGTATGTGGGCATACACATGGACAAATATCCATACACAGAAAATAAATAATAGAATATATTTTTAAAAGAATGAAAATAAAAAACAAAAAATATTTTCAATTTCTAACTTATTTTTCTAAATTAGAAAAGGTGTTCCTTTGAAACAATGGGCACATCTTAAGGTGAATTAGGACTTCCCCAAGTTCATAGAAGCAAGGACGATACATAGGAAACTTACAGGAAATCCTTTAGTGATAGGAACTTCAATATTGAAGATGAGGATCCGGGCTCTGAAGCGAGTGCAAGCTTTGATAGGTTCTTTGGGGTCACAAAATATGCAGCCAACACTATAACAGACAATGAGAATATTAATGAATGAGCATGAAAAAGATCACTTGGAAAGAAACTAAAACAAGTAAGCAAAGAAGAATGTTTTCTAAGGACACCACACCCCACACTCAAGAAGTACAGCTTCATGGATTACAGCTTTCATCTCAAGCACATGCTAAGTTTGTGTCAACATGAATTTACTCCATTTAGATGGCATTTGCTAAAATTATATTTGGCCAAATAACATTCTGGCTGAAACAGAACTAGTGGATTGCAAAACTCATGTACCCTGATATCCTTTATCTGATTCAAAGGCTGCTTAAACGTGTTCTCTTACTCACTTGATTTTGATGATATCCATCCCAACCAAAGTAAGAATAACGTGATCTCCCGCTGCTGCCCAATCGACAGGTTCATCGTGCAGAGTGATTCCTGGAAATGAGTAAAAACCAAAGCCTGCACTGAAACATCTCTGCACGGAGCTGTAACAGCCCAGAGTCTGGTGGTGTGCAGTCATCACTGTACTCATCATTTTCAGTTTGAATGGGTTAGGGGTGAGAAGCGGAACCACGTGTGGAGGAAGCAAGGTTCCTCTGTGGAATTGACGCGCTAGAGAACCACCCTAAAACACGGTGGCTGGTATGTGCCCACAGGAAGCCCGTTTCTTGCCATTTAACCAAATATTTCAAGCTCACTTACACAACGAAGCAAGTCTCCCAGCAGACTCCATTCAAACACTGCTACTATATTAATGGGTGCAGGCACAGTTAAATAGTTCATAAACAGGACTGGCAAGGCAACTGGTAATATTGTATTCTCTGAACCCTCCTGCCCTTCCTTTCATCTGGCCCTTAACTATTCCTGCTCAAAGGCAACTTCTTCTCAGAGTTTGTATACCATGACTCAGCACAGGAGACACAGTTTAACTTAAAAATCACCACACCCCCTAAAATACACACACACACACACACACACACACACACACACACACACACGCACACATGCACACACGCACGCACGCACACACACACTCACCTCTAAACAGTCCTAAAGAACAAATCCTCAGGACAGTGTTTAGTTTCCTTATTCCACTGCTTTTGAAACAAATCCTGCGTTATTTTATTTGATGGGTTAGATTTATAGGTTAAATTACTTTTCACTGGGAGTTGTACCTTCCAATAAAGGTCAGCCATGGTAGAACTGTTCTGGACTGACATATGTTTAATAAATTATAATCCCTTTATTTATAAAACTCTACTTTCCCCCCTTATGTGACATTTAATTTTTAGCTATAATAAAAAATGGCCATATTTGTATCTACTAGGAAATGGGGACTTGAAAATGTGAGGCAGTTGGTCTAATACAATAAAGACTTGCCTTTGGCTTAAGATTTTTAAAGAGCTTTTCATATTTACTGATCAATTTTCAAAAATACTTATTGTTTTTTCTCCCAACCATGTTTTATCCCATATCTATTTTCTAAAGGCTTTCTCCTTGGTTAGACATTACAAAAGCAGGATTTCTTTTCTTCTTTCTTTTAATACTCCAGACACTTGTTTTTCTTTTTTTTTTTTTTCAGACATCCCAGGTGGTCACCAACTAACTCACAATGTGGTCTAAAATGGCCCTGATGTAACTGTATTCCTCCCTCCTTGGCTTCCCAAAGGCTGGAATTATAGTCACACCTATTACACTTAAATTTGCTGTCTTGGAATTGCTACCTAATGACAGTCAAGCCTTTGTTCCTGGGGTAATAGAGAGTATCACAGGTGTACCTTGTGTATTTAGAGCAAAGAAAGATCCACCAGGCAAAACTTGCAAAAGCAGCGGGCAGTGCTGAGGGCTCGGACTGTCCAGGAGCAGGCAAGACTCAGGTCAGCAGCATCTCTGAACAACCGACCCCCAGAGAAATGCTCAGAGCTCCAAGTGGATAGGCACGCACACAGCAGGGAGGAACGTGGGTGACCACAGGCCTGCAGTCATTTTAGGACCACATTCTCAACCCTCAGCTGCTGCTTCCGAAAAATAACTTTTTTAGTTTATTCTAAAAAAGCTCATTGGCAGACAGAAATTAGTATTTCCTGCATGTTTTAGTTCTTCGGGGTGGGTGGATATACACACACACGCACACGCACATGCAGGACACAGGTTAAACTCAGCTGTTGTTCCTCAGGCACCAACAATCTCATGCTGATTTGTTTTGTTTTGAGGCAGGACTTTGCCAACATGTTTAGCTGCAGTGAAACCTAGAGACCGCCCGCCCACCTGCCCGCCCGCCTCTCAGGGCTAGGATTGGAGTTCCCATGCCAGCCTCTGTTTCGTGGGCTCTAGGGCTGCGCTCAGTTCTTCTGCCGGCATGGTAAACACTTCACCAGCTGAGCTGCCTCTGCATCCAGTGCTGCAGGTCTTCTCTGCCTCAAAAGCAGAAGCAGAGAGCTGCACTTGCAGACACCAGAGCTATGGAAAGTGAGTCTTCTCAGAGTACATATTATTTTTCACCTACCCAGACATGCCATGGTCTCTGGCTGGCAAGAAAAATAGGATCAAACGGAAATATATTTTGCCATTCTCATAAAACCTTTGGTGGCTCACACATGAACTCTCAGCACTTGAGAGGTTATGGCAAGAGGTCACAGACATAAGGCCAGCCTAGGCTACAGAGCTATCCTGAGCTATGTAGCAAGACACTATATCCAAATACCAAGTGCTGAGCACAAGCGGTATTTCCACCTAGCAGGTATCTGGATTCAATCCCTACCACCTGAAGGAATGGAGGTAGGAGGAGAAGGGCAAATCGTGGCAGGAGACTTTTAAAATTGAAAGTTTTAAAACGCACATTCAAATTCATAAACTTGCCAAGCACAACTATGAACACAAACTAAATGAGCAACAGAGGGGTGTACTGGAATGCTAACATTTCCAATAGGATATACTTCAGCTTACACCTGCTGTAACTGATACTATTCTATTGTAAAACATCTTCCATTTTACCCAGAAGTCACAGATTAACTAGAAGTCAGGTTAGGGCTGAGTAGAACTGAGAACTTTATAAGCTAAATTTAGATAAGAACATACACACGAAAGGCTAAACCTTAGACGGAAATAGTTATCAACAATCATCAACCCTGTACACAGTACACTTCTGAAACAGTGGAGGTGCAACTTAAGTTAGCTCTATTTCTCCTTAATATTGAGTGCTTCTGTGTTGGTCTCTTACTTATGCCTTCCTATATTTACCTTAAACATGGGGGTGAGGGGTGAAATCAAAGGTATCACGATCAAAGCTGTTAATTGATTCTGAAATATGGGTTCCATGGTGACAAACTACCTGCTACTGACTAGCTACACTATCAGGACGGATTCTTTAGTTTCTTCTACAAATTATAAATTTATAAGTATCTGTCTGGTATGTACACGGTTGGCTCAGTCTTAAGGGTTAAAATGTTATATGTACACACTGCCATGTGCCACAACAGAAAAGAAATCGTTTAATGTTTTCATGTTTTAGTGTTCAACAGTCAGTATCATTTTGACAGTGAGTCACAATTTCAGTAAGAGGATATTTACTCCAGAGTTATAACCAAACTACTGAAGAAGAAACCTGCTGTCTTAAGGCCTGTTAGCAAAAGCATGCTGCACACTGGTCATACCTTTTACCGTACAAGTTTCATTGGGTGGCATTGCTAACAGTCGGTCACCAGTCTGGATATAACCAGCTTCAATCTTACCAGTCACACAAAAGCCAGATCCTTGATCTGCAAAACATACCAACATCATATGAAGCACTTAGTAATGTTACCTGATAATTAATACTGTGATATTTCTTCCCTACATAATCACAAAAGGCCAGGAGTTAACCACCAAGCAATGGCCAAATTAGAAGTTTTAATACCTCTACCAAATATTCATTCACATTCACTTCACATTCCAGTTTTCCCTGCAAATAAAATTATTCATATTACAAAAAGTGAAGGTTCATTCCTTTCCAAATGTTTACTGAATGACTAATAAATACCAGGCACTCTGCTAAGCTCTGGGGCAGGAGAAGGAAACAGGTCATTTTCCATAAGAAACTTAGCCCAGTAAAGAAAGACAAAAGCAAGAGCTACAAATGCAATGTAAATAAACAGAAAAATTGTGTGCCTAAGAATCCACAGTGGGAAGCATCAAGGTGTGGACAGTAGGGGGGAAATAATGGACATTACTTCATGAAAAGCATGAGAAGAAGAGAAATGAGGCATGAGAACACTATTTCAGAATCTGAAAATGAAGCCCACACACCCAGGAGGCAGGTCACAAAAACGAGGTGACAGGAGAAAGTGGGTCAAAAAAACCAGGAAGAAAAAAGTCTATGACAACAACCATCATCAAAAAGAATGCAAATTTGAGTACAGCAGGAGTCAGAACTAGAGAGTGTGTGTTACCTCAGCAGGATACACTAAAGGGAACAAGCGAGCAGAAGCTGGGATCTGCCCAGAGAGCGAGCAGGAGGTCATCAAACCCCAGCTACAAGAAAGCGACTGCTTCTGGTGGATGTTTTACACAGATAATGGGCATTTCAAAAGCATAAGTGTATTCCCTCTACCACCACCTCTCTGCAGACTAATCATGATGGTACTTCAGTTCCATCCCATCCCTCCGCTGACATTCAGTTACTAAATGTGCACTGTGTGGGGTACTGGACCAGATGTTGCAGATGCCTAAGACTCTGTTTGTCTTCAAGGGGTCACAAAATAAACGGCAGAGAAAACACTGTAACAGTGGATACCAGTGCAGGCTGGGGTAAGGAATACAGTGGGTGCCTGTGTGGGTGGGCACAGAATCAGGGTAAAGTTTGTTCAGTGCAAATGCACTCCTTCTTCTCTCTGTGATAATGGAGACTTAGGATATCTTTATAACATCAATTATACCAATCTACCAATGCTGTATACTTTGGTTTATATCTCCCATTCTACTATCTTTCTATAGTTCTCTAGATAGGGCCTTCTACATATTTTTAAGTTAGTATAACACCTTCTCCATCAGCCTGAAACTTTGCCTCCCAGCTCTACAGTACAAGGTTTCCTGGTATCTTAATCACTAGTCTTTTACCACAGCTAATGGTTCTGATTTGTCTATGTGATACTGTGTCTTCCCCAGACTGACACAGGTGGGTAGGAAGCAGGCAGAGAAAGAAAGGAACACTAAAGCATGGAAATTAACGGGCAGACATGGAGCCAATCAGGACCTTAAATATATACATATTTTACTAGTTTTAAAATCATTTATTTTGTGTGTCTGAGTGTGTGTGCTCAATCGCTGCACTGCAAGTGTGTGACAGTCAGAAGAAAACCTTCAGGGGTCGATTGTCTCCTTTCCCATGTGGGACCAAGGGACTGAACACAGCTGTCAGGCTTGGCGGCAAATGCCTTTAGAGAGTGTGCCATCTTGCCAGCGCCTTACTCTAGATGTTAAGAAGTGATGAATTACCCAGTTTGCTTAGGGTCAGGTCTCTTTTCAGGTGAACGTGAAGTGGGAAGTGGTGTGTACACTGTAGGGTGTTGGGCTCTCTGGGACAGGGCCATGTGAGGTAAGAGTGAACGTTTGCTGCTCATCCTTACATTCCAGCAGAGGGGACGAACCCAAAGACAGCACAACAAGAACACAAGACACAAAGAGAAGACGGTCAGCACAGTACACAACTCTACCGCATAACACTCACCTTTGAAGACATCCGACACACATAATCTAAAAGGTTTGTCAATGGACCGTTGAGGTGGCTTGAAGGAATCTGGTAGAAAAAGGGCAAAAAATTCAGTTTAAATTATGAGGCTATGGACATTGCTCTGCAGAAGAGCCCAGCTTGCACAGGGCCTGGTTTTGATTCCCAGCACCCGCAAACCCAAAAAATAATTATTTTTCCATTATCTCAAGTGTGCCCATCATTGTCTCTATTACTAACAGTAAATGACTGTCATTCATATACTTTACATTTATAAACCATATTTATTTCCCACATATCACTTCATTTAATTCTAGCTAGTCTCTCAGATAGGGAAGGTTGGCTATAACCTCATAATGTAACTTCAAAGCACTGAGTTTTACTTTAAATAGTACACATGATTTCAAAACTGAGAGCCTAGTTCCTATGCTTTTTCATATACATTCTGTCTCTCATAAAGAACTCTAAATAATAATTACTATCAAGTTCATAGCGCATCAAAACAGCGTGGCAGCAGTGTACATACCAATTTGTTCCAATAAACACGATCCTTTATACCACTTGGTGAGCTCACTTGACTGTGATCTTGTGATTAAATTTTCACCACTGAGACCACTCGTAGGGATAAAAGCTACATCACTCTCCTATTAACGAGATGGAAGGTAGAAACTTACTTAGAGCATTACATAAGCAGAAAGGGCAAGGACCCATCATTACTACTGACTGAGTCAACCGTGCACAACAGCAACAGACTTCTCAGAAGGTAACAGCAATCAGCCAAGCATAGCCCTGAGGTTATTTGGGGGAAATTTGGAAACTTTCTTCTAAATATTAAAGCACATTTACTCACTGATGTAGGCATATTACAGGTTTTTACTGGATAAATTCTTTTCTACGACCTCTTTAAACTTAACTATCTAAAGTGGTAGGGCGAAAAAATCTCTTATTTACATAAAACCTGGGCCAAATACTCAATATATGCACATTTTAAAGAATATATCATACACATATACCCAGAGGAACTGGAAAGAAAAATATAATTAACATACTTAACAAGATAATGTCAATACAGAAGGAAAAGGAATGAATAGGTATACATAACACTAAGGATTTATGGATTAAGTCATAAGGTATATTATTTCATATTTTTTAAAATTACATATAATACATGTAAGTATATATGTAAACATATAGTTTTAATGAAGCTATGGCACTTGGGGCAATAATACGACCGTAAGAGCCATAGACTAGGCATAAAAGAGCCAGTACTAGACATAAAAAAAAATACCTTTCAAGTTGTTGGTAAAGAGAGTCTAAGCAATATGGGGTATTTCTGTTCCATTGGTTGTCTCCCAGAAGTTACATCTAAGAGCCTAGCGCTAAAGACACCACACACATTAGACACAGGACTAGGAGGAATTGAACTGGATTTGTCCTTAAAGCCTCCTCTCTGTGGATTAGCAAGCTATCAAGAGAGGGAAGCAATCAACAGTCCTACCCAGTTGAGACACCTCTGAACCATAGCAGTGAGGAGCATGGGAAGAGAACCCTAAAGATGCAACAGTGGTACTTATGTCTTAGCAGTAATCAACAGCTATATAATTGGATTCAAGGACTGCTTAACAGGAGAGAAATCATGCCTGCTATTGGAAAACTATCCAACCACTCATAGCTAGTGAGGTTATGGATCTTAGAGGAGAACCTACGCTGCCACTTTACTAAACCAGTGTATTTCCTGAGTGCATTCTAAATACTTATTCTTTTATCCATAGATAACTGTAGCTTCTCAACCTCATGAAAGGAGCTTCCCCTTGCTGCAGATAGAGACCATTACAAAAGTTACAAATGATCCAAGTGAAGAAAACAAGTGACTGAGGGTGCCTAGCTCCAACTTATAACATTATAACATAACCCCACACACCTAAGGCTCAAGGAACATGGTGGAAGAGGGGACAGAAAGATTCAAAGTTGGAGAAAAAAAAAGCAATATTGACTTCTACAAATGATAGGGAAATTACATTCATGATAATCAATAACATGTATGCCAAAGCAAGACCTCAGCAATGACAGAGCCAATAGACACGCTAACATGGAAGAGTAAGTCTTTGTCTAAGGCTCCACCCTTACAGAGAATAGTCAACTAAGGAATGCTGAGGGAGGGGAAAAGTGGTCCTCTCCAGGGATGAGTCCCTAAGTGATTAACCAGTACCAAAGAGTTAGGTCTGAAATCATATGCATACAAGCAACAGTTTGTACTGACACATCTATGTATATATACGTATGTGTGTGTGTTATATATATCAATATATCAAAACTAACAACCGAAGAAAAAGAGGCCATGATTTGAGAGTGAACAAGAGGAATGGGAAGAGCTGGAAGGAGTAGGGGGTAAGGAAAATGATGAAATATTTTAATTAAAAATAAAAAGACTAAAAAAGAATGTTAGTATATTAGCTTATTTTCTGTTATCAGCAAAATGACGTAGAGAAATAACCAAACTAATTTAAAATTGTCATACCTTAAAACCTGCTTGCTTAAGAAAGTGCCCAAGTTTCCCAGTAATCTCTTGAAATCTTTCTTGTTGCCAATTTACCTGATAAAGATCCAATTTATACTTAGAATTATGCATGAGAATGACATGTAAAATCAGAATTTCTATAATAAAATGTACATAGCCAAATATATAAAATATAAATTAAAATTAAAACTCACATATGACCCAAAACTAAAACAGGAAGCCAACAATCTCTTATAGTTAGGATCTACTAGTTATGCTAAAAGTGATTTTGAATTTGTAGAGAAAAGTAATTTATTAAATCATGCTTTCATCAAACATTAGATTAAAATAAAAGTACCCACCTCAGCCAATCATACTAAACAAGTATGGAATGTCAACTCCAGGTCATATGCAAAATTTAGGTGTATGTATACCAGTGTCTACCATTGTACTGGCCTGTCCTTGGGGTTCTGACAGGATGCCCTCAGCTGCAGCCACTAAGAGCACCACCTGTGCACATTCACTATGTTCCCTTTTAAAGGGGTCCTGCCCACCACCCATCCTTCTCTGTCTGTCTGTCCCTACCTCTCTCTGTTCCTCATTTTCTTCCTCCCTCCCTTCCTCCCTCCCTCCCTCCCTCTTTCTTTTCTTCTCTCTCCTGCTGCTCCTGTCTCCAGAGGCTTGTCTTCCCTCTTCCCTTTCCCTTTTTTATGATCCCCATCCCTAAGGAAACAAACAAACAAACAAACAAACAAACACCCTCTGCTTGAATCCTGGCACATGGCATCTTTCTCTTGTGTGCTGCTTTTCTTTAATTACAACACATACCACAAGAGGAGTGTGAGCAATAAAGTCCAGAATCTTATGTATACTACAATATGAGTATTTGCCCAAAAAGCTCTCTAGTTTTCTCCACGTTTGAAATTTTCATATAAAAATGCTAGAGAAAAAATTATACTACATGTATTATAGAACCAGATAAATTACAGAACAGAGAATATTGATACATATTTATCAGAAGCTAGGATGAAGAAAATACCTAAACATGAGTAAAATACATATGTGTATGTCCAAATAACCAAAATGGAAAATGAGCAAACTATACAAGTAAGTTTCAAAGGAAAAACATACTTAAATATCTTTACTATTCATAAAACAATGAAATTAACAAATGAAATATGTTCTATATATCAAAATAGAAAATAAAATTTTCATAACAGTTGATTTGCAAGTTTATGGTCATAAATACACTACATGAGCCAAGGGTAAATAATCAGCACATTTCTCAAAGGCGCACTCACATCACATTTAGCAGGTTTCAAAAGTTATATGGCCTAAGGCCCAGGGAACAAGCCATATACACTCACATTTATCCACAAAACAACTAGAAATCTTCAAAATTAGATTTTTTAATGAATCATATTAACATAGCCTACAATAAAATGATAAAAAAGTTCTTTATCCAAGAAAACATCCATTAGAATGTTGTCAACAGTTTACAAAGAGAGTAATCATATAATCCAGTGACTGTGATGGAGAGGAAAAATGAAAACTCCTATCTATAAAGATAAAATTGGCATATATACAATGAAATAGCTTTATTCTTCTATTTTACAATGATCTGTATTATTGTGTAGTTGACAAATTTCAAGTTCCAAAAAGTCATTTTGAAAATAAGATGTTCTTGCTTAAAAATTAATAATACCATGTTCAGTTAATTAAGAGATAGAAAATTTGTTTTTCTTGATATGATACCGAGATTAATCAAATACATACTAGTTCCATCTGTGGGCATCTACATGTGCAGAATGGTAGTCATCTACATTTTTTTGGTTTGTTTATTTTATGTGCACTAGTGTTTTGCCTCGTGTATGTATGGGTACCACAGAGTCTAGTGCCTGTAGAAGGAAGCCAGGCGATGGTGTTGGATTCCTAGAACAGGAGTTACCGGTTCCTGGTTGTGAGCCGCCCTATGGGGGCTGGGAAACAAACCCAGGTGCTCTGAAAGAGCCACAGATGCTCCTAACCCCAGAGCCATCTCTCCAGCCTCCAGAATAGCATCTTAATCAACATCTGAAACAAATTCTCAGAGTCCTTTAGCTACCTGATCCATTTTATTGACAGCCACAGCAAGCTGTGTCACTCCAAGAGATCGGACTAAAAGGCCATGCTCTCGAGTCTGTCCTCCAGTCTCAAACCCAGCTTCAAACTCTCCTCTGCTGGCATCAACAACTAAAACAGCTACATCCGCCTGTGGGAGGAGAAAGAATCAACTGGAAATCATGCAAAGGGCAGGGTGCTCAATGAACCACCTGGTCAGATTTAAAGGCAGGCTATAATATGACCCCAACCTGAAACCAAACACCAACCAAATGGGAGACCACCACAGGCAGCTTGCTAAAAGAACCTTGTATCACAAAGTTCTCTGCCCTTACCTGGTGACTTAGACATTTCTCTTTTCATACACAAATCCATAAGAAAAAGTCCATGTTCCCTGTCAGCCTTCTGGCTGCCATGAGTCTTGGGTTAACCATTGTTTGTGCAATTCTACTTCCATCTTGGGAAAGCAGTTTACAAAATTTTGCAAAAAAAAAACTAAACCAACCAACCAACCAAACAAACAAACAAACAAAAAAACTATGCCCCATCGCTGCTCTTCCTGATCCATTCTTATCAATTATTTCTGTCAATGTCTTGTCTGGATATTTTTCAAAGAATACTGCTCATTTTCCCTTATAGACAGATTTTGCTTAGAGTTGTAACTGTCCTCAGTGATACTCAGGCTAGAGTGACACTTGGTACAGTCCACAAAAGCTTTTTAATTGTTTGACAGGTTTTATTGCTGTTTTCTATACAGTCTGGTTTACAGAGAATTTCACAAAGATTATCATATGATCCTTACCATACATATGGGAGATGAAATGGTCATAAAGTCTAGAATCTATAATAATACCACATTCTGTACAGAACTTTATCATGTAAATTACACTGAGCACCCATAAGCTCAGCATGGTGACATACACCTATAACACCAGTATGGAAGGTAGAAACGCAGCTCATAAAGTCTGGGCTACACAGAAGGTTAGTCTGAACTCACAGCAAGTTCCAGTCTTAAAAAACCGAAACAACAAAAGTAGCATTTGGGTACTCTGTCTGGTGGGACGACATAGACTATTTTACTTACTCAAATAACTCTATCTTAATTCTACTTTAAAGTATGTATTATCATGCTAGACTTTAATCTTAGTAATAAAGGGGTGGGGGTGATCAAGAAATATACACGTGTACGCCACAATTTTAACACTAAAGTTCCTATCTGCTAACCTCTGCAGCTGTAACATGGCAGGAAGCTTAGATGACACACATAAGCAGGTCATGAAAAATACAATATATCTCATTTTTTTTCTAAGCTCTTAAAGTAAAACTTTCTATTTTAACCGCATAGTTGCAAGTTGGATGGCCGTCAAGAACTGAAGGCACAATCAGTATGGCACACTCGGCTAAGACAGACAATCTGAGTATGGCACACTCGGCTAAGACAGCAGGTACCTGGGCTGCTCCAGTGATCATGTTGGGAATGAAATCCTTATGGCCCGGAGCATCCATTAATGTAATAACTTTGGTTGTGGTTTCAAACTTTGTCATGCCAACATCCATTGTTACTCCCCTTAAACAAAACATAAGATGGTTAAAATCTACTGTATAAATAGTCAGTGATGTGGACTACACTTCTTAATAACAGGCTAAATGACAATACATACTTATTTTGCATAATGAAACAAAGAATTGAAATATCAGCTGTAACCCATTATTCCTGTGTGCTATGAAACCAAGGTTGTATATATAGCAAACTCAATAAAAATGACAGGTATTGCCCATTTTCTTAATGTTTTGCAAGAAATTAAAATACACAATGAAAGCTATATACACACACATCTCTAGATGAGAAAAATAAATACATATGAAGAAAAGATAATGAGACAAATGATTAGGAGCACTGGCTGCTCTTCCAGAGGTCTTAAGTTCAATTCCCAGCACCCACACGGTGGCTCACAACAAACTGCAATGAGACCTGGTGCCCTCCTCTGGCCTGGGCAGTATGCAAACAGACACTGTATACAGAATAACAAATCTTAAAAAAAAAATGATCTCTTCTAATGCTCTGTTCATGTCACTGGTTTTTGAAATAAACAGAACACTTGCAAAGTTGGTCAATAGCTATAATTTGAAGACAAGAGGTATCAGAGATGCCCAATTTTTTATAAAATTAAGAGAGATAAATGGCAATTTGCATCATAGTCCATTTCAGCCTTCTTACGAGATCAAACCAGGATCTCTTCAGCTACAAAACAAAGATTCCAATTATAAGATATCCTTAGGAATGGCCACAAGAGCCCTCAGTCATGTGATTTTGGAAACTTAAAGGGGAGAAATCAGTTGGGTGATAAACTAGGTTTGCTCTAGACCAGAGGTTCTTAATCTATGGGTCATAACCCCCACAAGGGTCGCATATCAGATATCTACATTACAACTCATAACACTAGCAAAACTCTAGCTATGAAGTAGCAATGAAATAATTTTATGACTGGGGGGGGGTCACTGCAACATGAGGAACTGTATTAAAGGGTCACAGCATTACAAAGGTTGAGAAACACTACTCTAGAACATTCAAACTTAAAAAAAAATCCAGTCTTCCTTTAATAGCAAGTGTCCTAACACTACAATAAGTTAGAGGTTTACCATGGCATAGTGAAGTGGCCTCCCTCAAGCCATTCCAGCTTGCCAAAGTGATGCCTAACCCTGCTTATGTTCTACAACACCTAGGGGTTCACACCCTTTCATGGGATATGAAAATGTCACCTGGCTTATTAATTCCCATTCTTCAACACTGGTTGCAATATTTAACATGGTAGACTTACTACCATGTTAACATGGTAGAACATGCTAGTTTTTAAAATGTCATTCGGGAATAGACAGTGGTATGAACTAAAAAAAAAAAACTTCTAATATGTACTCTAAAACTTATGGTATCTACAGAATGGAGGAATAGTCTAAATTATAATATGGTAAGAAACAGAAAGCTAGCAACCACAATATCACTGCAATAAGCAGACGTTACAGCCAGAAAACTTAAATGCTTAGTCATAATAGGAATGCGTGTATTATTAGCTCACTTGTAGCTCAATGCTGATGCACAATTAAGCAAATTTATCTAAGACCTTCCAGCTTCAATTACACTCTTCTCAGTCTATTAAATCCACATAGTCAGGTTACATAAAGAAAACAAAAGCCATGTACGTGATAATCTATTAAACAAGTGGGGACTACTCAAGCTTCTGATACTGACATCACATGCAGTTCCACTGTTTTTCAAAGTATGGTAAGTAACAGGTTGAAGGATAGAAAGCAGCTTTACAATAACATGAGGGAGAAAGACCATGATGATGCAATACCCAACTTATGAGAAAAGCACTAAACATTAATACAGCCCGCTTTACTGAGAAGTGACTTCCACATTATATGTAGAGGACTGCAGGGAAAGGAATACACACAGGAAAGTCTGCAAACCCAGATACACTCTCTAATCATACTCAGATTAAAGCCATCAGAGATGTCCAAACTGTTAACTTAGAAGAGGTTCCACAGGGCCTCATAGGGTGGTAGTCACTCTTTTGACTTAGTTGCTATGTACCTGTCAATTCACTCTATGTAGGTGGCCTCTGCTTCTCCATCTCTGATAGCCTTAAGTATGATACACACTTATGCTTTAAAATACTTCAAAAGGCATACTGTTACTCTCTGGCCAGAGACATGTGATTACCTACATCCTTCCCCTAGAATCCACCCAAATGAGAACTAAGTCTTGAGACAGACAGACAGAAGGAATAACTGACTAGGTAGATTTACTTGCTTCCTTTTGAACTGTCTCATGAGAACATAGAACATGAATTAGAAACTGTGGAGACCTCTCTTCTGGGCCTGTTGGGCACTCTGAGTATAGGCAGTAGAGTTGTACTCTGTACCTTTCATTTATAACCTGGTACAGGACTGAGTCAAATCCAACTTTCCCTCAAAGTCGACAGTGTGATGGGCTGAGGGAGTTCTCCATGCAGCAAGATCAACTCAGGGATCTGCTGCTTTGGGTACATGGTTTTGGTCTTTGTTGTCGGGTTTAGACAAAATATTCTTAATCTATTCTCACAGAAGAAAAGCATGAACAATGTACAAAGCAAAGAGCTTTTTAAGTTTTCTCTACCACATTTTGTATCTTCTACACGGTCAACACACATTGCATACTCATGTTAAAGGACTGTATCATTTTAAACTGAAAATTTTGAAACAAGGACTACCTTTCCCTTTCTTCTCCAGTCTCATCCAAGACCCATGCATATGCAAATGAAGCCTTGCCAGCCTTTTTAGATTCTTGCTCATACTTATGCATAGTTCTTTTGTTTACATTACCCAGAAGATAAAGCATATGGCCCATCAGAGTACTTTTCCCAGCATCAACATGACCTAAGGAAAATTGATTCAGGGTTAATACTAGGTACATTTTCAGATGTTGTTCACATTGAGGCATTGCATGACTTTAATTCAATAGCTCAGGGCAGTATTTGGAGTATAAATACCATTTTTATCAAGGTTAAACACTTAAACAGGGTATGTGTCAGGGGGAGGGGTGTTGCACACATTGGTTTAAAGAGGGCAATTTTTCCCATTTTTTTTTAATACTTCCCACTTTCAAAGTGTTCACCAAATGAAAAATGCCACAAGCCAAGTCTGATGCCCTCCTTGGTAACGTGGTGTCATTTCACCCAGGGCGGCTAGGATGCATTATGATGCAATGCCTCTTTGCCTTTAGTCTATGCTACCCCAGGACACTGTGAGCCTGGAGCAGAAGCTCCCAACAGGGCAGAACAGGGGCATACCAATGACCACTAAGTTGAGCAGCTGCTTCCCGCCCTGTCTCTTCTCCAGCTCTGCCTTCACATCTATCTGCTGCCTCAGCTTGCCAGACTTCTTCACTGGTGTTGGAGTTGAACTCAGCTCTTCTGATGCTTGCATGGAAGGAGGTAGGAGGGCAGATTTAGGAGTGCTGGTCTCAAGAACATTAGAAGCCATGCTGCCATCGTCACCAGGGGGTCCTTTGTGAGGAGTATGCAGACTAACTCCATTCTCAGAGGTTAAGCTACAGAAAGGAGAACAGGAAGAAATGTCAGGAAGCCATTTCAACTCCTGTCCTACTGTGTCAGGAGATGTCACTTTAACCCCTTATACTCCGGATCTCAGCTAAGTGATTCAAGTCTGTCAAGGTGGGAATGAAAATGGCCAGAGGCAATCCCCAAAATGCAGACTTGGAATCCTAGGATGCAGCCAGGTATGATAGTGCGCACTGTCAGGTAGAATACGGCAACACTTCCACATCCTGAGGTAGAAGCTGCTACCGTAAACTTTTAAATGCCTCTAAGATCTGAAAATGACCACTCTGGGCCTAGACCAACAGCAGCCCTTAGGACTGAAAGATTAAGTTGGGGACATTGTTTTCAGACACTTTCTCATCTAATATTATTTTCTTAACAAACTCCTGTGATTTCTTACTTGTGACCAAACTTTCCAAAAGTGAGACCATTAATTTCTACATCTAAAGGAGTACTCTTTCTTTGAGCTGGGTACTTGCACGGTATTAACTAACGATTTTAAGTGGAGAGCATCTGTCCTACATGCGATGCTGAAGCAGTTCTGCCTGGCTATCTACGTTACAATCCTCAATGTTAGCAAAACAGAGTGCCCTCCAAACAATGAATACATGTGTACAAATATACAGAAAAAAAGAATCATCAATGTATATTTTACACTCTCACATCCAAATACTGACCTTACTTAGCACGATCAATCAAGTTCAGGTGTATTTGCTGTGGTATGAACAGGATCAGGTGTGTTTATGATGGCATACTAACAATGTGTGATCAACTAGCTCAAAGTTTGGATTTTATAAAAGCAATACTTTATTGACATGGATCTCACCAGTTACTCATACCCTGAACACTGCTCTTTCTTCATCTCTTCATCCAGTATTTCAGTAACTGGTTGAGGAGCTCTGTGGGTATTTCCAATACAGTATACTACTTTAACTTTATTTGCTGGCTGCTATGATTTCTGAAACTTTTCACATGATCTTAATGTAAGGGTTGTATATTTTATTTGTTTTGTTCAATCACAGTCTCCTTAACTGGACAGAGTGGCGTACGCCCTTAATCTAAGCACTCGGACGGCAGAGGCAGGTGGATCTTTGTGAGTTCAATGCTAGCCTGGTCTACATAGTGAGTTCCAGAACAGCCAGGGGCTACATAGTGAGACCCTGCCTCAACCAAAAAACAAGAGGTTCCCATAACAGAGCTAAATATAACTTAACACATTAGGGATAAAAAGGGTGTCTGCATCTGCTCAACGCTAATTAAGAAAGAAAGGACATTAGAAAACCTGTAGAATTGAAACTCAAAATCACCACAGACAGTCTGAGTTCCGTCTCACCATCACACACTGGAGGGACCCTGCCTCCTAGGCCTGAGCTCTTTCCCATACTGAACCTGACACTGAGTGAATAAAATCTTGTTTTGAAATCCAAACACTTCAGTGGGAGATCACTAAAATTCTTCCCCAACTAGCATGGGGATACATATTCCCATGACCACAGATTATTATAAAGGGAGACAAAATAAGGTTCCTGAGACTGTATTTCAAAATACTGAAAATGAAAGTCTTCCTTGTTAATATCTGATGACTCTCTCTCCCCTCCTTTATGCTTTGGTAAGTGAAGTATACACAACTTGTAAGTAGTACTTTTGTTTTGGTTTGGTTTTTTTATAAGGCCAGAGACTTGTGTAGTGTACGCTGGCCCAGAACTCTATCTAACTGAGGATGACCCTGAACTCCTGACTCTCTGGTCTCCACCTCCAACGTGCTAGGACAGCAAGTGTTTGCCACCACATCCAGCAGAAGTGCTACCTAGAGAACAGAAACTCTGAACAATCCTAAAGATGCTAAATATTAATATTTTACAATTCACTCGAGACACATGTAACTCACTTCCCTTCTCTAGTAAAAACTACAATTCTAGAACTGATTTTAAAATAGCAATTACTACAACATTGACTTAGCCATTTGTTTAGATACTCCAAATTCTAGGACTTCTTAACTACATGTGTTTTTGATACAATGAACCATCTTATTCAGCTAGAGAGATAGCTTACTGGGGTTCAGGAGCTTGCTGTACAATGAGGATCTGTGTTCGGATCCCCAGCACCCACCTAAAAGCTGATGTGGTAGCACATTATTTGTAATCGCAGTGCCGGGGGTGCAAGCATGAACCCTAGCTGTCTAGCCCAAATGTTGAGACAATGGTTAAGAGTGCATACTGCTCTTCAGAGGACCCGTGTTCAGTTCCCAACAGCAACCAAGGGTAGCTTACTCCAACGTCTTCTTCTGGCCTTCACAGGTACCCCTCACAGACACACTTACAAATGCACACACACAAATACATATACATACTTCACACATACACACACAAATGTGCAAACACACATACACACTTCATACACATGTACATTTACTACATCCACATATATAAATGTGCAAAATCACACTCATTATATCCACATATCCACTCACACACAAATATGCAAATGCACAAACACATAAGTTAAAAGAATTTCAAGGCAATATTTTTATTTTATTTTCAATTTCTTTCCTTTTATTTTATATGTATGGATACTTTGCCTGCACTTATGTTCCAAGTATGTGCAATGCCTGCAAAGGCCAGCAGAGGGCGCCAGATTCCCCCTGGAATTGGCATTACATACAGTGGTAAGCAGCCATGTAGGTACTGGGAATTGAACCTGAATAATCTGGAAAAACATCCAGTGTTATTCACCACTAAGCCACCTTTCCAGCCCAAGGCAATATGTTATTAAAAACTCACTGAGTCTGATTCACTGACTCCAAAGTACTGCTTGTCTACACTACCCAGAAGTGCTAAGAATGGCCTATGTCATACAAAGTTAGTTTTTGCTCAATGTTAAAGTAACTATCTATCACTGATATGAGGAAACTCATGGTGAGTCATACAATGATAAAGCTAGAATCAAAACTACGTTTTCATCCTATCTCTGTCCCTTACAAAGGCATGAGACACTTTAATGCTAGTGGGTTAGTATACAAAATTGAAAAAGATGCTTTTATCAATCTTAGGGGTGAGGGACTGAGTCTTACCCAGGCACTTCAAATCCCATAGTTTGCTTCTTCCCAGATACAGTCATTTTAGCAACTTTTGGCACAATTTCAGACTCACTCTGAGACGACCGAGATCCAACTGATTTTCCTAATTAAGGAATAAAATATAAAAGGACAATTAATTTCCAGAAATGCATGGCATAGTATAAATTAGAGACTGTTAATTTACACAGAAGTCATGTCTTTGAAAACATATCTTTTCTTTAAACAGTGAGATGAAGATGCCAAAAGACTATCACCTATTTTGGGAAATCCCCGACTGTCTGGACACTCAGGTTTAACCTCACCAAATCTCTTCCTAATTTTGAGCTGACTGTTGAGTTTCAGTATTAAGAGTAAAGGTGGTTTCTGCACTGAGTCTTACTCTGACATTTTACCTAGATCCTCTACCTACCGCCCTGACCACACCCTTTCACAATGCTAAAACTGTCTGGTCAGTTAGCAGATGGCTAAACTATTTTTGATCCCCGAGATTTATCAACTGATGAACAAGTTGCCAGTCTGATGAATTTTGCTAATCAGTTCATGGGTTTTACTTGCATACAGTACAGTCTATGAGAACTAAGATACCCATAAATACTGGAGGCAGGACAATGTAGAAAACCCTGAAAGCAAGGAGCTACGTGCCAGATCAAAGAAGACTTTATGCACTTGACTCTTTAAACACAGTTGTCTAGTTTTAAAATGATTTTCTTAATTTTCAAGGAGTATCAACAGGATTGGATTCACAAAAACAAAAAAACTACATATGCTACACTAGTAAACACATACAGACAGTACCAAGTTAATTAGGAAAGATAAATGTACAAAATTTACTAAAAATGCTTACTATTTGCCCACTATAGGCCAACCTCTCTAGAAATGCAAAGGAGAACAAGAAAATGTTTGTGCTCAAGAGTCTAGAGGTGGAACATATAATGACTTAAGATGTAAAATTAAAGTGCTGTTTGTTAGTGTAGAGTTCATACATGGTGAATAACATCTGATGAGAGTACACATGAATTAGAACCTCTCTCTAGGAAAGTGGGAATTATAGCTAGATGATCAGATAGAGACAGACAGACAGACAGACAGACGGACAGACAGACAGATGCCTACTAACAGTAAACCAAAGCACATTCCAGAAGGAAGTCTGTATACAGACCCTGTGGTAGGAGAGTCATTCTGAGTGAACGAAGTGGGCCACGTGAAACTGAAGAGGGCAGACACAAGACACTCATGCTTTTATAGGAGTGGACAGCACCACAGCACGTGACCAGACAGAAGGAAGGACAAGAACACTATGACATGAAGATTTATTCAGAAAGGAGACCACCCGAGAGCTTCAAACGCAAAGCAGGCACTTTGAACTCACACACAGATTGAACTACAGCACACGTTCGTCATTCGGGGGTGCACGTTTGGAAATTTGAAAACAAAGACAAGCAATTGCCAGAGAGAGGGGACAAACCTGGAAGCACTTCAGCATTTAATGCCAGAGGATGCACTTGCCAGAGAAGAGGAGGCAGGGAAAGGTGACACCAAGGAAGGCAACAGAGTGGCCTGTGGCATAGAGCTGGCGTCCCCAGGAGCTGAGGCTGCGGCTGCTGAGAGGCTGACCGCTCAGTGGAACACACTAACTTTAGATAAGGGTCACTGGCAGTTTACAACAGCCATTTAGCAGTGAAGGAAATAAAAGCAGAGTGAATTAAAAAGCAGAAGAGTGGGAAAGCAGAAGTGCCTGCCCATATCTTCTCATCTGTAACTGGAAAGTCACCGTCACTGACGTTTATCAAGTCTGAATAACTCATCTGGAAGCAGATCTGACATGAACTAACATGAGGCTATTTATCTACAGCCCTTACTTTAGACAGCTCTATTTCAGGATGGGAGAAGTAACATGCTTGACTACAGAGCCCGCCTGTTACTCAACTACCAGGCTAGCAGACCCATGTGTGTGCATCTAAGTGCTTCTGTAAATCCAAGAGATTCTGATGATCAGACACCCGCCTGGCCGTAGTGACTGCAGATGAACATTATGGGTGTGCAGAGTGACTACAAACGCTTGGCAGGAAAGGGAAGAAGCGGTAGAAGGCTGTAGATGGGGTCTAGGATCCCATGCAAAAGGAAACTGAGAGGACTCGCTGGACAAGCTGCCACATTAACATGTCTACGAAGGCAAGACACTGGGCTGGGGTTGAAAGGGGGCAGAAGGCAGATTTTGATGTCTTGGAACTAAAAGATGAAACTTCCTCATGAATAACTTCCTTCCTGAGGCTGAACAAATGAAAATTAAAACAGACTTTTTAATAACAAAATAGACTTAAACATAAGGAGAAATTAGGTGCAACTGGGCATGGTAGTACGCAATTTCACAATTTTAACCTGAGCAGATGCAGGAGCTCTGTGAAGTTGAGGCCAGCCTAGTCTACACAGTAAACTCCAGGACAGCCAGAGCTATGCAGAGTCCCTGTCTCAAAAGAACAAATGAGAAAATCAGGCGCTAAGAACTGCAGATGAGAGAGAACTTACAACAAGTGCATTTCTGGGTCTGCCTTACCTCACTCAGTATCTTTTCTAGGTTCATCCATTGCATCCATGCAAATGTAGTGCTATTATTTTATTTTTACAAGTGCATAGTAGTCGTTTGAGGATGTTAAGATATTTCCATTCATCTGCTGAAGGACATTCAGGTTGTTTCCATTTCCTAGCTATTGTGATCAGGGCGGCTATGAGCTCAGTTGGGCAAACGTCTGTGGAGTGAGATGTTGGGTCCTTTGGGCATACGCCAAGGAGTGGCAGAGCTGGGTCATGTGGTAGACTCATTTTTAGTTTCTGAAGTCTCCAATCTGAGCTCTACAGTGACTGCATCAACTTGCATTCCCAACAATAGTGAATTAGTGTTTCCCTTTCTCCACAATAGTGAACTAGTGTTTCCCTTTCTCCACAAACCCAAACCTCAGCATTTGTTGTCAAGTTGTTTGTTCATCACAGGTATTCTGACAAGGATAAAGTGAAATCTCAAAATTGTTTTAACTTTTGGGTATTTATGAGTCATTTTTATTTCCTCAAGTATTCTGCTTAGATTTATAGCCCATTTTTAAAGTGGCTCATTGTTTCTTTGAAATCTTGTTTTTTTAATTCTTTGTATATGCTGGATTAATTCTCTCTGAATCCTGCAAAGATTCTCTCCAATTCTTTGGGTTTCTTATTCATTTGATTGTTTCTCTATCTGTACAGGGACCTTTTAGCTCCATAATGTCAGCACATAACATGTAGTGACCACCAAGGGAGTATAAAGGGACCATAGGAGGAGGGTGAGACAGCAGGATACAGATGATGTAAGGTAAGAAACAGAATACCAGGGAGAGGGTAGAAGTCAATACAGGAAGGATGAGGTTTGACAAATGAACACCAAGGTTGTTTGATACAGTCTCAAGGAATCATATTTTGTTTAACTAAAATTATACACAATACATAAGTGTATGTGGACAGACAGACAGACAGACAGACAGACACACACACACACACACACACACACACACACACACGCCTACCTTGAAGTCAAGCCACTTGAACTATGTTCCCCCCAAGAACCATAGACTAACAAAAAACCTCCTTTCATATTGGTCAGGGTAATCCAAATGGCTCCCAAAGCAGTATAGATTGTCATGTCTCAATAGTTGAAGGTAGGCCCTTCTTACTGAAGACACTACACATTTTGGACATAGGACTCAGCTGATTGGAGCTGTATCTACCCTGAAAGCCTTTTTCCTCTGATCTAGCTTCGATGGATCCAGAAAATTCTATGCAAGCTGCTAAATGGCAGAGGGGAACAATTAAACAGTCCTATTTAGCTTCAAATACCTATTGACCACAACAATGACCAGCATGACAAGATATGCATGAAGGTACAAAAAGTGGCACCCACATATTTGTTGCAATCAATGTCTAATAGGCTTAAAGCCCATTTAACAGGAAAGGAATCATGTATGGTACTAAAAACCTAGTCAGCTACCCAGGGCTCAGACTAACTTAATTCCTTCCTTACTACATTCTAAATCTTATCCTTATGTCAGCCCTCATTATAGATGCCTCTTTTTACAGCCAATGGAGACCATCACAGGAAATCCTAACTGGACACAATGTAGAGATCAACAGACCATGGGGAGCCCAGTCCCAACAGATACTTCTACATCTATGGTTCTGGGAACTTTATGAAAGACTATAAGAGACCAAATACCAGGAAATCTATCATGAAATAATCTCTCCTAGAAATGGCTGCATGAACAAGACCTGAACAATGGCAATATCAATGCATATGCTAATTTGGAAGGGGAAAAAAATCTCTTCGGGCCCCACCCCTAAATGAAGATATAGGCAACCAAGGACTGCTGAATTAGCCTCTCTCTCCCAGGAATGAGGCCCCTTCTGGGTTGTCCAATATAGTCAGCTGAAAAACCGTATCTACATAAACAACAAAAGCAGACTCAGTAGGTTATATTTGTATGTATTTGTGTATACACATACATATACATGAGTATAACAATAATAAAAAGGAGCTGTCAACTCAATTCATGGGAGTGGTTCAAGGGATAGTAGCTGGGAGATGGGGAAAGTGATGGGAATCCATTTCATTTAAAATAAACTTTTAAAACTAAAATTAGGAGGACATAGTATTTAGATCTCTTTTAGACTGTGTGGTACCGAATAAAGCATTAATAGAAAAGGTACTGACAGCCGGGCGGTGGTGGCGCACGCCTTTAATCCCAGCACTCGGGAGGCAGAGGCAGGCAGATCTCTGTGAGTTCGAGGCTGGGCTGGACCGATAGCCTCCGAAACAATACAGAGAAACCCTGTCTCATACAACCAAAACAAAAAAAAAAAAAAAAAGAAAAGAAAAGAAAAGAAAAGGTACTGACTGCTGTATGCAAGGTCAAGGTTCTACCGAACAGGTGCCAAGAGAAAGTGAAAGACTGAGTTAAGACACTGCCTTCTAAAACTGAATTGTTTAGAGACCAGGAAATCTAATCCGAGCACGTAATGTGACAAAGGAGATACCATACTGAAGGTCTGTAGGTCAAGAAAAGGTCATGGTGGCAATGGTAGCTAAAATGGGGTGTGAATTACTTATTTTGTGAGGGAGAAAACTAAGACTGAATTGCTGCTGCCAAATAAACGTCACCACCATATGAATAATAAGATGGCAGTTGTGGACTTCAGGATGTACTAGCAGGGTAAGCCCATGAAGACCTGATGCAGAAGACAACTAAGGCCAAAGGAAGAAAACGGATGGGATGACTGTACAAGAACTAGCAGATGCCTAACCAAGCAAAAGACCAGAGCCTCCAACATCAGAGAGGAGGCAAACACGTACAGGAGCAATGATGCTGGAAGGCTAGGGAGATGAAGAAAGCTGATTCCTAGGCCCTGGGTCTTACCAGCTAAAGTGAAACAAGGAAGTGGACAAACAGCCGGAAAGACAAGCTAGAAAACTACAGAGGGGTTGGCTCTTTGTGAGGAAAGCAACTGCTAGAGATGAGCAAGGGAAGTGAGTGAAGGCGACAGACACTTGGTGCATTATGATGGGGACGGTAGTGATTGATGGTGACAGTGGCGGTGGTGACGGGGCCGCTGGGGATGGTGGGACAGGGATGAGGCTGCAAATGATACAATAGTAATGGTGTTTTATGTGCTAGCAGAGGGAGGAGACACCTGACAAAGTAAAACAGAAGGAGACAAGGTGGACTTTGACTTCTATCATAAGAACAAGAAAAAAATACAGGATGAAAGCCTCAATATAAGGCCTATAAGAATAATTCTAACTTCCCTTTAAGGTTAATTTTTAGTATCTTCTATAGTTTCATGTAAAACCTTTCATGATGCACATATGTAACGAGTATAATGTAGTACTGTTTTACTTTTAAAGGCCTTGTAAGCACAGAGAAAAGCCATTGGGATCTTACACTATTTTTAGGATGCAATAAATATTACTTTGGTGTGTTTTTACATCTCAAGATTCCACATTTTAATTTTTTTGATCAAAAGTAAAAGGGGAAATAACACCTAAGGCACCAAGCACTTTATTCATCTTCCTTCCTTTCTTCTTTCCTTCCTAGGCCCGACATTCCTTTAAAAAGCTAGCAAAATCACAGGCCATTCTTAACCAAACACTGCAAATACACATACTATTTTGCACACCACTTCGAAGAATTCACATATGAAGTCATCCTCATCCCAGGAAGCAACTGCTGAGGTCAGAAACACATGACCAACTAGAAGAGTCAGTCACAGATCAATAGCGGACAAACACAAGTATTCAAATCAAAATAGACGATGGAGTCTTCCTCCTCTCGCTCTCCCTGCCCCCTCTCTCCTCACTGTATGACAACCCCCCCCAAACTGAGCAGTAAACGTCAAATCAATGAGTACTGGGTAGAAAACAGATCTTGGATTCTCAGCCCTGCCTGTCTACTAACTAGCTGTTGCCGCACACCTTCACTAACTGAACTTTCCTCTGAAACTTTTCTCAGTGGTCACAGTAGAACTATTCTTCCTATGCCATAACTTCCAGCTGGCCCTTCTCTGAAATCTGATATGAAGTACAACAAGTTTCCACACATACAGAGAGGTGAAATAAATGATTCTCAGCTCCGTGAATATATGTATATATGACTTTCAAACACTAAGAAGCTCTTTAATTCCAACAAGCCACTATATGAGGTGAAAGTAAAATGTGCCATTCTAAAGGATTATCAAGACCCTTGCGCAAGTCATGCAAGATTCATCCACCCACCAAATCAGAGCCATCAAAAGGTATGGATTCTGAAAGTTCATATTTAATGATCAGCGTACAATTCCTAGTAAAATAAAGAACTGCTTATGTGTTTCGTTCTTCATTTAAACATAAGATATTCAGCTCATCAAATCTAGTTTTCCTATTTTATATATAAATACATAAGGGACATACAAGTTAAATGATTTCACTAAACCTAAATCACCTGCCTGCCTGGTCAGGTCACCTTCATGCTACAGCTGCTTCTGCATTGTTAGAAAAGGGTAACTTCTGTCTCTTTGGTTGATGCTTCCTCTTGGCTTCTCTGCTTCCCTGCTAGATAAAATGTGGGACTTTCACCCAGAAGGCGCTTCTCCAATGTGTATTTCCCTGCTAGATAAAATGTGTGACTTTCACCCAGAAGGCTCTTCTCCAATGTGTATTTTTGCAAAGGATGCAAAGGTAGACCATTGCAACATCACAGAGTGTTACTGACTCCTGTAATGGGGGTTATTCTTAAAAGCTTACAAACCACTCTGACACACAAACTATAAAAATTTGAAATGGACACAATACATATGATAAAACTATGTACCTGAGAATAGAAGACCTCAGTTTTGATCTGACTTAAAACTGAAAAAAATGGGGGAGGGGTGGGATCAATAGAACTAAAACTCTAAGCACTGAACAAATCAATCAATAAACTTGAGAATTATGTATATGCATGCACATATAGTCCTCCCCCCGCCCCCATCTCTCTCTCTCTCTCACTCACTCACTCACACACACACACACACACACACACACACACACACACACACACTCAAGAGGCCTTCTTTAAAGGATCTCACACTAAAGGACTTCTTTTTCATGTAGTAAGTATAAGGTAAAATAAGTAGTATTAACAATTCTTAGGGCAGACAATTACTAAAACTCTTTAGAAATGGAAGGTCAAATTAAGACTAGATAAAGGGAAAATGATAGAAACGGCATGTGACAATGGAGATTTATCCACAAAAAAAGCTATGTCTTAGCATTCTAGAATTCCTTTTCTATACCTCAAGTTTCTGCCTTAGGATCCCATTTTCACCCCATAGATACACGGCTTCTATCCAGTAGCCATCAATTTAAACAACTTTTGTAGGAATAGAAATATAAGGCTATGCTACCAACAAATACATAGGGCATAGTTCTATCAAAAAAACAAATTGGCTTTGTCATATCCACAAAATGAGTATCTATTTTGGATGAAGTTGAAATATATGTATGTGCAAGAGCACAAAAAAAAAAAAAACCAAATTGCCAAATCAGACTTTCATTATAGAGTTAATGTATCATTGAATGGTATTTTTGAAGAAAATCTTTAATTAGGAAATAATGATTGAAGTTTGTGGTCAGTCAGGTTCATCTTTATAGTATTCAGTTTGGACATTTCAAAGCCCATTTAGCTTCCTCAGCTTTTAAATAACCGCAATGATGGATCAAGAAATACTAGACTAATACAGAGTACACTTACCTCGTCTTGAACTCAGTTTTATTTTTTGGTTTTTTTGGAGGGAGGGGTTGCTTAAGTATTATGCAATTAAGTTTCTAGAATACATAACAAAAACAGTATAAACCTGGTAGTATATATGAATCCAGCGAAACTATGTTGAAGTTCATTTGGAAAGTGAATGGGAGAGAATAAACAATAACATTTCAAATTTGGTAACAATGACACAAATCCTGAACCTGCAACTATCAAGACTTCCTATAAAATAGCTGGAGTACATGAAAATCAAGGAACATCACAAGAACAACTCAATAAGTTAGAGAATCTGAACTATATCATCAGTAGGGATGCATCTGTATGTCTGTTATATACAGTAAGTAAAGGTAGGGGAGGTGGGCTTTGAGGTTCTACCCAATCTAAGCGGAAAACAATAATATAAAAAGGGATCTGGAAGCATGACAGCAGTCCATAGAGGATCCCCACCTAAACAGATGATGAGATCACCAAACAGTTTATCTTACTAGACACGTCTACATACTGAGTCTTTCAGAGCTCGGCCGGCTAACGTATGATAAGTGTCCTGACTCTGGAAACACAAACAGGAGACAACACTGTTTGTAGACAGTATTCATTCCTAGGGATGTGCTTGACACCAAGAAAAATAAGATGGAAAGAAACAGGGCAATTTAGAGACTTTTCAGAGATCAAAACAATGACTCCAGATGGGCAAGCACTACGGCATACAAGAAACACAGGAACTTCAGTGACCTCTAAAAACTCTAATCAAACACAGTACCTAGAATATGGGATGAATTTAGTGTCAGAGAGGGGAAACAACAAAAACATGAACCTGTGACTGCTAAGATCCTAATCATATACATTAATAGAATATGGTGATGAGTTAAGTGTTAGAAGGGAAGAAAACCAAACAGGAACCTCAGTGACTGCTGAGACTAACCAAATGCTGTCAATGAATACAGATGCATGGGCTGACATTCCCTTAAGACGTGAATGGAATCCACAAACACCCAGATTATACGGCTACAAAGAAGAATTAGTGCACAAGCCATTAAAATACTTGAAGTCACTCAAGACCTATACAGTAAACACAACATGAAGGGCAAGGAAGTGGCCACGTGAACTTGAATGCTCAGTAGCCAGGCAGCAGAGAGTATGTCTTCACTTTCCTTGCAGATCAACTGAAGGACTGACTTCTTCAAGGCAGTCCAGTTTCACATGTTAAGAACTTGTGGGTCATGTCTTTCAAGTAGCTTTGGTCAAATCCATCAACATTATAGACAAATATTAAATGACTATCCAAGATCACACAGATGGTTGCTGTAACTTTTGCTCACTTCCTCCAGCTTTTTCCCCAAGGGATCTTCCCTTGTTCTACTGTGTCTTCCGATTCTACATCCTCAGAATGAGAGATGCATGTTCCCAAGCTAACTAAATCAGTCACTTTAAACTATTCGCAAAATAACCTTGAGTCAAGTACCTAGAGGAAATAAAAATGTGTGTGCGCATGTTGAGTCTGTGAATTTATTGAGGAGGATCATAAATCACTGAGATACTCTGAAAAAGTAATGCTAAAATCAACCGTTCTACCAGGCATGATGGCACATACCTTTAAATCCAATACTTGGGAGGCAAAGGTAGTACGTTTTAGGCCAGCCTGGTTTACAGAGCAAGTTGAAGGATGTCCAGACCTATCTTAATTAATTTTATTATTAGGTTTAATGTGTCCGACTCTGTCTAACAAATAAAGTTTCAGTATAAAATGATTTTAACTTTTACGGGGTAATTAGATGCACAGGCTGCAGTTCCTCTAATGCCTGGACAGTCTTCTGAGCTCTAGGAGCCACAAAAGAGGCATCCAGGTCCAAAGCATACATTCCAGCAAGATGCTGTCAATTTTAGGTCACAGGTAAAAGCAAAAGCTTTAAAGTGAGTAATATATGAGAAATTTGAAAGGCCTTTGCTGTGTATCTTTGTGTACACACACACACACACATACACACACACACACACACACACACACACAAGAAAGAAGAGAGACCGGGAGCAGCAGACAGACACTGGTGTCCCTACCCACACCCTCCACTCTGAAAACTGCTCTTACTGATGACCAGAGATGCTGTTAGCACCGTTCTTTCTCAGGAAAACAGTAACTGAGAACACTTCATCTGGTTACCTGGGATAAAACTAATTCCATAGACAGAGAAGAGGCGCACATGAATTAGTCTGCCAAGCTGATTTAATAACCTTTGCCAAGTATAAGCACTTACCCTCCCATGGAGTGGTTTCAGCCTCATCACAAGTATATGCAACCTGCCAAAATCAGGAAACTGGTTCAGGAGACTTTTGGGGGGGGGGTGGTTCAAGACAGCATTTCACTGTGTTGTGTATCCCTGGCTGTCCTAGAACTCACTCTGTAGTCGAGGGTGACCTCAAACTCAAAGATCACCTGTTTTAGCCTCCCAAATGTTGGAATTAAAGGTGTCAGCCATCACCACCCAGCTAGATGACCTTTTAAGGTTTGTGTCTTTAGAGTTTTATTTTAAAAATAACTACTTGGTCTACTTAATGGGAATCTCCTCCACTCAGACATTAATCTCCACATGATGGCAAAGTGCTTAAACATACACTATCACTATAAAATACATACTACTATCTAGGGAAAAATCTTAAACCCAATAAAACAACTAAGGAGCTCCCCTCTCCCCCACACACATACACATAAAATCCACAACTAAAATGCAAGAAATACAAGGACAGTTTTTAAATATAAGCCTGTAGTATCAGAGTAATTTTAACCTAGACTGGGTTTCAAGCATGGGCGAGAACCCTGGGTTTGCTACCAGCAGCACCAGGATAGAGATAGACAGACAGACAGACAGACAGACAAGAAGAGAGGGAGGGAAGGAAAGAAGAAGGGGGGAATGATTCAAATGTGAAAAGTGCACAGATAGACGCAAGGACACTCATTTTTGCTTTAAATTTAAAACGTGGACCAGTGAAATGACTTTGCCAGTCAAGGCACCTGCTGCTAGGCATGAGGACATCATCCCTGGGACCCACAATGGTAGCAGAGAACTGACTCTTGCAAATTGTCCTCTTACTTCCCCGTAGTGCCCTGCCCCCAGATCAGTAAGTACTGAAAAGGGATTAAGACGTCTTTAGACTTCTAAATGTTTTCAACATATATTAGGTTCTAAAAGTGATCCCTCATTTTAAAACACATGTGAAAAAGAGAAAACAGGGTGCGAAACTATGGTTAGTAAGACCTTAACCCTGAAAGAACACACAGAAGTGTACAGACTTCAACTGCTTTTTTGGATAAGAAAACCCAATGTGCCAACACTTTCCCAGATCCAACCTGTCACCTTCTTGATTTAAGACAAGGTCTCACTGATGCAGTCCAGGCTGGCTGGGAGTTCAAGGTCTTCCTGCTTCCAGTCCAGAATCTTGGTGTTAAAGGGAGGGGAGTACCAAAGTACCCATTTTTGTCTACATTAAAAACATTTCGTTTTGCCACCACAGGAGGGCAACTCGGGAATTTCAAAAGGAGGAATGCTTTTTTCTATTGCTATGCTTTAGAAACATTCAATTTAAATCCATAATAAACTCCTTTTGTGTGAAACAGATTCCCAGCTTTAGGTTTTACATATCAAAACACCCTAAGTTTAAAAACATTTAAAATTAAAAACAACAGCGTTTTTCCAGGTAAGTACATTTTTTTGTCACCATTCATTTTCTTGTAAGTGCATTTCAACATCAGTCCACATACATCACACACACATTAAGATTTCCAAAATTTTAAGAAGTTGGTGTTAATTTTCAAAAGAAAAACTATCTCAAATAAATCATTTCACTGAATCTAACCAAACATTAAAATTCTAGTTATCAAAGGTACATTGAGAAAGCACAGCAATGAGGCTAGAGTCTAACCACTTCCTTCAACAGTACAACTATACTTTGGTCTGAAATATTCATTTCAATAGAGCTTTATAGCGCAAATCCCCATCAAGTCTCTCTCTCAGTACCCATCTCTAATAATGAGAATGGAAAAAAACAAACAAACAAAAAAGAATCACTGGGATCAGGTTTCAATTTTATGGAAGTATCATTGAATCCATTAACTGGTAAAAATAGAAACTTCAAGACCTGGGGAAATGGCTCAGAGGTTTATACGTTTGCTTCAAAAGCCAGAGTTCAGATCCCTAGAAACCCATCTAAAAGCCTAGGGGGTATGACAACCCACCTGTAATGATGGTGTCAGAAAGTTGGCTTGGGGGATTCCTAGAACAAGCTGGCCAACAACCAACAATATGCGTAGTTCTGGTTTGACTGAGACTGTAGCTCAATGAGTAAGGGGAAAAAATGATGGAGGGTGATTCCTTACATCTCCCTGGGTCATCCACATGCATAGCACACAGGTGGATGTGCATCCACTTGTACACACACACACACACAAATGCATGCACACAAGCATACTGCACTCATATTCACTCATACACATACAATAAGTAAATTTCAGTTTTTGTTATGTTTTGTCATAAACTTTGATACAAAATCTAGTACACAAAACGAAAGTTATAGAAACAATAGCAATTTCGGCTGGTCATTTGAGAAATAACTTTGATATTGTGCGCTAACAATTTTCCTTTAAAAAATACACTTGGGTTTGGAGAGATAGAAGTGGGTAAAGTGAGCCGGGCGTTGGTGCATATGCTTTAACCCCAGCACTTGGGAGGCAGAGGCAGGCGGATCGCTGTGAGTTCCAGGACAGCCTCCAAAACAATACAGAGAAACCCTGTCTCAAAAAGCAAAAACAAACAAACAAACAAACAAACAAAACAAAACAACAACAAAAAAAAAGAAGTGGGTAAAGCACTTATCAACAGCAGGAAGACCTGACCTCAATCCTCAGAATTCACATAAAAGCAGGGAGGCAGCGGGGTGGACCCCAGGAGCTCACCAGTCAGTCAGTCAGTCTAGTCTGAGGAGCTCACCAGTCAATCAGCATAGTCTAAAGGGCAACTCTGGGTTAGTGAGATCATGTTCAAAACAGAAGGTGGGCCGTTCCTGACCTTCGGCCTCCACATGTGCACACATATAAACACATATATCTGCATGAAAATTACATTTGTAAATATTACTGCTGTGACTAAAGTTTTTGCTTATTGGGTGAAAACCACAACAGCCTAAAACACACACACACACACAAACCCTTTTTACATTATAGAATAAAACAGTTTAAATCCTTACTACCAACCCCCAAAAAACATCTAAACAAGTACATTGCTGCCCTTCCGCATTCTACCTTAGGCTTTTGTTGCATTTCTTCTAAACTCTGGCAGATTTCTTGCATATCCCATGAATTGGGCACTAGGAAGCTCTCCCTGACAATTCACACCAATCTTCAATATTACAGAGGTATTGTAGGTATGAGCAACACCGAGAAGGCATATTTGAGAAATACTTCAACAATGTAGAATCCAAGTTAACAAGCTCCTTTTGTTTCGAGAAATGCTGTGATGATAATATATACGGCATCATTACACATCACAACTACCCTAAGAACTGTTAGCAGCCTGCTTTTAAAATTGAAGTGAACCTGGGGCTGCAGAAATGACTCAGTGGTTAACAGCGCTAACCTACAGGATCTGGGTTCGATGCCCAGCACCTACATGGTGGCTCACAACCATCTCTAAGTCCAGTTCCAGGGGATCCAACATCCTCTTCCAGTCTCCACAGGTACCACTCGTACAAGTATTGTACAGATGTAGACAAATACCTGCACACATAAAACAGTATGAAATAAAAAATAAAGGGAACTATGGCAGTGGTAAGCAATCTGCCAGAATGAACCTAGTTGTCATGCTGTTCTACAAGCAAACTGAGTCACAAATTCAGGGACACCTATGATCTGGATAAGGGAAAGCCTGAGGAGAAATAAAAATCTCACAGTATACAAAGCTGGAAACTAGCAAAAAGGTTCACAGGAGTTCAAACCAGCGAGAGACAGCAAAGAAACTGTTTCAATGACATTTGCAAGGTGTTAATTTCATTAACATTCTATCTAGATGCCATTTAGTTTTCTTGACATAAATATAAACACGCACATACATACACGTACACACACACACACACAGACTCTCACAAACTCAGCTCACCCACCCCCACCCCCCCAGTCTCACAGCACTCAAAGCCACAGCCTACACATACTGAAAGCAACATACCTTTCAGCCTTGAGTTTCTCTAAGGAGTCATCTCAGAGAAAGAAAAGCCCTATTTGGTAAAGACATGTTCAAAACAGAGGTAAAACTGGAAACAGGTTTATGAAATAAAATAAGTGAGCTTCTATGTCAAAGACTTAAATCATAGACTATTATGACCCCATTTTTTAAAAAACGAGTAACTGCCGGGCATTGGTGGCGCAAGCCTTTAATCCCAGCACTCAGGAGGCAGAGGCAGGCGGATCTCTGTGAGTTCGAGGCCATCCTGGTCTACAGGAGAGCCTCCAAAACAATACAGAGAAACCCTGTCTCGAAAAACCAAAAAAAAAAAAAAAAAAAGGAATAACTGCTAAATATTCTATTATAAAAAAAAAAAGAAACTGGGTATAACTCTTCCTGGAAAAAAGAATCCCTATACATTTTTTATGAGAGTATTTTAAAGAATACATATTAGACTGCTAAAAAATGGCCAACTGGCAAAACCCCTTTTTCAACTGAAAAAACAAAACCAAACCCCTCACAAACAGTAAGGATAACATGAGTACCTCAGTTCACTAGACTCATTTCTGAGAAGCAAGTTCAGTTGCCTCATCTCGGGCATTTTACTCTACAAGATGTGCTGGCACAGGGAAGCTTGCTTCTCACAGAAATGTCAGAGACAGACACTGTCTTCTCAGGTGAACAGTGTGCTGGCAATGCTAAAACCCTCACAAAAAGCTCCAGGTACCACAAACACGTTCTCAGGAGCACATTAACAACTGGCATGACAACAGCCCAAAAAGCGCCACATCACTGTCCTGAACACCTAACAACTCATTCAACTTCCATACAGATCAAAACCCTCAGTGTAACGTGAAATCCTTTGCTAAACAGCGTCACCAATGCTATTAGGATTGAAAATTAAATATAAAGAGTAAATGAGCATAATGTTTCTGAAGGGTAACCTCAGTATGTCCTAAGCACCTAACAACCAACTTTTTCACCCAGCAGTTTCACTACAGAACTATACCTTTCAGGAAATAACTGAGACTGCACAAATATACAGTTGATAGTAGTAAATAAATAAGCAACTTGAATTCATGTGGCATTTGGTTAAGTTAAACCACCAGACACCTCAACAATGGAATACTATAAAACTCTTAAGGGGGTTGGAGAGATGGCACAGGGTTAAGAGCTGTATAACCTCTCGGAGGACATGAGTTCAGGTCCCAGCACCCCCTTCAGGTAGCGCACAACTGCTTCTAACTCCAGTTAGAGGATCCAATGCTCTCTTCTGGCAGGTATGCACAGGCAAACACATAATTAAAATCTTAGGAAGGGAATTCTACGGAAGTTAGATAAAGTGCTACATGCCTATAATTGCAGCATTTGCAAGGCAGAGACAAGAAGACTAAAAAGCCAGCCTGGGCTTCCTACCAAAGCTCTCAAAACGTAAGGAAAAGAGAGCCTGTGCCATGACTTTCTTTGTATCCCTCATGCTAGCAGACTTTCCTGATTTTTTTCCTATAAAAGGAATACAAGATAACGAAACACTGACTGAACTAAGTCTGATTTGTCCTTTTCTTCCCTTGTGTCCCTCACCAAAGTACTCAGGGATAAGCAGCATGACACAAGAATGCAAAGATTGCCAAAGAATAAAGTCATTACGTGTAAATATACGATCTAATTATACTTTAAAAAGCAAGGTCAATTAGGATTAAAAGAGAATTCTATGTAACATTCAAGCGACTCATATATTGTACTACATAATCATTAAGTAAAAAGCTTTAAGAGTCTAAAGTAAATTATTTTTAAATTAAGCAATTCCTGTTTCAATTTTTCCAGTGTAGGTGTACACATAAAGACAATCTTAAAACATCTGAGAACATTACAAACTACTTAAGTTTCTTCACCGAATTCAACCACTTCCTTTCAAAAAACTCCCACATAATATTAAACTCAAAGCCAATTCATTCTGAAGTTATCTTTACAAGATGTAAAATTCTTATTATTGTTTAAACAAAAATACCCAGTAATGGATAGTGAAAATTTTCCAAGAAAATGCATTTCCAATGGAAAACGAGAAAAGCTATTTACATGTGCCTGTTTTAACAGACTAAAAACAAGAACTACAGCAAAATGAAATATATATTTAAGTGCATTACCGAACAGCTACACAGACTCTCTGATAATCCTTCATTATAGCAGTTTTCCCACTTAGCATAGGACGAGGTGAAGGAGGAGAGACTGTATCCCCTATCAACACTCCCAGCTCTCCCATCACTCCAAAGACCAAGGGACAAAAGCACAAGGACAACAAAGGATCTCACCACTTGTCCTTCGGCTCTGCTTGCCTCTTTCAATTTCTTGACTCCTCTAGGAAAACCCTGACAGCTATGATCTAAGTATATTTTAAATAACAGCCTATCCGTCACAGCATGGTATACAGACACATTACATGAAGTCTGCTAGCAGGGCCACAACCAAACCATGGGATTCATTTACTTACTCATTTTAATGTAGGGCCACTCTACATAGTCCTGGATATCCCTGGAACTCAATATGCAGAGCAGGCTGGCTGAGAATTCAGAGATCCACCTTACTCTGCCTCCAGAGTGCTAGGATTAAAAGTGTGAGCCACCACAAATATGGCAAGGAAAAGATATCAGAAAACGAAAGGATCATCCCATGATTTAGTGTCTTCTCTCACGTATGCCCCTTTAACAGCTCACTTATACGAATGATAACAGAACTGTATGGACAACTCATTCTTAGGCTACATGCATTTGCTACTAGTATGTTTTAATATACATGTTAACACAACTATCAAAATTAAGACCGATGTTTACTGAAACGGTTAATACACTATTTTAGAAATTACACTAATTACTATAAAAGGTAAAAGGCAAGCAGTTTATGCTCTGCCTCCAAGGAAAAAACAAAATATTTACAAAACTGTGCTAGACATGAGCCTAGAACAGACTATAGCAAGGTCAAGAATACAAAATGGCCCCAGTTCAGCCCTACACACTCTCCATTATTCTTCACCAATGCTGTTCAAAAGTGAAATTCCAGCAGTTGGAGAGATGGCCCAGTAGTTAAGAATATGTCTGCTCTTGCATGAACTCAAGTTCCGTTCTGAGCACCCATGTTGGACAAATTGCTGTAACTTTAGCTTCAGGGGAATCTGATGCCATCTTCTGGCGCCATGGGTACCTGCATTCACATGCACATACAACTCCACCACACACACATACTTTGAAATAAAGCTAAGATAAACAAGTAGAACTCCCTCTTTCTCAAATAAAAAAATATTCAAACAGGCCAAGTCAGGTTATAAAAGATACTCTAAGAAAAATAAAAAATAAAAAAACCTTAAAAGTGATGGAATATAAAATATGAATGAGAAAAGAAAATGTTTTTATATTCTAGCATATGTACTATAGTAGAGATATACAGCTAAGAAGAGCTTAAAAATGAAAAGATTTTTAAAACAAGAGAAAGGCTGGAAAAATGGCTCAGCAGTTAATGAGCACGTTTTGTTCTTGCAGAGGACCTGGATCTGTTTCCCAGCATCCACATGGTGGCATACAGCCATCTGCAACTCATTCCATGCGGTCTGATGCTTTCTCCTGGCCTCAGCAGGCACCAGACACCCACACATACAGTATAGCCAAAGCACTCAAGCATATAGAAGAAAATAAAATCAAAGAGATGGCAGAAGAGGATCTGAAAGAAATCTCAGGGGAAGAGGAAGGGTAGTAACTCTGCTACGGAAATAAAAGCCACAACAGACTCAAACTAGATAGCTGTGCAAATGTGAAATGTTCCCCACAGACTCATCATTTAAAGAGAAGGTCCCCAGCTGGTGACAATGCTTGGGAAGGCTTTGAAACTTCTAGGAGGTGGAGCGTCGCTGAAAGTGGGTACTAGGGAACAGAGATAGGGTTTTATAACTTGGCCCTGTGCTTCTAGCCTCATGGATTTTACCCTAAATCATGAGCCCAAATACTCCCTTAAGTTGCTTAGTAGGTTCATCATAGAAACAATACTAATACATTAGTAACACACAAGAACAGAGCATCTGAGAGGTAGTCCAGCAAACAACGGACTCCATCTACCATTTGTCACAAAAATATAAGCCACAAAAATCATGTTCATGTACTAGTAACTCAAAAAATATTTTGTGATATTCTGAAAGGAAAAGGAACAAAAAAGGACTCAAGGTAAAAGAAAAAAAGAAAAAGACCAAGAGGGGTCTAATCATGAGAAGCCAATCCATTGAAAGAATAACCAAGAGCTGGATATGGTGAAAGAGACTGTGATTACACCACTGCGAAGGCTGAGACAGGAGGGTCATGAGTTTGAGCCATCCTCAGTTACACAGCAAGTTTTAAACCAACAACTGTAAACTAATTTTGTGAATATCATCTTAAATAAAATAAGAGCAAGAAGAATGTAGCACACTAGAGATTATTCGAGGTGCACTATCAGACTAGCCTGATACTAGAAAGTCTCCTAGAACACTAATCACGTAATACTTAATACTATCTGAAGCCCTCTGTATCCATGGAGAAGTGTCTTCTTGTTTCCAAGGATATTTTATAATCATTAAGCATCCTTTCTCTAAAACCTAAATTGGAAGGAAGCTATTTGAAAATAACCCAGAGCTTTAATCAGGAGGCAGAGGCAGGCAGATCTCTGGGAGTTTGAGGCCAGCCTGGTCTACAGAGTGAGCTCCAGGACAGGCTCCAAAGCTACACAGAAAAACCCTGTCTCAAAAAACAAAGAAAGTAACTCAGAAAAACAAAACAGTCTACAAAAATATTAAAACCTAACAGAAATTCAATCCTTAAAATGTATTAGTACAGTCCCAAGGTAGAGAAAAATTTAATATATGTCACAACAGGTCTAATAATAAACCTACCTCTCTGTAACGTGCAACGATCTTGGTAGGAAACCAAAATTATTATGTTAGCCCTCAATGTCACTGAATCAAAGATACGAAAGTTAAAAATAAAAAAAAAACTGTCAAAGGTATTAGACCAAGGAATTATTTCATATTAATTAACATAATAAATCAGAGCTTTCAAACAAAATGTCTTAAGAAAAAGGCAAAGTTGATTTAAAAATTGGGAAAAAATTAGAGCTGAGAGTAGTGGTACATACCTTGTCATCCCAGCACCTAGGAGGCTGAGGCAGGAATGTTATGAGCTACAGCTAGTATGGGCAACACAGTGAATTCTAAGCCAACATGGACAAAAGAATAAAAACTGTCTAAACTTAAGACATAGCAAAATGGAAATCAGAAGTGACAATTATTATAAGGACTAATTTATGTAGCATATAAATATATAATTATGTTTATAGATACATACACACACACACACACACACACACACACACACACACACACATCCCAAAAACTTACTGAAGTTAAAACAGAAAAAAGACAAAAACTAACAGTTTAAAAAAAAATACATATGGAAAGGCAACAGAAAAAGTCTATGTCTCCAGGCGTGATAATACTTTCCTATGGGTGGGAATAAAAGAATACAGTGAAATGCAGATGCATGCAAAGACATTAGGACCCAGGGTATTACAAAATTCTATCTGAATTCCAATCTGAAGAGAACGTGGCCAGGTCCAAGAGGAGAGGGAAGTGAGAAGAGGAAGCACCAGGACGTGTGTCCATGAGACCACACACGCGCAGACTAAATATATCAGTTACTAGAGGGCTTAAGAAAGAAAAGCAGAAAAATTAGGCAGAAAAAAAGAAAAATACATGAGTATTTCAGAAGATGTACTCTGGGTCTAGTATATGAAATATTTTAAGAGGAAATGTTCTGAATGAAGAAGCTACTTAGATGTCTCTGTAGTTCTTCCAAAAGCTAGAAGTCTTTTAAAAGCACTAAAGTGGGGGACTGGTGACTGAGAGGACGCAGTCAGATCCCCTGGATTCATGGATCCCAAATTTGGGTATTCAAATGTTCGCTACCGTATGTTTATAGCCCCCAAATCACTACTCAGGGCACTGCAGACATCGCTTTCAGACCTGCATGGTGCACTGAACAATTTGAGTCATCAACAGATAAGTTCCCAAGTGAGGGCAAACCAGCAACACTGTTTTCTTGTTTCAGCTCTCGTATTGTCAACATGTGCTTTTCACAGTTGATCTGGTGTCATGGTTTTCTATTATTGCCTTCTTGGAAGTAGAATACTAACATGCCTAAAATCCCTGAGCATCAGAAAATTATGAGCTGCTTCATGAAGACAGAGTGCACATCATTGAGGTAGTATGTTATGAACTATTTCACCTGTGAGCTCAATGTCAATATATGAATGAGATGCAATAATATATATTAAATAATGTATCTTTAATAGAGGCACGTGTAAAACAGTTTTATGCTGAGTAGTTGATGGGTCTGCAACCAGTGCCTTATCAGTGATAGGACACAGTAATCATACATTTCCTATAGAAAGAATGTCTCAGTATATCCTAATTCACTATTTATTTGCAGCCACTTAGTGAAACATGATTGTCCCAAACAAGAACTGACACTATCTGCATGAATATATGTACACATAAATGCTTACTCATATGGTAGACGGAAGCATGACAATTAATTAGAGGTAGCAGTCAGGGAGAGAGAAATCAAAGATGATGCTAGGTTTCCGATCTGAGCACCTAAGTACAGTACTGATAATGATAAGAAAAAAGCAAGGAAGCAGATAAGGAAAAGACAGATACCAGTTTCACAGTTATATATGGTATAACTTGCTAAATACATGTCTACATCTACCCTTTTGAAGTAAGAATCCTCAGACTGTTCACCTTGGCATGTCACCTGCATCTAAAATGCTCTGCTTTAATAGCACAACACAAGTCAAGCATGACAACACAGGAAATATATGCACTTAAGTCTTTCTCCTTCCACCATGATCTCAGAAATCAATATTCACCCTAGCCCCCTAACCTGCATGGCTAGTTATGTTTCTACATGAGTCACAAAATATCAAACACACACATACATACCATGGAAAATCAGAACTATAAATGATGAATATATTAGAAGAAATTATTCACACCAAGATGGGCTGTTTTGAATTCATTTATAGAGACATGAAGCAGTAGTATTCTCTGCATTAATTACAAAATACCATTCTGCAGTATCAAATTTCTATAGAAACTTCCAAGGTAAATAATGTTTTCATACTTGATTTAAGAAAACCTAAGAATTGTCTCCTCTTTCAATGAAGCTTTATAAAAATGTATATATACATTCAAAATGTGACAAGTTTCCACAGCTTGAAAATTACTTACATAATTACAATGTTTTATATAATTACAGGTACAAACATAAAAACTATCATAGAAATTCCTATTAATTCTTCCCTTTCTAGCCAAAATTGTATTTGTTTATACACATTACTAAAATAACAAAACAATTTCTAAGCTACTATAGAACTCATTTCATAAGCATATATATAAGTACATATTATAAACAAATATATATCATGTGTATATATATATTTGTGAACATGTGTTGACAATACATAATTCTTTTTCAATGTTATGATCCAAATATAACTTCAAGGCCAATCTAAAAGACAACAGCCATTTACAAACTTCTTTTTCTCTGCACTGTATTACTTTTCCTGCTTCCTTTTACATTCAAAGCACCTTCCTGACATTATCACTGGGGTGACAACTAGAAGCAAGATAACTCAGATACCAAAGTTAAATATAATAGTTACTACTATTTCTTTGAGAAAGAAAGGGTAAAGTATAAGGAAGAAAGGCTGAAAGCAGAGGGGGTAAGTAGGTGAAAAATAAGTGGGAAAGAAGGAAAAGTTAGAACACAAAGGTAAGTGTTCTGTACAGAACGAATTCCTGGTTCTGGGCAATCCATTTTAAGAACTTTGTCTTGTACAATGAAAATGACAAAACACCCTGGACACAATAGATCCTTTAAAGCACAAAGACATCAAAAAGCAAACCTTATCATTTTGAACATCTTTTCTATCGTTTTGAACTAATTTTATTGTATTCCCATGTAAATTGAGGCATTTGATCATAACACAAACAGAAATGGCTTTGCATGTCAACATGGATGTTTGAAATAGAGAATAAAGTAACCCTAACACACAACATCCCTGAGCTACCAAGACAGCAATTGGTCAGTGAGCAGCAGCTGGTGAACATGTAGTGTAAACATCCTCACAATGGCCTCCCTACCAATGAGCACACACCTCTCTTTGCAAAGGACCACAGCCCCTGGTGAAGACAACAAAGAGGCTTCTCAGTTACACCCTCTGAGTCGCAGAAACTATGACATTCCCACAGTCACAAGGGCAAGGCCTTGCCATGCACATGTCCAACAGGCCAGAAGCAAAGACAAGGAAAAAAAGGCTAGGAAGTCGTCTTAAAAAAAGAAGTAATGTATACATAATATGTAATAAACTTTCTACACCAAGAAAAATCTCGTAAGTGGTAGTTTCAATCTTAATCAGCCAAAAATGGGGGGGGCACAGTTCACTTAAAGTATAGCTAGCTCACAAAGCATTGTTTTTCTTCTTAAAATTACTGTCATAAAAACTAAAATAATACTATCACACTCTTCGTTGTGGATTAAGTAAGAATTTGTGGCTTTATATATAAAAAGAACCACTTGCATAGGGCTTAATCTATCAGAAGTTATAATGAGTTACAAACTCTCAGAATACAATTCAACTCTAAACTGGACATGGCCTATACATAACTCTAGTTGGTAAGTCGTGTACATTAGGTCAGCTACTAAACTGATGGAGGCAAAAGACTAGACAACCAAAGAGAAGCTGGTGGGAACCCAAATTTTAATGCTATTCCTAAAATACGTGTTCTAGTTTTTATAATCTCCTAGACATTACAAACAATGAAATACTCAGTTACAAATACAATGTGGGACTTGTGCTGTGGCTCAGTAAAATACTGGAAATGGCAGTATCATGTACAGTTAACACTACTGGAAAAACCTGAATACACTCACAACACACATTCTCTCTCTCTCTCTCTCTCTCTCTCTCTCTCTCTCTCTCTCTCTCTCTCTCTCTCTCTCTCACACACACACACACACACACACACGCACAAAATCAAGAAATAGTGAAACAGCTGCCAAAAAAAATAATTCCTACTGAGAGGGCAGTTATTCAATTTTCACTAAGAAATAACATTATGCCAGAAATATTAACACTAAGTTTTATCACTCTAGGAAAAAAAATCCCTGATAAGTAATTTTTTTTTACTCCAAAATCCTCCAGTGATGCAGGAATGTAAGTATCACCTGGAGACCATCCAGAAACACATTCCCAAGGGCTTCCCTCAGAAACCGACTCAGCCATCTGGAAGTAGCGACAGTGGCTATGTTTAGAAAATTTCATCCAGGTGATTCCAATCCTAGCTGAGGAACAGCACTGCAGAAGACTTACCCTTACTCTACTGACTATAAGCACTCTCATGGGATCACACAGTCATCGGTCGCAAACAGGAAGGGTTCATATCTCACCATTTAACGTATATCATAAATTGACAAAGAGATCTGGAAAATGACTTAAATAACATGCAAACATACTTCCAAACACTTTCTATATGTTTATTTTAAAGAGGATGCCTTAAAAGTCTATAAAAAATATAACGTATAAAAATAAATTATTTATTAATCCAGCTCCATGGTCCCTTAAAAGATTTTCATTTTATCATCAAAAATGCACCTCAACTGTATCTCATAGTACTTTCTAAAATCAGGAATTTCAAAAGTTTCTAATAGGAAAGTTTTAGTAGTCACCTAAACAAGATAATAAAACTAGGAATGATGTCAATAATACTTGAAAATATAAGCATATCTCAGCTACATTATATATTCTAAGAACAATTTTCATACTATGATAATCGCAAGAAGTTGCACATTCATTTAAGGAAAAAAAAGCACAAAAAATATTTCATAGAAGGAAATATCTCCTCATAAAACTTAAGAAAGTTGGTTTTCAAATGAAATATCAGATTCACTTCACAATATCATGTTTCCTTATGCACACTGTAAACATACACTCTAATGAGCTAGCAACTCCAATGAAACCAGTCATTACTCCAAGAAGACACCATAAAAAATTATTTTTCAGTGCAAAAACCCTTACTAATTTAGGTGGTTATAATGGACTTAAGACAATTTTAATAAAAATCACAATTTGAATCCCATAATATAAAATGAACCTACAAAGACATAACATTAAAATAAAAAGCCTGCAAGAGTAACGGAGTTTTCCTCTCATTACTATTCTCTAGTAAAAGCTTTCTTCTGATTAGCTTTTACAATGTCATCCGGGGATGCTGATTTGAAGTCAAATGGTGTTATTGCTACAAGAGGACTCATTTCTTTGTCCGACACATCTTGAACTTGTCTGCTATAGAGGAAAGTCTTGTAGAGGTCAAGATTGCGCCTCTTGCAGCTTTTCAGCGGGTAACGAAGACACAGCGTTGAAGCAAAAGCTGAAGGCCTAGCAGCAAGAGCCTTGGTCCATGCCAGAGACAAAGGTGCTTTCCTAGAGAGGGAGCCCTTTTTGTTTTTCTTACTATCCTTAGTAGAGTTGGAATTTTTCCCTAACTTTGAGGTTAGAACTTTAGTGTCTGATGCTGAAGCAACTGATGGGTCAACTACAGGCTTTGGAACAAACTCTGGAGTTTTTATCAGGACACTGAGATCAATATTTGAATCAATTCCAGGATTCCTCAACTCAGATAAACTGAGCTCAAAGGAATCGCTCTTAATCTGAGAGTTGTCTAGTTCAATTGTTTTTGCAATCAAATCAGAAAGGGACAAATTCTCCAGGTCTCTCGTGGGAGAAGCTTCAGAAAATGCCAAAGAGGACAGAGATCCTGTTAACTCCGATATCGCGTGAGAAGAGTAAGAGCGATTTGCCAGTTCTGACAGGGAAAGGGAACCCAGGCTAACAGCTGACTGGTTACACAGATCGGACAAAGTAAAGCACTGGCTCTGACTGTTTTCTCTGTGCTCCTCACACAGCTCAGCTAGGGATGGACTTTCACACTGGGAAAATGGTAAACTCTTATTCTTTACAATGTTATTCTTGGCACTTTTTCCGTCACTGTTTATACTGGGATTACAATTATTTTCCAATGAGCTAGGTAAGTGCAATGGGTTATTTAAAATTCCCAAGATGTTCTTCTGTACTGGAACCCCCAAAGAACCACTGGCTGCTATGCTCTCTCTCATTAAGGACTTTAAGTCTGGTATTCCTTTGAAAGCAAAATCCTCTTCCGGCGCGCACTCAGATGCTGGAGTCTGAGAAAGCCGACTCCGCAGACTGCCTGTGGGGGACAGTGCGGCTGAGGGCTGGCGTGCACAAGGATCTCTTGGCACATCATCAGTCAGGTGAGCTAGGGACAGCTCCTTTGTTAACTTACATGATTCTAGTTCCTTTTCACTTTGGGATCTGTCAAGTTTCTGTTTCCTATGAAGTAAATGGGGACTTGGCACCAGTGAAGGATTATATGATCCACATTTTGCTACTGAGCTAGAATAATCAGCAGATTTGCTACTGCTATCCAAATGATTTTCTGATTGAGGATAAAAATTTTGAACATTTTCGGCTGAAATTTCAGAAGAAGAAAATAAGACTCCTTACCTTACAAGAGCCATTAATGTTCAGATGGGCGAGTTGACATTTGCAGAAGACAGTCACAGCAGCCAAAAGGAGACATGAAATGAGGCATTTAATTACTAAGTGCTTATTGACCATGATATAACTAAAGTCATACTTGTTCATTATTTAGCAATAGGGAACATGAGGAGAACAAAAGAGGAATATTACCTCTAACAACCTAAGATGACCTTCATATTACGTTCACTGCTGTACATACTGGTAGGTAAATGTTCTAACTTTCATGAATTTATTGGGTCATAGATTTCATGAATGTGAAGCTCTATCACAGTGAAATTATTGTCATGATTAACCCAAGATTTTTTGTTTTGTTTTGTTTTTTTGTTATTGTTTTTCAAGACAGAGTTTCTCTGTGAAACAGTCTTGGCTGTCCTGGAACTCACTTTATAGACCAGGCTGGTCTCAAACTCACAGAGATCTACCTGCCTCTGCCTCCTAAGTCTTGGATTAAAGTTGTGAGCCACCTCTGCCCAGCTCATTACTCAACTTTTAAAACTTCTCTTAAAAAGTGAAAAACTGGGTTTATTTTTTTCTTTATTTTAATACATCAAAAACAACAGTCAAACACCACCTGTAATCTCCTGTGCTCTAGGGGCATATTAGTAATATAGAAGACATTACCATCATGATCAATTCAGAGCACTCCCCCCACACACCCAGAAACACACTGATTTCAGTGGTAGGCTGTGTGCAGAGGTCTAACCCAACACTGAAGGGCATATCAATGCAGCTAACAAATGACCACACGTCCACTAATAAAGAGTCACGCCAATTAACACACTGTATCTCAGTTCTCATGTCCACAAAATTCTAAGCCCCATACCCTAAAAACTTAACATTAAAAATCTATTCTTATTTTCTTACGCATTTGCTAAAAATGAAATGTAAAGAGTATAATTTTAATACTTAAATAACATGAAATTATAAATGATGTAAGTACAGAGGAATTTTTAACATTAATGGCTGGGTACTTGTTTCTGTCTCATCTCACTAGGTTTTAAAAAAGATAATAGTTTAATAAGAAACTAGTAAGAGCCCGGCAGTGGTGGCACATGCCTCTAATCCCAGCACTCAGGAGACAGAGGCAGGCGGCTCTCTGTGAGTTCAAGGCCAGCCTGGTCCACGAGAGCTAGTAGCTCTAGGACAGCTAGGGCTACACAGAGAAACCCCATCTCAAAAAAAAAAAAAAAAAAAAAAACAAGAAGAAAAATATCTTCTCTTATTTCTTTGTGCTGTTGGTTACACAAATAAACATGCATGCTATAACAAGAAACGAACACAGTACTCAAGTTAAAAATCCCCAACCTAGGGGGCTAGAGTTGGCTCAACAAGACCACTGCCGTTCTTCTCTGACCATGGACAAGGTTTGGTTCCAGCACCCATACAGTGGCTCACAATCATCCTGAACCCAGTTCAGGGAATCTGACACCTTGTGACCTAATACATGTGTCATGCATACATGTGGGGCACAGACAGAAACTCAGACAAAGCACTCAGATACATAAAATAAAAATTTTAACAAAATTGCAAACTAGAAAGCCAATTGATAATAAATGAGCTAACGTTTTCTCAACACAAACTACCTTTAAGCACCCGGAAGAGCTCATGGAGAATGACTGAAAGCATACCTTTTGATGCCTTTCCTGCAGACACCACTCTTTCGCTCTTCCCCTTCAAATTCTGCACATTGTCTTGTTCCAGAACCACTGACAGAGCCTTCTGGACATCAAACTTGTTTCTCAGAACTGCTTCCGTCAGTATGTCATCGGGCACAGCATCTCCCAGGACCTCTCTCATGTGATCAAGGCATGAATAAAGTCGAGCTGAACACAAAACAGACAAAAAGCTGTACTGCACAGATCTTGAAAGAGCTCCAGATCTTCACATTTGACCAGAGAATTTGAAACTATATCTAAAATTTCCTTCTCTTTAGTGGAAATTGTATGTTTTACCTACTTTGTACTTGTCTTCTTTACAAAATACAAATGACATTTTTAGACAGTGATGGTGAATTTCCGCCATTCACTTTTACCATGCATGGAAAGGGAGAGGGACTGTGTGACTATTTCAAACTTGTTGGTGAATCCAGTCAATCACTAACTATATTTCTTACATGTCATAAATCACTACTTTAAGTTTTTTTCAGACCAACAAGCTCTCCATAGCCAACAAATATCATCCTTTAAAACTGTCAAAATAATTTAACATAAAAAAATCAAGTTCAAGAAATAAAGAGGGAAATGAGCATTAATTTTTAAAGCCAAATTTAAACCTGGGGTCGAACTGCCTAAAGATTTTCATTTTTCTTGTAACTAAGCTATTATAAAAAGTCAGTATACCACTCATCAGTCTTCCTATCTTTAAGAGCTGCAACGGGACCAGGTACTAGAGACTAAAGAAATACTCATTTGCGTATTAACAGCACTTGGCGATTTTCACGTTGATCATATCCAATCCTCACAGGAACTGTGTGTACCAGACATGTCACAGAATGCAATTTACCTGCACTTTATAAGCTTCTACACTGAACGTCTATTATTAAGACTTTCCTTTGCAAAAGCTATACTGCATGCTTAACTGCACTTTTTAATTACAAAAATAAATTCCTCAAATACCAAGACAATTCTGCTTTGCCTTGTGCAAGATTTACACAGGCTTTCTCTGTTACTTGGAAAGTAATGTGTGTTAGATTAATATATGAATCACTGAAATTGGAAGGCAACACTTGGCAGAGCTAACATCAGAACATCAGTAATTAATCGTAGGATCTATTCCCTACACATTCATAAAGAGTAAAAGTACGAAGGGGGTAAAAAGTGAAGGCTACACAGGCAGGCTGGCCTAATTAATCCACAGTCTATCCATGTTCTTATAAATAAGACTTACCAATAAGGCCAGTCAGATTTAGTATGTTAAAACAGTACCTGCAAAGCACTTAGTTAACATGGGTCACAATTATCCCTGTCATGTAAGTAGTTACATGTCAGGACAGAAAGTTAGTCTTCTTTCTCAAATGTAACTTGAACTTCCATAGGTGTTTAATCACTGACAGCAGAAGCACACATTGCAGAAAGGGGCTTTTACTCTATTCCTACCTTCTTATCCCTCAAGACTATGCTAACACAAAGAAGCAATCAAGAGCGCACTCACCAGCTCTGTAATCCATCAGATGTTCAAGTGAATCTACAGAGTTTAATTCTATTTAGGTAGGAAAACTTGAATTTCTCCTACTTTTTCTAGTTTTGGATATTTATACCTTTCTACTTATCCTAATTTTTGTTAGCACCTGGCATTTAAAACAAATATTTATTTCATATATATGAGTGTTTTGCCTTCATGTATATATATCCACCATGCCTAAACTGGTGTCCCAGAAGTCAGAAGAGAGTATCTAGTTCCAGGGAACTGGAGTAATGAATGTTTATGTTATGTTGGGAACTGAGCCCAGGTCTTCTAGAAGACCGGCAAGTACTCTTAACCACTAAGCCTTCTCTCCAGCCCCAGCAGCTGATGATTTGTTAACATATTCAAAGATCAGCTTATACACCCTCCATTTCTTTGTTTCCAAATTAGCTATAAACGATCAATTAAAAGCATGTATAAAGTCCAACTGCAAGGGGAGAATAAGGCAGCTCAGCCTCACCCATTCTCCATAGACAGCATTACTCACGTACCTGGCCAGCTCCGCTCCCTATCAGTCTATGGTGTGAGAAATACTTGAAGCAATGTCACATGTGAAATTTCTTTGTAAAAGGAAGCCAAAACAGTCATCCTTTTCGAATGTTTAAAAGAGTTATAAATAAGCAAACAACCAATGCTATTATTCCTTCCAGGTTCCATCCTGAAACTTCACTCACACAGACACAACCAGAACAGTTGTAGGGTGTTACTCTGGCCTTCAAGATCTTCTTTAAACTTCTTGGAAGCTATCATTCTTGTAAATAAAGCAACTCCTATCATCAGCTCCACAAGAGCTCATGAACCATGATTCTTTGAAATCACTGGATTTCTCTTCCATGTAAAAGATGAAAAGATGAGAAAACTCACAATCACAAAGCCCTGTTACTAAACAGTCGGTGTGCTTAGTGGAAGCAATTGCTCAATCACACAATTCAAGACTTCTCTAAAAGCACATTAAAAAAGATGCAAAATTACCATCAAAGCGTAAAATATGCTTGTATCATTACTGTTCATAAACACTACTATGAATAATTTCAATAAAATTCACAAATTCTTACTTGGTGATTAATCATTTTCAGCTAATGAAGATATGCTATTTTTAAAAAGCCATACCTTGGTCAATTTCACTTAACTGGTGATTCAGAAGAGAATTAGAAGATTCTTTCAGATCTTCATAGCCATATTCTTCTACAGGGTTATCACGTCGTGAGTAAATAAACTGAGCAGCTACAACACAAAATGAAGAATTCTATAATATAGCCAGTTGCCAACTTTTTCTTACTTTTTGACACAGGTTAAGATAAAGGAGATGGGACTGTAATTCATTGGTAAAGTGCTACCCTAGTATGTATAAGGTTCATGCAGGAACTGCTCTGCTTCTCTTTTTTCCCCATCTCTCCATCACATACTCTATCTTCCCCATCTCTCCATCACATACTCTATCTTTCCCATCTCTCCATTATGTTTGTTCGACATAGTGGCACTCGCTGGTCAATGTATATCACAAGCATGCTATGTGTCCTCGCAGAACAGAGAGGCAATGGATCCTCTGGAACTGAGGCTATGGATGGTCCTCTGCAAGAACATCAAGTGTATGCTTAACTACTGAGCCATCATCTCTCCAACCCTCAACAGTCCTTAAGTTTTTAACAACTCATTTTCCAATCATAGAGTAACACCGTATACCAGTGACATATATAGAAAACTTTGACTTTCAGATATCGGTCTGTGTTTCTCTAACATACTGGCTGGTACATCATTCAATATGGAATGCAACTGGGTATTAAGTATGTCATTAAAAGAAAGAATTTGTAAAAATGCCATCTTATACCTATGCCTCAGTGACATAAAAGCTGAGTAAGGGAAAGCGTTATCATCCAATCCCAAAGTATGGATGCCACTAAATTTAATCCTCAAGCCTGTTCAATTGCAAGGAAGTGAAGTTAGCATGTTAACAGCAATTGGCAAGCTAAGTAATAGTGGAGAGACCACTTCGAATGCCCATTCCTGATAATGAATTTGATGTCTATAACCATCTGGGAGCCTTCATCCAGTGGCTGATGGAAGCAGAGGCAAACACACAATTAAACACTGAACTGAACCCAAGGAACCCAGTGGCAGAGAGAGAGGAGTGATGAGCAAATTGGCAAAGAATGGGCTGGCAAAACCAGCAGAGACAGCTGATCTGAACAGGGGAGAGCTCTTGGACCCCAGACTGACAGCGGGGAGGCTAACATGGGACTGATCTGGACCCCCCCAAAGGCGAGTGTCAGTGAGAAGGCCTGGGCAACCTATGGGGCCTTGAGCAGTGGATCAGTGTCTATCCCTGGAATACAAACAGTCATCGTGTGCCCATAGCACAAAGAGGGATGCTCTCTCAGCCTGGACTCTTAGGGGAATGCCTGGACCCTACCCGGAGTGAAATGACAGACTCTAGATATCCCCTATGTGGAAGGAATTGGCAATAGGGTGGGAGGCTGGGGGGGAAGGGGAGTGCGGGAGGAGGGGAGGGAGAGGGAACTGGGATTGACATGTAAAACAAGCTATTTAAAATTAAAATAAAAAATGATATTAAAAAAAAGGACAGAAACACAAACGTGCTATAAAACAAGGCATTGTGGGGCCTTTACATTACTTCACTTTCCTTAAGAGCATAATAAGCCCATTGCACAGAATTCCTACATTGGACTTTTGAGCATGGTTCCGGGGAGTTATTAATGTTAAAAGAGACACTGCCTCGCTGGGCAGTGGTGGCGCACGCCTTTAATCCCAGCACTCGGGAGGCAGAGAGGCAGGCGGATCTCTGTGAGTTCGAGGCTGGGCTGGACCGACAGCCTCCAAAACAATACAGAGAAACCCTGTCTCGTAAACACCCAAAAAAAAAAAAAAAAAAAAGAGAGAGAGAGACACTGCCTCTAAAATTTATAGATAATGTAGAGAATATAAAGTTGCAGCCCATAAATAATATTTATAATCAGAAATCAGAAGGTCATAAGCCAATGACCTTATAGATTAGCAGGGAAGAAAAAGAAGAAAATTTGTAATAGCATACTTTAAAATCCAAATGAGTAACACAGTTAACAAGTACTAGAGAAACAAATTAATCACAGGAGATTGGTGCAGTTACAAAAAGGAGATTAAGAACAGAAAAAACTAATGACTGAACGAATGGAAAATCCAATACATGCAGAGAAAATGAGAGGTAAAACGCAAGTTTTCTTTCCTCAGATTAGGTCATTGCAATTAGTAAGTAAGGGTGTGAAGGTGACAAATCAATATGCTTCAGCCTAAAAAATGCCACCCCAACACAACACGCCAGCACTCTTTGGGAAGTCTAATCCCTACTGCCCTGTCACTACACTGAGACTACACTCTCAGTCACAGCCTTGTCTCAGGAACACTTATGTGAACATTCGACTTTGCTACATTACTCATTCTTTACACCTCGCTCAATCAGGCTTTTGCCTTTGCAAACTCTAGAGTCCTGCATCCTTATCCATCAGGAAGATATCTCCAGGTGTGCCAGCACTTTCACTAAGACTGTTACTGGTTATGTTACTTTTCTTAGGTTGAATGGCCTGTCCTAATCTTATTTTTAGTCTTATTTTTGAACACCACAAAGTATTTCAGAAAGGTATACATTATTGATTTACATGTATGTGTATCTTTCCTCATCTTATTCAAGGAGACAATCAGCATTACAGATGAAAGACTGAAGAAACATTCTGTTGCCGATTCTGTAATCCCTTTTCCGTGGTTAAAGTCTCAGGCTAGAGATGAGTCTTACAACAGAGGGCAAGCCCACCATGTAATACTTAGATTGGCAGTCTTTTACTTCTAGTGATCTAAAGCAAATCCTTAAAGTCTGTGGCATTTTAGTTTACTCTATCAGCTACACTAGAAATACAAAGGGTGTCATTTTCTGCCTAGAGATTTACGAATTATTTCTCAAAACTCTTTTTTGCTTAGTTCAACTGTGCAATTTCTCCAACTATGTCTCATATCACTGTGACCCAAGAAACCTAAGACCAATTCAATGCTGACTGAGATGAGAAATCAAACACTCCCCTCAGCAAGTTTCACTCTAGAGATTTCCATAGCAAAGCGGAAGTTCTTACTTAAAAGCTCCTATGCCTCCTGCTAGAAGCTTCTGTTTCTGCAGATGTTCCTTGCTGTTACACCTTCCGAAACAAAAATTTCTAACTTCCAAACTCATACTATAGAAAATATTCTAGAAGTCCTTGCTAGTGGCTGGGATTGCCACAGGCCAACAGAATAAGAAGCCATAGAGGCTGAGGTCAGGAAAGAGACAGGGGGGGTGCAGGGGATGGGGGCAGGGGGCAGGGGGCAGTCCAAACCTTGTGTACACTGTGAATATGCAGTACTCATTGGTTAATTAAGAGCTGACTAAACTATAGCAAGGCAGGATAAAGTTAGGCGGGACAATCAAACAGAATGATGGGACAAAGAGGGTCAGATCCAGCGATGCCTCTCCAGGAAGCAAGACATGCTAGAGGACAGATAAAGCCACAAGTCACGTGGCAATAGATTAACAGAAATGGCTTAATTTAAATATAAGAGTTAGCTGGTAACAATCCTGAGCTATCAACCAAGCATTTGTAATTAATACATGCTTCTGAGTGATTATTTGGGACTAGGTGGTTAGGACAGAAAAATTCCACATACACAGAAGCAGGCAGATCCCTGTGAGTTCAAGGTCAGCCTGGTCTGCATACTGAGTTCTAGGACACAGAGCTACATAGTAAGACTATGTTTTGAAAAAGCCAAAGTAACAAACAAAAAACAGAAAAAGAAAAGAAACTGTCCTACAAGCCCCACCTCCAATCTGCTCATTGTAGTCTACTATACTAGTCCACTTTGTACATCATCATGAGTCACCTGCTAAATCCCCTCCCTGTTGAACCGCCTCCAGTCACAACTGACACAGACATAGAATGAAGAAAAGTTTTCACACTTTGGTTCCCACTTCCCTCCTGGTTCCTATTTCCCATCCCAGTCTCCTTTCACGTTGTAGGTTGTATAAATCTTGTGAGTCTGCCAAAACAAACACCATTCAGTAGGCATCACTCTACCTACCTACAACCCAATTTTCCAGCCCACTCACCGCTCCTGTCAAACATGCTCAGGGCTGTTCTCTACCCATCAAACTACAGAACTGTCTGAACAGGACCGCACACAGCTGCTTTTCAACAAGAAAAAAAAAAAACAGGTGGGGGGGTCCTCCTTACACACAACTGATGATGAGTAAAGGTTCTAGATCAAAATATATTAAAAGACTACTTCCAACTTACATTAATTGAAACAAAATACACTATTCAAATTGCTTTTACTGGTTCTTTTGCTATTACTGCCCTGACACACTCAATAATCAGTATGAAAAATCTTTCTAAAAGGAAATTTTTAAAGAGCTACATTTAAAAATCACATTTTATCAAGAAATGTAAGCTTAGAAATCAAAAACACATGCATGTGACTAAATTTCAGAAGTTTCCATTAATTAGCAAAGCAACTCAATTACAGGCTTCATTAGACCATGAGTATAGTATGTTCACCTCTTGAATGAACAAAAGAAGGTAGATTTTTATTTCCTGAGCTACTCAACACATTACTTGTTCATTAACCCCTAAAGGAGAAGTACTCTTCTAAAGGGTATTCAGATACTGTGATGCCTAATCTTGTTTGTGAAAAGAGGAATCTCAATTGAGGAATTGCCACCATTAGGACGGCCTGTGAGCATGTCTGTGGGGGTATTTTCTTTGCATAAACCCTTTCCTCCCCAGATTGCTTTATTATGTCCTGCATTTTATGTATTTGATTACAGCCACAAAGGAACAAATAGGACAGACACCAACAATGACAGCAGAAATGAAGAGGTGGTTCTGCTTCACAGAGCAGCCAACAAAGCCCACGGCCGCAAAGCCTACTGACTGCTCTGTCATGGCATGCTACTGCTTTAAGTAACAACAACTATTCTAAAACTGCTCATTCTCATTGGAAATTACCTGAAAACACACTTAAAAATAACCTAGGCCCAGCACATGGCACTCAGGCCTGTGATCGTAACTTCTGGGACTCTGAAACAGGGAATCCCAGACTACAGGTTAGCCTGTGATTCATGCTATGTTCCAAGATAGCACAGGCTAAAGTGTTTTGGTCTAATGCTACTGTTAGGCCACATATTTTCCTTTTCTTAATTGTTCTTGGTGGTGGTGTTTTCATTACTGCTGTCTTCCTACATTGTGTTGTTGGGGGGGTCACACCCAGGATCTCACACATGCCTACTAAGCTACATGCTTGCCTACTAAGCCACATTCCCCACCTGTAAATGTTCTAAATTCATATTCAGATGCTTTTGTTAAAAGAGTTTATCAAAAAAGCAAAACTATTTAACTACCTATTGTTTAATAATGTCAACAGACTTCCAATTGTACAAAAAAAAAGTAACTTACAAATAGGGTATCCAAAATATGAACAATGGAGAATGTACATCAAGCCATGAGAACAAACAAAAGTCTCTGATCAAGGTGTCATGTAAGTCAGGCCACACATGTGAACCTCAGGAAAACATCTTATGAAAGAATAACTTTTGTGCTGTTAGCACACCAGGTAAATGTGACCTACCTCGACTACTGACTTGCATTAATTGTGAGCAATCATTGCTGCGTGAAGAGTCCACTTTTATACAAACCATATTCAACAAACCCTGTAGATCTCAACTTGTTTTTGAGACAGTCTCTCTTGGTAGCCCTAGCTGGCCTAGAACTTGCTATATACACCAGGCTGGCTTCAAACTCACAATCAGCCTGCTTCTGACTCCTGAGTGCTGGAATTAAAGATGTGTGCTACTGCATCTAGTAGACCTCGATTCTTATAAGCCTTCAAATCTACATCTAAATATTACTATTCTTTTCCTAAATAAATGGTTCCCTGTAAAGATATGCCTTTTTCTTGCCAGCAGCTTTGGTTTATCCCCCGCCAGTCTCCTGGGCTCTGCTGCGTTGTAGTCCCCAAATAACACACAAGACGCTGTATTAATTATGAAGCTGTTGGCCTTGCTTGTTTCTTACTGGTTAGCTCTGACTTAAGTATTTATCCCATAATTGTTAATCTAAGTATTTCTCTTACCAGAAAACTTTCCGGGCTTCTTATCCCTACGGCAGTTACATCTTGACTCCCTGTGTTTCTCCTACCCAGAGTCCTCTTGGACTCCTAGTCCCACCTATCTTGCTTCCCTATTGGCCAACAGTGCTTTATTGACATATACATAGGACTTCCCCCATCATCTCCTCTTTACTGTCTAAACAAAAAGAAAGGTCTTAACTTTAACATAGTCAAATTATATATAACAGAACAGTTATCAAGTAAGAACAGTTACAATAGTTCCCAAATGTCAGTCTAATATTCCAAATATTCCTGGCATAAGATTTACTACTGCCTTCAGAGGTCTTATAGACTTTCACTAATAATCAATTAACATTTCAGTGAATTATATTAACTGCAAGATACAGAGATTATTAGCAAAGAAGTCTTCAAAGCTTCCCTTAAACTGCTTAAATTTTGTTTAAAAAGACAGTTGGGTAAGAGCTCTTACTACACAACCATGAGGGTCTGAGTTCAAATCCCTAGTATCCATAAAAACCAGGTGTGGTCATGTACATATCTGTAAAACCACTGCTTTGGGTGGCAGGGACAGCAGGATCTCGGAGGCTTGCTGGCCACCAGCCTGCGGTAGCACTTGTCTCCAAGGACTAAGGTGAAGAGTGATACAACAAAATGCCTGAGGTTCTCCTCCACACTCCCCAAGTATGCACAAAGGCATGCACCTACACAGACACAAAGGCATGCACCTACACAGACACAGACCACATACACAGGAATGCACAGAAAATTTAAAATTATTTGTGGGTCAAGAAATTCTTACAGGCGAACTTGGGGCATACTTACAAACCCATCTAAGTATGTCCAAAGCTGGAGGACCACCAGGAATTCAAGGCCACTCTGGACTATACAATGTCTATTTTTTGTTTTGAAATAAACCCATTATAAAACTTTAAATTTAACATGTGAGTATATAAGTAAATACACACATATCTTTTTAAATTATGTTTTGCTTGTTATGAAACAGGGTTTCTCAGTGTAGCCCTGGCTGTCCTGGAATTCACTCTGTAGACCAGAGACCTGCCTGCCTCTGCCTCCCTTGTGCTGAGAATAAAGGTGTATGCCACCACTGCCCAGCTACATATATTTTTAAAAAGTACACATTATAATTTTAATGACTCTAGTCCAAGATGACATTCATACTTATTTGACCTTTTTAAACAGTCAAATCATTTTTTTAATAACTTACCTGTTGACGGTGAAATACAATAGTCATCCTCCACAGACTGGCCATATAAATCATCTTCTTCAAAATCTAAAATACAAAACGGATTCATTACAAGTTCAATCACATCTTCTTTATTCATGAGCAAACACCTGAATCATGTACAAAATAAGTTAAAATAACAACTTTCAAGGAACCTGCATGTCTACTTTTTCATAAATTCTAAGAATTCTACCTACAAAGTAGTTATTTACTAATAACCATCTAAATTACTGACAATGTATACTTTTAAAACACACATAGGCCTTCTGTTTTTAAGCTAATTGGGCTTTATTTAATTTTCTCACATCTTTCTTGTTACCAAAACCAGAAATAATCCTGTAGATGATATATGTGAATTGTCTAACTTCACAAAACCTGAGGTAAGCCACCCGTTGCTCTCTAGGCAAACATCTTTACAGGGTATACAATCCAGCCATAAAGTCACTCTTCATGGAGAACCAGAAAACCTGACTTCAATGATGTTAAGTCTTAAAATGGAGTTTGTAAGTGAATTAAGTCGATCTTAATGGAGTCTGTTCTTAGGCTGAGATTTTCCCAAGGTTGCCAGAGTCTTCCCTGCCACCTTTACCTTCAGCAGCCTCCTCTAATTTATTGCCTTCAACGTACAACTCATGTTTCAATGAATGAGAAATGACAGGAAACACTTAGTTTAGCCAAGTACCTGGGATACATGTGGCGCTAAATTAATGTGTTCACAAGTTAATGAGTCAAACTATTTAAAACCCTGCAAGGAACATAAATTTATACCAAAGACTGTTACAGAGACGTTTTCAGTACAAAGTGTGCACATTTCCAGGTCTGTCAACACCAAAAGTCTAACATCCAGGACAGGGTGATTACAAAACTGTATGACAAGTTCTCACCATGGGAAATACAGAGCAATCTGGGAACACACATGTGAAAACTAGAATTTCCCCAGGAACAGAGAGTCAGCCATCTCTCTAAAACATTCATGCAGCAGGAACAGCATGCTTAAAGGCTGAGACAAAATGTCATGGTAAAGAAAAGTTGTATGACTGCTCTTACTAGATAAAAATATGCTAGTCAATAAACCAGACTGTAATCCCAAATTTAAAAATGCCATTCACAACCCCAAGAAATATACCTTTAGACATAATTTATATATATATATATATATATATATCTTTAGACACAGTATAAATATAGCATATGTCTATAGTATATATGACATAGTAAAATCACTTTTACTAGTTTACTAGTTCAGGTGACCTAAAGAGCTACAATATTAAACATGGAGAAAATTATTCTCTGCCATCTTCCTAAAGTGGTTCATTTCAACAAAATATTGGCGAGATTTACTGCATATACGGTATCACACCAGTGACTGGGCTAGACTTTTAGACTAGCTGAGACAGGCTACAAATGTAGAACACTTGCTGGCCCGTTATGCACAAAGCCCTAGGTTCCAAGAGCAAGTACTACATAAAGCAGGCCTGCCAGTGTTTGTCATCTATCACTTGGGAGACAGAATCAGAGGCAGGAGAATTATGAGTTCATCATCCTTGGTGAGACAGTGAATTCAAGCCCAACATAGGTTATGTGAAACTCTCTCAAAACAAAAAGAAAAACTTAGTAGTTGAGGCCGTTATGAAAAGTACTCCAATATACACAGAAAAGCAAAGGTGTTACAAAGAGGAGACAATAGATTTTAGACCTCAGACTAATGAAATTAAAATACTTTTATAAATGTTTAATTATTGAAACTCCAAAGGGAAGCCTAACTGGGAAGAAGACTAGACACTGAAAATGAATTACACTTTTGTAAGCAGGAAGGGGGAAACATCCCATGACAGAACAGGACAGGCTTGGTTATGATGTCACCAATTGTTACAAAGAAATATAACCTGACCCGAGGTAGCCAAGATAAGAAGGTATTTAGCAGTGACACAGAGGACATACAACTCTTGCCAAATACTTCACACAGAAATCCTGACCCTCTCTGACTTAGATGTTTTCTTTCACATTGCTCCCACAGCAGTGTCATTACATTGTGTGGAATCTCTCATGTTTTAACCAGCTGCTCCTTTAGACTGTCCTTAGTATCTTAAACAGTACTCCAAGCACTCAGTTATCACATGATGAGGAAGTAAATTACAAAGGAGATTCGTGTCCTTTATCTCATATCTACAAGATCTCTCCCAGTCTAAAGTCATTTCTCAGTGGGAGTGGAGCGGAAGGCATTTTAGACATCCAATACAATATTCTGACAGTGAATGTCTGCAAAGTAAGACATTCCTGGCCGACTGGATCCAAGTCTTCAAATGCAGCACAGGGTGTTAGCTGTCCAAGCTGGAGTACACTGACGCTCACAATCTCCCAAGGATGTCAATTAACAACCAACTTCAACATTACATGTTCCCAAAAGCAGTAGGTCTTTAATCCTTTTGCACTAGTTCACATTTTTTTTATTTTTAGCTTCTGTGACGCTTGATAATACCTATTATTATCCACTCATTGCATGACAGTCTTCCTAAAACCACTTTTCAATTAACTCCTTGAGAACATTCATATACGTATTTTTTCATTAAAAAAAAAACCAGTGAGTCTCTTCATACGATCTCCCCTCTACTGTTGCTTTACATTCTCATTTTAAAATACATTTACTAGTATGAGTCAATAAACTGAGTGTACACTTGAAGATCAGCAAAACGACTTAACTCCTTGAGTCTTTTACACTTGAATCTTTTCTACTTCTTACGTTCCGAATTTTCAAATTCGCTGAAAATTCGGGTCAAGCGAGGTTACGCAAGTCAAGACGCAAGAACCCAGGCAAATTATTCTATAAACCTAACAGTTTTAGCAGGTCGATTGAATGTAAGCACTAAGCCAGCCTATTATATAAATAAGCAATGCCTCGTGGGCACATGTGAAGGAGGGCTTATGACACAAAAGTTAGAAATTGGCGCGCGAGTCCCCAGAAGAGGCTATCAGAAAAGAGGCAGCGTTCAGATAGCAAAGGGCGTCAGATCCCAACGTCGCCGAACACCGTAGGCCCTTGAGGTGCCACACTGTCACCCGTCCGTAAGTGAGGTCAACACAGAAGGCAGCAACCACGCTATCTTCCTTCCCTGGGACACTGACGTCCTACCCTTCCCCCCGCCTTCTCCCCTCCTCGCCACCAACCCCAGTTCCAGTGTGGCTCCGGGGTCCGCACTCCCATCCCGGCGGGTGTAAAGGGGCCAGGATCCCAGCTGTTACGGCTCACAAGACGGCCCGACGCGGCCGGCCCTGCCGCTCACCTTCGTCGTAGTTATAGCCTCGGACGTTCCGATGCCGCGCCATCGCGGCACACAGGGCGCCAGCCACAGTCCCTCCCAAAGAACTCGGCTCAGACACGGATGGGGCGCCAAGCGCGGCCCGGAGACCTCTTCCGCGCCATCTTGGCTTCCGCCAGGCCTCGGCGCCAAGCGTCTGCGCAGACGCGACGTCATACCTGCGCACTACGCGACGGCAAGCTCTCAGGGTCACAGTCGGCCTCCCGAGAGCGCACGCGCACTCGCGAGCCGGAAGGCGGCGCGAAGCCCCGCCCACAAGCAAGTTGACTGACGTGGATTTCAATGCCGAAAATTTTTTTTTCAGCTGCTTCCACGCTATTGATTGACGGTGAACGTGACAAGCGGGGATCTTTGACGTTCAGGATTATTTTCCATGTTTGGTTTTTGATCATTTGGGAATCTGCCTATTTGACTCAATAAGAGCAAGGAGTCTGTTTCAGCTTTTAAGCTGTAGGTAAACACGATAGACGTCCACAAACGTGTGTAAACGTGGCATAATAATTAGTTCAAGCTTTAGAGGGAGAACGACCTTTTGAACAAGTAATTAAAATGTAGCTACACTAGGTCACTATGCTTTGTGGGCAATTCATGGCTTCAGGTATGGGCTCCATCCTCCATTAACAGCCCTGGTAAACAACTGTCTGGCCTTAGCTATGTAAACTATTTTCATTAACAGGGAATAATTAAGAGAGATGCCTTGGGCATTGATTGAATACATAAACATGTGAACTTGCTAAGAGCATTTAGTACAAGCTTTTCAGACACACCACTAGCCTTGGGTACTCATGATGTATTACATAATACATAAATCTATAACCTGTTATTAAACATCCTCATTTCATAAACCATAAGGCTAGTAATGCTGTGTAAAAGCATCAGCCTCATTATCATACCGAACAACCTCTTTGTTGTAGCTTGTTTTTGCAATGCCAAGGCCTTGTATCAAAGGCAAATGTAAAATTCTATCTTACTCAGCTTTTCTTGTCACAATAAGGAGAAAACACAAATTAAATTCATATTTGTAAATGGCTCAGGTTTGATTCTGACTCCTGAGTGATTATTCTTTACTATCATTGTTTAATATGTCTCCAAGGCAAACTTTTATGCAAAAAAATGTAGATGCTAATTTTATATGGTTTTTAAGTGTTTTATTTTACACCTTTAAATAATTTCTACACTGCAGCCTATCTCTTTGTAAGTGAAGATATTATCTTACTCATATATTATCTGATTCATAAAGTTGTTAAGTGATATTTGCCCATGTAAGAAAACTTAACACAGAACATTAAGGTGCTGAGAAAATACTAAATGTGCTGGATATGGTGGATCATTCCTTTAATCTTAGTATTTGGTAAGGGGAAGCTGGAGGATCAGGAGTTCAAGGTCATCCTTGGCTACACAGAGAGTTCCAGGCCCACCAGCACTATCTGAGACCCTCACATATAAAACATATACAAATGACAGCTTCTATCTCACTGTAATCATCAACACTGCTAACCACAACTCAGGGATGCAGCTCATGGAGTAAATGAGTTATGAACTGACCACACAAACAGTACAGGAAACACTCCTTCTTCCTAAGAGATGACACTTAATTTGGCTCTGTGGGCCAGTTCATTTTGTTGATTTGTGGAAAATAGCATAGTGCTTGTGATTGTTAGTTTCATTGTCAACTTGGCATAACAGAGAGTCACCTGAAAATTTGGAGGCATTGCCTTGGCTTGACGATTGATGTGGGAGGTGCCAGTCTACTCTGAAGAACACCCTCCCTAGGTAGGTGGGCCTGGGCTATATAAAAAGCTAGCTGAGCCTGAGCCAAAGAGTGAGTCAGTAAGAGGTGTTCTTCTATAGTTTCTGCTTCACTTTCTGCCAGAGTTCCAGCCCTGACTTCCCTCAGTGATGGACTGGAACTTGGAAGTGTGAACCAAAAAGACGGTTTCCTTTCCCAAGTTGCTTTCGGTCGCTGTCTTTACCACAGCAACAGCATGAAACTGGAACGCTACCTGTTGATAGTGACATTGAAGTAACATCGAAAACAATGAGCAGCACATACTTAACGTCTGTAATTTGAAATATTTAAGTATATGTAAATGCCAGCAAAACCGTCAAGACAATGAATATATGCAGACTTTCAAGCATTTATATACAGAACATAAAAATCCAAAATGTCCACAGATAGTACTGTCCTCTATGACTCCCCAACATAGCCTTTGGCAACAGCTGATCAGCTTTCTCTCACTTGTGTTTTTACATTTTTCATGGAGACGAAATCTGGAAATATGTGTTCTTTTTTATGCTTGCTTTTATTCAGCATAATTATTGAGATTCAATCACATAGGTGCTTGGATCAACAGTTTATTCCTTTTTCCTTCAGAAAGAGTTCCATTGTGCAGAAATGTAAGAGAATAAGCAGGCATGACCTGGTGGCCAACCTACTTGGCACACAGTGCTTCTAAATAAGAAGCATGGCACACCATGCTCGTAAAATCAGGACACTGAATTCTGAAGTAGCATGAGCAGCAGATTGCTGGCCTGTGTAGAGTCTGAACTCTTCACATCTGCTCTAATGTGTTTTTTCCGCATAAAGGCTCCAGTGGTATGAATTCTCACTATCCAATCCTGTGGTAATGTGCTAACCAATCACAGTCCATAGACTTCCACTGTGTAAGTGGTTGCTCATGCGCAATAAACCAGACACTGTTTCTGAAACTGCCTCCAGTGTGGTTTATCTCCATGTGCTTTACCAAGCCATGAGCATTGTTGTCTTGTCAGGACATGTTCTGGTAAAATGACATAGAAATACCACTTTGTGCTCTCCCATTAATCTATTGATATCTACTTTGGTTGTTTCCAATGTTGACTGCTGCAAATAAGACTCCTGTGAATATTCATTACAAATATCATATGAAAATAATGTCTACTTTTCCTGAATGATGTGACAAACACCTTTTGAAAAAAATGCCAGCATTAAGGACAAAGCTCAATGGTAGAACACTTGCCTCGTGTACATAAAAGCATGGTTACAATTTCCAGCACCACAAAAGGGAAAAGGACAGAAAGTACCCAACAGTTTCCAAATGTGGTTGGACCATTTTACATACCCCTGAGCAATGGAGATGCACTTTTTCATAGCCACCCAGAACTTCTCACCATCTGAAGGTATTTGATGTTCCAATGAGTTCTTTGACGATGTGTCTTTCTAAGACTCTTTGGCTGGTTGATAATGAGGTGCTTGTTTTCTTATTTCTGAGTCTGCAGAATAATTTTATTATGAATAATATTTCTTTATCAGATGTATAATTTGGCAACATTTCTCCCAGGGTGTAACTAATCTTTTCATTCCTTCTTGTAGGATGGGAGATGGAACTTGGGACCACTAAACTGCTTCCCCAACTCTTTCCGTTCCTTTAATAGTATCTTTTGAGAAGAAATTTTTGTTTTCATGAAATCCCATTTGTTTGTTTGTTTGTTGGCTTTAATGGCTTGTGCTATTGATTTTCTGTCTAAGTAATGTTCACCAGAACAAAGGTCACATAAATTTTCTCCTGTTTTTATTGTTGACAGTTTGAGGCTTTACATTTAGGCTTATGATGCATTTTCAATTGAGTGTTGTGTATGGTGCAGGCTTAGATCATAGTCCATTTCTTGAAAAATGGCTGTCTACTGTTCCAGCACCATTTGTTTAATGAGTTCTACACTGACTCACATCTGTACTGTCATCACAGAAGTGACTCTGTGTGTGGGTGTCACTCTCCAACTCTCCATTGTATTCCATTGATGCGCCAGTGTTACTCTAGCTTAGCAGAAATATTGTAACTTAATAAATCTTAAAACAAAATAATCTTTTTTTCCTTTATCTTGTTTTAGGCAACATCTCACTGTGTAGCACTGACTGACCTAGAATTTGCTGTGTAGACCAGGCTAGCCTTGAACTCACAGAGATCTGCCTGCCTCTGCCTCCCTGGATGCTGGGATTAAGGTGTGAACCATCACATGCAACTAAAATATTCCAACTTTGCTCTACTTTTTCGTAGTTCTCTTAGATAAGTTAGACCTTTGTCATTTTGAAATATGCCACACTAGCATAAAATAGTATTCTAGGGTACCAAGATAAATATACAGAAAGATGTAAACTATTTAAACTGAGACTAGAAAGCATCAGTGAGAAAAATAAAGTCATGTGAAATGAAGAAGTGGAGACTGGAAAAGTACTCTAGTCAGGAGCACTTGCTGCTATTTGGAGGACCAAGGAGGTTTCCCAGCATCCATGTGGTATGGCTTCCACCCTCCTGAAGCTCCAGATCATGGAATCCCATCCCTTCATCTGGCCTCTGCAGACAACCACACACACACACACACACACACACACACACACACACACACACAAAGAAAATAATAGTAATAATGATAATGAAGAAATGAACTATGGCGAGTGCTTGAAAGTATTATTTTGTTAAATGAGAAAATGTCAGTTCCCCCAAAATTGATCCCTATTCAGTGCTAGCCCAATAAAATTAAGTTTTTGGTGGAAATTATTAATAAGATTCTGCACCTGTTTGTTTCAGCACCAGGAATTGAATGCACTTTAGGTAAGTACTCTACCATTAAGCTACATTCACAAGTTAACAATCAGATTCTGTAACTTACAATTTCTAATTTAAATATAGTTTAGGACTCTTGGAGGGTGATCTAATGAATAAAGTACTTGCCACAGAGCACACATAAAATCCAGGCAAGAACTGCAATGTGCATCTGTAATCTAAACGCTGAGAAGGCAAAGACAAGGGAATCCTGGCACTCACTGGCCAGCCAGCCCAGGGAGCAAGCTCCAGGCTCAGTGAGAGACACTGTCTCAAAAACTAAGGTGAAGAATAGCTGAAGAATAAAGCTGACATTGATCTCTGGCCTGCACACACACACACACACACACACACACACACACGCACACACGCACGCACGCACGCACACACGCACACACCTCAAAAGTGTAATTTAGATTAAGTTCCTGAAATAACCAACATATTCAGAACAGAGATGTAGCATGAATCCCAGAGACAGATATTGGGGTTCAAGCTGAAGATCAGAAAAGCAAAGCAGCCAACCACTAGAGAATTCTTACCTCCACCAAGGCTCAGACCAAAAGGGACAATCCTGTCCTCAGCAGGACTGCAGACTGACTGACTCCTGTCTCCATCCATCCTGTATGCCTCTCTAGTGCTGGGATTAAAGGCACCATCCCCACCCAGCCACTGTGGCTAACTAGTGTGGCTGCTGGGCTTAAAGGCATGTGCCTCCACTGCCTGGCCTCTATGGCTGACTAGTGTGGCTAGCTTTGCACTCTGATCTTTAGACAAACTTTGTTAGATCATAAACAAATATCACCACACAAAGAATGGAGCCGGATTAATTACATTGTTGTGATAGATACTATAGACATACAGACAAGGCAACACTGAAGAGATATATTCTGAGCAAGGATCCAAGCTAAACGATTCCATAGTGACAGAAAACAGAATTTTGGAGATCTTTTAAAGATATATTTTAATAATGTTGGGGAGAAAGAACTAAACAGGGCTCTATGAAGGCAAGTGTGGCCATGCACTCTTGTAACCCCAGCACTCACAAGGTAGGAGGATCACAAGTTGGAAGCCAACCTGAGCTACATAGCAGTCATGGTCTCAACAACAGATACATAAACATATAGTTATATGGAATTCTGGACATGTTCTATACATTGATATGAGTGAGTTAAACAGTCTTACAGGTATATAAATTGTATTGTGCTAAACACCTAAAGTGTATTAACCTCATAGCATGTAAGTTATGCCCCAGTGTAAAGTATAAGAACTAAAGAAAAATGTTTAAAAATCCCTAAGTAAAATTTTTCTGTACTATAAATATACATACATTTCTTTGTGTATGAGTGTTTTCTCAAGACAGGGTTTCTCTATGTAACAGTGTTGGCTGTTATGGAACTTGATTTGTAAACCAGGCTGGCCTCAAATTCACAGAGATCCACCTGCCTCTGCCTCTCCATTACTAGGATTAAAGGTGTACTCACTATGTCCGGCTGGCTGTTTTATCTATTTCAATTATGTATTTATTTTTAAATGTTTTGCTTATGACTTCCAGCATTCTATTTTAGATACACAAGTAAGTTTTAAGTCCCTTAACAGTCTATTCTCATTACAGCCTATTTTCTGGTTCTGTTTTCTACTCTGAAGTGAATAGTATTGATCCTTGGAATTTGAATTAAAATGCCTTTGGTATGGCTGAAACTCTTGGCAGGTACTTAAGTACCCATATGCTTTTCCATAAATTATAGTGATTTCTGTAGTCTATAATTATTAAAGTGAAATGAAGGAAGTGATCATTATCATTAGAAAGGAAGTAGGTGGGATGATAGTTAATAATTATTACATTAAACATGACATTTCCCCAAAGTTCTAGAGTTTTATAATTAAACATGTGGGACTGTTTAGCCCACACTACAAACTACAAAATGTCCTGAGTCTTGAGCCTAGGTAACATAGTCTGTAAAGTATTTGCTGTGCAAGCATGAGGACCTGAGTTCAGATCCCCAGAACCTACATTGAAAGTCTGGTGCAACAGGTGTATGTAATCCCAACACTGGGGGAGTAGAGACAGGAGGACCCTGGAAGAGGCCTGGCCAGCTTCATCTAACTAAATTGGTGAACTCCAGCTTCCATGAGAGGTCGTGACTCAAAAACAAGATAAGGAGTGAATAAGAAAGGCACCAAATTCAGCCTCTGACCTCTCTGCAATGTGAACAGGCACCCATACATAGCTACACCCAAACAAACATACCCAACCACATACACACACACACACACACACACACACACACACACACACACACACACTGTCCTAAGTCCTCTGAGTCCTTCATAGTCCTTTGCAGATTATTTTAGGACTTGTAATTATACAATAACTAAAATCCATTAACCTTTACTATTGTTGCCAAATATCTGTAAAATACATAAACACATAACTGTTTTCTTACTGAGCTTCCAATTTATTTCCTCAACCTTCTGTCAGAGCTAAAAATATTCTTATCCTCCGTGGAATTTTTCCTCACCTTCCTTATATTACCCATTTTTCTTTTTCTAACAACGTTTCTCTTTTCCTTTTTTTTTTTTTTTCTTCAGGGCAGAAATGTAGCTAAGTCAAAATGGGCACTCTTCGTGAACTAGATCCTTAGAGCAAGGCAATGTTCTACTTCCAAAGGACTATGCAGATGATCTGTGTTTGACAGGGTGCTGACAGCATACCCACACAAACACGGGGGTGTTCAGGGAAGCTGAAAGAGATCTTCAAAGGAGGCTCCCTGGTGCCTTTTCATTTCTGTGTGGTTTTATGGAGTGAATGTGGGATGTATTAAGACGGTGGGAAGGGGTTAATGAGTCATGAACGTACCAAGCAGAGTGAACCCCACAAGAACAAAACAGAACTCAGAGTTCCATATGGAGACACGAATTTACAGGGGGAATGCCCGAAGAGCATAACACCTGCACACCACCTTCTACAGGGTGCTCTTTCAAGCCCCAGCCCCATGCTATCTAGTTGTCAATCACGTCATCATGAAATATAACAGCGAAAGCTACCCCACAAGCTCTTTACAAGACTCACTTTTCAAAAGTTCATGTTGTTCTAAATGCTCTAGTAAGAATTAATCCTCCGGATTAAAATCTTTCACTGGAAACATTTTAAGTCCAAATTCCAAGAAAGACAGGATTTCCATGATGATTCCATCATAGCCTGGTTTCTCATCTCACCTCTGTTACCCGGGAAGTGGCACTCCAGGTCACAGATCTGACTTTTAAGGCTTCAAGTCTGGTTATGTGTTCTGTTCCAGGGCATTGGGACATGTTTTCTCAGCCTATACTTGCCATGTCCTCTTTATTGCTCAAGGCAGTGCCATCAGTGTTACCCATACTGTACTGTGACACATTCCTTGAGAATAAGAGCGTCTCTACTGTGCTCTCCAGTAGCCTCTGTTTGTCTCTGCTAGAACAGGCATGAGAAATATTCTAACTGCTTCTGCCCCTGTCGACCTTCTAACTGGATGTGAGTTCCTCACAGGCAGGATAGCCATTAGCTCATTGTCACTCTAGAAGCCATTACAGTGACTGCTACAAAACTGGACTAATAAACTGAAATGTGCTGAGTGACTCCTGAATGAAGCATTTATCTAATTATTCTTTATCAATTAAAAACTCAAGAGTCAGATATCGGCGTAAGAGCCTGAATGATCAGAGAAATGGGAGAGACGCGACCAGTGACCTCCTCTCTCTCTCTCTCTCTCTCTCTCTCTCTCCCTCCCTCCCTCCCTCCCTCCCTCCCTCCCTCCCTCCCTCCCTCTCTCTCTCTCTCTCTCTCTCTCTCTCTGTCTCTCTCTCTCTCTCTCTCTCAGATTTTGCCGTGTGGTCTTGCCTGGTTTCAAACTTCTAGGCACGGGTCATCTCTTGACACATCCTACTGTGTAGATGAGACTACAGATGTCCACTACAATAGCCTGTTCCACCTGGACATCTTAACTGTTGCTACTCAGGTTAGAGAGAACTGTTTTTTCTTTATGAATGTAATATTCGTTCAAAAGAAAAATACTTTGGTGAAAGCTGAAATGTAAACATATAAACTTGGTGTCTATCTTGCTCTGAATCCACACTTGTTGAATACCCCTTGCTAGTGTACACACAAATTCTAGGGTGTCTAATCTGTTCATTTGTGGATGTCGTTGGGAATACTTTCTGTGTGTACATCACTTGGGGACCCACATGGTCCTTTAAGAGTGAAAAAGAGTTATAGTCATGGGGCAAAATGTACCCAGGCACCACAATATTAACAAAGAAAGGGGAAAGCATTTTGAAATCCCAAGGGAAAAATACAAAGCAAAGAAAATGTGTGAATCAAGTTTAAAGCAAAAAGGGCAGGGTTTAAAAGGGTAAAAGAGCCTCCACTCTCGTCAGAAGTCGTTTAGAATAGTGAGCTGTTGGAGGAATTTCCCCTCCTTGCCCTGTCTTGCTCCATGTCTTTGAAAAGCAGATCACATAACATCAGTGAACTGCTTGGGAGCTAAAATCTAGAGAAACTCTGAAGAGGTAAGAAAAGTTGTCTTTCTAGATGTTCTTCAGAGGAGAAAAATGGAAAAGGTATGTAGAGTTGAAGGTATTGCTCATCTTGAAAACAGGGCATTGGTCATTCACACATGTAGCCTGTGCACTGATCGTAGTTTTTGTAAACTCTTTCCAAACAGTCGCAGTGGAAAGAAGTTACTAGATACAGATGTTATGTGATACTGATACATGTGATAGGGCTCATTTAGAAGACTTTCCTTCTAATTTCTATTTCAGGATAGTTTTGAAGGGGATTATGCAAATGCTTTCAAGTCCTTAAAAAATTCTCTTCTGATTTCACAACTTTTGATTCTACAGTTAATCAGGGAAGAACTATCTCTGACCCTAGTTAGGAGATATGTCACTAAACCGATGCGACTAAAAGATTTATATCCACGGTGAAATATAAATAAATAGAAAGGGCACTGATCTTTCTGTAGCAGAACGCTGTGCAGCAATTAGTCTTATGATTTCCTGTCACCATGTGGCAGATTATCTTTTTTCTAAGATGACCATTCAGTATATTCCATTCAGAATGTTCCTACCATATCCTACTGTGTGATGCTGATACTCCTGCCCTGAAAGACGGGAATACTCCTCTACTGAGAGACACCTTCTATTAAAGCTGGGTTGATTTGTGACGACAGCAATATCATGCTTATGCAAAGGCTAAGCTACAAAAGATGATATATTATCCACCTGGGCATCTTGGAAAAATTCACTCTAGAAAGCTAGTCACCATATTAGGAGGAAACCAACCAACTTCCTGGAAAGATTATGTTTAGTGTTTCAGGGGTGCCTCCTCTGAGAGTCCCGATGATAATCAACATCTATGACCAGATGCACCCATGGATAAGGCTTCAGTTGTCACAGGCTCACAGCTGATGTTCAGCTCAAGAGAGACAGCCAATCCTCACCAATCACACCACAAGGAAGTCTTAGGAACAAGGACAATTACACTCTTTATTTTAAAACACTGGCTTCTATGGTGATTTGTTACGTAATAATATATAACTTGAGTAATTATTAATATAAAAGTTCATAGATGATGAGTATCTACATGTGTTAATGAAAAGCTTCCTGACTACAGACTCATAGTTTATAAAGATGTCAATTGATTAAATTATCAATAAATACAACTCAGCTCAATGATTTGTGGGACAAGAATCAAAGTGTAAGAAGTGTGTTTTCCGTGAGATTGGCTTCAGTCAAAAGCTGCCTCCTGGGTATACTGTGAAAACTCACAAAAGAACTTTTTATTTCATCCTATTGAAATGCAGTACTAACATGACCCAGAAAGGTGAATATGTAACAAGGACTTGGTTTTCTGACTAGAAACTCACATTATGAAACTCTGTAGTTCCTGCTCTTTCAGGTTACCCAACACATTAATTGCCTGAAAGTTTTAAGAAATGACTTTATGCTTAAAAGAAAAAAAAAGCCACAGCTCAACAATGAAACTTTTGATAAAGTGTCTCATTCCCAAGTGATGGTAACAGGGGTTGTTTATGATTTTTTAAATTACTATAGGTTTCTTCATTTCGATTGTGCTGACGATAATTGATTCCGATCTACCTCAAGGACTGCCTGTTCCTTAGGCTACCTTTTGATTAGAGATTGAGAAAGAGCAGGAAATTAAATAACAGGTGACTCATCATGTCATTAGGGAAGTCCTGATCAAATTTAATAAACACAGCAATTCTCCATGAGGATGTTTTCGAATGTTCTGGAAAATTTCAAAGAATTAATTATTCCCTTCCAGGTATTTTGGAACAAGCAAGACTGGGGCGACTTTGTTTCCATGCTCGAAACATACTAGTATACACAGATGTGCTTTAAAAATATACAGGTAAGAATTTCCTTATCCATTAATCATAGCCTATTACTTTTCAATGAAAAACAGTAAAGTATTTATTAGGAAATTGTATTAGACATTATGACATTGGCAATGTGAGTGACAAGATCACAGAAAGAGCCAGCCGTCGGCTGCCTGTATCTCAGTGTGCTTTTCTGAACCCTGAATTCAGGAGTTCAGGCTTGATAAAATCTGAATGGTTTATATTAGGAATATATGTCTTCTGACTGGCTCATTCAATGTTGGCAAAAGAAACTTCCAGGGGTGTGCTAATGTTTAGAGAGGAAGTGACCCAGAAGTGGAAACCTGGAAATGTTCCCCAGCTGCTATAGGAGGCAGTGTAGCACAATGAGTAAACAAGAGATTTAGAAAGAATCCATTGTTGTGAGCCTAAGGCGCCCTTCACAAAAGTCATGACAAATGTCTGGTACTTAGTGTGTGCCCCAGAGAATCTAAAGCTTGCAAGTCACTTAGCAGTATAAACAGTGGCTGGAGATCTCTTTATAAGGCGGAACGGACTGGGAAGAATTCTTTGATTTTTGCCTCCTTTTAAGGTCAATTTAATGTAAATACAGGAATAAGTAATTTCCCTATTTATCATAATTCCCGTGATTCTCATAAATATGGGAATACATAATTTAGGGACTCTGGTTCTCTGGTTGCTAATCCACAGTGACTCTCTTTTGTTTGCCTTTGCTTGGTTATTTGTGTTCAAACAATTTTATGCCACAGTCTCTTCTGAGTTTAACATGTATGTGACGCAGGAATTGCAGCCATGCTAGCATCTATTATCTTTGAATGTAAAAGCAGTAAGTTCGCCATTATAATCTGTATATAAAGTGTTATGTGGTCCTTCAGTTGTAGCATTCAGGGACAGAAACACAAGGGCTTTGGTTTCACCCATGGATGAGTTCATCCATAAATTCATAGCTGAATTAGGAGGTGTGACCTATCTACTTCCTTTAGGAAGTAGATCCCTTGTGCGTGGCCCTGAAATGGGTGTCATGTCTCCTGCCCCTCCCACCTCCCACCTCCGCCATGAGGCGAACACTTTGGCGCCATCATATCTTTCCTACGGCATGTGGCTCAACTCAGTTACAAAGGCAGCTAGCATCAGAAAAATGACCCAAACCATACCACTCCTCTTTAGGTTGATTCCTCTTGTTTGTCTGTTTGTTTTTCCAGACATGCGCAACCTTGGCTGGCCTCAAATTCTCGGAGATCGGTCTTCCTCTGTCTGCAGAGTGCTGGGACTAAAGGTGTGCCACAAGACCACCACTGGGCTCCTGGTCTCTACTGTTGTCCCACTAGTGGAACCAAAGTAGCACATGCATACACAGAGTTCTTCACTAATTCTGAAAAGATAAATATGTCGCCGGTTTCACTGCTTAAAATAACCTCATATCATCTGTACAAAAATCATTATAGATTACAACAACTGATAAAGTCCAGACAATTATAGATGTTAATTATAGATGTTTCCCCTGTAGAAAGTGTTTAAGATGTCTCATTTGGATATCTACCTTGACAATTAGAAGTAAATATTTCCCCAATTTTCTCCGTTTTTTCATATGTTACATTTGTGAAATATAGGGGCTGTGGGCCTGGGAAAACAGCTCAGTAGGTGCAGTGCTACTGAACTAAGGATGAGCTGGGCCAGCAGTGTGCACTTGTAACTGCAGTGCCATGGAGGGGAATCTAGGCAGACCCTGAGGCTCAGAGGCCAATCAGCCTAGACAAATCAGGAAGACTTGAGACCCTGTCTCAAAAACAAGGTGGACAGTGTCTAAGAAATGACACTTGAGGTTGAGCTCTGGCTTCTGTTAGCGTTCCTATTGCTGCAATGAAATGCCATGACCAAAAAGCAAGTTGGGGAGGAAACAGTTTATTTGGCTTACACTTCCATGTTGCTGTTTACCACTGAAGGAAGCCTGGACAGGAACTCAAACAGGGCAGGAACCTGGAGGCAGGAGCTGATGCAGCGGTCATGGAGGGGTGCTGCTTACAGAATTGCTTGCTCCCCCTGTCTTGCTCAGACAAACGTTCTAACAGAACCCAGGACCACCAATGTAAGTATGACACCACCCACAAAGGGTTGGGCCCTCCCACATAAATCACTAATTAAGAAAATGCCCTACACATTTGGTTGCAGCCCAATCTTCTGAAGGTATTTCCTGAATTGAGGCTCCTTCTTCAGATGACTCTAGCTTTTGTCAAATTGACACAAAATAGCCAGAACACATGCACATACACACAAAAGAGAGAAATATAAGGGACCATGGAATCTCTGCTCCAAAATTGTTCATAAGTAATAAATACAAATTTGGGCACTTTGAAACCTTTAAAAATCAAATAACTAGGTAGATGTTAACATTGAATTACTGGAAGTCTATGAAAGAAAATGTTACATGGAATGCTTATGTGTCCTTCAAATTGGTATGCTGAAAGTCTTGTCTTAGACATGATGGTATTAGGAGGTGGGCTTTGAAAGATAATTAATTAATAATGATAGAACCCTTATAAAAGAGACCCCAGGAGTCCTGGAGATCTCTTTTCTCCATGAGGACTTAGGGAAAAGATAGACATCTGCAAAATAGGAAATACTTTCTCAGTAGACACTGAATCATTGCTTCCTGTTATAATAGCCCAACTAAACCAAAGCAAGAAGCCACGGGAAATGCGTGATTATACAGACTCTCAGAGACATAGTAAGGAACCAAGTATGAGAAAGCAAGCACCATGCTGTAGGAAAATAAAATGAATATCTTGAAGCTAATTCACCAAGAGAAGACAAAGCCAAATGCATGTAAGAACACAGTGACCCAGTACTTTAAGAACTGCCCTGTAGTTAATGGATCACTGCATTTTGTCTTATTGCAGACAAAAGGCCATGTTAGGAGATGGTCTCCACTGAACATGAGGACAATGTAAAACAAGATTTTCCAGCAATGAAGCAGTCTTAGGAAACAGTGAATTTCCCATTAGGAAAAACTTTCTGGTAAAAATATAGACATTTTGGATTTCGAGTCAGGGTTGAACTAGCTGTCATTTTAAGAGTAGCTATCCTTCAGTTCTATCTTTAGCTGGCCAGCTAGGGACTGGAGAGACATCTGCAGTCACTTCTCCCTGCCCTCCCAGAAGATCCTAGATTTGTATTACACACTCACACTAGGTGGCTCACAACCACCTGCAACTCCAGCTCCGGGGAATTCACAGCACTTCTCTGATCTCCAGGGACAGCCAGATACACATACACACACACACACACACACACACACACACACACACACACACACAGGCACGCACGCACGCACGCACACACGCACCACATAATAAACAAATAAAGTAAAGCTTTAACGCTAACAATCAAAGACAGGAAGATATTTAAAGTATAAAACAAAGAGTGAAAGAAGTTAATAGGGTGTACAGGAGAATAAACAGAAAACACATAATAGGAAATGATAAGATTGACAAGGACATTTAGCCAGAAAAAGCAAAGCTCTTTGACCTTCACTTTGAGAATCAGTGTCTTGATCCAAAACACAACTAGAAAGGAGTGGGTTTAACCAGAATAGAAAACAGATAAATCAGAAAGTTGCTATGATGACAGGAGTGTGACTGTTGATCCTTCAAACATGTCAGGGTTGGGAGTGTAGCTCAGAGTCAGAGCGGACTGCCAACACATAGGAGACTCTGCTTTTCTGGATGCTCAGTGCTGGGGGGAAGGAGTAAAGATAGACTTGTAGTGACTTCGATGTGATAGTAGTTTGGATGGAAGAAGACTAGGATATGGATTAAATCACCGGCCATTTGTCTTTTGTACATTGTACAATTTATGCCAGTGGAAGGTGTGGTAGAGAAGGAAGAAGAAGCTGAGAAGTTGGAGATGCAAGCAAGAAGGCGATCTGTGGATTATCAGGAAGATGAGGAAGCTGACTCTCAACCCACCTGTAGAGTTTACACACAAAGTCATCCATCCAAAGTGAATCCCTTTCTGAAAAGCATGTCAAACTGGCACACGTGCACACGTGTTAATGATCACAATCTGTTTCAAAAAGATGGGCGCTAATAACATCCTCGCATCTTAGTTAAATTCCAACTCAAACGACTACATTCTGCCTTCCCAAGTCCCAGTCTCCTGTGTGACTGAAGGATGTCATACTTCACTTCCTTAAAAGCTAATAAAACATGTCTACAGTTGTTTATGTAATGACACCACATGGTAGAGTATGATTCTTACATTTTTTAAAAAATGGCTACAAAACTCCTTGCATCTCTGAAATAAAGTCTCTTTAAATTGTGTCTCCTGGACTTTTTCCCAGCAATAATATTTTGAATATCTATTTTCTTACTGTCATGCATTATGAACTATTATGACTAGGAGATATAATGTCATGATTATTTTTATATAGCATCGTGTTTCCTAAAGTTAGACTGGTAAAACATCTATTCAAATTTCCTCATATTTTACATGGTTTTCTGTGCAATATTATTTAGGTTCAAAGTAGAAGCACTATGGAGTTAGTGGCACATGCCTGTAATCCCAGTACTTGGGGAACTAAGTTCAAGGCCAGCCTAGGCAACATAATGAAACTTCATCTCAAAAATCAAAAGAGGGCTGGGATACATAACTCAGTAGTGGAGTGTTTGTCTTGTACGTGTAAAGTCCTGAGTTCAAAATTCGCCACCACCAAAAGATTAGATAAATAAATACATATGTACAAACAAAGAACGAAAAATCAAGAGGAAAGAAAAGAGAGGTGGGAAGGGAGGGAGGAAGAGTGGAAAAAAGAGAAGAGATGAATGTCAGCCTCGTCTTGTTTCTTCACTTCACCTCTCGGGTGTCAGGTTTTCCTGATTTCTCTTCTACTGAGACAAGACCTAACTTGGCTTCCTTGTTAGAAAATCCTGGCATCGTGAGAAGGTGGGACTTTGGCTCTGGTCCAACAAACTTTCACGGCAATATTCTTTCAGCTCCATTCTGGTGGCTTAGCCTGATAACCAGGAAGAAAAGAACTGCTTAGCGGCGTGTCAGCTCCCTATCGCGCTGGCTTCACGTGTCGAAAATGTAAAATCCTATCAGCCATTGCTAGGATGGATGTCATATCGTACAAAGACTAATCTCGTTCAACGGATGCTCTTTTAAAATACCCAAATCTACTCGAGAACCAACCTGATAACAAAGCCATGCCTGCAGAGGGATGATTCAGTTGTATCAATGGACTTGTCACTCAGACCTCAACCAACAAAATAAATGTGATGGGGCGGGTGGGTGCTGAAAGCATGCACAGTCTTGATAATAGGAAAACATTTAGCAAAAAAAAAAAGAAAAAAGAAAAAAGAGAAACTTTTCTAAAAGTCCACACAAAATGCTGTCTTGAGGTTTTTAGTCTTTGGGGCATGTACATGAAAAGACAAGCTGTTAGCTGGCCTTAAAAATTAGACAAATTTAATCTTAAGAGACCTTTCCTTTACTCTGGATGCCATCATTATTTTTAAATCGAGGCTACACATTTTTGTTCTGCTACATTCTCACATGGCAGCTGGAAGGATACGTTTTAAAATTGGGACAATACCCCTTCCATGCTTCAAGCATTGTTTTTCATTTGTATAATGGTAGATCTTAACTGTACCTTCAGAAATTATAGTTTGCCTCCTCACTTTGCCCTGATTTCCTTCTTATTTGCTTGCCCCAGATACTTTCACTATTTGTGAGTATAATTTATATGTGACATGACTTTATGTATATAAATTACTGCCCAACTATAGTAGACTACTATTTATATATTCTTTAACAATTTGTTAAGATGCTCTGGCTGTATACATTTTCATGTGAAAAGCTTTCTTTGAAATCTAATCAAATAATACTGAGGTAGGAATATTTGGAAAGATTTATTAAGTCCTTCCCTTAAGAAACCAGATTTTCTTGATTTATCTAGTCTCTCAGCTGGGTAGTGATACACAGACCTGTAATCCTAGCACTCAGGAAACTGAATCAGATGAGCTCAAGGTCTTGGCCAATCTGGCCTATGCAGTGAGTTTCAGATGAGCCCATTTGAAAAATCAAATTTCATTAAAAAATTTAACGAAAACTTCTGTCTTAGTCACTGTTCTCGGACTTTGAACAGACACCATAGCCAAGGCAACTCCTATGAAAGAAAGCATTTAATGGGGAGATTGCTTACAGTTTCAGAGGTTCAGTCTTTACAGTGGGGAGCATAGGAGCAGGAAGGAAGGCACTGGTACAGTGGCTGAGAGCTATATTTGGGTCTGTAAGGAGAGAGGGGGGAGGGTGGGAGGAAGGGAGAGAGAGACAGAGAGACAGAGAGACAGAGAGACAGAGAGACAGAGAGACAGAGAGACAGAGAGACAGAGAGAGAGAGAACACCTGGCATAAGTTTTTGAAACATCAAAGATTACTCCCAGTGATACCCTTCCTCCAACAAGGCCATATCTACTCCCACAAGGCCACACCTCCTAATCCTTATGATCCTTTCAAACAGCTGACTCCTTGGTGAAAAGCATTCAAATATGTACGCCTACAGGGGCCATTTTCATTCAAACCTCCAAACTCCCTGTCCCCCTGTAGCCATATAATGAAAAATTCATTCAACTCAACTTCAAAAGTCTCATAGTCTATCACAGTCTCAAAGGCAATCTCTTAATTGTAATACCCTGAAGATAAAAATTAAAAAGCAGATTACATACTTCCAACATACAATGGCAAAGAATATATATTTCCATTAGAAAAAGGAGGAAAGAGAACATAGTGAGGAAATACTGGGCCACATAAAGACCTAAAACCAGCCACAAACTCCGAATTTTAGATCTCCATGTCTAATGTCAAAGGGTTTTTCAGATTTCCAAATCCTTTCAGCTTTGTTGACCACAACACACTTTTTAAAAAAACCTGTTTGAACATATTTATAGTTATAATAATGATATTACATACTGACAATTTTAACATTCAGTGCCAGCGGACCTATTTCTGCTTTATTGAAATACATTTTTTAAAATGTGAGTATTGCCAGACGGTGGTGGTGCACGCCTTTAATCCCAGCAATCAGGAGGCAGAGGCAGGCAATCTCTGTGAGTCTGAGCCCGTACTTGTCTACAAAAGCTAGTTCCAGGTCAACCTCCAAAGCCTCAGAGAAACCCTGTCTCCAACTCCCCTAAAAATAAAATGTGAGTATTATTAACTAAAATCAGGAGTGTTTTCTTCTAATTTCTGATAGTAAACATATTGACTTACAATGAGCCTAATTTTTAGGGTTACTCAATATTAAAAAGGTAACTTTTTCAAAAACCTGTTTCTCTCAAGGAGCTTTTTATTGTACTTTTTACACCTTTGTTCCTCATACTGTAGATGATGGGATCCAGCATGGGAATAATGATAGTGTAAAACGTGGTGGACACTATCATGTTGTAATATGAATTCTACTAGGTCTTAATAAGAAAGCCCAGAATCAGATATAGGGGGAAATGTTGAGAGATCAGAGAGACAAAGGAGCAAAACCACAGCCACCTTACCTACTCAGCCTCCCAGCTGAAAGGAGAGTGAGCTGCTGTCTCCTCCACCTTTTCACTTTCTCTTTCCACCCAGCCATCTCACTTCCTGTCTGTACAGACCTCCAGACCTCTATGGTTAGCTAGTGGCTAGCTCTGCCCTCTGATCTTCAAGCAAGATTTATTTGTACAAACTATATATCACCACATCGTGTCATACTCCAAGGCATAGTTGGAACTAGACCTCACATACATGAAGATAATGGTTCCATGATAGATGCACAGTCCAGTGAGGTGAGCTCCACATGTAGAGAACACCTTGTTCCTCCCCTTAGCCTAATTCATCTTGAGAATGAAGAAGAGAATAACACCATAGGAAACAAGGACAATAAGGACAGTGACGAGCTCAACAGTGCCCACATAGTAGAAAAGAAGAAGCAGAGTGAACATCTGAATTCTTAATATAAATTGCCCATCTATTTCCATTTATCTTACTTTTCACACTTGTATTCAATTAAGATATTGAAATAGAATTATGTTTCCTCTCTTCCTTTGGTGTAGAAGGCAAAAATCGTAACAACCTGGTTTGAAGATTAAGCTTGACTTTATTTTGGTTTCCAGTGACTTGTGTTCTTTGAGTATGACAAGACATTTCTCAGTTCTTGGTGGGCTTAACTTGGCAGTCTTGAATTTGGGCAATTGTGGTCATGAAAGCCACCCCAAAAATCAGTGGCTTTCAATTTCATTATTTCATAAAAAAACATGAGAATGGGTACAAGGAGAGGCAGATAAAATATAGGTTTGTTAAGGAAAAAAGAGAAACATTAACACCCAATAGTGGAAAGGGCTCCAGTGGAAGAATGTCTTTGTGCTGCCTTGCCCGGTTGGTCCTTGCAAGTTTTATGGCAGGAGATGGATGGAGACTGAAGTAATCTCTATTGGGATTGGTCAAATTTGAGCTGTGGTGGTCTGGCCCAGGAATACTTTTTCTAACTCCAGACTTTTGAATTAGTACATTAGCTATAACCCAGCTCTGTGTCCATATACAACACCCAATGACCCCTTTACACTACTTGCTGACTGACTATCCTAGGGGATTTGAAAGCAGGAAACATCTTGATTCTTATTTGCTACCATATCCCAAATGCCTTCCATATAAAGCCAAGGCCATAGCAGGTGCCCCATAAGTACTTTTTAGTTGAATCAATTGAAACAAAGCTAGGAATATGATAGCCCCTTGACTGCAGTGATGGAACCTAGCTGTTCACTGTTAAAGTCCATAGACATTGTCAGGACTCAGCTCCAAAATCACCCTTTGTAATGCTGGGATGGAAACTATGAAGCACATTATCTGCCTCCCTGATAAAGCTCAACTAATAGAAGATGCTAGAAGGACATAGAAAAAGTAGAATTAAAGAAAGGACCTACTTTCCTCCCTCCCTTCTTCCCTTTCTCCCTCCCTCCCCCTCCCTCCCAACATTCCTTCCTTCCTCCCTCCCTCAATCCCTTCTTTCTTTCTTTCCTTCCCTCCTTCCTTCTTTCTTTCTTTTCTTCCTTCATTCTTTCCTTCCCTCTTTTCTTCCTTCCGTCCTTCTTTCTTTGACAGGGTCACACTTGGTTGGCTTGGTACTCACTATGTAAACTCACAGAGATCTGTCTCTGTCTCCTGAGTGCTGGGTTTAAAGACTTACAGCTAAAAACCACATTAGGTTCTTGTTCATTTTCTGTATCCACCAAGTTCTCAGCCTAACAGAGTGATTTTCCCCACCTTTTCAAGCGTTCCTGCAGTCAGTTTCTTGGCAGTTCTACATGGGCACCATGAATGCTCAGTCAGGAAAACAGAGGTGTCAGTCAATGAAGACCATTAGTATAATGGGTAAGAAAATGGTCAGGTATGTGAGGGAAGCTTTAAAAAAGTCAAAATAGAACATGGAAGCCACACAGAGAAGAGTAGCCCCAGAAGCCACCACCCAAAAGCCAAAAAGAGACCAGGCTTGTCAGAACCTTGAAGCCTAGCATGGCTGGGACTGGGGTCTTGGTGAAGAGGTCCTGCCTGGCTGGTGCAGATCCCCAGAGCAAGGGTTCATGGAACTGGCATTCAGACCTTAAGGCAGAAGTGCTACCTGACTGTTAGGAAGGCACACAAGGAGCTCAGCTTCATCTTGGACGGTGCTTACTGCTGAGGCTAAGAAGTAAGTACAAAGCGTGAGTACTGAGCCTGCGGATGAGCAAGAAAGCCGGTTCATCAGTGGATACAGTCGTCGTTTATTGCCCTGTTTCCTGGTCTATTGAGTCCCTTCCTCCCTCTCCTTTTCCCTGCCTTTTTCCTTCCCTTTCCCTCCTCCTCTTCCTTAGTCTCTGACTGTCTCTGTCTCTGTCTGTTTCTCTCTCCCTGTGTCTCTCTTTCTCTGCTCAAAAACAGAAGAAATAGGTGATCAAGTACCAACCCAGAAAGACTGAAGAGAAAAAAAAAAGCTGTCCAAGATATTTAATTCTTAGCCTAAGACAAAACAGAAACTAGAAACAAGGTTAAAACATCATCTCCATGAAGCTATTGTAGAACTCAGGGCCCTGGGTATATTTCTTCGATCTCATAAGTCAAGGTGGCTCACAAGCTGTAGAATAGATTATCCTCTGCTATCACTGAAGTGCATATATTCATTGTCACCACATTATGATGGAAACTTGTGACAAACAGTGGTGGTTCATACTCAGTGAGATAAAGCCAGTGTATGGGGATTAAAGACATAGATTAGAAGCTATGTTCTTCCACAAATTCTAGACATTTTCTCATTGTTCTTTACTAGACAAATGGACTCTAAAGTTATTATGAGTGTGTGTGTGGTGTGTGTGTGTGTGTGTGTTGTCCTCACACTAGGGATTGAACCTAGACCTTTGTGCTTATAAGGCAGGCACTTTAACGCTGAATTGTACCCCTAGCCCTAAACAATACATTTTGTTTTCATGAGGTTGTTCATTAACTTGATATGGCCATTTTCAGATTATAATACAAATTCTTAAGTGTAAGTCAGAAACTTCTGTAGGCATTTGTTAATAATACATACCCCCAATAGAAAAATTCAGTTCTGCTAAAGTATGTGCTGATTTAACTAGGCATTGCTAGTTTTGTGACATGTAGGAAACACAAGCCACAAATACTGAAACTGACAATAAGATGTATGTATTCATGGAATGCCCCCTTCTAAAGATCATTCTTTCACCCAGCCTCGTGAGTAGGGAACGATGAAAACTAGCAACTCCACTCGTGTTTTGCTACTTAAAAAATGTTGCCAGGCAGTGGTGGCACACACGTTTAATCCTTGCACTTGGGAGGCAGAGACAGGTGGATCTCTGAGTTTGAGGCCAGTCTGGTCTACAAAGTGAATAACAGGACAGCCAGGAATACACAGAGAAACCCTGTCTTGAAAACAAAACTAAAAAAGCCAGATATCTAAAAGTAAGCACAGAAGCTTACCCATAAATTTTACTTAAAACGTTTTATCTTAAATTAGATTTAATATCCCTTTATGGATACTCCTCATAGTTACAGTCTTTAGAAGTTTTATTGATACTAAAGAACATTAATTGTAGAATCATTCCTCAGGGTATACACAAAATGGTGTCAAACACAGCAGAGTATTTTTGAATGCTTTGAAAAACCACCAATCCATATATTGGAGGGCAAGCTGCAATACTATGGTATATTCTCGAAAGTGAGCTTCACAGCAGCATGTTTTGTATCAGGAACAATATTTAACTGATCAATCTGTTCAATTATTTATACTCCAAATCTAATGTAAGCCTGCCACATCTGCCACATACAGCAATGTTTTTCTGGAAAGGTAGTTTAGGTATTTTAGGCATTGCTACATGGTACTCAGTAAGCCTGTGCACAGTGTGAGGATGACTGCTGCTAGTTTTTAACTGGAAAACAAAACCTGCAAAACTAGAGAAAAGAAATACTGAGGGTTTTTAAATTGTTTTGAGGATTTTAAAAATGTCATTAATTTAAGACATGGAAGATTTGTGAGATGAAATTTACACACAAAAAAATCTCAGGGAGGTGAAAGTGAGGCTCAGAGACACACACACATACACAATACACACACATACATATATATATACACACACATATATATATACACACATATATACACACACATACACACACATATATACACACACATATACACACACATACACATATATATACACACATATACACACACATACACATACACAAACACACTCAGTAAATGGTAGAATACATACTGTTCAAGGCATTAAGGAAATTACTGGCCATTAATTAGCTGACCACTAGGCTAACCAAGCTGATCCACATAGAACAAAAATCTGCAGACTTTACAGAATGACTTGGGAGAGTTACTAAGCAAGCAAAAGGAACCTGGGCAATGAGGAAAGTTTGATTCCCCAGAATTCTTACATTGTAATATTTATAATAACCAATTTTCTTTTCTTTTGGGGGGCCAAATTATGGTCAAGAGAATTACCTGGGAACTTTCCAGTTGAGTGACCCAGGCACTGTTGTTGAGGCTTATATGAACAAAATCCATAGGCCACCCTACTTTTCCATGAGACCTTATTATTTTCAAGAATTACAACTCTCAGAATCCCAGGAAGTTACCTGGTCTTTGGGCAGGTGGGGCTTATAGGTTAACTTAAGGTCTAATATGCCCTCCCCCTGAAGTTGTATCCTGGGTCAAATACTTAACTTTGCAATGTATACTGGTTTACATGGGAATCTAATAAGCATTAGTTTAATGGTACCCAGAAGATAGGAATTATCATCTAGTTATTATAACAATGATATAAGAACAAATAGTAATTAACAGAAAACAAATGGGCCAAAGACCCTATGATAGATAATATCTATTTGTTCTATTTGTTAACAATAACCAATTTTCAACCACAAAACAAAGCACTAAGGACACAAAGAAATCAGGAAGTATGACTGTTATTACTGGAAGACAGTTGTCAATTAAAATTGTCCCTGAAGAAAAACAGACTTTGAATTTTCTTTAAAAACAAAAACAATGTTCAAGGCTAGAGAGATGGCTCAGCAGTTAAAAGCACTGGCTGGTCTTCCAGTTCTAGGATTGTATGTACCGCCACACCCAGATTAAAATGGATTCACCATGATCTAAATAGACAGCATAATGGTACACACCTATAATCCCAGTTGCTCAAAGGATGAGATAGAATGACCTCCTGAGTCCATGAGTTTAAGACCAGATTGGACAACTTTGTGTCTCCAGCTAAAAATAAACAAACAAACAGAGAAACAAACAAGAACCACAAAAACCTAAAAATCTAAACTTTAAAGATGAGGACAATAATGAAATTGTCACTGTAGGAGCTCAAGAGCAAATTTGAACTGGCAGAAGAGAGAATTTAATAACTTGGAACTATCTAGTTGATGGACAGAAATTTAAAGAGAAGTCCATCATTCTTGAGGAGAAGCATGAGAATCTCTGTAAGTACAAGGCAAGCCTGGTCTACATAGTGAGTTCTTGGCCATTCAGGGCTACACAGTGAGACCTGTCTCACATACAGAGTCTCCCCAACACTAGGTGCACATCACCATCCCAGATAATAGCAAGGAAAGTCCTCTTCATGTTTGACATAGTGGATACTGGCCTGGGAAGCTCTGCACACTCATGGCATCATCTCCCATGAGTACCCAGAGAGCTCATACCTCACCTCGCCTATAAAGGTCCAGAGAGACTGGAAAGGAAGAGTAGGCTTACCAAGGAAGAATGCCAAGGTGGGTGTGCTCCTCCATGCCACCTCCCTTTTATCTGAGCTCACAGACGGAAGGCAGATAGGAACTCTGTTTGCCTCTGCAGAAGGTCCCCATGAAGACTGGAGTGCCCAGCTTGCCACCAAAGACTGTTTGTAGCTTTCAGGGTTAAGCCATTCAGAAAGCAAATGCCAGTTCCTTTTAAAGTTTATAATTAAGCACCATTTTTTATTTCTTTTGAGACAGTTTTACTGTGTAACTCTGGCTGTCCTGGAACTCATTATGCAGATCAGACTGGCCTCAAACTTCTTGGGAACTGTCTGCATCTGCTGGGATTATAGTCGTGTGACACTACATCATGCTAATGTGGGAAAATCTTATCCTGTAGGAGGATGTTTCTTTCCTGCCCATCAGTTTCCAAATAAACACACTGATGCTTATATTACCAGAGCTAAGCCAATAGCTCAAGCTTATTACAACTTAAATTAACACGCTTCTCTTAATCTATGTGACTTGTGGCTTTACCTACCCTCCAGCATGTCTTGCTCCCTCTGTATTTCCTGGCGCCTACTCTCTCTGCCCTTCTTCTTCCCAGAATTCTCCTAGTCTGGCCCTCCTGCTCAATCTCTTCCTGCCCAGCTATAGGCCAGTCAGTTATTTATTAACCAATACATATTCACAGTATGCAGAAGGATTATTCCACAGCACTATCTCTTTGTAAAATTCAATTAAGAAGAAAGAGAAGTTGAGAGCTTAGAGGACCAAGATGGCTAGATTAGCACAGCTGAGTCACAGGGTACCAGATGGCCGAGGACAACTTCCCTCCATCCTTTTCTAACCAAGAGATCCTACTCCCATGCGCCCCCTAGTTTGTGCTCTGTGCCTTTTGCTTGAGGCCACTAGGATTTCCAACAACAGATCCCAGCTGGTGCTTACACAACAGACCCCACAGAAGTACAATTGTGTCCTGCCTCCTTAGCCTTGCCCCCTCCCATCAGCAATTATAAGAAGCACCTTTAATATGGATTACAGTTAGTCCGTGCTGCTCAAAGCAAAATATGCTGACATTGCATTCAAAGACCAGGTTCTATTACCTTAGATTTTTTAAAGTATTATTTTTACATTTTTATTATTTTATTTTATGAGTATAAGTGTCTCGCCTACATATATGTTCGTGCACCACTTGCATGCCTGGCCCAATGAAGCCAGAAGAGGTCATTAGATCCCTTGGAACTGGAGTTGAAGATGGTTATGAGCACGTGAGTGCTGGGAATGAAATCAAGTCCTCTGGAAGAGTAGCCAGTGCTCTTAACCACTGCGCCATCCCCAGGTTCTACCTCTTTAAGCATGATCAGATGGCTGTGTTCTTTATTCACTGAGAAAATTTCACCTTTGAAAACTGTATAGCAAAAGGACAAGATGGAACATGAGTCACCTGTCCACATGGGCACAACATCCAGACATGAAAGTAGACAGTGTCACAGCTCCACAGCCTGCCAGTTCCTGGGCTGTTAAGTAGAACCACCCCTGCCCCCTCCTTAACTAGGCAAACCACAGTGGCTTGTGTGGTTGGTGCGCAGCTCTGGGCCTCCGCTCTCCTGCCATGTGATTTCACATAGAGCTGGAGCTCTTCCAGTGAGCAGGTGCTAACGGTCCCTGAAAACCAGCTTTTAAGAGAGAACTTAGAGAGGTCACAAAGACAAATCCAGCTGTCATCCCAGGTGAGCATGCTTTTGAAATCTAAGAACTCCAGATTACCAGGACACTGCTATCAAAGCTCAGTGAGGATTCCAGTATGGAAGCAGAACACGATTTACCCACCCCACCCCCATTTATTTTCACTGAGCTCCTACTGTGTGGCATGCCAGGGAGCCCCTCACACCCTTCCCTATTTAAAATCTTGCTGTCCCTTTAAACTTCAGGTAATGATCGCTTTCTTAGAAAAGCATTTCCTTCCTTCCTTCCTTCCTTCCTTCCTTCTGTCTATCTGTCCTTCCTTCCTTCCTGGAATGCACTCAGTTACGTGTTCATATCCTTATTTCGTGCATAATCTTGACATGTTCTGGAGATTGTAGCGCAGCTTATCTAGTTCAGAGGCTACTGAGATAATAACTAAGTGATAATTGAATAATAAAGTATGTATTTATTCCTTTGGAAGATAAAAATTAAGGATATAATCCATCCTGATTTCTCTTGTTTTCCAAATTCCGCAGAGCAAACATTCCCATCATATCCAACTCAAGCTACCAATGTCAAGTACCCGATCCTGAACTAGGAGGAAGGGCTCCCTCCCATCAGGTCTCATAGGCCAGTCTGGACTGGTGGGCACTAGCATACTATGGCTTTACACCTACAGATCTCCTTAAATAATGCATTATCACTGCCTACTTATTATTACAGCAGGCACAGAGGAAAACCTCTTAGCCTGAGGTTGCAGGTTATCAGAGACCCCATGAAATAAAGTCTTATTCAGATGATTCTCCAGGAGAAGCTGACTGGTAATGCAGTGCTAGTTCTTTTTTTTTATTGAAATATTTTTGTTGTTGTTGTTTTGAGACAGGATTTCTCTGTGTAGCTTTGGAGCCTTCCTGGAACTCTGGAACTCACAGAGATCTGACTGGCTCTGCCTCCCAAGTGCTGGCATGCACCACCACCACCCAGGAAAATCATTTTTATACAGTATATTCTGATGGCGGTTTCCCCTCGTTGTCTTTTCCAAGATCCTCCCTGCCTCTCTATCTATCCAACTCCATGCATTCTTTCTCTCTTTAGAGAACAAACAGGCCAATAAATAACAAACAACCAGACTAAAACAAAGCAAACAGAAAAACAAAGAAAGAAAAAAAGAAAAGGCGCAAGAAACACACACACACACACACACACACACACACACACACACACACACACACACCATTAAATCACCAAATCAGAACCACAATAAGCAAACAATGAGTAAGGTTTAAAAACAAAGCATTATGAGACAAAACATCTCCACAGTACCATCAAGGTTGTTTTGTGTTATTCATCTGCTGCCGGGCATGGGGCTTCCCTTAAGTGTAGTGTGTATATCCCCAGTGAGACTTCACTGGAAAATAATTCTTCCTCTGTGAGCAGTTGTCAACTGGAGATGGCTTCTCCATTAGGGGTGGGGGCTTGCGTCTGCTTCCCCTCTCAGTGTTGGGGCTCCATCTGACTTGGATCTGTGCAGCATCAATACTGCTGTGTCTGGAAGGCACTTGGTGTCCTTTGTTCCCGTTGGTTCCTACACTGTTTCAGCCTCCTCTTCTGTGTAGTCCCCTGAGCACTGAGGGGAGGGGCTAGATGGAGACATGCCATTTAGTACCAAGTGTTCCAAGGACTCTCACTTTCTGGACTAGAAGGTCAATTATTAAAAATCTGCTGAAGATTGAAAATAGGGCCCTGTTTAAGGAAATGCAGATTTGCATTAGAACTTTTGAGGAAACCAAGGGAGCTGGTAAAGATGGGTTCTCATTTTAGAATCTTGGGGATGAGAGAAACAGATTACTCCAGGGGCTGCAGCAAAGAGTCAGTAGTTAAGGGCATTTGTTCTTGCAGAGGACCTTATCCCCATGGCAACTGCCATTTCTAGTTTCAGTTCCAGAGGATCTGACTTCTTCTGGCCTCTGAGGGCATTGATCGGGCACAGGTGCACACGTACACACACACACACACACACACACACACACACACACACACACACAACACATGAATGTAAAATAAAAATAAAAATTTAAAAATATGAAGTTTATTCCTTTGTCTAGACCAATATATAGCTAAAAGTTAGAGAATCCAAAATGAAAACTTAAAGAACTTCAATTAGGAATTTGTTTTTCCTTTCTGTTCTTTCTTTCTTTTTTGTTTTTGTTTGTTTGTTTGTTTTGTTTTGTTTTTTGTTTTGTTTTTCTGAGACATGGTTCCTTTGTATAGCTTTGTTGACCAGACTGTCCTTGAACTCACGGAGATCCGCCTGCCTCTGCCTCCCAAGTGCGCCACCCCCCAGGCTGTTTTTCTTTTCTATTGGTTCTCCTGGTGGAAGCCAGGATCTCACACATGCCAGTTAAATGCCGAACCAGAGTCACATCCACTCCTAGCCCTCGAGCAGGAAATGTCTGGCGCTAGTCTCTATTCCTGATATGCCACCAGTAGATATACAAGTCTTTGATTTGTTTTGAAACCTTAGTCAAACTTTATTTATTTATTTATTTTTTGGTTTTTTCGAGACAGGGTTTCTCTGTGGCTTTGGAGGCTGTCCTGGAACTCGCTTGGTAGTCCAGGCTGGTCTCGAACTCACAGAGATCCGCCTGCCTCTGCCTCCCGAGTGCTGGGATTAAAGGCGTGCGCCACCAACGCCCGGCTAAAACTTTAAAGCCTCTATAAAAACTGGTATTCCAGCACCATGTCTTTTAATTCATTATTGGCCAATACCTCCCCTGTGTGTTACGAAAAGACTAATACAAACAGGACAGGAGATGGGAGAAAATACTCTGTGAGAGGAACTAGAAATTTAGATAAACAAGTTACCTGTTGTGTATTATTTTATTTATCTATGTTCAATGTAAGTAGTTAATTCATAATTTTCCAATGCCTAATATTTTATTTTTAGTCACATGCTTGTACTAACCTTTATGGGGTACTAGTGTTTACTGAGAAAATGAAAAGGGGCTAAAGAATTAGATATAATTGTTAGCCTTAACTACAATTTCTATGCAATATAACTAAAAAACAACTTTACCATTTTTTTAACTTTTACTTTTTTTAGTAAAAGTAAGAAGAGCAGTTGTGTAAATGACTGTTATTTACTTATAGTGGCGGCCTTAGGGGCTTTGCAAGCTTTGTAATGTTGCTTAATCTACCTCAGCCTAGGCATCCTTGTATGGACATACCTTTGACAATTAAGGAGGATTTGGTATTGTTAAGTATGGCCAGTATTACACCCTCATTAGCTCTCAATTTGAGAACTAAGTCTCATCTGTAATGTGGGTGAATGACACCCTGGAGGGTATGGCTGGGACAAATGAGACTCACTTCCTAGGACTGGCATCTGTGGCCCCAGAATGCACTCTGAGGATTAAATGCAATGTGTCAACACACATTGAAGCCGCTTGTGCAGCTCTGACATGGGTAGTTAGCAGAAAAGCCTTCCTTTAATTAAGTGCAGACATAAATGTTTGAAAGAAGACCTCTGTAAAAGATCTTAGGGTTGAGAACTTCTTATATAACAGGCGTGAGACTGAAGCAAGTGGGGCAGATGTGACAAGAGAGTCTTTGATGTTGATAGAAAAGCAAACTGGAAAGATTCATTCATCCTTCAGAACCTCAGATCCACCCACACTGGAAATTGTCACTAACGTACTCTGGCCCAGGAATAACACGTACCCAGACTTGTAAACTTTGTCTTGCTGTTTGAGTCTTATAATAGAAAGAGGTCAAGAGGCAAAGAGAGTTTTATGAAAGCAAAATTAGAATGTATTAATAATGAAGTGGTCACAAATGGACTAATTCAGACCCCAGTTGACAAGATAGCACACTCCCAAAAACTTTATCAGCCCTGATAGGCTACACCCTTAAGAGAGGGCCTCCTGAATTTGAAACAGCTCAACTTCTTTCTCAAGGATGACGTCATTCCTCTTTCACCTTGTTACACTGCTTGGTTTGCAATAAAATCTTCTGCATACCTCTCTAACAAAATGTAATTCATGTGCGTGGACTTTGTGATAAACTATTTTGAGGTTGTGTAAAGTGTTGGCCATTGTTTTGAGAGAAAACATGGGACTTCTCACCCTCAGGAGAACTTTGCTTTACAACATGTCACACAGAGCATCAGCTTCCCTGGATGTCCAGTTCCCAACTTCTGAATGTAAGAGGACATTCGTTTATGTGAAGAAGGGGACTTTGCCATTGTGGTTATGATAAGGAACTTGAGATACAGAAGATTGTTCTGGTTTTGGTTGGCTGGTTGATTGGTTAGTTGGTTTAGTTATTGGTTGGTTGGTTTGTTGGTTAGTTGGTTGGTTGTTGGTTGGTTGACTGGTTGGTTGGTTTTGGCTTTGTTCCTTGGTTTTTGTTGGGTAATTTCGTGGGTTCTTAATCTAATCACATGGGTTCCAATCACATGGCTTCTTAAAAACAGAGAACTTTCCCAAGTGAATATCAGAATCACAGGGAGATGTTTAAACAGCAGACAGCAGAAGGGTTAGGAAAGATGTGACTTGAGGAGTCAGTCTGCTACTGTGGGGTTTAAAGAAGGAGGAAGAGACTGTGACCCTAGAAGCAGCAGAAGGCAAAGAAACAGACTCTGTCCTAAGGCATGGAGAAGTTGTACAGTTAGCCATACCAACATCTTAAGTTTTAGCCAGATGAGGCCTCCTAGACTTCTGACCTATAAAAATGTATGATAGTAAATAGGTATTGTCTTAAACCACAACATTTGTATAAATCTGTTGTGCAAATCATAGAAAAGAAACATAATCAATACAGGATATATTCTTAGCTATTTTCTTTACATTCTTTCTTTATATACACTTTCCTTTATTTCAATGCTAAGTAATAACATACATTTTTAAAATACCATCTCATATTGCAATTAAACCCAACACATTGTCATTAGCAACTCAGGTAAATTAGATTGAATCAAGCACAATCTAAACAGCTATGACCAGTTAATGTTCTCTCAAGGAGTGACAAATGTGTTATGATTGTTACCTCACTGCCAGCGACTTTAGGATTATAAGATGCACTCCAGTTTTAGAAATATTAAATGTGAACAAGCAGAATCTATGGCAAATGGAAGGAAGACATTAGGCCTTCCATGTCCACTTCGTTAAGCACTCACTTCCCCTTACCGCACTCAATGGCTTTACTTCAGGTCACCTGACTTAACCAGTGGGCTTCTTCCTTTGCAGACAGAAAAACAACATCCTCCCTCAGCTTCGTCATTGGTGTCTTGGCACCTCCTAAGTCTTTGTCCTCTCCCCCTTTACCTGTGTTCAGTAGGTCCTAGTGCTCCCTGGGGACCCGTTTTTGCTTCCTGTGCCAAACCTCCATTTTAAAGCTCAATTCTTTTAATTTCCTCCTATTTATTCCAACCCTAGCTGTTGCTTCTCTTCTTCCCTCAGTCTTGTAATCTTGTAAATAGCATGTGGCTGGCTGGATTTTTTCTTTTTCTTTTCCTCTTTTTTGTTTTTAGAGACATGGTTTTCCTGTGTAAAACCTGACTGACCTGGAACTCATTCTATAGACCAGGCTGGCCTCCAATTCACAGAGATCTGCCTGCCTCTGCCTTCTGAGTACTGGGATTAAAGGCGTGCACCATTACCACCCCGCTGGTTCCCTTCTATAAAGTTTTGAATTTTTGCTATTGAACCACCACTTTCTAAGTATTCAAAGAAATCTTTTCTTCCAGCTCATGGGTCCTGGGTATCGAACCCTGGTGTCAAGTCTTGATGCCAAATGCCTTTACCATTGAATCATGTCATCAGCCCATTTCCCTCAACTTTTAATCATTAGCAACTTTAAAAAATACTTAAACGTTTTAGCCTAGTCTACAGGCCCCACATTGATGCTATTGACTGTTAAAAACATACCACTAACTCACAGTGTTTTTACCCTGGCTGATCTTTCTTCCTTTACACACACCTAGGTTCTAATAGTCCATTGGAAGTGACTGTAAAATCAGTGTTCTTGTTTATCAGCAAATCCAGTCCTTGATGGGCAGCTCTAGCCCACTGTGCCTCATCATGGAAATGTCTCTCCTAATTTTCTCACGTATGTAGACGACTTCATTCCTTAAGCTACACCAGACAGCCATTCCTAGTGGTGGTGAAAATCTTCCTTGTAGCATATTATTCTATGATGACATCATGCTCACCCTTGTACTGTTGGCCTCTAGAGGTCATCTCCAGCTCTCTACCGTCTTAAGAACTCTCATCATGCTGCATACTGTTCAAATTCCTAACCTGAACAGCTGTGTTCCTTCCAGGCGTTACCTCAGTCTACTTGATCAATATAATTTGTGGTTTCTCATCTCCACAAATTTAAGTTTATTGAGGTAAGATTTTTCATCAGAGGTTTTGAGCGTTGGACTTCTGTGCCTATGTTGCTGTGGGGTCTTGAAGAAGTCATTTAGTAATGGAGACCTTCCACTTCCTCATTCGTAAAATGTAGAAAAATGGATGAGAAGGAGGTGATGAGTAAAAGGCCTGGTGAGAAGTTCTTAATAAATGTTTATTATTTACATAATAGTCATTTATGAGCTTTGACCCCATCCAGTTCCTGCCACTCTCCACATGTGCACAAAGGCTGTTTGTTACATTAATTATTTCATCCCTAACCTGGTGTCATTCTAATCTTTGGACTGGTTTGTTGCTCACCACAATGACCACAGCTAATGATATGCTATCCACTTGACAGACACTCCCACAGGCTGGTGCTTTGCTCCTGAGATATTGAAGGAAAGTACTGTCATCTCATCTCTGACCTTTTCTTGCCGCTCCTACCTCTTTTAACAAGGACTTGGTGAGGTGCAAATGAGATAAACCATGTGAATACATCTTGTATGCATTGTGAAGTCTTTTGGAACATGTTATGATTATTCACTTACTCAAAAAGTCCCCTTTCACAGCTTTGCTTTAATTCATTGCTTTCTCAAATGCAATAAGTAAGAGATGGTAAGCCATTCCCAAAGGTCAATCATTTATTCTCTCAATGGGGAAATGGGTATTGCCCCCTTACTATGGTCACAGGGGGAGTGCAAAGGTGCAATAGCCGTCCCTGGCCACAGTTCAGATGGCCTTCCTCTTCTTGCTTTTCACACTGTGCCATCCTGTTTATGTACCTAACAGCTTAGGTGTCTGCTCATCAGACAGGATGGAGTGGGGAAAGCGGCTGAGTAGGTGACAGGGCAGGGGACTTACATGTATGATCAACCCTGGGTACCATGTAGGCCACAAGGGCTATATTTGTAGTATAGTGAATCTCTAGAGATGAAAGACCCAGCCCCACAAAGTAAAGCCAATTTATGAACAATACGGAGACAGAAGAAAACCACCAAAGGATACTCTTTTTACAAAAAGTATACCTCTGACCACATATCATTATGACTCATGGTAAAATGGCCTTGGTGATTCACTGCTACTTATTTTTCTTTAAGTGTGATAATTATCTTTACTGCTTAAATTAAGCTTTTCTTATTTCTAAAAACAATCTTTAAAATGCTGGAGGCTTTGTTAGATTTTTTTATTCCATTGTTTAATGTAAATAAGATTAAATATCTTGATCCTTTCAAGTCTAACATGAGACCTGGAAACACTTTTGTAATGTGGGATGTCTTCTAAGTTTCCATTCTAGTTCAGTTTTGGACAAACAAAAACTATTTTTCTTAAGTTCACATTAACTATAAGGTACACTGTTTCAAGACAGAATGTAGCAATGCGATTTCAAAGCACTTCAGATGCTGGGCACTTAAAGGTAAGCAGAGGAATCGGGAGGGGCTCTTGGAGAGATTTTCAATGCCTTTTCTTAAACAAGTACTAACCAATTTCAAAACCACTATCAATTTCATAGTAAATGCGTTTTGACATGTGCATGATTATGGTTATGTTTTCTGGGAAAATGCCCTGGCCTGGGGGTGAGACTCTCGTGAAACACTAACCACTTCAGCTCTTCTCACTGCATTAGAGCTTTAATGAGTTAATTCATTGGCTCAGTGGACTGGATGCAACCGAACTCTCGACTAAATAATTGAGTCTATGTTTTAAGATCTAGGTAATTTCTTACTAGGGAAATAAGCTAACTAATTATTTTTTGTTTTGTTTGTTTGTTTGTTTGTTGTTGTTGTTTGTTTGTTTTTGTTTTTTCAAGACAGAGTTTCTCTGTATTGCTTTAGAGCCTGTCCTGGCACTCACTGTAGGCCAGGCTGGCCTCAAACTCACAGAAATCCACCTGCCTCTGCCTCCCGAGTGCTGGAATTAAAAGTATTCTAAGAATAGTAAAAACATACCCTCCCAACACAAATAGCTCCAGAACGTGGTTCTTAATGTCTCTTTAAATTCTACCCCACCAGCATGATACTTGGCAGATAGTTCATTATTTTTTTTTGAATTACAATGAAGAAATATAATAATGAACCAAACTGGGGGAAATATTCAACATTCGATTTAGTTGACAGAAAGTTTTACTTTGGCAAGATCATCATTATTTAATTAGTCAGCATTTCACAACCTAGCAGTAGATATTTCATTATTTAATTAATTAGCATGTGCTTACTCATTTGGACTGTGCGTATGTGTGCATGCTTAGTATTTCCTTATGAAACATGACTGTGTTTTCCGACTTTATAAACATCCAAGGTATTCTTTATCACTGTCAACCTGGGCAGGGATTGTGATCAGGACTTCCTGTGATAACAATTCTAGAAAACATCTACCATTTCTTGTGTGACTGCATTCCTTCCTTCCTTCCTTTCTTTCTTTTTTATTCTTTCTGACACAGGTGAGCAGACTCAGAACCTTGCGTACACTAGTCTAGGACTCTGTATTTTCTGGGCAAATAATGTATTTGGAAGAAACAGAGTTAAGACACTTAGCTGATCATTATATTTTCAGAGATATTGACTCTAGATTTGACTCTAATTATTATATGATACCTTTATTCTTAAACCTCTATTATACAATGCCAATAAGACAAGTGGTGGAATGAAAAACCAGTATTTTTATGTAAAAAATTTTTTCAAATATTTCCCATTGTTTAATTCAACCAATGACTGGTAAGCAAGGTAAAATTACTGATCCCATTTTCAGATTAATATAAGTTAAGCAAAACACTGGGTGGTAAAAAGTCCTAGCTAGTTCAGTATGTACACAGAGGAATTAATTTCTCAGGGGTGTAGGCATGGCTGAAAGGAACTACACATGAGCTGAATGTGAAGAAATAGGACACAGTGCTGTCCATGACCGCTATAAGTATTGATAATGAGTCGTGTATGTTGTTTGATGAGCACATACAACACTCAAGAAGCACTAGGCATATTGGAGAGATGGCTTAGTAGTTACATATGCTGAGTGATCTCACAGAGAACCCATGCCCAGTTCCCAACACCCACAAGAGGCAGCTGACAGCCTCCTGCAGCTCCATTTCCGAGGGATCTGATGCCCCTGGCCTCTGAAGACAGCTGTGGTGCCCATGAACTCAAGCAAACACAAACACATATACCTAATAAACAGCTTTTAAAGGACCAAATGCTGCTTTAGACACATTACACACAGTCCTTTTTAATCCTCTTTGATAGATTTTGAGGTAAGCACTGTTATCATCCTATTCTACAGTTAAGGAGGCTAGAATCAAGAGAAGTTAAAGCCAATATCCCCACAGTTAGTACAAGCAGCAGCTAGGATCTGGACCCAGCATTATGGGTTTTAAGTTTCTAAGTAACCAAAGTTATTTTTCAACCATCACATATGCTTGCCACAATAAGTGTAGCACACTGTATTATTTAGTAAACTAAGGTTCAATAGGTTTATGGCAACCAGGGATTTTTTTTACTTTTTGGTAATCTGTACCAGTAAGCCACTACCTCCAAAATACACCCAATATTATTTTGTTTGCTGGGGCAGTCAGAGCTTCAGTGAACTAAACAAACCAGAAACATCACTACACCTAACTTTACAGCTTAGAAACTGTAGAGGCTCAGCAAGCTCCCTGATCCTCAGTTTCTTCATCAATGAAATGGGGGCATTTAATAGCCTGAGAAAAAGAAGTTATGAGGACTGCAGATAATAAAGCACCGCAGAAAGCAATATATAGCCGTCATGTGACTAATAATGACACTAGTAATTATGATTATGATTCTCATTAGCTCCAAAGCACACCTGTCGCTGGGGGAACAAATGGAGCCGGAACCTCAGTTCTCAGATCTCTACGCCAGCCCATGCAGACATCCACTGTTGTTCTCTGGCATAATTGGAGCAAATTAAGTAACTCCCATGCCCTTGGAGAGCAGCCGCACACCGCCAATGCACACCGTTTTTAAAGATGTTTGGAAGGTGGTTGTGAAACTCCTTTGTGCAATGTTGCAGGAGAACAAAGCAATTTGGTCTTTCTGATTAAGGACACCCCTGACAGGGCATCAGGATTACATTCACCCTGGAGAGCAGATGTTACTGTATCAAAACCACAGAATGTTATCAGGGCGGTTCCCTCTGAAGACACTTACTGGCGAAACCTTCTGACATGTACTATCATAAACTCAACATTTTTTTCTCATTTAGGCGAACTTATGGGAGAAAAGACAAAGGAGAAAATGAATTAAGTAGAAGTTTCCAGAAATGGGGTCTCACTGTGTAGCCCTAGCTGGCGTAGACCTCACCATGTACGGTCTACATCGCAGACCCAGCTGGACCCAGACTCACAGTGATCTGCCCGCCTCTGCCTCTCAAGTGCTGGGATTAAAAGCGCCAGAAGATATTTTTATACCTATGACCCTAAAAGGCTATATAGAATCCTCTTCTATGGGTATACATGAACTTATATCACTGAGGATTTGAATGTTTGTGACTTTTTCACTGTCATTAACAATATTACTATTAAAATTCCTGTGTAAAAGTATAATTAAGAACCTTGGGACAAATCCTGTAAGTGGGATCACGTGGTTAGACTGTTTGTAGCTATGAATTGTCTTGCAACAGTAAATATTCTAGCTAAAAACAATCTCTTCCTAGTTATTGTTTTTCATTAATTGCTTTTAAATCTATAAAGTGAGGGCTGGAGAGAGGGCTCAGTGGTTAAGAGCACTGGCTACACTTCCAAAAGACCCAGGTTCAATTCCCAGCACCCACATGGCAGCTCCCAACTGTCTGTAACTCCAAGATCTGACACCCTCATAGAGACATACATGCAGGCAAAACACCAATGTAGATAAAACAAATAAAATTTTAAAAATCCATAAAGTAAGAAGAAATAGTCATCAAATGGTCTTAAGACAAATAACAGGGTTTTTGGTTTGTTTTTTTTTTTAATCTGCATTTCCTTGGTTATTTCTGATACTGTCTCATTTTATTGGTTATTTCTGATACTCTGTTTCAGAGACATTTTTATCTTTCATTTTGCCTTCTTTTGAATTGCCTATTTGTGAATGTCATCACTCTCATATCGGACATTTACTTTTTTCTGGACTTCTTATATAATTATTGTTGTACATACAGTCATGTTTTCATCAGTCTCCCTCCTCTTCCAAGTACTGGGAATCAAACCCAAGGCTGTGTGCATGCCAGGCAAGCACTAAATCATACCCACACCCCTTTAGTTTTATTTGACAATGTCTCAGCATATAGCCCAGATTGGTCTGGAATTTGCTATATAGCCCAAACTGGCCTCCAAATGGCGATCCTCACGCCTATGCCTCAGGGCTATTGGGATTACAGATGTACACCACCATATTCAGTCAGTCTTTTGGCTCTGGTTTTTCATTTTTGATGTTCTCCCACCACCACCAAATACCCTCAAGGTTTTAATCTTTATGTAACTCTGTTACCTTTAACATCAAACTTAGAAATCATTATTCTATCCAAAGATCGTAAAAAGTGTTGTTATTTTTTGGCACAGTAGTTTTAGTTTTAGCATCAAAGAACATGATGTCTGTTTGGTGGTATGGCTTGAAGCAGGTATACACACATAGGGAGATACACTGTCATCAAAGGAAGTATAGGATATGTGTTATAGTTTCCTTTCCTGTAATGACCAGACAGTTGTCATAACACTGAATTTCTCTTCTTGTCCCATTGAAGGTTGCGTGCAGCGCTCCATTCTTCTATCTGCTTGTGACTGCTCATAGACCTTTTGTGGCAGTGCTCAGTTCATTTCTACATCAGTTGCACACTATTTCAATTGTGACGGGCTTATGTTTCTTTGGAAACATCCACTGGACCGACTCTCCTTTTGGTTTTTGCTTTCTAACGTTTCTTAGCAAATGTTTCATCGAAGCGAATTTAAAATGTTACTGACTGATTTTTAGATCTAAGGATCCACAATTTGTACCTTTGTGATGTCAAACGATTTTGTTGTTCTACAGATTACTCACAGATCCTTTAAGAATGCTGATGTTTCCCATATTATTTTTGAAAGAAACTTATGAGTCTTAGCACCCAAATTAAGCTGCACTTAAAATAATGCAGTTGGTAAAGTACGGACAGTTTTAAACTCGGAGACATATAGGCTACATCTAAATAACATTCAAGATTCAGATAACATCCCATTACTTACAGAGGGCTCTGTTCTCTCTACAGCTTACCTTCCTGTCTTCCATTGAGAAGGGGATCATACTACTTCTTGGCATCCATAGCCCTTTATTACTGAGGGCACTGTGTGTTTAATGCTCTCACCACTTGGGCAGTTACCACACACCCCCCATATTCAGTGTCCTCAGGGGACAGTGTGCTGTCAGCCCACACCCTAGAGATATCTTCAGTCTTGTGATTCCATGATTTTATTTTGTTTGCCCTATTTAATTAGTCATACTTTTTATGGTAGAGTAGCGCTGATCTTATTGTGATACTCATTTGATTTTAAAGACTATAGCTTTCATAATTGACCAACGCCACGTTGTGGTGGTACAGGTTATGTAGAAATCTCTGCTTTTAAAGATTTCTGAGGAAAATGTTGAAGAACAAGGAAGATCATATAATAACCCTTCCCACACACCAAAACCAAATGATTGTATTTAGATTATAAAATTTCAAAAGCCAATATTAATGATGATGATGATAAGACAATAGCATTGCCAGCATTCTAATTCTTTTATGGATAACCAATAAGGAGATGGAAGCCATATTTTGTATGACCTAGAGATTTTGTAGGGTATTGTCTATTGATAGGGTGTCTATTGATGACTGTGGGAACAGCCAAGAGAAATTCAAGAGCAGAAACAGCAGAAATTAACATAGACCTTGGATGAGATATAAGGTTGTCTGTTCCCATCATTTTTCCCCATCTTATGCCCAAGGTATAACACTGTAGTTTGGGCTGCCTTGGGCATACGTGAAGCCCACACACAGGTTAGTCTTGTTAAGTGAAGTACACCATAGGTTAAGTCATTTGTACCCTCAAAAGACACTGAAGGCTGTTTCCCCAAAAGGACTGCACTGCTCCCATTAAACACATTATTTCCCACCATTCAGCTTGTCAGTCTGTTGCAGGGGTGGGAAAGGTGGGTTAAAAGAGGCAAATTAGTATCGACCATTAGCTAGAAAGGAAATAATAGCGAGGTGTCAGGGAAACAGAAAGAAACCTAGACTACGCCTACCCTGCCTTACAGAAGGCAGTACTTGTACTAAGTCAAACATAAGCAACAGGGAAGGACTAACTAAGCCCAGCACTGTGGCCATTTGTAAGTATAGTATTCTGTGACACTTGGTGCACTCAGTGTCACACAGTCATCTTACAACATTCCATCTGCACAGCTTTTTCATTCGATTCCCCAGCCCCCTCTCCTTAACACCTCAGCAACCATGAACCTTTCTGTGTCTGTGAATTTGACTATTCCAGATCCCTCAGGTGAATGGAAAGCATATGCTGTTTGGCTTACTTCACCATACATAACATTTTCAGGGTCATTCACTGAACAACTATCAATTTCAGTCTATTTTAAGACTAAAGACCATTTATTACCCTTCCCGATTGTGTGTGTTTGCCCATTTATCTCGATAGACATTTGAGGTTTTTCTATCTTTTGGTTATTATGACTAACGCAGCCAAAAAACATTGCAAGTGAGCCTCAGCTTCAATTATGGAGGGTGCATCTCTAGCGTGAAATTGTTATGTCTTATGGAAAGTTTGCTTAATTGATTTAGGAATTTTTCTAAGTGGCTATGCTCATTTATAGTTCCAAGAGAAATATACAAATATCCCAGTTTCTGTACTTCCTTGCTGATGCTTTGCTCATTTATTCCCTTGCTTGTAATCTAATGGTCATGAAACAGCATCTCCGGGTTTTGCTTTGTGTTTTCCTGGTGACCAGCACTCTTAAGTATCTTTTGATGCTATGTTTGGTCACTTGTATCTCATCACTAGAGAAGTGTCTGTTCATGTCTTGTATACACATTTCTTCAAATAGCAAAGACATTAGAAATATATATATATATATGAAATTATATGTCATTTATTGGGTACATTGTGTAATTTTAAAATTACACACTTTCAGTTTATATATCCCCTCTAACTTTAGCATTTCCTTGTAGTAAAGTCGTGGAAAGTCCCTTCTAGCCTTTTATAATATATGCTATATTACAGTTATTTATGATCATTAGACTGCACAATAGAACACTAGGAATTTTTAATCCTAATGAACTATAATTTAGCACACACTATTCAACCTTTCCCTCCCTGCTTCCTCCACACTTTCCCCAGCCTCTGCTAGCTACTGTTTTCAGCTTCTATTGGATCAACTATTTGTATTTCTGTGTGTGACTTGCTTCATGTAAAACAATGTCCTCCAGTTGTGTGTATAATTTTGCAGTGGCAGAAATGCCCTTCACTGTGGGTTTGCCCCCTGTTTTCTTCATTCATCAGCCAGCAAACACTTAGACATTGCTGTCTTGGACAGCGTGAGCAACGCTGCAGCCAGGGAGTGCAGACGTGTACACCGTGGAGGAGGATTGCTAGGACTCCACACTGCTTTCTATATTCTGTATTATTTCTAGCCCTACCAACAGTATGCAAGGCTTCCTTTCTTCCTGCAGCCTCGCTGCCAATACTTTTTAATCCTCTGTCTTTTGGGGAGCAGCCATTCTCACTGGAGTGATATAATGTCCCACTGTGAGTTTTGTTTGTATTTCATTGATGATTAGCATTTTTATATCCTCTAAGTTTTCTTCTGAGAAATGTCCATTGAGATCTATTGCAGATTTTTTAATTGAGCTGTTGTTGTTGTTGTTGTTGTTTAACTAGTGAGCTGGAATCCTTATACATTTTGAATATTAAGTCCTCACTAGTTCTATCCCGTTAGCTTTCCAATACAGTGACAAAATACCTGGAACAAATGATAAGGAGCAAAGGTTTCTTTGGCTCATTCTGGAGGTTTCTGACTGTGACTACTTGGTTCTGTTGTTTTGGCCAAGGTAGGATATTGGAAAAAGTTGCCTATCTCATGGTGGCCAGAAAGCAAAGAGAAGGAGAAATGAGGGCATTAGATTCCCAGCATCTGCCTCAAGCACTTTCCCTGGGAACTTGGCATCATCCCACGAGACCCATCCTCTCAATGACCCTGAACCTCCCAGAATCACTGGAGCAGCAGCAAACAATGATTTTTAATAAGGTGCCCTCTCTTAAACAGCCCAGATCCAAACCACAGCGTACAATTTGAAAACAGTTTCTCTGTGGGTTCTCTCCTCTGATTGTTTCCTTTCGTGTGCAGATACTTTTAATTTCGACATAATCCTATTTGCCTACTTTGAGTTTTTTCCTATGCTTTTTTTCCAAAATTCCTTGCCCATATCCAGTATCCTGGATACCCTGAAGCATCTCACTTATGCTTTCTTCTACTAGTTTCATAGTTTAGCTTCATATCTAAGTGTTTAATTCATTTTGAGTTTGTTTTATATAGAGAGAGGGATAGGGGTCCAGCTTCATTCTTCTGCACATTGATATCCCATTTTCCTAGCACCATTTATTAGATAGACAGTTCTGTCTCCCCTGGCTGTTCTCTGCTTTTGTCAACAGTTGGCTATAGATACATTGGATGAGCATTCATATGTATGGGTACAGGTGTGTGTATGTCATGGTACACACGTGGAGGTAAGAGGACAACCTTGGGCATTAGTTCTCGTCTTCTCCCTTGAGACAGGGTCTCCATAGTTGTTCACTGCTGTATATTAGGAAAGTAGCTAGCTCATTCCTCTACCTGGGAATCCTTTGTCTTTGCCTTCAACCTCACTGTAGGAGCACTAGGATTACAGATGCACACTGCTATCCCAACTTTATGTAAGTTGTAGGGTTCAACTTGGGTACTAGACTTATTCTTTTTTTCACAGTTTTGTTTCACTAGCCTACTGTATGTTTTCTTTTTTAATTTATTTTTAAATTTAAATTTAAATTAGAAGCAAGGTTGCTTCACATATCAATTCCAGGACCCTCTCCGTTTCCCTCCCCTCCTCCCATGCCCTCCCACCAACCCCTCCAATAACCCCTCATTTCCCCACGGAGGGTGAGGCCATAGTCTGTCATTTCATCCAGGGCAGGGCCTAGACCCTCCCCTGGGAGTCCAGGGTGAGAGTGCATCTCTCATTGTTGGATGGGTGCCCAAAGTCCATGTGTATATTCGGGATAAATACTGAGCTATTGCCCAAGGCTCAATAGGTTACCTAGGCCTCCTCACTGACACCCACATTCAGGGGTCTTGATCAGTCCCATGCTGGATTCCCAGGCATCAGCCTGGGATTCAAGAGCTAACCCTTGTCAGATCAGCTGTTTCTGGGGGTTAAACCAGCCCAGTCTTAATCCCTTTGGTCATTAGTCCTCCCTCTCTGTCACTGGATTCCTTGAGTTCAGCTCAGTGTTTAACTGTGAGAGTCTGCCTCTTCTACCATCAGCCACTGAATGAAGATTCTGTTTTCCAGACTCTCTGGCCATGGGATTGTAGGCTGGCACTCCCCAGATCTATGTCTAAAATCCATATATTAGAGAGTACATGCCATCCATGTTTCTATTTTTGAGACTTGGTTACCTCACTCAGGATGGTTTCCTTTTAGAGAGAAGAGAGCATGTGTGTGTGTGTGTGTGTGTGTGTGTGTGTGTGTGTGTGTGTGTGTGTGTGTATGCGTGCACACACACATGCATGCTGTGTGATTTTGTGTGTTGGGGAAGTTGCTTATTTTACTTGTTTTGAAATAAGGTCTCGTGTGTGCCAGTCTGATCTCCAACACAGTATGCACTCAAGGCTGGCCTTGAACTCTTGATCTTTCTCCATCAGCCTGCTCCTGTGTGTGGTGATTACAGGTCTACACCACCAAGCCTAACTTTTGCATGCTTGTATCATGCTGTTTTGATTTCTATATCTTTGTGATATACTTTGGATTCTGAGAGCACAGTGCTTCCTGCTTCTTGTTTTCATTAAAGATTGCTTTCCTTTGCCCACATTTGAACTGAGTTTTCACTGTTGTTCTAGTTTAGCTCTTTATATAGTTCAGAGGCCAATCCCCCATGGTGCGGGTTTGCAAGTATTTTCTCCATCCTGTGTGCTGCCTCTTCACTGTGTTGACTATGTTCTTTGACCCACAAAACTTCTTACCTTGGTGACATCCGATTGAGCTGCCTGCTCTTTTGTAGCCTGTGCTTCGGTGGCACATCTCAAATCGTTGCTAAAGCCACTCTCACACTGAAGGCTTAGCCAGGGAAAGTGCGATGGGAACCTAAGGGGCTCTGTGGGTGTACCTTCATGACATAGTGACCGGGGCTGCTGTGAACCTGGTCTTCCCACTGCCCCTACCGTCACTTCCTGAAGGTCGCCTAGACTGGTATGTGATATGCTTTTTCTTAAACAACTTGAGGCACCTGTCCTTTGAAGTGGTGTCAGCTGCAGATGAGACACCATGGTCACATGACATCTGTTTTTAGTTAGTGGAAAATGCTGTAATACTTCACTTATTTGCCTCCCTGCCAGGAAATCCACAACTTCACAGTTTCTTACAGGGGATAATTTGGCTTCTCTCCAATTAGTTTTTCTTTCTATTATTTAAATGCATTGCTATAAATCTTCATAACTTTAAATGGAGATAAACACAGTGGCATATTTGAAAACAGCATCCTGCATGCCAGTTGTTAGTCAAAATTCTTGCCAGCATTCCTACTGGACAGCCTGATGAATGTTCAATTAAAGCACCACCATCTGATGGCCATGCACAAAAATGGAACATTACGAGTCAATTAAGATGGCCAATATGGCTTCATTGGTAGTACTTTATCATAACTTTTCTCACCAGCAGCAATTATATTTGTTTCCTAAATTAAACAAACTATAAAGTGAGAGTACGACATTCATTCAAAAATGTTTCCAACTTACACCAATTAATTAATATCCTGAAATATTACTAAATTATCTGATCCTTCTTCCAGTATGGCTGCAATGCCTTGAAATTGGAAATAAGTGCTCTGAATATAGCCTGGAAGGCCTTTGAAAATTCTTTAGTGACCCTGTTCTATAAGACCGACATCTCTCATTCTAGAGTTTAATAGTCTGTTCCTTTGCCTAAACTTAAATGAAGGAAGACAGGAAGGAGTGCGGCAGGGTTGAGAACAAATCAATTGATAGTTCCTTTGTGCACCCAGCCCCGTGTGAGGGGTGAGCCTGGTTAATAGTCATCCTCTAAGGGTTTATGTGGTGCAGACTTGGTTCTCAGTGTGATGGTATTGTTTATAGGACTTTAAGAAATTAACTATAGGGCTGGAGTGACGTTTCATTACTTAAGAGCACTTTCTGGTCTTCAATTCCTATCACCCCAGTCTAGCAGTTCAACCACATGTAACTCTAGCTCTGGGGCATCTAATGTCTTCTGGCCACTTTGGGCACCCAAACACACATTGCGTTTACACACACACACACACACACACACACACACACACGCACGCACAGAAAAGAGCTCTGGTGGTGGAAGTTCTTGTCCTTGGAGACCTACCCTTGGGGAAATGTAGGAAGTACCCCCCAGTGTTCCTAGGCTTCTTCTCACATTTGCCCCTCTCATGTCGATGACCACTTAATGAAGTAACACAGTCGGGGTCTATTCGCCAGCTCTCTTACTGTGTTATTTGGACTTTCAACTTTCTAAGTTGTGAACTGAATCAATCTCTTTTCTTATAAGTTATAAGATTCAGGTAGTTGTCATAATAACAGAAAATTGATTAATACTGATGGGCAAGCTGGCCCTCTGAAGTTCCTGGAAAGCATCAAGTATGGTTTGAGTTGGCCAGTGTGCACTTAAATGGTTACAGTCCTAAGAACATAAACAGTGACTGCTGTTTGAGCACCTACTTTGTTGCAAGCTCTGTTGTAAGCACTAAGAGGTTACACACAGACCCACACCAAGCTCCTCAAATGTCTGTTCTTGGTGGAGCCAGATAACACGACTTTATCTGTGGTACATCCAACCAAAATTGGTGGTTGTCATGTTTTTGTGCTCTTTGCATACTAACAGGGATGTGCAACAGATGTCTGTAGGCTAAAGGCTGCTGTTTCTTTCTGGTTTTTTTTTTATTCTATCTAAAGTCTAACTTCCAAAGCAAAATGCTAAAATAGTCAAGTAAACACATGGTCACCCATCCATTCACCCATACATCAAGAGAGCCCTCTGGGGGTGGGTAATTCTGGCTGGCCATCCCACACTGCCATCTGGGACAAGCGCTGTGGGGCTGTGGCATCTGGGCAGTCTGTGCCTATGAAGGGGCATAAGACAGATTGAGAGAGACAGACAAAGATGCTGGCCAACCTGATGATGTGTGGTAAAGCCAAGATTGCCCTGTACTCAGAGTAACGGAAGAACTACTGTGCATGGAAAATCAAGCCCTGCTTGGTTTGGAACAGGTTTCTGAGCCTGGGACCCTAACCATCATCAGCTTAACAGTGGCGTTTCCTTTGCATTTGCTGCCTCGCCATCTTTTCTTACCACTGAAAAGGACTTCATCAAGAGAATCACACTCAGAGCAAGTCTAGACTCTATCTGGTTGGGCTAATTTCAGCAAACCGCTGTTTTGTCCAGAACACAGTTTGAGCATGTCTAGTTGTCAGGCTAAGATCCTAACTGAGGACCAAACTGAAGGATGCTTTCTGAGTGAGATATCAAGAGCATCTTTAGAGACTACGGTTAGAACAGGCATTGGTGATGGATAGTCTGCAGTGCATAGCAGTCCTCACCGACCAGGTGGAGATGGGGCGGGAAAGAGACATGATGATGACAAAATAGCTCTGACTCAGGTGTTAGCCGGTTTCCCGTTGCTATGACAAAACACCTGGAGGAATCAAGCCGGAGCGGGAAAGGTTGATTAGTGACTCATGGTTTCACAGGTTTCATTTTGAGGCATCTGGCTCATTGCTTTGGGACAGAGGTGAAGTGCTATATCACGGCCAATGAGAGAATGTGGAGGAGAGGGGTAGAGGGGGGAAAAGAAAGATGTGGGAGAGAGGTGGGGGGGTACCAGGGAGGGTACCAGCTCCCAAATCATAACACAGAGACTTGTTATTAGTTTTGAATGCTAAGCTGAGCTTAGGCACATTTCTGGCTCTTTTAAATTAGATTAATCTGTTTCTCTTTATCTACTTTTTGCCTCAAGGCTTTTTACTTTCTTTTTCTGTATATCTTACTTTCACTGTTTCTCATGCCTGCTGGCTTGCGCTGCCTGGATGACCCTGGAAGTCTCTGTCATTTTCTCCTCTCTTTCTTCTCTCATTTGTTTCTTCTCCTATTTATTCTCTTTGCCTGCCAGCCCACCTATCTATCCTCTCTCTGCCTAGCTATTGGCTGTTCAGCTCTTTATTCTACCAATCAGGTGCCTTAGGCAGGCAAGGTGAAACAAATGCAGCACATAATCAATTACATAATTAATCACACATACTTACATCATTAAGCAAATGCAGCATAGACAAATGTAACTCACCTTTACGCAGTTAATTTTCCACAGCATAAACAAATGTAAACCATCTTTGCCTATTTAAAATGATAATAGTTCACGAGACAGAGGGGGTAGGGGGAGAGGGGAGTATAATAAAAGTCACTAGAGCTATCCAAGGGTTAGCAAGATGGCTCAGAGAGTAAAGGTACTTTCTGTGCAAGCTTGGTGACCTGAGTTTGACCCTGGGAACCCATGTGTAGCAAGGAGAGAACTGTACCACATAAGTTATCCTCTGATCTCAAAACAAAATAAATAAAATGGAATTTTAAAATTAAAACTTAAAAAAAACTTTCCAAGGTGCCTGCTTTTTAGACTACTTCACCATCTGCCAGTGTAGATGTGAAACAGTACTAACCTAGGCTGAAACCATGTGAGCTGTGGAAAAAGAGTTGGCTCCCTCTGTCTTACATAGACTGTGCCTTTAGTCTCTGAACCATTGAGCCAAATGAACTCCCTGTTATTATTATGTCCCTTTCAGATAGTAGAAAGTTCGTTTTCTCTTCACTCTCAAGAAGGTAGGACCTCTAGGGCCTTGGCAAATATGGTCTAAAATTCCACCAAACTGTAACAAACATTGAGTCCCCTCCCCCCAGGAAAGCACTGTGGTTATTTGGAAATGAGTCCAACCATTTGTGTGCCAGCCATGGCCACTCAAAGTATCAGAAGCCCACACAAGGAACTAAATTAAATTCTAAAACTCCCATCTTAATGGAGCATGATGGGTTGAATTGTTTTATTTTTATTTTTATTTTTTTTGGTTTTTACCAGACAGGGTTTCTCTGTATTGTTTTGGAGGCTGTCAATCCAGCCCCGCCTCGAACTCACAGAGATCCGCCTGCCTCTGCCTCCCGGGTGCTGGGATTAAAGGCATGCACCACCACTACCCGGTGATGGGTTGAATTGTAAGTAACGGGGCATTCTTTGCAGCATAAACCATACATTAGAGACCCACCCTGAGGAAATCTTCAGGGACTACAGAGCAGGGCAAAAGAAAACACAAATGATGAGGAAGGAGTATCAGCTTCCCTGAACATATTTCTATAAACCATATGCTGCCTCACTGACTTGTGTGTAGTTTATAGTCCATCTGAAATTTGGGCATCTCCATGTGGTAGAGTGTCTAATTTTTCTTTTCCAAGTATTTAATACATTTTCTGATAGCATTTATTGCCCCTCTTTATTTTTTTAACAGTTAAATATTTATTTAGCGCAGGGGTGGGTCATAGGTGTTCATGGGTGCTCATGGGTGGTTCAGGGGTGGCTGAGGACAATTTTCAGGAGTCTGTAGTCTGTTCTCTTTTTACACCACATGGGTTTCGGGGATTGAACTCGGGCTGTTAGGCTCAGCAGCAAGTACCTTGCGCCCAGTGAGCCATTTTATGGGTCCTTCCCTTTAGATTTAAATCACCTTATTCATCACAGCCATGTATTAAGTGGATTGACTTCTAGACCGCATATTCTTGTTGACTGCTCTGTATGCCCTCTTCAATAACCATCTGAAATTAATGCCAATACTAAAGCTACATGATGTTACACATCACATAGTAAGTATAATGAGGATATATGTTACTTACTATATATTACAAATATATGACTTACTGATTGTGATTTCCTATGATTGTTTGCTAAATCCTTTCGCATATTTTCACTTTAATTTTAGAATTATCTTTATTAAAAAGTCTAGTAGCACCAGGCGTTGGTGGCACATGCCTTTATTCCCAGCACTCAGGAGGCAGAGGCAAGAGGATCTCTGTGAGTTTGAGGCTAGCCTGGTCAACAGAGTGAGTTCCAAGACAGCCTCCAAAACAATACAGAGAAACCCTGTCTCAAAAAAAACAAAAAAAAAATTCTAGTAGCATTTTAGTTAGGTTGATGTAAAGTTATATAATTGCAAAATAAAAAAGTGGGTCTTTTTAAAAAACAATTTTGAGTCTTCCCATTTTCTTTATCAACCCAAAGAAAAGCCATTAATTTTTCCTTTATATAGGTTTTAATGTCTGTTGTTTATAGTATTAAGTATTTTATAATCTTCTCATTGTTGCTATTTAAAAGGAGGATTTTTCCCTTTATATTTTCCTATAAATGTCATAGAGAACACTTTTTTTTGGTCTGAGTGTGTGTGTGTGTATACATGTGTGTATACATGTATGAATTTGTGTGTTCGTGTGTGTGCATGTGTGTGTGTGTGTGTATGTGTATGTGGGCGTGTGTGTCTTGGTACTGAGGACTGAACTCCATAAACTGCTGGCCTTGGATATGCTAAGCAAATGCCTTAGCACTGAGGGTTGTCTCCAGCCCCATTTCTGCACAATAATCTTGTATTTTGTTACTTTAGCAGACTTGTATCTCAGTGGTTGTAGTTCATCTAGTCAGCCTTTTGGTAATCTGTGTAAGTTATCTACATTGGTCTGCTTTAAAATTTGTGTCTTTAATTTATTTTTCTCTGAGTATTTTAGGACCTTCAATATATGGTGAATGTTACAGTATATGGTCAATGTTAGTGAGTAGAAATTCTTAATTCTGTGGGAACTTTCTGGTATTTTCCCTGTAAGAATGTTGGTTATGGGTTCTTGGTAAATACCATATATGTACACATGTAATATATATGTATATATATGCATTTTCTATTTATTTAGTGGTAAATGCATTTTTGCATCCTCTGAGGATAATTATGGTATACTTTTGTACTATTTTCAGGTTGAGTTTTACTGATGATCTAAGAAGTCACAACCATTATTTCTAGAGAAGTCCATGCTCACTTTTACCAGTGTCCACAGCTCTAATTTAAAAAGCATGCTAAAAGTCATTGGGGGAAGGGATACGTATACTGAATATGCCACACTGTTCAACACCATGACAGATAGTCTGGTTTCCTTTGACTCCATTGAAACTGAAGGTACAACTCACCCTGGTAGGTGCCCTTACACCATGACCCTGTACCTAGCAGGGAAAATACCCCGCGGTGAGACTGTAAGCCTGGGCTTAAGGGTCAGTTGAACTCTTCAGAGTTCTCACGTGACTGCAGCCCTGCCGGCGCACTATCTTCAGCAGCACATCTGCTGTAGCCTCCGTCTGTTGTTGGAGAAGGCTGCCGGCCTCTTCTCTGGGCATCCTGATTGTGCTAACTTCCTTCTGCAGCGTCAAGATAAGGAAAATTTCTTGATTAATCAAGTGCCTTTCTCTTGTCTCACAGTCATTTGATTATTAATGACATTTATCAGCATGGTGACTATGAGATCTTTTAATCTAATGATTGGTAAAATACTTTTCTTAAATATCAAATGAGTCCTTCATTGCTGGGATATATCTATAGGTTATATTGTTTTAACTTTTCCTACAGACACTGGAACTAAATGTATTTAGAAATGAAATAATGATGTTTACTTCCGAGCTGAACTACGAAAAAGATAGGCTTCTTCAATAGGATATTTTTAAAAATTAAACATTGGACATATCTTTTGCTTTTTACCTGCAAATACACGAATGATTAAAGGCAAGCTATGATGTAAAAATGGAAAACTATGAGAACAAAATGTCTGTTCATTCTTTATAACTTGGGGAGGGAAAAAAGCCTTCCTAAAACCCAGTCCCAGATCCAGAAGCCAGTAATAATTTGTTAAAAAACAAACAAACAAACAAACAGGAAGCAACATAAAACTGGGAGCAGAGACTCTAGAAACACGTCCAAAGCAAATGAGAAACTGGACTAGTACATTCTCGATTCGTAGCAGGATCAATACTCTCAAAGACCCTGATACAATACCTCAAAAGCTCTGAGAAATTGACGGGAGTTAGCAACCTGAAAAATGCTAATATAGCACCGGAGGGGAAACAAAGAGGTCCTGCCCTGGGCGATGTGTTCATCTTCACTCTTAGTAGGAAAAACACACATTGTGTTGCCCACTTGGAAGAGCTCCCCACAGCCTGGCTAGGGTCAGAGGGCTCCATGAAGGCATTGAGAGGAGGTTGGAGGAAATGGCAATTTGCCTCCTACTTCTGAATTTCCCCCCATAAATGTATCTACTTATGTATGAAATGCTATACTTTCAAGACTAGTATGTTACTGCTAATTATTTTAAAGGTGGATGGGGTAGAGAGAATTCAGATGTCCATCAAAGAGAACTGTTAAAATGTAGTTAAGTCCAGAAAATGGAATAGAAAGCCATTATGAAAAGAAGTTAAAACCTTTCTTTGTATTGGCTTAGAAAGAGCTTCAACGTCGTTGTGAAAAAAAAAAAAAAACCAGGGTGAAAATGCAGGGTACAGCATTAGTCTTCTAATGCTGTTGATAGGGAGTAATGGTTGCAACCACAGTGGCTTCTGTGATCTGGAGACCTACCACTCTCTGGAATTAGGTCCAAATCATTTTCAAATACCATCAAAAATGTATTGATCAATCTTGTCCACTTTCCAAACCATATACCCATTAGTTAAAAAAAAAATCCCGGAATAAATATTGCCTTGGGTAGACTCAAAATTACTACGTTAGCTGCATTTTTCATTGCTTTGACAAAATTCCTGGCAGAAGGAACTTAAGGGGGAGAAGAGTTCATTTTAGCCCACAGTTCAGAGGTGTCGAGGAACGGCAGCCAGGGAACTCTGCAGTGGCAGGAACTTGCAATGGAACTCATTCACATCACATCTTGAGTGATCAGGACACATGAAACAAGAGCAGATATTACCTTTGTGACCTGTCCCACCCTTCCCCCAGGGTCCCACTTAGACTAGCTAAGTCACACATTTCAATGGTCTCACCGTCTCTTAAAACAGCACCACCACCTGGGGAGTGGGTATTCCAACACACAAGTAGGGATATTTTACTTCCAACTCGAGCCTCCGTCGTTTATACGTGCCCCATCATGAATGCGGTTTAGGCTGTGAAGAAATGAATAAGCACCACCTAGCAAGTCCAAGGAAACAGACCACAACTGCTGGCATTTTGAGGCCTCTTCCCAGAAAGAAGTTTACAAAAATAAAAAGAGTATCAAAAGTCTAGCTCCCCAGTGACAAACTTAAGCCTCGTCTGCTTACTTCAGAATTAAGACTAAGACAGCCAATGCATGCAAGACCTGGGCAATACTAAAGAAACGAAGAGAGCATTTTATTTCTGTTTAACAAACAAATATAGACCTATGAAACGCAGGTTTGTGGGCATTGTTATATATGGCCAGGCACCAGCTGCTTGGTGACAAAGGAAACTCAATGAGGAAAAAAACACGACACCTCGGACAATACGAAAACACATGACATTTGCTGTTTATAAAATCTTTTTTACTTGCGCAAATATTTCTGAGCCATGGTCTCCCAGGCTCACACACTGAGCTGTTTTTTCCTAAAGTCGTGTTTCATTTGCACAAACTAACCACATTTTCATCTGAGATTCTCCATATGACTAGTGAAGCATAACTCTGAGGTTATGATTTAGGGGAATATCTGTGGCCGTAGAGGGCATGGTGCTGGCTGGGTCCATTCCTACCACGAGTATAAATGTGCTCTTGTGTAACTGCTAACCAGCTTAGCCCCACCCCCTTCCTTCCTTTTTTCGGGGGTGGTGGTGATGTTTTGAGACAAGCTCCTGTTGTGTAGGGCTGCCTACCTGGGAATTTACTATGTAGACCAGGCTAGCCTTAAAACTCATGGCAATCCTCTCTCGCCTCTGCCTCCTGAGTGTTAGGGTTATAGGCATCTGCCACCATGCTTCTCGACTGTTCCTTTACTTTTTTATGAGCAGGGCAAGGAGTGCATATATGTGTGCAGGCATAAGTATGTTTGGAGGGAGCAATGCACACTGTGTGTGTGTGTGTGTGTGTGTGTGTGTGTGTGTGTGTGCCTGAATGCATGTTTGCTCACATGTGTTTAAAGGTCAGAGGCCAGTCTGAGGGGTCACACTAAAGAACTGTCCACATTTTTTTTTTAGAGACAAGATCTCTCTCTCTTTTTCTTTCTTTTTTTTTTTTTTTTTTTTTTTTTTTTGAGGCATGGTTTTTCTGTGGTTTTGGAGTCTGTCCTGGAACTCGTTCTGTAGACTAGGCTGGCCTCGAACTCACAGAGATCCGCCTGCCTCTGCCTCCCGAGTGCTGGGATTAAAGGAGTGCACCACCAACGCCTGGCCTAGAGACAAGAGCTCTTAATGGCCCAGAACTTGTCAAATAGGCTAAGCTAGCTGTCACCAAGCTTCAAAGGTCTGCCTGTCTCTCCCCCTCCAGCAGTGTCACTACACGTGTATGCCCCATGCCTGACTTTCTAAAACATAGGTCCTAGGAATCAATGTCAAGTCCCTGTGCTTGCCAGACAAACATTTTTCCAACTGAACTATCTCCCCAGACCTGCTTTTCCTCTTTTAATTTATGTTTTAAGATCATTTATTTAACTATAATCATATGAAAAGTCATGTGTTTTTAAAACATTCATTGTATTTACATCATTAATTTAAAAAATGTTTTTTTACACTGGCTCATTGGTTTATGCTCCCAACCCATGAACCATGTCCATGTTTATTAAATCCTTGTAATAGTTCAGCCTGGAATGTCCTCCACAGGCTTGTCTTTCAAATATGTGGTCCCCAGTTGGCCACACTATTTTTAGAGTTTTTGCTTTTGGATGTAGGAGCTAACTGGAAGAAATGAAATGCAAACGCTTGTATTAATGTTGTAAAGTATTTCCATTGTTCTGGAAAGAATAAGATGGACAAATATGTGTGAACTGCAAAGCACAAATTGTGCAGTTTAGGAAATCCTGTCTCAGAAGGCAGTGGTCGTACATTTACCTGTAGTGCCAGCTGTGCACAAAAGGAAGGCAAGTGGCAATATCCGTGCCTGTGATTGTAAACTTGAATTCTTTCTTTACCTGGAATAACATTCAATAGGGAATTTAAAAGGCCCCCAAAAGAAAAGAAAATGCCATATGTTTAGCACCTTTTGTAACACTTTCTTTGCCTGCTTTTTGAACAAGGAGTCCTACTGCCTTCTCATTTGGCACTGGGCCTCATGAATTGTGTCACATTTTAAATAACGATATAATAGCATCCTTTGATGCCTGAAAGGTTCAATATCTATCTGAATACAAAACGGATAGAAATACGATATAGAGGTGTAAGGATTAACAGATGGTGATGATAAAGATAGATGATGGTAATGGATAGATAGATGATAGATAGATGGATATTTGATAGATATGTAGATAGATGATGATAGATAGTTTTATAGATAGATCCATAGATACACAGATAGACAGACACCGTTCATTCACTTTGCTAAAGTAGTCCCTGGGAAAGCATATCTGAACTGCACTTTGTACATCATTCTCTTATAATTTGTCTTTACAATATTGTAGTCGTTTGGACTAGGAGGGTTACGTGTTTTTCAGTACAGCACCAGTGCTGGGCTTTGGGGGCTCTGGGGACATTTTATCACGTGCTCACAGGGTGCTCCATGACCTTTAAGGAAAGATCAGGTGGTTCCTCTGTTCTTCACACCTGGGAAGGAAAGACCTGCTTATGAAATGTAACAAATGTTTCCTGGGTTCAAGCCAATTTATTTTTGATCTTCATTTGATCTTTATTTTGACTAATCCTTTTCTCTTTGTGCGATTTCCTTTTGTTGATATGCCAAAATTCTGCCAGCATGTTTCCTTTCTCAAAGGGAAAAAAATACCCTTGTTTCTGTTCAGTTTAATTTAGCATCCAGTCCTATTTGCCAAGAGTAAATTAAATTCCCTGTGCCCCAGAACCAACCCCTAGTCAGGTCAGAAGCATATCTTGTAAGTGTCTTGACAATGGCTCACCTATGTGCATTGTGCCTTTAGCTTTTAAGAGTCTATGTTGGCCTTGATAGGTGTGCTTGATAGGAGAAAGACAGAATTTTCTTCCCAGTCACCCATTCTCACAAACAAGAGGTTGTTATGGATGACCTCATAGTTGATACCACTGTGATCAACTGCCCAGATAACAGGCAACTTTACTTTGGATGCCTTTGGACCTCATTCAGGAGCATAGCACAGGGTTTGGTTGGTTTACTGTCCGCCCACCTGGCATTATAGGAATTTGTGCACTCTGCTAGGTGAAGGTGCACCACTAGCAAGTTCAAGGTCTACAGAGTTTTACTGAAGTGTAAAAGGAATCCTTTGCAAATGCGATTCTCCTCAGAGGCTCGGCAGGACAAGCTGATGTGCCAAAGAGCACTGTCAGCTCAGCACTTTCAGAGTGCAAGCTTTGCTTCCAAAAACCTTCCTGTGAGCCTGAGTTTGCAAGAGGTTCTTATCTCCTGAGTTTCACTTTGAGTGTCAAGTTCAAACAGAACCAAAAAGAAACTCAAAGCAAGCTTGCTTTGGACTTTTGAGTTTCACCTGGCTTCTACCTGAAAGAACTACCAGTATTCTCTTGAAACAGTGCCCAGGTTCACATACAACTCAACTCAAATCCTCCAGCTGTGAACTTTTTCTGTTTGTTTGTTTGTTTGTTTTTGTCTTTAGTTATCTAAGGATGACCTTCCAAGGGACCAACAAGAGGGCTGTTAGGACCTGGTTGGTGAATAACCTATGTCATTCTTGGAAGGTATAAGTTGTCTCCGGGAAACTCACAAATCACAGCAAATTGATCACAAGAGAACAGTTATCTCTGCTTTGTATAATTCATTTTAATTTAAAAGATAATTACATCATCCCCCCTATAATTACCATCATGTCCCACCACCCCCTTTCTCAAAATCATGGCTGCTTTTTCTTTAATTATATATACATATATATATATACATATACATGTTTTGCACTATATATATACACACACACACACATATATATATATATGAATAGATGAAGAGTCCATTTAGTGTTACTTGTATGTATATGTTTTAGGGCTGAACGCTTAGTGTGGGTAATCAATTTGAGGTTCATCCCAAAGAAAGACTGATTCTACTTTCTCGGCCGTTATTAATCACCTATAGCTCTTTATCTGGGGGTGGGGCTATGTGATACTTCCTCCATTTTGTTGACATGTCAGCTGGTCTCAACAAGATGGTTGCTCAGGCCTTGTTTCGGCAGCCATCTTGTTGAGACTTCATGAGTGTAGCTTTCCTACCATGTTGAAGATACAATCTCACCAAGACAGGGTTTCATCATGTGACTCTGCTGGTCATGGACTCACTATACAGACCAGACTTGCCTCTGCCTCAAAGAGATCCATCTACCTGCTTTCCAGCAGTGTATGTTCTACATAGAGAACTGCCTTGTATAATTTTCACCTCTCTATACCCATGATCCAAGCTCATGGATGAGAAGCCAAGGGGTTAGAGGACTCTTATTACCTGCTATTTTAACCTCACTGTTACATAAAATGAATTCCACAAGTTCGGGATCCTTATTGAGCATTTGCTAAAGAGTGACCCTGGGAAACTACACATTTCTCCTGGTAAACAGTTGAGATAATCCAGTATCTTTGCCCAACACAATGGGTAGGCACAGTCTGTCACATTAGACAAACTTCCACTTTTTCTAGTGGAGATAAAACTGTATGTCTTCTTTTCTTCAGCTCTTAGGCAGTTTCTGCAGGTCTCTTCTCCATCTTGTCTCTCCACCCTCTCCTCTCACCACAAAACCCTACTTGTGTTTTCTGATAATCCGCATCCATGCTCTGGTCTCTAACCACCCACCGTCTTCACCTTCCAGTCACTTCACCCCATGCTCTGTACTGCCTGCCTTTCTGTGCTCCACCCCACGCAGAAGCTCCCTCCCTGGCTTTTCCATTGTCTTCCTGCTACTCCCTCTCTGCAAGAATGACAGAATGAATCTCACACTCCATTCTCTTACCCTGTGCCTGGGTCAAGCTGCACTTTCTTAGTCCTGTGGCCTTTGCTCTCCAAGACGGTGTTCTGAGCCTCTCTCATAAGAGATGGTTATAATGCTGTCTTCAAGACCTTAGAGAAAACACTTCAGCAACTGTGGATGACAGAGTTGTTCTAGTCCATCAACTCAGATGCAAACAGTGTGTGTGTGTGTGTGTGTGTGTGTGTGTGTGTGTGTGTGCGCGTGTGACATATAATATGGTAGGAGGGAAACAGGTTGGGCATCAACAGAATGTATGAATAGCATATCTGATGCTATGAACTTGGATAGAAAAGTTGTCTTAGCAACCTCTTGGAGCTTGGCTCTCTCATCAGTGATAGAAAATCATATCTGCCAAAATGTTAAAGGAATAAATGAAACAATGATCATCATAGGAGTAGTTTGTGTTGATTCTTTATACAAGAACTCATTAATATCCTGTTTATCATATTATAAGCTTAAAGCAAGAAAGTTTGGTGGGAAATTCATAAACTTCTCAGTTTTAGCCTATTCAGTTGCATAGTATGACTAAGGATGCATTGTCTTTACATCAAAGTACAAAGGACACTGGACTCAAAGAGATCTCATTGTTTCCTTTGGGACTGGACAATCTAAAATGTTCATTGTGCTTGACCCAAAGTGATTATTACAAACCACTTATGAAGTAAATGAGTGTTACTATCAATAATATACTCATTATTCACATCTAGATATTACTTATTTGCTTATATACAAATATACATGTTTTTAACTATTAGCCAAGAGGAAAAATAATTTAAAACAAAATACTATAAATAATAGCAAACATTTAATTTGTTACAAACAACTTAGAAATGTTGAAATGAAAAGACCGTAACTCAGTTTAGGACTGAAGTCAGAGGCATACAGCACTGTGAGTTGTGTCTCACTGAGTCCGTTGGAAAGCTATTCTCTCTAATTATCAAGGATCTTATAGTCTTTTCCACTTTGGTATATACAGCTTTAAAGGTTATTTGTTGTGAATGTGTGCACTTGGAGATAAGGCAGATTATTCCTGGAACGTACGGTATCTTTCATGTCTTTTTGGTAAACACATACTTTGGCCAAATGATAACTTGGAAAATGTACATATTACAAAATTTTTACTAGTATTAAACTCCTATTAAGTATTAAAGTCTTAGCTGAGGCTTCAGACTTAGAAAATGATCACATTGAAAACAAAGGACTTTGTCAATCATCTAGTTTGCTTTTGTTTAATTTTCTACGGGAATTATATTTATTTTTTTTTTAGTTCTAGGGACCAAATCTCAGGTATCTCACAAGCTAAGCATATATTTTATAATGGCACTATGCCTGTAGTGCAAAGGCCATTATGTTAAGAAGCAACAAAGAGGGAGCTGGGATCGACATGTGAAACAAACTTGTTTCTAACTTAAATTAAAAAAAGGAAGAGAGGGCTGGAGAGATGGCTCAGAGGTTAAGAGCACTGACTGCTCTTCCAAAGGTCCTGAGTTCAATTCCCAGCAACCACATGGTGGCTCACAACCATCTATAATGAGACCTGATGCCCTCTTCGGGCCTGCAGACATAGATGCAAGCAGAATACTGTAAGTATAATAAATTAATTAATTAATTAAAAAAAGGAAGAGAAAAATAAAAAGAGCAGCGAAGTTAGGTAACCAATTTGTGGTAGCATATGGATTCTACATGGCTGTAAAAGGCCTATTAGTTTTAAATTCGCATGAAAAGTCATTATCTAGTATCATTAGAAGGGAACTAGAGAGATGCCTAACACTATTTGCTTTGTTAGATGGATAGAACGTACAAAGTTGCCAAAAGAAAAGTTAATACATTTTAAAAGTTCTGTTAAGCTTCCTTCGACTGCCAAATACAAAGCTTGATAAATTTTTATTGAACGGATTAATCTGATTAACAGCGGAATTACTCATCCACGGAGGCAAGCCTGGCCTAGCAAAGGCAGGGAAGGAGTGACCTAGCGAAACGGCTATGGCTTCCTAAGCATGTTGGACAGGCACAGTGTAGGGCTCTCCAGAGGCAGAGCGACCCAGGAGGCTCAAGCAGAGTAAGTTGGAATCTCGTGGAGTGATCTAAGAGAATCAAAAACCACAAGCAGATGCAAAGTGTAAGTCGGTAAGCAAGGGAACAGGACTGTAAAGCGAAATAAGTCAAGAGTTCAGAGCTCCGCTGGAAGCAAACTATGGAGGCAGGTAAACAACCAGGCGGAAAGGTGCCCTGGTCAGGGTTTGAGCCCCGGGCTCTTCGTTGTAGAGTAATGGTTTACACAAGTACTCCTTGACTTGCAGTCACATCTCAGTAAATCCACCTTAAGCTGGAGAGTTCATAAGTCAAAAACACATTTAACCCACTCACAATTCTAGGTGAGTGATTAAAAAAAAAAAAGAAATCAAAATCCAAAATCTGACTTATGGTTCCAACTGAAGGCTTCCACCCCATTCTAAAAATCTAAACGTCACGAGTCAGTCATCACAAAGTGGCTGCTGTCTGTGTTTCGGAGTTACAAGCGCTCATAAAACGTCCTGACAGAAAGCAATGATGAAGGACCGAGGTCAAGGCGCAATGGAGAGAAGATCTGAAAACGTGGAGGAAGACAGTGTGGCGGAAAGGGAAGGGACATTGGAGAGCAAATGGGGAAAAGAAGACAAGGGTGTGAAACAGGCCAGGAGGAGCCTCCCCAAGGGCTGGCTAGCCATCTTTGAAGTTTTATGGCTTTGGCACCGAAATGGCTTCAGTCTCGCAAGATAGCTCAGAAATAAATAGGGGTGTTTCATTATAACCACAAATCTGTGAGAGTGAAATTCAAAGAAAAAAGAAAATGAAAATAGTGTGTTTTGTTTTAAAAAGTTTGTCCTGAGGTCATTACCCAGGCATGATTCTCTTTACCCAGCAAGGAAAGTTAGGGGTACCCCTATCATGAGTCAAAATATTTTTCTTGTGGATTTCTTTGTTTTTGAGCATCTTATTTCTTGGTTTGTTAAAAAAACATATTAATGTCAGGTGACATAACCGATGGAAATTAAGTTGATGTCATTGCCACAAAATAAGGCTAGGGAATATTTGATGGTCACTGTTAAAATTTTCATCTTTGTTGTTAATGCATTACTAATGAAAGTCAATTTCAATAAATGCTTTTATGCTGTTACTGAATCTTATTTGGCTGCAGACTTAAACTCAGTTCTCATTACTTTTCCTGATATCACCTGGAATGTGTACTTGATGGAAATATACTTTATTTCTATAACACATAGTGAATGTAGAGACACACACCTAAGAAGGCCTGGAATGATATAAATGGACTCACCAGGGAATTAATAAAAAATAATCATGGCAAAGTTCAACAACAAGAACAATGGTCCTCCATAACACAGTTCTTGGTACCCCTGTCTAAATGCTATCCTGATTGTATCATTTCTACAGGCCATGAGAGATCCTATTAATAATTATGATGCCAATTAAAGCAGTACTTTGTGTTTACTAAGCATTTGCGGTAGTCTAGAAGCTATTCAAAAATCTTAGCAAACTGGTGGAGTCAATCTTGAGAACAATTCTAAGTGATGCCTACAATCCTTCCCAGATAAGGCACTGGTAAGCCTAGAATAGTCCATGGGAATTAAAAATTCATATATAGGCTGGGCATGATGGCACACACCTTTAATCCCAGCACTCAGGAGGTACAGGCAAGCAGATCTCTGTGAGTTCAAGGTCAGCCTGGTCTACAGAGCAAGTTCCAAAGCGACACAGAGAAACCCTGTCTCGAAAAACTAAAAAAGAAAGAAAACAAATTCTATTGCTATTGCTGTGTTTCTAAGTCATTCTGCATTCATAATCAATAGTTTCAAAGGCAGCCAGGCGTTGTGGGTGGTGTACACCTTTAATCCCAGCACTCGGGAGGCAGAGGCAGGCAGATTTCTGCGAGTTCAAAGCTAGCCTGGTCTACAGAGCGAGCTCCAGGACAGCCTCCAAAGCGATACAGAGAAACCATATCTCAAAAAGCAAGAAAAAAAAAGAATTTCAAAGGCATCATGATGTATCATAAATGAATCAGTATTGTACATTGCTATTCATCTGCACTGTGTTAGACACTGTACTCTAGTAGCTGCAGCAACAAAAACCCATGTGATGTTCTTAGTCCATCAGGGGCTTATAATCCAACTGGTGCTAAATAGGTACTCAAAGGAGTTCTTTGCTATTGAGGTGCAGGAGAATGCCATTGTGGATTTGTGGTGATTATAGTAACATTATAAGAAGGGTATGTGGGGAAGGTTCATTTGGTATTTGAATATGTTTCCTGACTGAGTTGATGGCAATATCATGTACCAGTTCACTCAGACAGTAGTCATTCTCCAAATTCTGCTAACATAAGAGACAAAGAGAGCCCCACCAAGCCCTTTCTGGTCAGATCTGCCCTGTCTCCTGTAGACTAGGACCATTGCTCCCTTACCCTGCTACCACACATCATTCCCTATTCACTGAAATCGCTTCCTAACCTACTTAATGTCTTTGAACCATTCAAATCAAACTAACTGCCCACTATCTCCCTGAAGTTCATATCTGACCTTGCATCCACAAATGTTTATTTAAGGGTTACTCTCTATGAGATAGAGTTCAAATGTTGTTGAGAAAAAGCAAACATAGTCTATAATTATCATAGAGAGATTGTAGTGACAATCAAATTATTCTTATAATCAATACTGACTTTGGGTAATGCCAAATATAAATTGAACACAGCCTCAGTTTACTCATAATTGAATGATGTAAGATATTTCACAATGTTGTTAGAAGGATCAAATAAGGTTACCTACCGTTCTACGTCTGCAGAAGCACAGAAATCACTGGAAAGTCATTGGTAAGGGGTAAGAGAGATTAACAATATAGGAATGGATAAACTCTGCAGAAGAGTTAGCCAGAGGAAAATATGGGGGAGCCTGATGCTGGTGACTGGGAAGAAGGAAGAGAAGCCATAAAGGAGACAGAATGTATTGGAGAAAGGACAGAACAAAGGGACACCACTGTTACTTTACAGTCAGGAAAGTTTGTGTCTCCATCCCTTAGTAATTGTTCTTCTCAATAGTCCTGTACATAATATCAAATGACTTTGTGGGAAAGATTTACAAATTACCTTTGTTTTACTTTTAGGTATACACTTTCACACCGCCAATAATAGTCCCCAGGTGTTAATGGGAAGGACAAAGATGTAAATGCCATCAATTACTTTGAGAGATAATTACCCATAGCTGGTCTACCAAGTCTTCTGATGTGGTTTCAATGTGACATGCCCCCCATAGCCTCGTGTTTTGAACCTCAGGTCTCAAGTGTGGCTTTGTCTTGGGAGATTACGGGATCTTTAGAATACAGAGCCTCACTGAAGGAAGTGGGTCACTGGGAGCAGGCCCTGAGGTTTTACAGCCTAGTCCCACTTCCTGTCAACTCTTTGCTTTCTGACCGTGAATGAATTGTGACTAGCGACCTGCTACACCAGGGCCCTGAAGCCATGCCATCCCTGACATGATGGACTGTATCTCTTCATACACCTCCAGTCAAAATAAATCCTTCTTCCCCTTCCCTCCTTTCCTCTCTCTCTTTTCCTCAGTACCTCCATCCTCCTTTCCTTCCTTAAGTTGCTTTTGTTGGATTTTTCTTTGGTTGTTTTGGGAGTCAGGTACTGGATTGCTACAACAAGGAAAGTATTTGGTACATTTTGCTGGCAGGTACTTTGACTCAACTCAGACAGAGTAAGGAGAAAGCCAGGCTGAATGAAGGAAATCTGTGAGTTTTCTGAAGAATATTTTAATAGAGTTCTATCTGTTTTGTATCTATCTGACGACACCTTATTAGGCCCAAAGGAGTATCAATTAGCAAACAGGTCCTTCCCAAAGATGCTTTCAAAAATACCAAGAAGCATTTTATTAATATGCAGACTGGATTACATAAGGAGGTGACAATCACATGGTCAACTGTACCACGTCAGTCATATCACCCTGCTGACTTTTATTACAATGACTGCCTACTGGATTCACTGAGCAGGAATATTCCAAAGACAGTCATTATCACGGTCTCATCTGAACCTTATTCTAAGGCAGCAGGGAAATCTCAGAAACGTTACTATCAACATCCTCCAGATTTGTCGCTCTAAGAATGTATCCTAACTTCAATTCCAAAATTGGCCAACTAAGGCATTGGAATTCTACCATACCTAGTGTTCAAGCTGTCTCAACAATAGTCTTCCATAGCACATTTGAACTGCTTCTCTGTAGTTCAAGTTATCCATGACTGACAAGTAAGTATGTTTGATTTTATGAATGATTTCTCTTGTAGTAAACACAATATCTTCCCAGAGGCGTAATCTGATGCCTTTACCTCATCCTTCACCCCTCCTTGTCAGGACACGTCTGAAGTACTGCCATCAGTTCTAAATACCCATTTTTAGGAGAAATTATAATGAAATGAAATCCTATTTGCAAAGACTAAAACTTGAAGCCATTTCATATGAGGGACAATTGGAAAATTTGGTCGGTTGGGCCTAGAGAACAAATTATGTAGAAGGCAAAGGAATATTCTCACCTAGCTGAAGGACAGAGATGAGTGTAAAGTCCACTGACCTTGTTACTTGGCCTCAGAGAAGAGAAATGGGGATCTAGGCTTCATGGACAGACACTGTTATTCAAAAGGCCCTGTGCTGAGGAAGGCAGAGAACCCTGCGTTCCCTCAGGAACCACGGGTAACTGGTTGCAGCTACAGAGCACACTTGTGAACTCTGCTGCCTCGATCAAACAAGGCCTAATATTACTGGAAGGTAGAGTTCACCTTGATATGCAAAAGAAGACCTTTCAAATGACTCTGAGGTAGGAAGATCTAATGCATATTGCTGAGGTCCAGTCAGGCCCTGGATGACTACAACTGAGATGCCATAGACACGGCTATTCAATAGCCAAGGCTGTTCCACGTGCGTGGTTACTTCCTATTTGGTCTACAAGAGCTAGTTCCAGCACAGCCTCCAAAGCTGTACAGAGAAACCCTGTATTGGGGAAGAAAACAAAACCTCTGTCCATCTAGAGATTCAGAAAGTGACAAGTCAATTACCTTTTCCCAGAAAATCCCTAAACTATCTTAAACAGTGATTATACCGGAAACACTCTAATACTTTTTGATCACGCATTCTTTTTGCTATCTTGTGAACTCTCAGATGTGTGAGTAGTTTGACATGTGTTGACCAAAGAGGATAAGAAACCATAAATGACACAAAGATCTGCAATAAAGAGGTGAGATTGTGGTGGCCCGAGGGAGGGGCTGGGGCCTCCACACAAGTTCCCGGGAGAGGGTTGCTGAGAAACGAAGAGACTAGAACTGACGTAAAAAGTCTCTCTTCAAAAGTGTGCCACTGCTTTTTGTTAATCCACATTCAGTAGCCAGCATTACGTTTACTTTAGGCAAAAGTTCAAAGTCACACTTACATTGTGAAAAAGAAACAGGAAGAGAGATAACACCTTTTCATATCCTGGGTGAGCCAGTTTTTGACATTGACAGGGAACAAGCTAATTCATAATAGGTCAGTTGTGATGGGAAGCCAATACTGAGACATTAGTTCCACTTGTGGTTTGGCTATATGAACTGCCAGGCTGAAGAGTGTGAGAACAGAAGGTGGGGCCCCAGCTCACATATTTCCTTCCCTAACACAAAATGTCTTTATCTGTAGGCGTAACACTCACATTTGAAAAGGAGGGATAAAGTTCAAGGGTCTGTGTGTGTCTCTTCATGAGGGGTCTGTGTGTGTCTCTTCATCTGGGGTCTGTGTTGTGTGTGTCTCTTCATCTGGGGTCTGTGTGTGTCTCTTCATCTGGGGTCTATGTTGTGTGTGTCTCTTCATCTGGGGTCTGTGTGTGTCTCTTCATCTGGGGTCTATGTTGTGTGTGTCTCTTCATCTGGGGTCTGTGTGTGTCTCTTCATCTGGGGTCTGTGTTGTGTGTGTCTCTTCATCTGGGGTCTGTGTGTGTCTCTTCATCTAGGGTCTGTGTGTGTCTCTTCATCTGGGGTCTGTGTGTGTCTCTTCAGCTGGGCATGAGGGAGGACTGGGGCATGAGGGAGCAAAGTTGTCATCAGGACTTTCTAAGAGTTAACATTCAAATTAAGCTTCAAATGACCAGAAGAAAATCTCAAAGTCAGGTATGACGCACAGGGATCAGGCAGGGTGAAAAATGAATTCATGCGTCAAACACAAAAGATTATGCTCCTGGCAGAAGAGCAGCTAGTTTGTAAAGCTGTGTGTGTTCAGAAGAACCCATGCTGTAACAGTGTGGCTCACAATATTTCCAAGACTATAAAGTAAATCATTAGTGTCCTCATGACAGCACGAGAGGCCACTGGACCTGAGCGTTGGCTGGACACATTGTACATTCTGGCTAAGGATATCGCCCACAACCAGACCTATGGCCAGGTTATGCTGCCACGGGTTGAGAAAAAAGAAAAAGAAAGGGCTAGCAGATTAATTGCTTGCCCCTTCTCCACCCAGACAGTCCATGTTTAGATATGTTGAGGTAGCCTCTTAGAAAGACCTTTGTGAGACCGTGTGTGGTGGTTAATTCTCATTGTTAACTTGCCTAGATTTACAAGCATGCAGGAGACTGACTGGTCAGACACACATCAGGGTGCCAGAGAGGACTAACTGGAGGGAAATACCCATTGTGAGCGTGGGTGGCACCATCCCGTGGGCTGAGCAGGGATGGAATAAAAGCAGGGAAAGGAGAACGCTAGCTGAACACCAGCATTTCCTTTGCCGTGCTTTCTGGCTGTACGTGAACTGTTTGCCTCTGCCATACTTTCACCACCGCGATGTAGCAAACGTTCTGAATCCATGGGCCAAAATAAACCTTTCCCCTGCGTAGTTACCACACCCGATGATCAAGGAAACAGGTAGCACAAAGATGATCCACTTTCTCTTGTGTTCATCGGGTTCTAAGGGTTACTTCCCAACTCAAGGTCACACAGACAGCCCTAGTTAAATTCTGTGGGGCACTGCCAAAACTAAAACTTGAAAATAAGGGAAAGAGATGGGGGATGGGATTGGTGGGAGTGGGAGAGAAACTGGAGAGGGTGGGGATGGGAGTCATGGGAACACATCATGTGCACATGTACTTTTGCAAAAGAACACGATAGACCAATGAAAACACAAGCAGAGAAAGGAAGATGGTTCTGCGGATGCAATTACAGGAGTGATGAGCTGATTACTCAGAGTGTAGTCGCCTTTTCTTCCCATCTCTCAAAAGTGGCCATGAAGCACGTTTTTATGGCCTCTAGTCAATGGTGTTGGACTTCCTCTGTTGGAGGCCAAGCAGTTCCCTAGTCACCAGCAGCAGGGTTCTTCACTCATCCAACATTGGTTCCACACTGAGTCAGAAGGCCAAGCTGCCAGAGATGGAGCGATATAAACACAGCAGTATAGGGAGCTGGGGCCAGGATGCACTTGCCTTAGGTACCAGGTGAAGAGGGGTGCCCCTAGACTGAGTAATCCTGAGAAATCATCAGTACAGTAGTGTTAGCTATCTGAATCAACGTAGAAAATGTCATGGTGGCTAGGAATGGTGACATGCAACTGCAATCCCAGCACTAGGGAGGTGGCAGCAAGGGGATCTGAATTTCAAGGTCAGTGTCAGTTGAGACCAACCTGGGCTATGTGAGCCCTTGCCTTTAAAAGAATGAATAAGTAAATAAAGTGATAGGGCTATAGCTCAGTCAGTAAAGTTGTGTGCAAGCTTGAGGGATGAGTTTACTTACTGCTTAGAGCCCAAATAAAGAACCCAGGTGCTGTGGCACACATTTGTACTCTCAGGCAAAAGTAGACAGATCTGAGGGGCTTAGTGTAATGTAATTAGTAAATCCCAGGCCAATGAGAGACCCTGTCTCAAAATAAAAGTGGATGACATTGAGGCCCACCACCAGAAATTCACCTCTGGCCTATATACACATTAGCACACACTCATGCATACACACCTACACACATATGCCCACATATATGAGCACACATAAAATAGTGGGGCAGGAGAGATGGCTCCACGGTTGAGAGCACTTGCTACTCTTGCAGAGAACCCAGGATCAGATCTGAGCACCAATGTGTTGGCTAACAAGCACCAGTATCTCTGGTTCCAGAGTATCTGACGAGCTCTTCTGACCTCCAAGGACACCAGATGTACACACGATGCACACAAGACATGCAGGGAATCCACAAATATATGTAAAAATAAAATAAATAAACCAGTGCCCTACAAGTCCTGCTATGCACATGGGTGTAGGTGCGCATCATCTATAAGTAGTAACAGCAACCAACTTTTACTTGCCCAACTCTATCAAGGGAATAAATAATTGGAGATATACATGCCCATTTCTTTGACCCTAGGGCTACACTATATCCCAGAGCAGAACCAATATTCTCTTAAAAACACAGTTGCATGCTTTCTTCCCGACTAACAGAGAATGGACAACTGTAGTATGCGCCCAACAATACATTTCCCTGCAGGCATCCTGTGAACATAAAGCAATACTACTCAGAATTAAAATTATCTTTAATTGCAGCTATCTTTGAAAAATGGGGGGAATCCCCATGATTTTCATAATAATGACTTTTTGAGATCTTAGAGCCAAAAAGGAGATAAATCACAGGTGACAGAAAATGCTAGCACTTAGTAATATTAGCAATGGTTAGCACATGAGGAGCGTGAAGAATAGGATATTTTAAACATCCTTATCTTTTATTCTGTTTTGTTAGGTAAAGGATAAACATACTTTCAGCATTATAATTACAAAACTAAATTTATAAGACTATATGTTTTTATTATTTAAGATTACAAAACATCACAGTGGTAGCATCTTACATAGCATGCAAGAAGACTTAGATTCTACACATAGCATCACCATGATAAGAAATAAAATAAAATTCTCTATCTCCATATACCCAGACTTTGAGATAAACAGAAGAGATGTCTTTTGATCCTATGAAGAATAGTCCTCAGAGACATGGGGAAATGATTCTTTGAAGTATGAAGCTCTGCCTGAGCTGTTCTCCTGTAGTCAATGACCTCAAAAACACACTGCTTGATCACAGATCCCATTAAAAGGAGTCTGGAGCTCAGCAAAGGCTTGTGTGCAAGCTGTTCCCTGGAGTTCTTGGGGGCAGGTGGCAAGGCAGGAGAAAGGCAGGGAAATTCCCACCTCTGGAGGGGAGTGAGAGGGAACACCCACAAGAACCGGCGATAACTTGGCATAGATGACTTCCTCTTCCTGAACTTGCTGAAACAGTCCTTAAAGTCAAAATGAGACACAACAACAAAAAAGGGCTTTTTCTTCTTTCTCCCACAGAGGAACAACAGGGATAATTGTGAGATGGCTAAACCGTACTTTCCCAACCTCTCAGGCTGTGACTTGATTTTAACTGCTCTTGCACTGGGACAGAGAGAGAGAGAGAGAGAGAGAGAGAGAGAGAGAGAGAGAGAGAGAGAGAGAGAGAGAGAGAGAGAGAGAGAGAGAGAGACGGACAGACAGACAGAGAGACAAAGAGACAGAGAGACAGAGACAGAGAGAGAGATGGAGAGACAGAGAGAGAGATGGAGAAACAGAGACAGAGAGACAGACAGACAGACAGACAGACAGACAGACAGACAGAGATTCTGTTTGGTACTGTAGCTTACAGACATTCTGAAGTTCCTTGGGTTTCCTTAACCCCTTTATACACATGTACTGATAGGAGCCTTGAGTGTGCCAAAAAGATAAACCCTCTCCTCATTCTAAATAACAGTTAGGGATGAACTTCTTTCTTTCTCTCATTTTTAGTTGTTAATTTGCTTTTAATTGTATTTAAATTATGTGTATGCATCTGTGTGGATGCTGACTGAGGTCAAAGTTGTCAGATGCCCCTGGACAGGAGTTGTGAGCCTCCTTGCTATGGTGCTGGGAATTGAACTCTGGAAGAGCAGCACATCTTGTTGTTGTTTTGCTGTTGTTGTTAATGCTGTTGTTCTCTTCATAGCCACCCTGGATGTCCTAGAACTCGCTCTACAGACCAGTCTGACCTTGAACTCACAGAGATCCCACTGCCTCTCCCTTCCGGGTACTGGGATTTAAAGTGCACACCTCTGCTGCCTGACACATGCTCTTAACTGCTGAGTCACTTCATCAGTCAAGGGAATGAGCTTCCTAATGGTAAATGAAGATTAGCCAAACCATAGAGCTTCTGTGACTGGTTCTGCTGTGCACATTAGAAGGGTTTGATAGGCAAAGTCCTGGATGAAAGAAAAACTAGGAGAAATAAGGTTTAGCTAGTATACCTTCAGTTAAGAGCCTGGTCAGCGTAACAATTTCTATTTCTTTTGGTAACAGCCAGTAGACAACGGTCCACTGCTACACCTCATATACACATCCTTTGGGAGGGAGGCAAGAAAACATTCAAATCTCAATTAAAAACAACTCCAAAATTCCCTAAGAGTCTTTGTCCAGAAGATTCTGGAAAGTTTTTGAGCATGGATTTAATTTTGAACATTCCCACCTCCAGTCTTACACATCTGCTCTTCAAAATAAAATGTAGGGAGGCAAAATTTTAATACGTTTGCCCTGATTCTTTTAGTGGCCTGAAAAATAAAGGAATTGATATACCATAATCAGTCTTTCCATTTTAAGACTAATCTACATATCCAGCAAAATCTCATATTTTTCAGGACTTTGATTTAGACACAGAAGTTCTTCAGGAGTTTATATTTTTAGCCAAGCTCCCAATGTTTGGTTAATCTGTATGCCAAAGTTCTACAAATATTTTGCTCTGTGAAAAGTCTCAAGAATAATTTAACAAACCTTCAAAACTTTAAGACTTGTACAATAAGTAATCTTTTACATATTTCAAGCCAGAAAAGATAATGCACCTATGAAAAAATTGGTACATTAATGTTTGTGGCAACTCTATTCCTAACTGCCCAAACTCAGGAGACACCAAGATGTCCTTCTGCAGGTTAATGGACAAGTAAAGGATGGTGCATTCTGATAATGGGTTAATGTCCAATGCCAGCAAAGGGATCCCGAGATACATTGCATATTGTTAAGTGAAAGAAGCAATGGTTAAGGCCACGGACTGCCTGATTGCAACTCTATGGCATTCTGGAACTCTTTAAAGGAGCCAGAAGTTGCAGGAAGCAGAGGTAGGAGGATGGATAATGATGTCACCACAGAGGATTTCTGGGAGACATCACTCTGCATGTGACAAACTCCATGACACCAAGGGTGTGAGGCATAATGTGAACTCTAGGTTGATTGGTAAGAGTCAGCTGTAACAAATGCCTCTCTCTGATACTGTGGACAGTCAGAGGGTGGACAGGAACTCTACTTTTTCTCTCAATTTTGCTCCTAAAAAAATCAAACTCAAAAAGAAAAGTCAAATAATTATTTTAGATATACACCAGACTGAAGTTAAAAATCAGCTTTGAATACTGTCTTTAACCATCTCCTCCCCAAAAAAAATTGTTTCTCATGTTCCAACAACAACAAATTGTCAATTCGTCTCAGTTTATGATCTATAAATTTCGTATCCCCAGATGTGAATTGGATATGCAACAGATAGAATGGATAGGAAGGAAAAGGAAAACGTAAGTTTACAACCTTAAAAACACAATAAAATTGGTTAACTTTAGTTTCATTTTTTCAGTTGGCAGTGCAGTGATGTCCATGTTCAGCCTAGGAATCACATGCATTAAAGTTTGAAATACCTCCTAGGAGAATCTTTTCTTAAAAAGCAAAAATAATCCAGGCATGCATGACATTGTTTGAAAGTTGGGTTTTTGCTTTTGTTGTGGTTTCTGTTCTAAAGACACCAGTGACCAGAGAAGAGGAATTTCCAAGTGTCACATGGTAATTCTTCCTCAATACTCTCCCCTAATCCAGCCTGTTGGGGTTGGGTTGGTGTTTCGGCTGTCATGGTAAAAACTTTGACACAGACACAAAAACTGTTTCGTGGGAAGACACAATCCATGGAGATAAGGAATACCACCCTGCACTCCTGCTCAGTGCCAGCTTGTATTCGGAAAGCTCCAGAAAGCACAGAGTTTGTGAGCTCTGCACGGGAACCCAGCCCCAGTGGCACCCATGCCTGGTGACAGCCACTGTGTCTGGTGGTGATGACTTATCATGGACACCACAGGCAGTGCGGGAGATAAAAAGAGGTGAGGTAAGAGCTCAGACAGGAAGGAAATGACAGCTGTGTGGCAGTGAGATACTTGTTCAGGATCACAGGTGAGACTTCCAGTATGGCCCAGGAATTATGACTGCGTCTAAGTTAGGATCATAAAATAAAAGATGGGAGAAAAAAGAAACAAGGCCACGAGGACTTCGATTTACCTTTATTGGATTGAAATCTTTGACTTCAGACAAAGCAGGGATAGAGAATTTGAACCAAGTCCAAGATGAAATAAATTTAAATTAAAAAGTCCATTAGGGACCTCCTTTCACATTTTCATTCATGAATTTCGACAGAATGGTCATAAACTCTCCTCTGGGACAGTAACGTGATGTGGTCTTTCTTGTCAGATGTCACTCCTTGAAAATGCACCGACTAATCTAACTGAGAAGTATTCCGGGACACTCACTTCTTGTTTGTTATCTTGTTGAGACAGGATCTCCCTATGTGGCCCAGGCTAGACAGCTTTGATCTGCAGATCCTTCTGCCTCAGCTTTCAGAGTACTGGGACTGTAGACCCGAACCACCATACCAGGTCTCCTGTTTTGTATTAGGGAAAAGAATTCACTCCACAGGGTCCAACCCCTCATCCAGTATCACATAGACAGTCAACAACAGAAGAGGCTGAACTCAGTGCTCTGGCGCAGCATCTGGGGCTCCTTGCCCAGCTGTCTCTGTCAGGTTCTGCGCTAACTATGGGAAACCCTAGGAGGAATCCTCTTTGTTGTTGTGAGGCTTCCATTGACCTTGGGAAAGTCACTTAACTTTCTATTTTATTTCCTCACATGGAACATGGGTTGGGGAATCATAACTCTGGCCCCACCCAACCTTACTTGAATGTTACGAGGAAGAATTAGATAATGTCTGCCCTGAGTTTTGCTCTCCTTAGAAGAAAGTCCCTATAAAACATGCGGCAGAAATTGAGCTGACTTTATGAGGGCCGATGAGATCAAAGCCAGCAGCCAGGGCCTGGGCAGCTTTCTCCTGCGCTGAGGGCATTTGCTTCTCTGTACTCTAATAACATTCCTCCCTCAAGATCCTACTGTGATTTGCAGACAGTCATTAAGTAAATCTTGCTGCCCTCCAGCAAGGCGTAATTTTCACCCTAACAGCCTAAAGCTTCATATAAATGAAACCTTGGGAACAGTGCAGGGGAACCCTAAAAACAACTCGGGAATTATGGTCTTTGCTTCTGTTTTCTAATTGCCTACTCTTATAGCCACAATATAGGATTTATATTTAATACATAGCTACTAAGTGGACCCTTTAAAGTAGATCTCCTAGGATCCTTTGTACAAATATTCTTAAATGCAAACAAGATGTGAAAGCTTTGGGTACCTCTAAAACTTTCTACACATGCCTATGTTTGCTATCAGCATGAACTAAAATGCATGTCCGTTCTTCCAGAAAGCTATTCAGGTCATCAAGCCAGAGGAAAAACTACTGTTTGGGGGACTCCGTCTTCCCCATCCTTTTAGCAGGTCTTGAGGCGTTTGCAGGATGTTGCATAACCTGCTTTTCTGATGTCTCAACTTGACTGCATTTCGTTTTAATTTGTTAAACTCTACTGGCAGAGTCTCAGAGTCAAATGCTGTGCTATCTTATTTTTGAATCTACATGTTAATCATGTCTAATTGGCCTTCATTTCCATTTGCACAGATCGCTGGTCTTCATTTCTGCAATTAGTAGATCAAATTTCCAAACCCAGCCCCAGTCATGACCTTGTGACGCCCATGTAACTGTCTCAAAGTTCTGTCCAAGCCTTAAAAATATAAGCTACCAGTGTGAGCAAGGGCTAGCCTTCAAATGACACGTTCAGGCATTTCTTCTTTGAATTAGATATGTGGAAAGACAAATGTTCAAAAGTCCCAGGGGCCCATTAGCCATGAAAGATGGGCATGGCCAGTGGATCTTGTTTTGCGGTTTTAGATTCATTCTAGAGCTCTAAGAGATGAACACTGGGCCCACTGTTGGTGGGCAACACACATTTAAAAGAAGTTGAATGGGAACCAGCAGCAAACTTTTTCTCCCAACACACCCACACACACAAAGGTTTTACATTATCGGTCTAGTCTTAAATGGGCAAGGCTAACTCCTTTTTCTTCAGGCTTCTAAAAAGCAATCTGCCCATTCGTATGTGTACCTCTTTCTCGAGATACACCATAGTCACCCTGTAATGAGGGCTGATTTTGACAGAGCCTGATTCATTAGAGAGGGACCTCCCCGCCCCAAAGAAGACTCTGTTTCTGCTTCAGTTTGGCCTCCAGGAAGAACCCTCCAAGAGAGCCACGTGATCTTAAAAGAGCTAGGGAGGCCCCCTTTTCAACTTTTCTTTCTATTCCCTTTAACAGTGTGATTTCTCCAGGTAAGTCTGTTTCCTCCATTGAACCCAAACAGCTCTAGGAAGGGTGACAGATTAAATCGTATCTATTAAGCAGGTCTGTGAAGTTTGAGAGGTGACTGAAAACCTCAGGCTGTCTGGGTGCTAAGGGAAAAAGCTGTTGAATTTTTCCTAGTCATGTATTTTTCTTAAGAAAAACAGTCTTCGTTCTATTCCCTGCCTTTAATGGCCCCAAAAGAAATGTCATCTTCAGAGTCTCTGCACACACACAGGGACTTTAGCAAGCAGGGGAAAAGGAAAAGGAAAAAGAAGAGGAAAAAGGGAGGAAGAGAAAAGGGGAGGAAGAGGAGGAAGGCAGAGGAGGAGGAGATGGGAGCCTGATCTTGAGGTTCAGTTTCCTTGGGGCCCAAGAGGGCGGGCCATGAACAACAGGCTGATGGGCAGGAAGCCTGCAGCAACATGCCTGTGTCCAGGGTTCCAGACCTGGGCAGGAGAGGGAGGAGAGCGTCTCACCTTAATTATGCCGAGGAGTCAGCCCTGGAAGAAGGAAATCCCAGCAACACAAGGCTGTAAACTGAACTGGGCTTCGTAATGGCAGCAGGAGCACGGTCATCCATCCTCCTTTTCAGCGGCAGCAGACCTGCTATGGCAAAGAGAAACCGTGTCTCTGTAAAAATGACGCAGAGTGAAAACCCAAGACAGCTTCTGCATGTGGCCTAAAGTGAAGCAAAATTGTAATTTCAGGGACCTTGAGTCATCCTATTGCTGAGGGCTGGTCAGTCCCTTGCCTCTCTTCTGCTTTCATTGTCTTTCTCTTTTCGTAAATAAAAGTGGAGCATTGCCCCCTCCCGCCCCCAGATCCCAGACTTCTTCCTAGTTCTCTGATGGCCTCTTGCTTGAAACCTCACTGGGAACTCTGAGTCAGGACTCCGCTTGCCTCTGCTCTCTCTCTGGATGCTTGCCTCTTGGTCAGTGCTTTGCATGCACTCTGTGTCCCACAGCTCTGCTTTCTGTCATCTATCCACTGCCCCGTGTAGGTCACGAGCCATCATCAGGCCCTCGCCCATCTCCCTCTCGCCTCAAAGCAGCATCAGCACCAAGCACGCATACCTACCTGGATCTTCAGGCTTGCCCTCACTGCTCTAAGCTCTCGACTTGCTGATCTCTCCTCCGAGGGCTCTGCCAGTCCTAATGTCTACCCTTTCCGTTACACCTTCTATAATATTACTGGGGAAGAGGAGAGAAGACTAAAGAAGAGTAAAGCCAGAGTACCAGTGGCATCAATCAAACTGTTAATTACCAGAAGCCAGGATCTTTTGCCTCATGCGTGTCTCTTCCCTGTTGCAAACCTCAGCTCTAGACCATGTCAGATACTGGTTCTAGAAATGGCTCCACACTGTCCAATACAGAATAACTGACCCAAAGGGAGGGGCTAGTCAATTGTTTTATTAAAAATTTTCATTTCTTTTACATACAGACCACAGTTTCCCCTCCCTCCTTCCCTCCAGTTCCTTCTCCACACCTTGCCCCCGCCCGCCCCGGGCCCCCCCCCCCCCCCCCGCTCCATTCATTCCTCCCATGTCTCCCATTCAGAAAGGGACAGGCCTCCCATGGACGTCAACAAAGCATAGTGATGGCGCACACCTTTAATCCCAGGATGACTTGGGAGGCAGAGGCAGAGGCAGGCGGATCTCTGAGAGTTTGAGGTCAGCCTGGTCTACAGAGCCAGTGCCAGGGCAGGCTCCAAAGCTACACAAAGAAACCCTGCCTCAAAAAAAAAAAAATTAGAGCATTTCTTAACAATTTTTATGATGTAAATAGATCCACCCCACCCAGCTAACCTCAAGTGACAAACTTAATGTCACTAAACATGGAGTTGGGAAGGCAGGTGTGTAGAGTGGCTTTCAGACATAAATATGAGGCAGCTCCACTTCACCAGTGGCTTAATCCATTTATCCCACTCTGTCGCAGGGCTGGCCACCTGGCCTTCTTTCAATTCCCTTTACTGTGTCTGCTTCCTCGTGCGACGGGCCTGTCACACTTTCTGTTCCTTCTGCCCATCCCTTCCTTTCACCTAGTCAAGGACTGCTCGTCCATCTGCTCTCAGCACAACCGCGACTTTGACAGGCAAGCTTTTTCTGACCCCCACCCTGAGTCAGGTCGAGTGCCTAATTCTAGACTCTCGTTGGGCCGTGCCCCTTGCCTTTGTAGAATGCCATAGGTATAATTTCACACTTGTTCAATTGATCATCTCATTACTGTCTGTCTCCCTTCCTGGATGGCAAGCTGCAGCAGGTCAGGCGGGGCCTGCTTTTGCTCATGCTGTGTCCCCAGTGCTTTAGCCTCACAGATAAGCTACCTCTCTGTGGCGGCAACTGCGGTTGGACAGATGAGCATCACACATCATTCTCCAAACCTGGTACATCCTGAGCTAGAAGGGAGAAATCGCTTTTCTTCTCCGGCAGGACTACATCCGGGAACGCTCTGGTCAAGAGGCATTCTCCCTTCCTTTGTTTTCTTATGGCTAGAACCCAGGACCCTGCCTGCTAGGCAAGCATTCTACCAACTGAGCCTCATCCTCGGTCTTTGAGTGGCAGTAGTCTCTTGATCAGACTGACCAGACCATGAATCTGCAGCAAAAGCTTCCCATTTAAGGAAACACATGCATCGTGTGCCTGAAGAGGCTTTAGACATCTTAAGATACGTAACAATACCTACTGTGGTCACTGGTAGCATCTTCACTAAATTACCGTATTTTCCAAAATATTTTTTTTTGCGGCATGTGTGTGTGTGTGTATGAGAGAGAGGTATACTGCACATATACATGTGACTGCACACATACATGTTACTGCACACATACATGTTACTGCACACATTTGGGGGTGAGAGGACACATCCTGGGAGCCAGTTCTCTTCTCCTTTGTTTTAGAGACAGGTTCTCTTGTTTCTGCCACTGCACTATGTGTGTAAGCTTCCAGTAAATTCTCCTGCCTCTGTGTGGTAAGATGAAAATATGGGATGCAACTGCATATGCTTTTTTTTCCCCATGGGTCCCAGGGACCAAAGTCAGATTGTCAGTTTTTGATGGCGAGTGCTTTGATCATTTAGCCATCCCCCTGTTTCCATTCTTTCTACATACTGCATCTGCATGATCTGGAGATGTGATTATGAACACACGACCTGATATATCCAGTAAAATTAATTCACTCTAGAACAGAAGAAATGGAACTTTCAATGCTACACATGAAATTTACTGTCCTCAAATACTTATGTATAACCAGTGAAAAAATTATCAGCCTTTAGATAATGATGATGATATTTAGAAATTTGAAAGGTCTTACAAATAAACCTCCCCCCCAAAAAATCTGTTAAATAATGGCCTCCATAGAATACCAATATACTAAGTCCTCAGGCCTCTATGAAGCTCATGATCAAACAGCCAGAAACAGCAGAGGGTTGGAAGGCCTGGCCTTGGATAGTGGTGCCCATGCTTCTAATTATTAAGCTCTAGAGCCTAAGGGGAAAATGTCCAACGTAAAACACAGGCCCGTCCAGTCCAGGAAACTTAAGGTGGATAAAATTCATGCAAATAAATTGGAAGAAGGCAAAAGGAAACCAGAAGAGCCTCTCTGCAGGTTTGTTTTAGGCACTTTAAAACTGTCTTTAAAGACTGTTAGAAAGTGTTGTTTTTTTTAAGAAAAAATACGACACTATGCATCTCATGATCTGTGGTGAGGCCGCCCATACACTGTCATTAGCATGTAGGTCAGGCAACTAAGAGGAAAAGGAGACTTCAGTGCAATCTTCTCCAGTCATGTGAGTTGCGCCCTGGCCTACTCATAGTCGTAGAAGCTTGGCAGTAGAATTGCAGTTAAATTTGGTTAAACTGCTTAGCTATGCATCACAAGTCAAGAGTTGACTATGTGAAGTTTAATATGGTTTTATGAAAAAGGCATTAGCAACATAAAGGCATACTTCAATAAAGCTTAAAAGGCCAGTTCTCTTCCTCAGTAAGAGCTCTGCCTTCTCGGAGAACTCCCCAGGTGCTGCTGGCACCAGGCTTGGGGCTAAGGCTAGGGGATCAGGTACTTGATTCTCCTCAACTCCCGGGAGGTGTCTGCCATTGCTGCCCTCATTTTAGAACTCAGAAGTTAACGAAGGAGCTGAAGCTGACCGAGCCAAAGAAAGAGAAAGCAGAACTCTCAATGAACTTATGTCTAGCTGATTCATTCTACAGTTCTATTGACCAATACGCAGAGTTAAGAAGGACTTTTTTCAGTTCCAATTGGCTACTGACAGGATTTGATCATGGTGGCCATGTCAATTCGTCGAATTTCTATCTAAAGAACCGTTTTATTCAACCATATCCCAAGAGCTTTTTCTTTGTAAGAAACCCAATGATACAATCTCTTTGCTTAGTAAGTGACGAAAAGAAAGGCTCTGAGCAATAATACTCCTCAAAAACAGCATCGCCGTTTTCACCTCTAGTGTATTCGAATCTTCCCGGAATTTTGAAAAGAGTACTAATACTTGGGCTTCATCCGAGACCTTTTAGTTTGGATTATTTAGGGGCAGGGACTGTACTTTCATGATTCTTAAAAACTCCCATGATCAGCCTGGCGGTGGTGGCGCACGCCTTCAATCCCACACTCGGGAGGCAGAGGCAGGCAGGCAGGCAGAGGCAGGCGGATCTCTGTGAGTTCGAGTTCGAGGCCAACCTGGTCTAAGGGTGATTTCCAGGACAGGTTCCAAAGCAATATAGAGAAACCCTGTCTCGAAAAACAAAAGCAAACAAACAAGAAAAGTCCCATGATCTAGTGTGTCCCCCAGAGCATGGAGTCCATTGTTTGTCTGGGCATCACAGATCTCTCGGGAGCTTTGTCTGCCTCCTCCCCATTGAGCATGCCTAGTAAACACAATGCTGCTTGTACGATAAAAACAAAGGCAAAAGCACAGTATTTAACATTTCACTTAATGGGCCTAATTTGTCAATGTGTGCAACAGCATGTAAGGATTGTTTTTTATAAACTCGGTAGTCTCTGCCTCTAGGATTTTCTACTCTTGAGTCATACCAAAAGGGAACAGTAGGTGGCTCACCTCTCTCAGCGAGAAAGGGAAAGTCCAGCCTTGTGTTTGGAACTGAAGAACCAGAGTCTCTTGTGAATGAGTATGGAGTGCTCAAGGAGAAGCAAACAGAATGAGCTGCTAAAAATGGAAACCCCGAGTGTCAGAGAACGAGTGAAGAGAGGAAGGAACAATCGCTTAAAGAAAAAAGCCAGGAGGAATGGAACGCGTGAATATGATCCCAGGATAGAGCCTTCGATAATGATAACGAAAGTGGTAAAAGTTAAAACCAGGAAGTTGGCAAACCATAAAAGCTGAGTGCCAAAGTTCCCCCTAATTATGGATCTTTCCGGCACCCCACTTTGGGTGAAAGTAGAAATGGAAGATTTGGGTTGATGTGGACAGCATCTGTGAGGGGTTTGGTTAGCTCCTTCCCTGGCCACCCATGTGCACCGTGCAAAGGGACCAAGAGGCTAGGGATTTTCCATTGCATCAGGTGTGCTTAAGCTGGTTATCGATTTCACTTTCACCACCTGTAGCGAATGTCAGAGGCGTCAAGTGGCCATCCCCCGCCACTTAGAAATTAATGAAAGTAAAAGTCCAACTTATAGACTACCTTCTATGTAGTCTATCTTTGAATAAAAAGAATTTGTTATCGTTGAAATGGAGTATAAGGAAGCTGTACTACTATTCTAAAAGTGTAATTTTTAACCAATAAAAGTAAGCGTTGTCCATAATTTCTCATGACAATCTTGGTACAAACTGAACAGATCCCACCCCCTCCCTCCAAGTTCTTTTACACATTTCACCTGTTCAGCCCTCGGCTGGTCTCAAACTCGTAGACGTCCGACTGCATCTGACTCTCAAATGCTTTGAGGGTATTCACTCCCACACCAGGAGGAATTCTTATTTTCATAAAGTTCTCACAGAGCTTCAATTCACAAAGAGACTAGCTGGAGGATGGATGAAGATGAGGTGACCAAGATCATCCTGTGCAAATTGTCTCGACACTCAAAACGCAGACTTCTGTTTTTAGGTGATTTTTTTCTACTTGCTTCTTTGAGCCTCATAGGAGTTTGGGTGACATTTTCATTGCTAGGAAAGGTTGTACTCTAGTTTTAAGACCTATACCAGCTAAAATTTCAGGGTCCAATTTTAGTTGTTAATTTCAACTTGTGACCCCAAAGTCAATCTCGACCTTTGCAAAGCCAGAGATCCTCCAAGGTGTGTGTGTGTGTGTGTGTGTGTGTGTGTGTGTGTGTGTGTGCATGTTTGTGTGTTTGTTATATGCCCTCTTGACAGGCTTTTACATGGATACTGTGTTTGTCTGGATAGGGGGCAGAGGAGAACATATTCCTTTTGCAGAGTTAATGCCTGGTTGTATTCGATTAAACAGCAAGATAAAACATGTTTTCCCATGCACAAGGCTATAAATCACCAAAGCCCAAGTTTAGTATTTATTAATATCTTAGAAACATGTTGAGTTTTCCCTTAAGCCCAGAGCTAGTATGTGCAGCTATGGTAGTACATTGCGCCTGCCCAGAGCTGGGGTGGAAAATAATGATGTTTTTCCTCTACGCCCCCTCATTACCAGACCTCACTGAGTAGAGAGAAGGGAGTGGTAGGGTTGACCTAAGGTAGACAGCTGTGGCCAGAACAGTATCAGTAGCCATGATCACAGGCAGGCACAGGCTACAGCTTAAACACATCCTTCTGATATGAAGTCACCCCATCTCTGACCCCGTCCGTATGCACATAAATCATAGTAAAGCTGCTTCCTGATGCATTCATTCTACCTGTGAATGTCAAATTTTGCTCTGTTTTGGTTGTGCAGAGCTGGGAATGGTACCAGGGTGTTGTACACAAAAGGCATGCACTGCACCACTAATTTTATCCTAGCCTCTGTAGTGCTTGCCTCTTCCTCCCTCCCTCCCTCCCTCCCTCCCCCTTCCTTTCTTCCTCCCTCCCTCCCTTCTTTCCTTCCTTCCTCCCTCCCTCCCTCCCTCTCTCCCATCCTTCCTTCCTTCCTTCCTTCCTTCCTTCCTTCCTTCCTTCCTTCCTTCCTATTTTGTGAAGGCTGATCTATTTTTTGATCAGAATTGGAGCTCCTAGAATGCCTTCTGTTAATGGGATAGTTTGGGCTGATTACCCCATTTAAACAACAGTATGTGTAAGGCCATGTGATGGTAGTTAGCAGAGTCATCCTGTGGCTCAGTGAGTTCTTGAGAATACTTTACACAAATCATAGCCACAAACGAATAGCAGTTACTCCTGTGCCCACTGCCCCTGTCAATAGAAATGTATGTTTAAGTTTTTAAAAATGAAAATGTAATTACTATCCATGTTGTCAGAAGTGAAGGTAAATTCAATTATCACGCATAGTCTTTATTGTAATATAGAAATAGTAGAACTTTTATAAAGTGTCTTCAAGATTACCTCTCCAACTTTGTCTTTTACCACTTTCTGCCGGTTCTACCATCCTTGGGAACATGCTTATCTGCTACCCAGAACTAACCATCTAAGAGTAATACTGATAGAGAAGGCTAGTTGGAAGTCAATGGATCCATCCAGCCCACAGGCATACTTTATTTGGGCCTTTGAGTGTCTGTGAAGATTCTAGGGCATTTTTCAGGACTTCTATATTCTTGTCAAAAATGGAAGATTTGCTAACACTGGCCAGTATTTGTGCGTGGCATCTTCCAGAGACGGATAAGCAATGCCTGCCTGTTTTACAGGAGATATAAGCTCTAGTTCTCCATAGTGCCCACCCCTTTCATTTGCATCACTTCCCGTCTGGCCAATCAGATTGCATTACCTGATTTATCCCTGTAGGGACACTTAGGCATCCATATTGTTCCCTCCGGGTAGCAAAGGGTCTTCTGAGTTTCATTCAGATAGTGTCTACCAATGCCAACTCCTTCTCTCCAGCAAGCTCCTTCCTTTGTCTCCTTCACTATTCTTCTCTTATATACATCGCTATTGGTGACACTAATTGCACATATTTCAGTACAGACTTCAGCCCCCTAATTCCTGACTCCTTGAGCTTAAGACTCTGGTACACTTATCTTGATCCTGCCAATACTTGGTACATGCTGATGAATGAGTAAGTACTCTAGAGAGTCGTAACATGAGAAAATGAGCTGATTCCCGTAACAAGGAAGGGAGAATTAATTTTTTTTTTCTGAATCAGGCATCAGTGCATTAAGTGGCTGAAAGTAGGCCAGGAAAAGTAGGATAGGCATGAAAGAAGGTACGTGGGATCCTTGCTGGAGAACAAATTTAGAAATCAGGACACAAATTTGTATATACCCTCAAATACAGATGGGTGGAGGAGGCAGTGAATGAGGGAGAGCGGCAGGAGGAGGGATGAAAAAGGAGAAGATCGCAATGAGTTGGGGAAAATTGTGAAGGAAACCTAGAAGAGTGTTTGTGTTTGTATTCTCTATTCTCTAGCTAGAAACATATCAACAAGCAGGCACATTGCTCTTCCAATAAAAAAAGACAGTTTCAGGAATTGTGTGTAAACTTACTCATCTATATCTTAAGAGTTTCAAACTACCAGATGTGAGTATGGAGAAAGCATCTCCCCCTCCCTCCCTCCCTCTCTCTCTCTTTCTCTCTCTCTCTCTCTCTCCCTCTCTCTCTCTCTCTCTCTCTCTCTCTCTCTCTCTCACTCTCTCTCTCTCTCCTTTGCCAAAGAATGGATTAGGGAAAGAAAATATCAAGGTTATTACCATTTAAAATGTTTGGCTTATAAGTAAAAAAGAGATCAGTTGTGCTTCTCCAAAGCAATAGTTACCATTACATGACTTTTAAAGTCTCTCCTGCTTGTGTCATGAGTTGATTCTAGTATGCAACAAAAAATATGGAGAAATGACTGAATGAGACATATAAAAAGTAAAAAGTATTTACGCAACCGTAGCAACTAAACCAAAGCCCATGCATGTGAATGAGACAGGAGGGTTGTTGTTGCTGGTATTCCTTTAAGATGTACATGCTCTCCTGAACAACCCACAGCAACCACTCTAGCCTCAAACTGAAGTCCTGTGACAAACACGTGCTTACATTCAAATTCATCTTTATGTTGCCCACTGTCAACTACTCCCACTTCTTTTCCACTCTCTGCTTAGAGAGGAAGAAGAAAAAAAAGAAACATTTAGAAATTGACCTAGAAAGACAAAGTGTCACCTCTTAAAAGGAAGCAGGGTGGCTGGAAGGTGACACCTTTATGTGGGAGGGTCTTTTGAGTGGCTCTGGGGAGCCTCCTTATTTGTCTAGCACAACATCAAGTTAATGGCATGCTCCTATTTTTTTTTTATAAAACAGCTTCTTTCCCTCTTACAAAACCCTTGCTGAAGAAATAAAACATACCCATCTATGTATAAGATACTAATTTCCTCAAGCACGTTCTACAGAGTTACAAAACTGATGATGAAATAACAGCTTCTTCGAGCAGTGTGTTCAATATCTCTGACTTCAGTTTGTTCCGTTAGAAGGCCCCTGCATCAGCTCACCCTCCTCAGTCCCAGGCCTCAGCCCTTTCTAGGCAAATGGGGGTAGAAATGTGAAGAGGAAGAGGGAAATATCTTCTGGGAGGAAGAAAGCATGCCTCTATGTTATCATTCTGAAACATCAATGACCAGAGTCAAATCCCTTCCTGTCATCAGCTTTCAAAGCTAAACGCCTTGTTTTACTTAAATGAGCCAAACATGTAGAAATCTCACAGCCCTTCAGCCCTTCTCTCTCTTTCTCTCTCTCTCTCTCTCTCTCTCTCTCTCTCTCTCTCTCTCTCACTCACTCTCTGTGTGTGTGTGTGTGTGTGTGTGTGTGTGTTGCATGCATGCACATATGTGTATACATACACATAAACATCTTCTTGAGTTGTTTTGGGTCCTAGGGAGCTAAGTTTCTTTTTTGAGGTAAAACTGGCTAAAATTTCACCAAGAAAATTAAGACAAAGCAACATGGATTGCAAGCTTCTTATCTTCTATTTCTGTTATTTGACATAACCTTTGACTCTTTTTGTTTTGTCTTGTTTGAGACCATATCTCATGAAGTCCAGAGTGACCTCTAATTCATTGTATACCTTAGGATAACCTCAAACTCATTATCTCCAAGCTGCTGGGATTACAGGCATATCTCACTATGCATATGTGTGTATATATGTATGCATATATGTATGCATGTGTATTTATGTTTGCTTTGGTATGTATTCATATAGATGTGGGTATGCATGCAGGCAAGCAAAGAACAATCTCAAATGACATTCTTTAGGTACTATCCACCTTTTTATTTGATGGAGTTTCTCTGGCCTGGAACTCACCAAGTTGGAACAAGCCCTGGGATTGCAAGAGCATGACACTATACCTATTATTTTTACATAGGTTTGGGGATTGAATTCAGGACCTAATGCTTGCAAAGTGGGCATTTTGCAAGATGAGCAACCTCTCCAGCCCCTTGTCCTCTAACCTTTGAGAATACTAAGTTCATTATCACCTTTTCAACAAATTAGTCAGCATGAACTCTTGCCCATCATCTGACACGATAGAAACCACCTCCTAAACACAACCATGTCTACTACATACAGTTCAACTTATATCACTTAGCTTGTTTTCAACAGGAAGCTTTATTTTATCATTGAAGCTTCACTTATCACTTAGACTTAAGAAATTGTTTGCGGACCATTTGGTTCCAAACTGTTTGAAAGTGGGTCTCATGGATATACAGCAAGTAGAGAGCTTGTATTTTAGTGCACAAAGAAAGGATTGTGAAAATAAAGAAGTGTGACTATATTGCACATGAAAAGCAGTTAAGTCCTTAAAAGAAAAATTAAGCAAGGATGGGGCATTGGGAACGTGGTGGTAGGGGGCTGAAGTTTTCACTGAAAGGGGAAGTTTAAATGTAGACTACAGGAAGTAGAGGAGCAAATCTTGTGAACAGAAGGGGGAATATGCAAGCAGAAGAACAAACAAGTGTAAGTAGATCTTAGGCGAGTGAGTTTATCATGTTCCAGGACTGTAACATGAAAACTAAAAGACCCAGAGATAGATATTGGGGATCAAGCTCAAGCAGAAGATCAGAAAAGCAAAGCAGACAGCCACTAGTTCTTACCTCTAACTCAGACTGAAAGGGTTGATCCTGTCTCCATGAGCTCTCACCAAGCCTCAGACTGCTGACTCTCCTCAGTGTGGCTGAGAATGGCAACTCTGAGACCCTTCCTGTCTCAAATACTTCTCATGAGTCCTGGGACTAAAGGCATGTGATCCCAAGTGCTGAGATCATCTTTGTGTGAGCTGTTTCTCTTTAGGACTGAATATGGTTTGTGTAGCTCAGTGTGGCCTTGACCAACAGAGATCCGTCTTCCTCTACCTCACAAGTGGTGGGATTAAAGATGTGAAACACCACCGCCTGGCTTCTATAGCTCAGTAGTGTGGCTGGCTTTGAAAACTAATCTCCAGTGGCTTTATTAGATCATAGACAATATATCACCACACAGGACCAGTCTGGAGGTCACAGGGATAGGAATGGCCTAGGCAAGAGTAATGGAGTCACCAGGTTAAAAGTGCTTATGGAAGAAGGGATGGAAGCCAGCCAATCAGAAAACAGTGCATCATTACAAGCAGAGATCTTGAGGCTAGACAGAGTGGCAGCAATGGAATGGTGAGGTCTGACCATACGCTCAGTAACTTTTAAAGGTGGAGCCAACATGCTTTCTTGATGAACGATGAAGAAGGAAATCAAAGGACAAGCACGAAAGTTTTCTAACTGGAAGAATTCAATTACCATTGCCAAGTAAAGAAAGACACAGAAAGAGTCACATTAGATAGAAACATCCAGAATTCATCTATGTGAATATGGAAGTGAAAGACAAATCCAGACAGGAGATGCAGTTTCAGAACCATAAACATACAAAAAATATTAATGCAAGCAAAAGAAACTCTAAAAGCCACAATGGAATAAACATCTCAAACAGACTCTGTTGAGTAGAGAAGGGCACAGCAACTTGTTTTTAGCCACTGAGAAATCTCTCCAGCTCCCAGAAAGAATATTATTATCTACCTACATCAAATGCAAATAAAATGGTATGCTCACAATGGCCTTTGTGTTTGTGTGGAATCTTTTCTAGGTTTATCTGATGGACCTTTGAATTTGGTTCATCCCCATGGCCTGGGGAACCTGCAGCTCTACTCATGTTGTGTTCTGCGCTGCCTTTTCCTTTCTCACCCCAGGAACTCTGCTCTTGCTTGCTCATTCTGCATATTATCTTAGAAAACTAAGCACTCCATATGACTGTCATGGCATCTATGAATATTCCCCATTTCTCATTGCATGGTGCTATTCCATTCCATGAGGTCAATGCACCACTAGCCTCCCTCATCTCTCACAGGTATTTCAAAGACCACATTTGTCCAACACTTGTCAAACATTTTTTTCTCCAAATCTTTTTCACATTTCAGAACTTTGCCTCATTCAGAAATGTTGTCATTGGTGATGTCTTCAAAGTCAACAATCTAGGAATGACCTGATGCTCTCTCAACTTACCTCTCCTCAGCCCATTTCCCAGTTAGGATTGTTCATTCTACAATTTAAACATTACTCACTATGAACTAAACTCCTACATCATTCTCTCATCACATATATCACAAGATTTAGCAATTATTTACTTACATGCCCCATAGTCTGCCAATTCCATAAAACACTGGTTCTCAACCTTCCTAATCTCTTTACCCCTTAATAAAGTTCCTCATGTTGTGGTGAACCCCAGCCATAAAAGCAATTTTGTTGCTACTTCAGAATCATAATCTGTGTTTTCCAATGATTTTAGGTGACCCCTGAAAAAGGATCATCATTCACCTCTAATTAGGTTACAATCCACAGGTTGGGGACTACTGTCTAAAAAGCAGTTTCCAGAACTTTCTATGGATGTGATACAAATATTAATAGTTGTAGACACTTGGGCAGGAATGAGATATCCTGTAGCATCTCATTGAAAGCCTTGGAAAGTTGTTAATAGATAGTGACCATGCACATGCAGAGAGCCTGATTAAATATCCTTAAATCCATGAATGACAAATTACTAAAAGGTTGATTAGTGTCTCAGGGTTACTATTGCTATGATGAAACACCATAACCAAAAGCCATTTAGGGGATGAAAGGGTTTGTTTGACTTATGATTCCCGAATCACAGTTCGGTGAGGGAAACCAAGGCAGGAACTCAAACGATGCAGGAACCTGAAGGCAGGAGCCGATGCAGCAGTCATGGATGAGTGTTGCTTACTGTCTTGCTCCTTGTAGCTTGCTCTGCCTGCTTCCTTTAGCATCCAGCACCACCAACTCAGAGGTGGTACCACTCACCCTGGGCTGGCCCTTTCCCATCAATCACTAATGAAGAAAATGCTCTACAGGTTTGGTGACAGCCTGATCTTAAGGAGGCATTCTCTCAATTGAGGTTCTCTCCTTTCAGATGCTTCTAGTTTATGTCAAATATATATATTATATATAGTTGACAACTATATATATATATATAACCTAGCCAGCATTATAGAAATAAGACAGTGATATCCAAAATCATGATAGAAATAAGACAGGAAATAAAGTAATACCAGACCCTGTGCCTGCAGTAAAGTGTTGTTATGCAAGCATATGGACCTGAGTATGAACTCCACAACCCATGTGGAAGAGCGGGGCATGGTAGTGGACAGACTTACACAGACAGATTGTGGGGACTCTCTGGCCAACCAGCCTAGAGTTCTAGGCCAAATGAGAGACTTCATTTCAGAAACAAAATCAGATGACACCTAAGCATGACACCCAAGGTTGTTCTACACACACACACACACACACACACACACACACACACACACACAGAGAGAGAGAGAGAGAGAGAGAGAGAAAGACAGAGAGAGAGACAGAGACAGACAGAGAGAGGGAGAGAGAGACAGACAGAGAGAGAGACAGAGAGAGAGACAGAGAGAGAGAGAGAGAGAGAGAGAGAGATTGAGATTCAGTGGTCCTGTTCACAGAAGATTCTCATTAAGCTAGGAGTAGAGATAGAAATACATAACAGTATAGGCCTGATTAATTTACATATTATAGTCCAGGTGTGCATAGCCCATTAACTGAATATGCCCCCAGGATAGCCATGAATATAGTCCAACACATCTGTAGATGATGTTTTGTAGATGACATTGCATTGCCTTGGACATCTCTGGTCTTGACGGTGTCCTGGAAGGTCAAATGAAACTAGTGAAAGGCTTAGCACAGGGGCTGAACCTAACAAGGGGCTTAAAAATCCAGTAGACGTTTATGTTTTAAAAAGATATGAACACAGCCGGGCGTTGGTGGCACACACCTTTAATTCCAGCACTCGGGAGGCAGATCTCTGTGAGTTCGAGGCCAGCCTGGTCTACAGAGAGAGTTCCAGGACAGCCTCCAAAACAATACAGAGAAACCCTGTCTCGAAAAACCAAAAAAAAAAAAAAAAAAAAAAAAAAGATGAACACATAGATTTGAGAATATGCTCATGGGATAATTGATCTGGCCTGACTGAAGAGGTTGTGGGAAGGTAGGAAATGGGTTAGAACAGGAGACTGGAAAGATGGGCACAAGATGGATGTACCAGTCTGTAAGAGTCATTACTGTGAGAGAGTGGTAATTAAAATTCGACTCCATATTCTCCCCAAAATTAATATTTCTTTTGTCCCACTTACATTTTCTTAGGTCTTTTTTATTTCAGAAGAGAGCGATGGCTCAGATCCATCTGCCAGAGTAAAGGGAGAGAGCATGCCTGATATCAGTCCATGGAGACACCAGTTGATAAAGGGGTAGAGTTCTCCCCTTTAAATGCAGGTAGCTGCTTTCTTCCTCCTAGGGAGTAATGACTGATCACTTCAAGGGGAAGGATGGCATTGGAGGGACATGAGTGGTGGGCAACCAGAGATAGAACTCCTCAGTGGAGCATCAATCAAGGGTTCTAAACTGTGCTGGATGCAAGAGTCCTGGGGACTGACTGGTCCAGAGAAACAGCTCGTGCATGACAGTGATGGAAACAGAAGACATCGGATAAACAAGAGGCGGGAAAGGAAATGAGAGGCATGAGGCTTGTCGAGCCTTTCCCTGGGCACCGGTCTCCAGTTCTCAGCCAAGGCAGTGACACTGCCCCACATGACACGAAACTCATCATGAAACTCAGCCAGTGGTGGGGCAGGATGAGCAATTCCATCGCTGGCAGAACTTCATTCTGCTGCAGAACTTGAAGAAGGAAGAAAATAGGTAGCGAACCTCGGTTACACGCTGCCTGGCTTAGGAGGAATGAAACGCAGGGAGCGTGGATCTCTCTGCTGAAACCTCAGAAGTAAATGTTTGCCTTCTATACGCTTGCTTAGACGCCGATCCACACCAGACTCTAGGAGATACTTTTTCTGTAATTTGTTGTGCATTATCAGCTATTTACATAATTACTCTAATTAAACTAGTTACAGCAGTTCCTGTAAATATGTGAGAGATCACTGAAACATGTAATTATGTCCTTATATCATTAATTAAACTCTATCAGCTGGGAAAATTACTGTAAATATGTCTGGAGGTGTCATTAGTCTGTGTAATGGAGACACAGAGGTCTTTATTGAACTACAATAAAATGCCCAGCATTAATAATCCATTTAAAACACCATTTGTGATTTTTTTTTAAAGTTCAGGATCTCTGTGTAAATGAAAGAAATACATTTATCTTTCGCTCTTACTGGTTTGAAACACTGATTTTGGGGGGCGGGGCTTGTTTTATTGCCGATTTAGGGGAAAGGAAATGGTCAAGTGTACTTTCTTCCCTAGTGGTCATCCCTGGTATTGCAGGAGTGGGCCTTAGGAGCAGGGAGCCCTTTCCTCCTCCTCATGGATGGTGCTCAGCTGAGGCCATGACAGAGGAAAACCCACAGAGGACGCGCAGCCCTTGACACAGACAATACACAACTGTTCCCACACAAGTTCTCATTTCCTACCAGGCAAGCTTTTTTTTCCCCTTAAGGGTTATGCCCCAATAGCTCTAAGCCAAAACATCATAAACACAAAAGACTGTTTTTCAAATGACAAAAGGTAAAAAGGTGGGAAAATCACCACAAAATATATTGTGGGAGGTAAATGACTAAAGAGAGACCTCGGGCAAGCATGACAAAAGGCAGCCCCCATCCCTTCGGGTCAGCTTCTGCCTCCTCCTGAGGTACCTGCGGCTCCACTGGGCTAGACACTTAGAAAAGGTGCCCTGATTCAGCTAAGGGGGAAAAAATGTGAATGGCTCTCCCAGGAGACACAGAGCCCTTGTTGATTCAAAGATGTTCCAAGTGAAGAGAGGCTGCCTGGGGCGGGGGGGGGCAGTGAGACTAGGAGGAGATCCCCAGAGCACGAGAGACACACAGGAAACCCCCTCCTTCAGAAAATAACAGAAACCTTTCAGTTCTTCAAGTGCAGAGAGAGAAGAAGGGCGTATGACTAGAATTCTGATTCTCTTTAGTTGCATCTGTATTTCTGGAAGTGGAAAAGGTTAACTGTTCTTGTGTAAAATAACCTGCAAGTATTCTTTTTTTTTTTAAATCAACATCTGCACTTTAAAAGTAAATTCTTTGAAGTAGATATTTCTAAGTTTTGGGAAAAAAATAATATGATTTTTATTTTTAAAAAAATCATAAAGTATAAGACGTCTATGTGTTTTTTACTTTTGTATGTAACCAATATTAGACGTTAACATCGGCGGCATCGGAATCATTTATGGATTAGGAGTTATTTAACAACTAGGTTTGGATTAGAATTTCTGCCTTTTAACTTCATAAATTGTAATTAAAGTCAAGTTTAATCCTCTGCCTAATCACATGTAAAAAGACACATAACAACCAGCCACAACTTCTCAATCCACCCCTGATTTCATGAACCTATGGCCGTTGTGGAAATGGTCTCTCTTAGACAGTGGAAACTTGCACTTGTTTATTGTACTTTATATACAAAATGTCCTCATAAAACCAGATTACCCCGAGACACACTCTTAATTTTTATTGGATGGTGAGTGTTCTGAGTCAGGGACTCTGGGACAAGTGTAAATTAAGCAAACACTTCTTTGTCTCTTTCTTCCTTTATTTCTGTGTTTTGTCTGTTCGCTGTTTTGTTTCATTATTTATAGAATCTTGTCATGTAGCCCAGTCTGAACTCTTGGAACTCACCATCCTCCTGCCTCAGACTCCAGAGTGCAGGTATCCATATTGTGCCTGGCAAAAATAACATAATGACTAAAACATGGCTGATACAGTTATGCAATACATAATGGTGGCAATATTTCGAAGTAAATGCCATTCAAGAAAAACAGACCAAATTATAGTATGCCAAAGTTCATGGACTGATGGGTCCATTTCCCATCCTCCCTTCCTTCTCTTAATTGTTATCTTCAGAACACTTTGTGTGTATGTGTGCATGCCTGTGTGTGAGCATGCCTGTGCGTGGTGTGTGTGTGTGTGTGTGTGTGTGTGTGTGAGTGTGTGTGTGAGTGTGCCTTGCTTACCTGGCTGCGCCTTAACCCTCCTTTTTTTTTTTTTCCAGCATGAAACAGCCTCGGGAGAACCAGGCACATATTACCAACTTCTGTTTTTAATTCAGCATCAAATTTTCTCTGAAAACTATCTTGTCTTCTCAGAGTGAAAGGTTACTCATAAAACTATCTCTTCCAACCATCCTGAGTGAGGTAACCCAGTCACAAAAAGACAAACATGGTATGTACTCACTCATATATGGATTTTAGACAGGGGAGTGCCAGCCTACAATCCCACTGCCTGAGACTCTGGGAAACAGGAAGGACCCTAAGAATGATATGCATGGCACCCCAGAGAAGGTGGAATGAGGCAAGATCTCCTGAGCAGATTGGGAGCATGTGGGGAGGGGAGAGGGAGCCAGGAAAAAGAGAGGGGGGGAAAAGAGGAGGGGAGAGGAGGGCATGGGGGAGCAGCAAGGTTGAGTTGGGGGAAGAATAGAGGAGAGCAGGATGAGAGATATCATAACAGAGGGAGCCATTCTAGGTTTGAGGGGAGATCTGGCACTAGTGAGATCTCCAGAGATCAACAAGGATGACACCAACTGGCAAACTAAGCAGGAGTGGAGAGACTACCTTAAATGCCCCTCCCTGATAATGACTTTGACGACTATCTTTTATACCATCCTAGAACCTCTATCCAGTGACAGACAGAAGCAGAGGCAGACACCCACAGCTAAACACTGAACTGAATTCCTGGAACCCAGTGATAGAGAGAGAGGAGTGATGAGTAAAGGGGTCAAGACTGGGCTGGTGAAACCAGAGAAACAGCTGACCTGAACAAGGGGGAGATCTTGGACCCCAGACTGATGGCTGAGAGGCCAGCATGGGACTGATCCAGACCCCCTGAATGTGGGTGTCAGTGAGGAGACCTAGTCAATCTATGAGGCTTTGGGTAGTAGATCAGTATTTATCCCTGGCACCAAATGGACTTTGGGTGCCCATCCTGCAATGAGGGATGCTGTCGCAATTGGGACACTTGGGGAAGGGCCTTGACCCTCCCAGGAATGAAATGACAGACTCTAGAGATCCCCTATGGAGGGCCTTATCTTCCCGGGGGAATGGAGTGGGGATTGGGTTGGGGGACTGGTGGGGAGGAGTGGGCGTGGAGGGGAGGGAGAGGGAGTTGGGACTGACATGTGAAGCAAGCTTGTTTCTAATTTCAGTATATAATAAAAAAATTTAAAAACCTATATCTTCCTATCCCAGCAGAAGCGCAGGGGACTGTGGAGAGAAAAAAGAGAGTTGGGGAGGCCTTCCCTTGGACCCTAGCAGCTGGTAACAGCTCCAAGTTGCAACTCACCAAACAGACACCTCACCAGGTATGCAGTATAGCCCACCCTCGAGGCAGAACTTGGTTTTCTAGATGTACTTGTGGTTCTCATCTGGTGATAGCCAAACCATGACCCCTTTGGAAGCCCTCAGTTGAACTGTTTGATGCTACTGTCAAAACTTAGCAGTTTTCCACCCCTACAGGGATGGAGAAACAACGCGGCCACTGCTTGCTGACTAGTGTTCTGGATCTGGATTCTTCTAAGCAAATCATCACTGAAGCAAGTTTCCAGGTCACCAGAGTAAACAGACCTTTAGAGTCACGTGCATGGCTGCCCGTGGAGCCCATCCCCAGAGACTGTGTGACAGAGAACCTTATAACCATCAATGGCTTAACTCAACTCACTTAAACAAACAGTAGTCCAAATAGTTTTATCTTGACTGTTTATGATAAAGAAAATAAGAATCTGATACTGTAGCTGTAAGGACTTCAAAGCTATCCAAGGAGTATGTGTTTTGAAACATTTTACACTGCTTGCATACAGTTTTTCCTACAAACAGAGTGAAAATGGAAACACAAGTTTATTTTTGGCTCCTTCCTAGTCTTCCTAAGTATATAGGATACACTTGTTTGAGTTTATCTACTGTTTAATACGATTTTTGATACCATTGTCTAATTTGAGCTTATTGACAACCAAATTCCCAACTCAAAAATGAATGAAAGCTCAGAATGGTAGTGTATGTTTCTAATCCCAGCACTGGGGAGGCTAAGGCAGGAGGATCACTGCAAATTTGAGCCAAAACAACCAATTCTAGAGCAGCCTGGGCTCCAAACTGAGTCACTGATTCAAAAAGAAAAGAAAAAGAGAGCAAATGAATGCATTATATTAATAATAAATAGACTCATATGCTAATTGCAAAAGCAGTAATTAGAAGGGCATTCTGACTTTCCTTTAGGGCTATTGTCAGATAGAAACAGTATCTTTGTTTAAGTTGTTTGTCATAGTTTGTTTTCTGTTACTGTGGTGAAGACCACTGGCAAAAGCAACTTGGGGAGGAAAGGTTTTATTTTGTCTTACAGCTTAGAGTCCATCATTAGGGAAGTCTGAAAGCGGGTTTAAAAGAATCTACAAAACCCCAGATTAATTATCAACAGATATTTATTTGGGTAGCACTCACACAATGATGGTAAATAACCACTGAGGTCTTTCCGCTCCTGAAGATGCAGTCTCTGCCCTTCAGGATGCTCAGATCCCAATCCAAGAGAGACTAAGGCAGCCCCTCCTCTTCCTTATAAGAGGTCACATCCACACACCTGAAGCCACACCCCAAAGATGTGGCCACCACCCCAAGTCTACTGGTGGCACAAGATGCCACTACAGAAGTCAGGGCAGGAACTTAAGGCAGAAACCCAAAGGCAGGAGCTCAAGCAGAAGCCATGGAGGAATGCTGTGTACTGGCTTTCTCCCCACAGCTTGCTCAGCCTGCTTTCTTTTGCAACCCAGGGTCACCTGCCCAGGGTTGGCCAGCCACAGTGGGCATGGCCCTCCCATGTCACTCACCAATAAAAAAAAATGCTGCCTCAGACTTGCTTATAGGCCAATCTGGTGGTAGCAATCCTTCAGTTAAGGTTTTCTTCCTCCTGATGATTTAGAACTAACCAGCACACTGCAGAATGGGTTATAAAGAGCAAGTCATCATTGATGTCTTAGCTGGTTGTTCTAGAATTAAGCACCCTCATCTCTCACACATCTTTGTGCTTGAGAACCAACCACAGAGGCTGGTCATCCTAACTGAGCACTTTCAGACCAGAGACTTGGCTACTCCATTTTGACTTACAATCTCCTTATAAGAGTCAAATCCATGTGACATGACCACATGGCAAGTCCCAAGTGAAGATTTTCTATCAACTTCCAAAGAAGTGATAGGTTGCTTTACGTAAACACAGCACACACAGCACTATGTCAACTGTAAATCTTCAAGCAGGGTAGTATGGATAAACAAAATCGATTTCAATTTCTGAAACTGACTGCCTCCAACATTTGAGGAGTATTTACAAAGTGCAAATGACTTGTTGCACAAGGGTTAATTAAACCCTACATGCAGTTTTCTAGGATGCTTACAGTCAAGTACAATTGTCAAGCGTTCCTCTATGAGCCCTTGTATGAGCATCACCTAATTCTGTTGACAATACATATCCCCAGATTTCAGTAAGAGGTACTGAGTGAGACTTCTATACATTGACAAGGTATGCCTGCCAGATTATAATTTTAGTCCATTAAAGCGCATGCCACTCTTCTAGAGGGTTAGCAAGAGAGACACCAAGCAAACATCGGACATGAAGCTGGTGTTCTGCAAGTTACTGATGAACTTAGTTTTGGAAGAAATTTTGAGCAGCAGGCCTCCAGTTAAAGCTAACACAGCAAGCAAGAATTAGTCACTAAATAAGGAGGGGCAGAAGACCCAGATGAGCAAGGTAAGCTGGGTATGGCAAGGCATGCCTTTAAATCACAGCACTTGGGAACCTGAAGTAGGAAGACCTTGAGTTGAGTTCAAGGTTAGAGACTAGGATGGACGACATAGTCAGATCCCGTTTCAAACATACAAGGCGTACCTGGGCACAGACCTTTATGGTGTTTGTGGGGGGATCTTATTAGCTGTGGTTTGAGGCGTGTTCAGGTATGCTAAGAGATTTTGAAGAAGCTTAGATGCAAAAAACAGAGTTAAGATGTGTCATCTTTGCGGCAATGTAGAGACTGCTTTCTAAGGTGAAGAAGACATTGGTGGAGGCTTGTTAGTTTGCAAAGTTCCCAGAGAGCAACCTGATGTTGTGGTCAAGAGTCATCTCTACAAGCAAGGCTCTAGGCAACTTGAGTCTTATGATATGACTCTTTAAGACCTTTCCTGTGTGACAATGTCTAAGAGAACAATTTCTGAAAGGACTAGCTTGGCATCAGGTAGTTGGTAAGCCTCTAACCTGAAGTAGTTGTTAGTGGGGGTACCAAAAAGAGGGAAACTATTGTACAAAGTTTAAGGGGGTAAACTTTGTCCTTGATTAAATGTTGGGGAAGGGAAAGTTTAGGGTGACTCCAAGTTCCTGGCTTGACTACAACCGAAAGGGTGGTAATGCCACTTGTACAGAGAGAGTATCTCCAAGCCAGACTGCTGTAATTTCAAAACTTTATTTGGCATGATCTGTTCAATGAGTCATCTATGCAAAAGCTGTTCACAGTCTTGAAAAATGACCAACGAAGAAATAACATGGCACAAAAGTCACAAACCACCACACAGGAGTGCCACCAGCTTTTGCCCTCATAAATTCTGCCTCATGTTTAGATTTTTGGTAAAGGCCTACTAACTGCTTTGAGAATCTTAACCAACATTGTCATCATAAAAATTCCCATCTGTATGTACTGAAGGGTACTTTTAAGCACATTACAGTAAGATTTCTCCCTGTGTTTTTAACCTTAGCAACATCTACTTCCTATATTCGCAGGTATGTCACTTCGTTAATTGAGAAGAGCGTAGCCTGGCATGGTGGTACATATCTGTAATCTCAGCACTGGGAAGATGAGGCAACATAATAGTGAGTTCGAGGTCAGCCTGGACTACACATAAAAACAGGCAGTGACAATGTAATGCTCAAAGTCAACGTCTTTAATAAACCATTTTGCATATATATTGTTCTCATGTTCAGGAGGGTATCATCAACTCTTATTTTAAAACAAAGGAACATATTATCAAAGGATTTTCTTTATTTTTATTTTTCTCATGTGTGCATACATGTGTGTTGGTATGTACAAGTGTGTGTGTGTGTCAAAGCACATGTGTAGAGGTTGTACCTCTCTTAAAGTTGACCAAAGCACATGTGTGGAGGTTGGACCTCCCTCAGGGGTTGGTCCTTCCACCTTGTTGAGACAGGGTTTCTCTTTTTGTTGTTCGCTGCTACATATGCCAGGGCAGTTGACCTGGAAGCTTCTGGAAATTCTCCTGTCTCCACCTCCCATTTTGTCTTAGGAATTCTGGGATTAGAGATGTGCACCATTGCACCTGGCTTTCCATGGGTTATAGGGTTAGAACTCAGGTCCCCAAGCTTGCAGAGAAAGCATCTTGTCTACTGAGTCATCTCCTCTGCTCATCAAAAGCTTTTTAAAAATAAAAACCAGGTAATCTAGACTAAAACATAACACAAACATCTGTGCATATGTCAAAATGCATACCCCATAAATATTTCTAGTTTTTTTTACCAAGACTAGTGGTATTGAGTTAGAATGAAGGAATGAGTTAGAACTTTTATATGGGAACTTTGTTGTGCCTGAAAAAAATTCAAACAAAATGTTGCCTTTCCATGGCAAAGTGTCTGTTGGACTTTGAGTTATAATAAAACCAGGTGATGGATGTTCCTCAACTTCTCATGAGAGTTGGTACCTTAGGACTTTCATTTAGGTTCCATGCAAAGGAAAGTGTTTTGATATAGTCTCTCTAAGGTTGCTTTATTTACAAAAGTAAAAGGCTTGCTTAACATAACCACTTTCACTTAACATAAATACTTACAGAACAAGATAATTATGGAAACAGTTTTTTCATCAGTTGGTTATGTTTTATTAAATTTGTATCACTGCTGCTACTTAGAAATAAGTTAAGGTAGTATCTACAGGCATCACAACTTTGGGTATTAGCTCCACATATTGGAAAACTTATATTTCTTCTGACAAATTTAAATCCAGAATGGGGTGATGTGCCTTATTCTAACAGGGCTCACATTTAAATTATGTCATTTACTTAATGTGGAGGGTCCAAAGTATACATAATAACTTCCTTAGGGCTGCTTCCTTTTTGAGCTGTTTGAGTTAAAAGCATCATATTTTAAAGACTTTGAATGAAGAGAAGGAGGAGGAACAGAAATAGTGCCCACAAGCAGTTAGGACAAACTAGTAATTAGGAAACATGCAAGTTTACTAAATAGCTTTTACAACTAACAAACCTTTCTTTGGTTGTTGGAATCAGGCATTCATTCCCATATCAATCTTTAGAACTAGCTTCAAATGGATGGCCACTTGAATTTACCTCACAGTACACCCAACATTATATAAAGATATGTTACAACAAAGAAATGAAGAGAAATATGCAACAATAGAGCAGGAGGGAGAAACAAAATTCAGAAACACAATACATCAAACAACACGCTTAAAAAAAAAGGCCTTCCTACACCACACTGTCAAAGGACAGCACTCTAAAGACAGCTGAGAAGGGGTGGCGAGCTACTTAGATCAGCTGTGATTCTTCTGTGCAACCTCCAAGTTTACCCACCTTCACCCCAGGAGAGTATCGTGTCCATCTGTGGGTCCACAGTTTGAGAGAAATTGCAAGAATACATAAGCAATGAAATAAAAGTTGGAGGTTCTCATAGAGCAATGGCTAGAGTTTAGGATTTAGGATAAAAAGCCTAGGCTCTCACTCCAGCTCTGCCGTTAGTCATCTACGTGATCCAGGAAAAAAACACTTTATCTTTCTCAGTCTCAGTAATCCCCTAAAAGATGGAAAGACAATAATCACAATGGTGGACTAGGCTATAGCTAATGGCAGAGCACTTACCTAATATGGAGAAGGCCGTGTGTTCAACCCTAAGCACCAGATAAAGCAAAGCAGAGGGAGACAGGGAGTAGATGGGAGAAACAGGACCTGCTCAGTTAGATGAGGTAGTATGTTACCAAACCTGTTGCAAAGCCTGAAACCCAAAGTTAAGGAATTACAGTGTTTTAAATAGGGCTGGACAGTTGTCTTAGCAGTTAAGAGCATGTACTCCTCTCCCAGAGGACCCAAGTATAGTTCATAGCACCTATGTCAATTATTTCACAACTTCCTGTAACTCCAGCCCCAAGGTATCCAACATCCTCTTTTGGCCTCCACAGGTAACTATACTCAATTGCACATACTCCTATATGTACATGCATATACATATGTATAATTAAGAAAATAGTAAAAATAAGGGGTCAGAGAGATTACTCAAAAGCTAAAAACACTCTTTGCTCTTGCAGAGAACCCAGGCTCAATTCCCAGGACCTATGTGTTATGTCACAACAATTCATAACTTTATTTCCTGGGCATCTGACACCCTCTTCTGAACTCCACAGGCACCAGGCATGGGTGCAATACACGTATATACAATCAGTCAAAACAATCATACACATAAAACAAAATAATAAAATTAAAAGAAAGCAATGAAAAAATAAAATAAAGCCCTTTAAAGAAGTATGTTTAAAATAAACAAATATGCAAGCAGTCCCAATTAGTTTCCCATCAGTTGTCAACAGCACAACAAACATTTGCAAGCATACTTATTCTCAAGTTCAGGAACTAAGTGTGTAGAAGTGTGAAAGATAGGATAATCCCTGCCGTCCTGGTTACACTCAGACTCCTGATGAGGCTGGCAAAGCACGTTTATAAAACCACGCAGAGAAGCCAGTAAATAGGCTCACAAAGAGGCAGGCAGGCTGGGGACATGCTGAGTTGGTACAGTGCTTTCCCAGCATGCACATGGACATTTGGACCCCCAGAACAGCATGAACTAGGCATGGTAAGGCATGGGGTAGAGGCCAGAAAATCAGAAATGCAAGGTCATCTTACTTGTCAGTTCAAGGCCAGCCTGGGCTACATAGACACTGTCTCAAAGGTAGGCGGTGGGGGTTGGGGGGGGGGGGGACACACACAGGACTTTCAGCCAAGGTAGAATTAGGCTGGCATTCATGGGAGGGTCAACTGTGGGCTCAGGAAGATCTGGGAAGGCTGCAGGAATTCTGAGTTTCCAGGAATGTGGTGGTTTGAATGAGCAGTGTCTCCTACAGGCCCAGGTATTTGAACAATTGGTCCCCAGCTAATGGCACTGTTTGGGGAGGCTATGGAACCTTTATATCTCACTCCAAGTCCAGTTGGCTCTCTCTTCATCGTGTTTCACTTGAAGATGTGTTCTCTAGGCTTCCTGCTTTGGCCTCCTGTTGCCATTGGCTCTCATGCCGTTATGGACTCCCCCCTCTACAACCACAAGCAGAAATAAACAACTCTTTTCTATACATTGCTTTGGTCGTGGATGACCAGCACATACTTAAGCAGAGAGGAGAAAGGCAAGGCTAGCATTTCCAGCCGGAGGCACGCTGTAAGTAAGCAAAGGCCTCAGAGCGTCAAGGATTTTTGTTGTTGTTGTTGTTGTTTTGATAGGGGGTTGCAGACACATTTGGTAGGAGTTAAGGTTGGAAGGTAAGTTGCTTGTGAGGCAAAATGGCATTCTGCCAGTGTCCCCAGAGGAGCTTTGCAGACTGTCCACAGCTAAGCTCCTTTTGATTGGCTGGCGCATGAGCCGTCCCAGTTATTACATAGCATGCCCCCTGGGGGTAAGGTTGTATAGGCGCGGAGGCTAGGCAAACTCGAGACAGGGAATGCCAAGTTAAGGAGTTCAGATCTTATCTTGTCAACATTAGGCAGCCAGTTAGAGGTCTTTACCCAGATGACTAAGTTGCTGAAAGTGCTTCTAATGAGATCCATCAAGCAGTGGGCTGTGGACTGGGGGGCAGAGAAAGAGGCCATAGGGTGGGGAGTAATTAGGAGGGTGAGAGGTAGTTTGCGGATGGAAAGGAGGGCGAAGGTGTGTGTGCGTGCGTGTGTGTGTGTGTGTGTGTGTGTGTGTGTGTGTGTGTAGGAATTATGTAACCAAAGGCCCGTTTCTTTCTTTTCCAAAGTCCACGACTGGTGCAGTTATAGAGTGTTGAGTACACACTCCACATGTGTTTGTCAGTGATAAGGAGTTATGGGAACACCGACAGGTACACAGAGGTGAAGCAAGGACCTGTGTGTTTCACGGGGAGAAGGTTAAAGACTAGAGACACTTCTACTGTTGCTTTAGTCACCTTTCTGTTGCTGGGATAACACACCATGACCAGGCATGGCTGATGGAAGAGGGGTTACTTTGTGTTAAGAGTCCATCACAGCGGGGAAACATGGCAGCCGGCAACAGGCATGCTGACTGGAGAGACCACACCCTCAACTGCAAGCACAACGCAAGGAGAGCAAACCGGAGGTAGGGCAACGCTGCTAAAAGCTCCCAAAGCCAGCCTCCAGCAGGGCCACACCTTCTCAGCCTCCACAAGCAGTGACGCTAACTAGAGACCAAGTATTCAAATACTGAGGCCTATGGGGGCCTTTCTCACTTAAGACATCACGACTGCATCCCTCAGGTCTGGGGGCATAGACTATGCGACCCATAGAAATCCCACTCTACCTTTACGTGTGATGGACTTGACTTGGGAAACTTGCTTTTTCATTGTTCACCAAGCCCTCTAATGCCATTTGCTTTTTCTGCTGTCGTTTCTATTTGCGGTTCTTTCTTTGTAAAAGTTAATTTAATGTGTATGAGTGTCTTGCCTGGAGGCCATCAGACGCCCTAAGTCTGGAGTTATAGACGGTTACGAGCTGCAGTGTTGGTGCTGAGAATCAACCGGGGGAACCCTCAGGAAGAGTAGTCAGTGCTCTTAGCCACTGAGCCATCCTTGACTGACTGAAAGCTGCTATTTTACACTTGTACTGTATGAAGGAGACTTGTAAAGGAAGAACCGACAAAGCGATTAGAAGGAGGGATATGAGACAAATAACTTCTGCAAATTGAATTTTAGGCTTTCCCTCGAAGCTTTGAAGAGATTGCTTGGACCTCACAAAGCAGGTTTATCGAAAGAGACAGAGGTATGGCTTTCATTGACTGGACCATGCTTTCTAAACTGTAGTTCACCATCTGTAAATAGGCACAAAAGCAATTTAGGGTTCCTAACAAACATATATAGACAAGCAGAACAGAGTTCATAGTGATAGGAATCAGCTAGGTTTTTGTTTTGTCTTGTCTTGCATTGTTTGGGTTTGAGGTATCATCTCCAGACCTGAAACTCACTAAGCACACCAGGCCAGCCTGAGCTCAAGATTGTTCTCCTGGGATGACATGAGTTAGTCACCACCTGCACAGCTTGGGTAAGCACTGGTTTGTAAAACATGTATTCTGCTTAGGGAACCATAGAGCAAATACTCTACAGCTGATCCACAACCCTGGCCCGAAAACGTACTTTTAAGTGTGTGTGCCTATAACAATGGGCAGAAGTTTTTTGTTTTTGTTTCTTTTTTTTACTTTTTATTTATTTATGTGTGTGTGTGTGTGTTTGTGGGTGTGTACTTGTGCATATATAGGTATGTGTGTGCAGGTGCCTAGGGAGTCCAGAAGGGGGCATCAGATACCTGGGAGCAGGTATTTCAGGCAGTTGTGAGCCAATGGATATAGGTGCTGAGAACCAAACTGGAGGCCTTTGTAAGAACAGTAACTCCTGCATCATCCAAAGATGTCTTTCTTATGAGACAGTTAAAAATGTTGGAAGGTCACTGCCCAGTAATATTTTTTTTTCTTCAAAATAAAGGAAAGTTTTCTAAAAATCAGTCAACAAAGATGTATTAAATGAAAAAAATCTTGGCTGGGCATGTAGCTCAGAGGTAGTAGTAATACACATGCCTAGTCTGTATGAAGTCCTGGGTTCAATCCTCAGTTCCATACATTTTATATATATAATAACATATATGTGTGCATATGTATTACTATATTTAATAACACATATTATGTACAATATATGATAATATAATCTATATATACTACTGCATATTATATTATATAGAATATTTATCCTTACCTAAGCTCTATTCTTAGTCTCAGTCTCTCTGTCAACCTTTTACATATTCTTTATGACTTCCTCTTGCTCATCTTTCTGCAGTTAGGTTTGCATATTAACACGTTTGTGATAGGAAGTAATTGTGGCCTTCATACAAACAAAACCCTCAAAACAGCATTGCTGACTGTGGTGCTTGTTTACAAATGCTAAACCATGAGTTTTCCAAAGGAAACAGGCCCGACTTGTAGCATGTGCTACTTCCTGTGGTATGGGCACTCTAGCCATAGTCAATTTCAAGGTAAGTCACTCAGTGCAAAATTAGAAAGAGACAGCATGCTGTATAGTATTTCTGTCAGAGAAATGTGTCAGAGGGAAGCAGAAATATAGGAAGTGGTGAGTTTTAAATATTATCTTTGAAGTGATGCTTACTTATAAGTTACTTATTCATTTCTTTTTGTGGTAGGGATCTGACTTAGGGTGTCCCACAAGCAGGACAAGTGCCTTTTCACTGAGGTACACTCCAGCCTTGTGTTTGACACAATTGTGTCTAACAAATGACGGATGAAATTTAGCTCCAACACAATACTGTCCTGGTTCACCTTCTCCATCATCCCTCTGTCTCTGCTGCCTGCTGGATAAGTTGCTCCAATCTCTTCTATGAGAAACCACAAACTCAAAAGACTGAAATTTAAAATGCTTTCCTCTCTGAAATCCCTAACACACACGTCTCCTTCCCTCTTGACTTCACTATTTCTATTAATTGTGTCTCCAGTTAACTCAAGGAGCTAGGGACTCTTAAAGGATCTACATATGCAGTCTTCTCTAATCTGCCTCCTTTTCTCTTCAGTTGGGTTACTGACCCTTCAGACTAACTGGTCTCTTCTCATTCAAGCTCTTTTCACTCCAATCTATCAGGCAACTATTGTGTTAAATTAATATTCCAAATGCACCGCTCTAATAATATACTTTGTCCATTCAAAACACACAGAGAGAGAGAGAGAGACAGACAGACAGACAGACAGACACACACACACACACACACACACACACACACACACACACACACCCCAACCACACACACACACAGAACTGGTCTTCAAAGTTCTCCTCAGGCCTGGTAACTGGATAACTGGATGTCTCCATGTCCCCTAAGCTTGGAGCATGTCCTGTGATTTAGTTCTTGGACCCAAATCACTCTTCCCCTTCCTGTTCCTAGAAAGACTCAAACCTTTGTTTCAAGTCTTGGTTCAAGCATTAGTGAAAATATATGTGTTGGTTGTTATAGGGACATACACGTCGATTGAAATCTGTAGAAACAAACCAGCTATGCCTAATCCAGCAATCATTTAAAGATAACAATGCATTTGATCACCACCCTTTCCGGAGGCTCCATGACCCATAGTGCACCGAGGCAGTACTTGCTTCATTGTTACAATTAAAAAGGTTTGCTGGGAGTCAACATGAGGTTTATCTCAAACCTATGGATTTCAATTACACATGCCACAGCTGTTCTTCATTAACGGACAGGACCAAGAATTGTGTGTACTTTAACCATTTGGTATTTACCGTAATTATTTCTCTTCTAATGCTGTGAGCAAATTGGGTTGAGGGGGGTGGGAAAGGTGGGTGGTAGAGACCTGCCCACCCCCCCAACCCCCGACCCCGGGCAGTGACTAACATTGATAACGTTCGCCTTTGAGATGCTGATTGGTTGTTAGAGATCAGAAGGGAAGCGTCAGGAATTCAGACCCTCTCTATCCATTTCTTCCCTTAGCCTTCCTCCAACACTGAGAGTAGCTTGTTTTGGTGAGAGGGAAAAACCACAAATGCTTTCGAGGGACCATTGATTCCTTTTCCTTCTGTGTTTCAGATGAGAAGCTAAGCAAACAGGTTGGCACAGCCCTCTTGGTCACCGACACTAACATCCCTATGAAGATGAGCTGTGGAGAGCTGGACCACTTGGCCCAGGAGAGATGAAAGGCCATGGGAGGAAGCCACCAAAGACAAAAGCACGTGGAGACAGTTGAGACCGTCACTAGTGGCCCAGAGATTTCTCCCAAGAACACCATTTGACCACTTGTTGAAATGTGGAGTGTCTGGTACTGTCCCAAACCTACTGAAGCAGACTTATGAGTGTCAGGTCAGGGCATGTGTTTTTCTTGAGTATGGCCAGTGCTTTGGATACACATTCAAGACTGAGAGTCAGCACGGCCTGCCAGTGGACAACAACCTTTGGGTTAAAAAATAAATAAAAATAAGGTTTTGTTTTGTTTTTACATTATCAATGTTTGGAGAGAAAGAAGAGAAGGCAGAATGATGGGGGGAAACGGAAGAAAATACAGCACAGTCATGAAGTCTGAAACATTCCCTTTAACGTCTTGTCCTTTGCAGAAACATTTTCTGACCTGTGAGGTGCATCCCAACAAAGAGGATGCATCTGGGCTTAGTCCTATCCGTGTCCTGCCACACCTAAAATGCCCAATTTATGAGAGTATAAAAACAAATAAATAAAACTCCTAGTGATGAAATAAAAAGTTATTATCTAAAATAAATTCACCGCTCTTATGAATGGAGGGAGAAATATATAAATACAGTCACTATAAGCATTCTGCAACATCTTTAAAACTTCATTTTTACCCAGATGGAAATTTTAGTAGTGACATTTGAATATTATGAATTCCCAAAGCCACATATATAAAAATGTTCAAAGGCAATAAATAAAATGTGAAATAAGTATTTTTTGTACTTAAAAGCTTTTTTAAAGAATTATAAAGTAGGTATACTTCCTAAGAACTTTATGAAGGAGGCTGTGAAATCACTATAAGGGTTCAAAGACTCAGGAATAGAAACCATTCCAGTTAGATGGATAAAGTAACACCAAGTCAGACTACAGTTCCTTTAGGGGAAGTAGCTCCTAGATGTTTGTCGTAGATTTGTAAATGTTTATTGTTGATGTGCAGAAAATTCATTATGGAGTCTACAAATAAGTATTGACTTCAAATATGTATTAACTTGCAGGTGACTTGCCGTCGTGAACTGTGGGCTGGCGGTTCATCTTGCAGAATCTTTCTGTTTTCTTCTCTCCTGAAGAAAAGATGGTAAATTATAGGAGCAACTAACCCGCTCTCAAATGTTTTCAGAAAGATTAAACCATAATACCTAATTTTAAGAAGCAACGTTTCAAACACCAGATAAAGTCTTGAAACCCAGCTTGCTTCACCATGTAACAAAATTATGACTCATTTCAGTAAGAACGTGCTTTTTTAGTAAGAAAAAAATGCTTTCTGAGCTAAGTTTGAACAGCTAGGGCACTTGGGACACTCGCAAACCCAGTCAGCAGAAGTCTCAAACTCCTAAAAGATTAAAGGCAAAATAAACTGGTGTGCATTGAGAATGAAAAGGAAAAAAAATCCCCAAGGGTACTGATTTATAAACAGAAGTAACGCTAAAACTCCCCTGAAATCCCCCAATTGCCAATCCTTACAAATTCAACACTTCGCCCTTTCCTCCTTTGGGAACCTGTAGGGAGGTAACAGGAATGTCTTTGCTGACTTACAGCTGGCAAAACTTCGAATTACACCCACCACGCACTGACTTCATGTAGTTCAGTGGTTCTCAACTTTCCTAATGCTTGCAACCCTTTAATACAGTTCCTCATGTTTTGGTGGCCCCCCAACCTTAAAATTATTTTCATTGCTACTTCATAACTGTAATTTTGCTACTGCTGTGAATCATAATGTAAATATCTGATATGCAGGATATCTGATGTATGACCCTTGTGAACGGGTCTTTAGACCCAGCCCATGATGGGTCGAGACCCACTGGTTGAGAAACGCTGGTTGAGCTTTGGCTTTTAAAGTCATGAGTGCAAACGTGGGTTTTCCTGAGAACCGCTAGGGGTTGGTTGTTTAGGATCCAGTTCAGCAGGTGTGTGCTGCGGACCTGAGTGCACTGTGCAGGAGGCAGAGGTGCCAGTGGTGGGCACCGCCTGAGGTGGGTGGGGCCGGGGCGTGTGTCTAAGTGAGGGAGGAAGGGCCTGTGACAAAACGTAGGTGGTGTGTGGGCTGCAGGATCTGGGAGGGGAGTGAAAGGGAGCCTGGGGCCCTATTTGTCAAAGGCTGCAGCAATAGATCGGCTTGTATTTTGGTAGCCTTTGCCACTTGCTAGTGAATTTAGTAAGATGTCATTTTAAAACTAAAACTGGAAAGGTAGACCCGGTCAAACATCTTTGGGAGAAAAAAAAAGTATGTTCCCATTCTCAGTTCAACCAGTTATCCTTCAATCGCCTTGTGTGTGTGTGTGGGGGGGGGGGTTAAGCAATTTAAACTCTTCTCCCGGGTGGGGGTGGGGGCAGTTTAAGCCTCTGTGTGTGTATGGGGGTGTGTGGTTCCAACCTTAAACGCAGGAGTTTCCCCCACCCATGCGGGTGCTAGTGAGTGGAAAAGAGCCGCTGGTTCGGCTCGGGAGCCCTGGAACCTGCGGGATGGAGCGACCGCGTTGCGGCTGCCTCAGTCCCCCAAAGCCGCATCAGCGGGACCGGGCGTGGGCCGGCACCACCCGGACCAACGAGCGGGGTTTGCACAGGAAAAGGCGCCGCGGCGGGCCCGGGCCACTCCTCCCCAGCTCGGGCTCTCTGCCCGCCCGCCCGCTCGCCCGCCGTCCCAGCCTCGCTACGCGCCAGGAGCAGCACCGCGGCGCGAGAGGCGACTAGGAGCGGCGACCAGGCGGGCTGCAGCTCGGGCGACCGCGGAGGCGGCGGGCAGGGCGCGTGCGCACTGCAGGGGCGCCAGATTTGGCGGGAGGGGGAGTGTCCAAAGCTCTTTGTTTGATGGCATCTGTTTACAGAGTTACACTTTAATATCAACCTGTTTCCTCCTCCTCCTTCTCCTCCTCCTCCTCCGTGACCTCCTTCTCCTCCCCTCTCTCCTAAGAAACTTCGCCCCGGCCGTGCGGAGCGCCGCTGCGCAGCCGGGGAAGGACTCAGGCAAGGCGGAGGGCAGCGGGAGGCGGCAACCGGTGCGGTCCCCGGGGCTCTTGGCGGAGCCCCGGCCCGCCTCACCATGGCCCGGAGACCCCGGCACAGGTAACGGGGAGCCTGGGCGGGCGACCTCGGGCTAGGGCACGCGGGGATCCAGGCACCTGGGAGCAGGTGGGAATTCCATCCCAGAACGTTGGCGGGGTTGTCAGTCGGCACCTCGGTGGCTGAAGCCACTCTGGAGATGGATGAATGGAAAACTCTCTGTGAGAAGCGCACCGGCACGGTGGGAAGTATGCCCAGAGACTTTTTTTTTCTTGCAAGTTGCATGGGGATATGTGTTTCTCTTTGGGGGAGAGACTTTTTTTTTTTTTTTTAACCGGCACGTTTTCAGCCAAGGACAGAACGGTTCCACCAGACCCGGGGAACCCACCAGGTGTTTGGCTTGATGCCCCGAGTGTTGGCGAGGGAGTAGCAGCCTAATTGCTGGATGCATTGAGATGTTTTTGCACTTGGAGTTGAAGAGCATATGGCAGATATAGGAAAAGGCCGGATTGTTTAGTGGCTGCAGGTAGTTCATTTAAATTTCATTCATTCATTATGGAGGCAAAAAGGTGTCAGCTGACAGGCTGCTGCAGCAAAGATTTTAGGGGGATAAAATGGGTTTGCAGATTGTTTCAAACCCTGTTTTTGAAGACTCGAGTACTTGTTCTGGGAGAGGCTTTTATTTCTACTGCAAACATTACACGCGCCCGGGTCGCACATGTCACCGCACTCGTCGGGGTGATGGGTGCAATCCTTGTCCATTTTGACTTCTTGCTTGGGAAGAGAGATCAGAAACAGAAGGGAGCGCTGGTCGGAACTGTCAGTTGCTAGCCGCTTGGGTCCTGCGGGCCCTGGGATTTCCCGAGGACACACTGGGGCTCCCAGCGAGCAACGGTTGCAGGGGGGTTGGCTCGGTGGCGGTCGTCGCTGAGCGCAAAGTCCTGGAGGCCAGTGGCACCCAAGGCAGCTGCAGCGTCCTCGGGACTACTTGGCCGCGGCTCTTCTCCTAGCTGCAGAGAGAGGTCCAGGAGCCCCGCGCACACGTGGACGCAGCTGAGGTCGCCGCTGCTCCCGGCACTCTGCTGCAGCTGCCTTAGGTAGCCCGCCTCTGGCAAGGCCATGACGACCCTTCCGGGGACACACACACACACACACACACACACACACACACACACACACACACACACACACACACCTCACACGCTCGTGGAGACACACACACCCCACACGCTCGTGGAGACACACACACAAACACACACCCCGTCCGTGGAGACTATCCTCTCGCCTTTCCACGGGTGGCTTGATTTTTGCTAAACTTAATCTGTTTTTTTGGAACCAGCAGGTACTGGCCCTGCGGGGCGCGGGCTCTGGGAAGTTGCAGAGAGCGTAGGCGTGGGCCCTGCAGCGCACCCTCGGGCAGGGCCAGGCGGGGAGCGGCAACCAACTGGGCGTCGGAACAAGAGGGGGGTGAATTGGGGAGACCTTGGATCTTGGCTCCCAGTGCCTGGCCTCAGGCCTGCTGCGCCGGTCCAAGTGCCACCCCTTAAAACGTTTCGCCTTTCGCTTTGGGGACCTAAACCAACAGCACCCGGGTCACCTGTTCCGTAGAAAGCTGAAACCTGAACCGGGAGGAGGGAGTTGGGAAAAGGGGTGCTCCGAGGAGGCGCGGTCCAGGCTAGGTGCCTTAAGGTTTAGTCTGTACGGGGCGTGGCCGCGCAGGTTCCCTGAGGCTCTCAGGTAGCCCGGAGGGGAGGCGGCGGGAGGGGCGGGAGCCTTGAACTTGACTCAGGGGGAAGAGAAACCCGGCTGCGGGCTCGGAGCCGTTTCTTGTAGGGCGAGCGTCAACTCGGCAGGGATTATTAACCAGGTCAGCGAAATGAGTCTGAACCCCTTTTCTAGAATCATGTAGCGGCCACAGGCACTTCCTCCCGTTCCCCTCCCTCTTCCCAACCCCCAGCAACTCTTTTTCGTTTCTTTGCACGGTTTGTTTCCTTGATAGAATGTAGTATTCATAGTTGTACTCTTGTAACCACACAGGCTCTCGCAGGTGGAGGAGTTGAGAGCATCTAGCCCGAAATCAGCCTTTGAAAGTCCTTTGACTGTTGGGTCTGAGATCTTGTCAGAGCAGATAAAGGAAAAGTTATTTCAGGCCCTTTGTCGAAATTAATCATGCTACTGAGGCGACCAGGTCATTTTAGAGCAAGGAAATCGCATGCAAAGCTCGAAGGCGAGCTCCTTGCCAAGGCTGGACTCGCCCTACTGTCTCTATAGCCCTTCAGGAGCTGCACGAGTCAGATGCCACGTTTCACCCCCAGGACTTTGGCTTTGCACATCAGCTTGGTGCTTGCTTTTTAAGAGGCACGGAAGACAGTGGAGACATGCGCTCTGGAAAGTACCTTACACAATAGAATCCATGCCCTAATGTATAAGACAAGATCCACGAGCGGAGAAAGATTTGATCAAGTCAAACAACTGGATTCAGACAGAGCTTGGGTTGGCAGAGCTTTGCTTATAGAACCCTGGTCCTCTGAGCCCAGTTCTCTCTCACCTGACTGTCGACTGCCCCCTGTGGGCGACTGAGTATGTTGCTTGTTTTTAGTTTAAGCTTTGACTAGAGAAAAACCCAATTATTCGCTTGGAAAATAAAACGTCCACAGTTCTGAAAGTGACATCTCCAGATGTCACCAAACCCAACAGGCTAATCTAATGAGAGTTAAGCCTGTGCCTCCACCCTTTTATCCCAATTGCTTTCTTGGTATCCCTGATACTTCACAGAAGGCTGCTTCATTTCGAAGATTTTCCAAGGAGTTCCATAGCAAAAGTGAATTGTCACCCAAAGATTCTGATTTAAAGTTCTGGCCTTATAATTTTCTTTCTTTCTTTTTTGACCTTATAACACCAGGTTTTATATAAAGGGGGGATTTTTAATTATCATTGCTCAGAAGTTATTTACTGTCTCCTGTTTACTGTAGGAAACAAAACTGTCCTTGGTTCAAAGGATTGACACTAAGTGGAAAAAAATGATTGCACATCATGAATACAGTTTAGTGGGATTTTTTTGGTAATGTTATTTTAAGGGTAGATCACATCCTGCTACCATGCAGCTTGCTGCCCAAAATAGTAGTTTTAAATGATGAGAATCACTATTCAGGTGTTTGGGAAACACTTTTGTTTAACTTGTAGGAGGCTGGAAATATACATTTAGTGAGTTAGTTCTGGAAAACAAAATCTATTATGAATATAACTGTTTTATATCATTTTATTGATGGTATTTTTAGGTTTACAATGGTAAATTTTAGTGAAATTGTTAAGTTTTCATACCTTAAGTTTTATAGAGAATGATAACTAAAACTAGATTGCAAAATTACTCTATTCGGTGTATGGTAAGTTTGGAGTTACTTCAGCAGTCATCAGAATTCACAGTGTTAGTCAATTCAGTAAAAAAGACTGTTTTGAAAACAGTAATTGTTTTAACCTGTAGATTTCGTCTGGGGGAACCCCTTGGTTTTTAATTAGGTACATTGTAAGATATTTTAGACACCATTCAGTCAGAGACAGAGAAAACAAGAGTAAGTAGGATTCTGACTAGTCAGTACCCTTGTAATGTACTTAGTTACTCTGGAAACAGTATTGTAAACACAGCCACAGGTTGGGTCGATCAGACCTTGAGTTTTGAATGATTTGCTATTTATGCTAATCACAAAGCAGTTTGATGGCTGTATCCTTTCTCCAGTTTTGAAACCTTTCCTGCTTAATTTCTAGTATTATAGACTTTAAGAAATGATCACAATTATGGTTTTGAATGTATTGTCTTGTTTTTTTTTTTTATTTTAACAGAACGCCAGCTCTATTAGGAAATAGCTGATGGGTTAGTTGTGTTCAGAAACTATTTAAATGATTTCACATATGCCGAAGAGTTTGAGTATGCACTTGCATAAAGGACATGGGCCCTTGTTTCTTTTATTGTTGTTAACATTGAGCTTTACACTTAGACATCCATTGGTTGGGAGGGTGCCAGATGTGTAACTTGTCACTGGTCTAACAGTAACAGCAGGTTCAAACATGCAGAGCAATAGAAAGTGCCAGGGCTCCTGGTGTCTCTGTGGATACCAGTAACAGCAGAACCAGTTTACAAACACTACAGCAGCAGAATGCAGAAAACAATCTCATTGCGCAAGTTTGCAGAGTTTTGTCCTAGTAGTCTTTGGAAGACTCGCTGCAGAGTTTTGGTGTGAGTTTCATAATCCGGCAGCAGCTTAGATCCAATGCCTTCAGCCTATGTCTGTCCATTCTTATCTCTGCAGCATATACAGTAGCGATGAGGACGATGAAGACATTGAGATGTGTGACCATGACTATGACGGGCTGCTTCCCAAATCAGGAAAGCGTCACTTGGGGAAAACTAGGTGGACCAGGGAAGAGGTAATTAGTCAATTTTATCCAAACATAGAAAAAAATAAGTAGAGTCTGTAGTTGTTGAAAACCGAAGATTTAGCTAAGCTACATGTGCTCATCTTGGAGGGTCTAGCCTGTGGCACGCTGAACAGAATGTTCCTCCTCATCTCTGCCAATATGTTCCTTCTGTTATCTGTTTCCAAATCATTTGTTGCTCTTTGAATGCTCTCAGCCTTCCCCCTTATGCTTTGCCTATTGGTTTCTCATTCCAGAGTCCCACCGCTTCTTACTTTTCTCATTATATCTGAACACACCGTACGTCCTGTGAAACTATTACTGGCTGCCCATTTTAAGGTTGGATGCACTCTCTTGAGTAACCATGCCACTGAGTGCATGCTTGACTTTCTTGATGTTGTTACATGTATGTCATTCCCAATGCACTGCAAATCTCTTGAGGGTTGGGACTAAAGCGTCTCTTCATCTTTGTGTTCGTTGAACCCAAAAATCACTTGCTAAAATGTTAGGATAGTAACAGATGTTCTCTGGATAAATTAATTAGACCTATGTATATGAAAGATTATTCTAAAGACATCCCGTAATGGGTGAGGATATGCCCACTTCTTTCAAGAGCAAAATCATCAATGTGAAGCATAATAAGTTATGAAGAAAGGTTTCTTCTTCTTTACTGAAATATGGAATTCATTGTGTTCTAAAACCGGGAATTCTTGAGAGCAGGTGGACAAGACTCCCAGGGGGAGGGGGGCACCTAGGAAGTGCATGGTCCACCTGTCAAGATCAGACACCTGGCTGCTGCTTTGGAATATGGAAGTTCTGTTGTTAACCACAGTTTCCCAGTTCCTGTCTGTCTTGTCATTCATTATGTGTGAATGGCATCTTTGCAGAAACCTGTGAAAACTGTTTCTGGTAGGGTGGTGACCAGGGTATGAGCTGACAGAGCCAACTGCCTGAGAATTTTTAGTGTCTTCTAGATCCTGATATATTTGGTCATCCATAAATTCTACACATATAGATACAAAGACTTAGTGACTTCACTGAATTAAATACATCTTTGAGTGAAATATGTAAAATATTTTTGGCTTTTATATGAGAAAGGTTGAACTAATGGGAAATCATCTCACTCAGCAGTCTTATCTCTTGCTATAGTTGAATGGGCAACTAAATTTAACATTGGAATTCACTTTCCCCCATTCAGTAAGAGTGTCAACAGTTACCATCTATTAAACACTAACACATGCCAGGCTTCACTGTTTTGCATAATGGTATTGTGTAATCTCCAGATAACCCTGTTGATACTGCCATTCTCATAGATGACAATATGAATCTGTTTATATAACTATTCAACAGCTGTGTCAAAGTAAAAGCTTTAGTGTGCCTGTAAATAAATCTATGCTCAGACCAGTATATTACATTAATATTGGCTTTATTTGTATGCTTTTGAGAGCTATTTTTCTGGATTGGATCATGAGCTTGGTTCCTTTATTCATTATAACTTGGACAGAGCTATTTAGTAAGCAACTGATATCCTAGGATTGCCTTTTCATGCCTTAGGATGAAAAGTTGAAGAAGCTGGTGGAGCAGAATGGAACAGACGACTGGAAAGTGATTGCCAATTATCTGCCTGTAAGTTAGCTATTACTTCTTTCTGGAGACTTTATTGAAATACTATGTATTTGTTCATGTAGGGGGAGAGGCCCATCCATAATTTTTATTTCTGGCTACACAACATATACTTGAGGTTTCTAAATATACTATCAAAAGACTTTGGTTTTTTTCCCCCAAAATTGTTTCTTGTTTTGTTTTAATTTACCCTGATAACATAAGTTAACATTCTGATGGGTTGCTAAAGGTAAAATTTTAAAGTTGGTATTTTCTCCAAGTTAGCTTCTAAATTCCCCCATTTTTATCCAAGCCACATATTTTTGTATATGTATTTCAAATTTGAGAGTGCCTTTTGACTTATTTCCCACCCCCACCCCTGCATCTAAATGATAAGTTGGGAGCCTAGTTTCCTTTACAGTCCTTCTGGTCCGGCCACAGGGTAGCCACCCTGCCCTCTCTGTTATAATCGCTTCCTACCTTTCCATGTTTCCATCAGTTCCAAACACTATTAGCTGATAGAGCTTCCTAAACTCAGCCATTCTTAACTAGCAGTGGGCTTGCCTAGAGTGGCTGAGTCCCTGGGTTTTTGATCTCCTGCACCACGTAAACAAACAACGTAACTGTTTAATAACAAAACCCCACCAGTTTGACAGATTCTCACACAGTAAGTGAACTGCCTTGACCCGTTACCCAAAGGCTCTCCTGTCTGGTCTGAACTATGGTTCCTCTGTTCTCTCCCTCCACTACCCCCTCCCTCTGTTTCCTACTTCCTCCCCACAAGCAGGTTTGGTTGTATTCATTTCTGCTTTTTCTCCTCTGGGCTTTTCTTCCTAGTGATTCACCCCCTAGAATGTTTTTTGGTTTTGGGTTTTTTGTTTTGTTTTGTTTTTTGTTTTGTTTTGTTTTTGTTTTTTGTTTTTTTTTTTCTTCTCTAGTTAAAAGTTCTGAGCATCCTCCAAAAGCCATGTCAAGAGTGACCGAATGCCTCTGAAGGAAGCCGTGTCTCACTTTAAGGGGTCCTTCTCTCCTCAACCTGAACAACACTTTGCTTTAGTCTCTTCTTGCAAATCAACCAATTTCAACCTTCTGTGATAATCAGTTCTGTGTTTCTTTTTCTTCTTCTGAGATTGTAAGCTCCTAGAAAGTGAGAATCTTTTTTGTTTGTTTGTTTGTTTGTTTGTTTTCATTCCTCTTAAATATAAGTGCTTGTGGTCCTGAGCTAAGCATCTCTTGGTTTGAATGGGAGGCACTTTAGTTCTTCCAATTGGATTTTCACTGAAGCCTGGCAATATGGAATCTCTAGCACATCCTAAGATACAAAGCACAGACTTGGGTTAAGTTAGCAAATACGTGTGCAATAAGACATTGATTTTATTCATGTGACACAGTTATTCCCTTCATGAGTCACAGACTCCAATTTTAGATGCAACTTGGATATAGTCTTTAGTCTGTAAGCAGTGTGGGACGGGGGGCTCTCCATGCATGACATGCTTGCACTATGTCTCAAAGTTTCTATGCACTCATCACATTTTGTCTTTGTGATGGTGCATGCTTTGTCTAGAACCGGACAGATGTGCAGTGCCAACACCGCTGGCAGAAAGTGCTAAACCCTGAACTCATCAAGGGTCCCTGGACCAAAGAAGAAGATCAGAGAGTAAGTTCCATTTCCATTAGATGTGTGAATTGTAGTTGAGAATATTTCTAAAGCATGCTTTCACCACCAAGGAAGTAATTTGAATGTACAAACAGAGAATAAAGGACTTGCTCCCATAATGTCCAGTAGGTGAAATCAGATTTCTTTTTAGTTTTCTAAGTATCTTAACATTGAAGCTTGATGACACTGACTCATTTTGTAACACTAAAACACAGATTGTTTTTGTGTTTATCTGAAGGTGATAGAGCTGGTACAGAAATACGGTCCGAAACGTTGGTCTGTTATTGCCAAGCACTTAAAAGGGAGGATTGGAAAACAATGTAGGGAGAGGTGGCATAACCACTTGAATCCAGAAGTTAAGAAAACCTCCTGGACAGAAGAGGAAGACAGAATTATTTACCAGGCACACAAGAGACTGGGGAACAGATGGGCAGAAATCGCAAAGCTTCTGCCTGGACGGTAATACTTTGTCAAGAAATACATTGATTGGGAAGAGCAAGGGGATGGTCATGGGACCTTCTAAGTGGGTGAATGAATTATGTTCTATCAACTATAAGCATTTGGTTAAACTAGAATCATCGAGTTTGAGAAATGGAAAAGAGATCTTGGAATTTGTTTTATTGCGCACAGTTATTGTCACCTCAGTGGTGAGCCTTGGGCCAACCAAGCCTTTTATCCTCAACCTTCACTTCTCTGTTTGCAAAACAGCTAGTAATCTGTTTCATGAGCTAATGTTAGGGTCAAGTAAAAGGAATGTCAAAGCATTTTGTAAGCGGGAAAACTCCAGGTACCTAGAAGGAAACCAAACACACATAGATGGTTTGGTCCCACCTGTTAAGTGACCAGCAATCACTTTGGTTGGTCATTCCTCCATTTTCCTAACACCTCATTGTACCTTCTGGTTACTATTTTTTTCCAGTGACTAAAAAAAGGCTATATGTGTAGAAATATCATGCCTATTTCCAGTTTTTATTTAATTTCAGTATCATGTCTTCCTTTTATTGGACAAAGCAGGAAAATAATTACCCTTTATGAAGGATAATTATGACAGCTCACCTCTGACCCATTGTCTATATTTAAATATTATGTATATAATTGATTTTTTATCTATTTTTGAGAAATACTTGCACTCTAAATTTTAAAATAAAAATATGTTAGAAGTATTTTTATTCTTGAGCTTCATAACCCCTGGGGTGGAGGAAGGATTGCTTCAGAGATGGTTTATTTAGTATTTCCCATTGTTGCACTGAAGCATCTCCCCCCTTGTGGCTTGAGAGCTTCAAGAAGTCATGGATCCGGTCAAAGGAGATCTTTCCTCCCATGTGGCCTCAGGATATGCTGTTGACTTTTCTAAAACTTAAAGGGGCACCAGAACTTCCTCTTTTTTAACACACATTTCCACACCCTCATGGAAATAGCAAAAAGGAGTCTCGAATGTTTTTTTTTTCCTTTTTTGAGCAGAGAAACTTTTCTTGAGAGTGGAAAGAGTTTGTAGTAAACGCTTTGCAATTTGAAACCATACTAGGTAGCACACGCCTGTATTCCTAGCACTCAGGAGGTAAAGGCCGAAAGATTTGGAATTCAAGGCTAGCTCAGACTACCACCCTGTCTCAGGAAAATAACCTCCACCCCTACCAAAAAACGGAAAATATGCTGGGGCTAGCATTTCATTTGGGATCCTGTTGAGGCTGGTGGAGAATGTCATTAACGCATTATCCAATCTCCTCTTTGTCTAGCTATAACAAAAATGGGAGTGGTTTCCGAAAGTTTAAATAGAGATTTTTTTTTACTCAAACTTTGTACATAGAGTTATGAGAGGTAAAGAGTGGGCACTGAGTCTTTGTCATTGCTGTTCCCATGCTTGACTGAGTCCCCACTGTGGTACTTGACCCTGCTAAGCCACAATTTAAGGACTTTATAACAGCTGGGACTTTAAGTTGTATTAAAGTCCAGTAGCACATGAATGGTCAGAATTCAGCTGAACATCCACCTTTATCAGGGAGTCAAAATGCGAAAAAGAAAACAAAATTTGCAGAGCACTCAATACATCCCAGATTGCAGTAGTAAGAGAAATCTATGGATTGTCAATTAGGCGGCAGGGTAGAAAAGACCAAGAGAAAATAGCAGGCAGTTAGTGGATCTGCAGAGATTTCTTTTAGCAACAGTTTTCTGTCAACTAAACGTACTCTGAACTAAAGCTGTGATAAAGTTTGTATGTGGTGTATTTCTGCACAGGACTGACAATGCCATCAAGAACCACTGGAATTCCACCATGCGTCGCAAGGTAGAACAGGAAGGCTACCTGCAGGAGCCTTCAAAAGCCAGCCAGCCACCAGTGGCCACTGGCTTCCAGAAGAACAATCATTTGATGGGCTTTGCTCATGCCCCACCTTCAGCTCAGCTCTCTCCAACTGGCCAGCCCTCGGTCAACAGTGACTATCCCTACTACCACATTTCTGAAGCACAAAATGTAAGCCATTCCTGAGGAGACCTTGGCTGGAGCAGAGAGATGGTTATGTAAATCCCTGGTCTTAGAAAGACTTGACAGTCACAGATGGTCCTCAGCTAAACCCTCTGAGGGAGGTAGGGGAGGATACACTGGGTCTGACTTATGTTTCTGGAAGCAAGAATGGGAAGCAGTGATTGATTCTAACTTGCTCTTCCCAATCTGACTTAAAGTTAGCTTTTGAATGTATACATCCTTAAATATAATGGGTGAATGCAGATAGATTTACAGTCCAATAGTTTTCTTTTCTGAAATGAAAAATGGATGTAGTATTACATTTAAAATGCAAAGAGGCGATAGCTAAACTCTGAAATTCAGTGGGAGATTATAAAGTCAATTCTGGCAATGATCTAAGGGAAATATGTTCATTTACACATTTAGTAAGTGTTTACTTTCTTACTCTGAGTCAAGGGCATTGTGACATTGATTCTATGTCATCTTCCTTTCTCCTCATTTGAGCTGGTATCATTCCTTCCTCATTTCTAGACATATCTATGGAAAGAAACACTTTTTAATATGTGGAAAAGAAGGCTAAAGAGGAGAATACCGGAAATGCTTATCACAGAACTGATGATAAAAATGACGAAACTTAGCCGGGTGGTGGTGGCGCACGCCTTTAATCCCAGCACTGGGGAGGCAGAGGCAGGCGGATCTCTGTGAGTTCGAGGCTGGGCTGGACCGACAGCCTCCAAAACAATGCAGAGAAACCCTGTCTCGTAAAAACCAAAAAAAAAAAAAAAAAAAAAAAAAGACAAACCTTGGTGGTATTGGTACACACCTTTAATCCCAGAAGTTGGGAGACAGAGGCAGGTGGATCTCTGTGAGTTTGAGACCATCATGGTCTCCTGAGTGAGTTTCCAGGGCAGCCAGGCCTATGCAGAGCTGAGAAACCCTATCTAAAAGAAAGAAAGAAGACAATAGTTACCTAAGAATTACAAAGATCATATGCAAATATTATGTAAAACATATTCATGAATAGTTTTTACTTGGCTCTATCAGTTTCTTCAATTTGACTACAGAGTTTCCAGAAAGGTCTCCCCGGTGAATGAATTATCATAAAAGCTTCTGTGCTTTTTATTACAACTAAACATTATTCTCAGAAAAATATCCCTGGTGACAAACAGATGGTGGTATCACGTCTTCCAAAAATTCTTTCACACATCCACGAATACTTTTTTCCATTGTTCCTTTCTCTGATTGAGGAGTGCTTTCTGTGGGGCTAGAGAGACCCTTTGGGCTTCTTTCCCTGTGTTTCTTGAACTATTTAGACATTTTTAAAAACCTGGCTAAATTTCAAGTTAGAGAAGTTTTGTTTGGGTTGTTTAATCATTCAGTGAATTGTATCACCAAAGTACTTCTTCCCCTCTGTGCCAGAACAAATGGGCCCCCCTGAAGCACTCGGAAGTATGACTGACTTAGCTTTTGTGTTGCTGTTTTGGTCTAGGTCTCCAGTCACGTTCCGTATCCTGTAGCGTTGCATGTAAATATAGTCAATGTCCCTCAGCCGGCTGCTGCAGCCATACAGGTGAGATTGTCTGACGGGTAAACCCATTAGCTGAGCAAGGCACCGCTTTTAAAGAAAGCGTTCCACATAAACGCATATTTTACAATCTGTAATAGAAAAGCTAATAACAGCGTTGAGGATCTGCTTTGGGCCAGCCATTTACCACTGGCTGGAATTTTCTGATGCATCCATGAGCAAGGAGCTGTTGCCTTAAGTCTCATAGTATTTTGTGCAAGTCGTGGTGAATTTTGTGGGGGTGGTTCTCCATGGAGGCTCTCTGGGCTGTGTAACACACCTCACTGAGACATCATCCTTTCCCCGGCTTCACTTGTGACCCTAGAGACACTATAATGATGAAGACCCCGAGAAAGAAAAGAGAATAAAGGAGTTGGAGTTGCTCCTAATGTCAACTGAGAATGAGCTGAAAGGACAACAAACGTTACCAGTAAGTGTTACCATGTGATGGTGACTTTGCCTCCACACTCTTCTCTAGCCTCTGCCTCCTCTTCTAAAGACTGTAGCAGCCAAGTTCTGTGTGTCCACGACCCATGCTCAGACACCAGAAATTGCTGTCAATAAAAGTATTAGTCTCATAGTGTGCATTAACTGAATTCAGAAGTAGCCTAGCTGTTTGTTTTACAATAGGACCACAGGACCCACTTGTGACCATCGGCGTCTGCTGTTTCCTTCAAAAGGACTTTCATCAATTGAAAGACTAGGACAGATAAAATGATTGGGAAATCTGCATTTCAGCAAAGCTTTATTATGCACATTTGTGTCTTTTTCTTTTTCTGTTATTTTCCTAGCCTGTATTTACAAGTTTTATAATCTCAAAATCAATTTGATGAATATTTAGTATATACATGTTTAAAAGGAGATATATACATACGCCACTTCTTTATATATGCTGCTATCTTTTGTTTGCATGTATGAAAGCTGTGAGGCCTATTCCTATTAATAGAGATAGTGTGTTTCTGTATACACATACATGTCCCATAGGTGTGTGCGCATGTGTCCAGGCCAGAGATTGACATCAGGTGTCTTCCTTAATAGATCTCTAGATTAAATTTTTTAATTTAATTGTGTCTGTGTGTGCACACATGCTCTCATGCTCTTTTGGAGGTAAGAGGACAACTTTCCAGAATCAATTCTGTCTTCTACCATGGGCTTTGGGGATCAAACTCTTTTAATTGCCTAGCCATCTTGCTGACCATCCACCTTATATTTTGAGACAGGGTTTTGTGAAACCTGGAGTTTGCCCATTTGGCTAAGCTTACTGTCCAATGAGCTCAAGGTTCTACTTGTCCTAACCCCTCCAGCACTGGGGTTACAGACTCGGAACTGCTGTGGATGCTTGGGGACCGAACTCAGATTCTCAGGCTTGTATGGCAGTCACCTTTTAGACTGAGACATCTCCCCAATACCCCTGCCCCTCCTATTTTCTGTACTGATGATGGAACCTAGGGCCTCACACATGCTGGAAAGCCCTAGCCCTCATGTGGGCCATCTCTGAATCCTCGATTGGGCAGCAAACTGGAATGGCAGCTTGCACTTTGGAACATATGTAGTTTACCCTAAAAGCGAGTTTGAGAGAAGTGATGCCTGGTAGGGATTTTTCAGGTAAAATTTCTGTTTTGTTGTTAAATAATAGAATAACATGTTTGTGGTAGTTCCACCACTTTTGAGCTTTAGTTAATATTTTGCAATTCTCCTCTTGCATGGTCATAAGGGGACTTCTGTTAACTTGATCTACTTTCCTAACCACACTCACTCTGCAGCCCCACCTTGCATCAGTGCAACCTGTAGCCTTAAAAAGGAATAGAAGCAACAGGATATGTGCAGATAAAAGCAGCAGCTCTAACCATCGAATCCTTTCAATGGCTTAGAATGCAAATAGGGTCATTGGCAAGTCAGAGCAAACACAGGCCGTTTGCAAATTAAACTCAAGTGGATTTCTAAAACCCTCTAGGACCATTGTATTTTCTAGCAGTCCCAAGGTTTCGCATTTGACTAAAATCCTAGCAACTGAAGCAATCCTGGAGGTATAAATTAGAGAGCTATTGCAAAGCTGTCAAAAAGGAAACATCTTGACAACTGTCTGGCAGGCCTGAGTCTGGATGTAGCAACTACTTTTTATCTTGCCTCCAACAGCATCTGATGCCTTGTGCAACATCGTTGCTAAGTTTCTTCTTCCTTTCTTCTCCCATCCTTATTTCTACACACCCCCTTCCCCAGACACAGAACCATACTTGCAGCTACCCCGGGTGGCACAGCACGTCCATTGTGGACCAGACCAGACCTCCTGGAGACAGTGCACCTGTTTCCTGTTTGGGAGAGCACCGCTCCACTCCTTCTCTGCCTGCAGATCCTGGCTCACTACCTGAAGAAAGCGCCTCGCCAGCCAGGTGCATGATCGTCCACCAGGGCACCATTCTGGATAATGTTAAGAACCTCTTAGAATTCGCAGAAACACTCCAATTTATAGATTCTGTAAGTAGAATTGCTAAGGCACATTATGTTTCTGGCAGAGGAATGGAGAACTGATAACATAAAGCATTGCTATTTTCTATGGCAAATATGCTTTGGTTTACATTCGTGTAAAGTGAAAGGGCTTTAGTTTTGGCCATCCTACTTTTCTGGACGGTCTGATTCCGTATTTATCCACCCACACAGAAGGCAGCCTTCCGTACTTTGCCTTCCAAATGGGAATTTCTTTTTAAAAAAAAATAGTGAATTTCTGACTTACCAAGAAGGGGCTCAGGATAATAACTGTGTCTGAGCTGAGAATTTCTTGTGTTTTGCTTACTTCTTCATGATCCTGTAGACATTTTTCTGTGCTGTTTTGGTTTTTTTGTTTGTTTGTTTTTGGCTTTTTGTCTATTTGTTTATTTATTTTTTGGACAGCACATTTGGACTTATGTTTCCTTGGAGCTTAAGACAGCCTTTCTAGGGTGGGACATAACTTCCTCTACAGAATACCAAACATTGATTAACAATTTCATTGGTTCACCAAAATAAACAATCTTCAGTGAAACAAATCTAAGTTCAGCAAGCACTTAGCTCCTTTTCTTTGTCTCTTAGTTAGTTAAAAAGCATTTATTGTGTATACATGGGACAGGGCTAGCTATTGCCATAATGTATCTAGGAAGGTTTTCTGCTTGCTTTAAATTGCATGCAAAACCTGAGCTTCCTACAGTAGATGCATGTGCAAGGCCAGCTACAAGGCCACCCATAGGCCCCTGTGACCCCCGAGCTAAAAGTCCAGCAGAGGGTCCCAGTGTTTCCTTTGCATGCATGCATGCATGCAACAGACACCCCTCGCTCAGTGCTGTGTTTCTCGGGTGATGGTGGCGCTCATCAAAGCTCTGTGCCTCCCACATTGTTTCAGGGTTCTTCACGGTGTGATCTCAGCAGTTTTGCCCTCTGTGAAGAAGAAGCAGCTTTTTCACGTAGCCAACAGCACACAGGCAAAGGCTTCCAGCTTCAGCAGAGAGAGGGCCATGGGACTAGACCTGCAGGAGAGCCTAGCCTGAGGGTGAACAGCCCAGGGCTGAGCCAGGACGCTTCCCCTGGCCCAGCCAAAGCCTTACCTCCTTCGAGGCACAGCATGGTTCCTCTGGTCATTCTTCGAAAAAGGCGGGGCCAGGACAGCCCCTTAGCCACCGGAGACGCTAGCTCCTCCCTCTTTGCTGCCGTGGACAGTTCACCTCCCAAGCGTTCCCCTGTCAAAGGCTTACCCTTCTCTCCTTCGCAGGTAGACCATAGTTTCTGCAGCTGTCATTGATTTTCAGCAGACACCTGAGCCTTAACAATTAGACTAATCTCCTGAACAAATGACTAACGCCTGCTGTCCTGACCGATTTCATACTGCCTCGAATCTAGCTGGGGTGATTGCAGATGGCCTCCCTGAGTTTTGGGCTGGCTGCAGGCCATCTGATGGTTTTGTCACATCTCTTTCTCTCTTACCCTGGGTGGTTTGGAAGATAGTTGCATGAGATGTGCTTTCATTTCCTTCTCCCCTGGAACCCAGCGTTTCCGTCCCCCCCCCCCTTCTCCCATGTCATCCCTCTGTCTTCAAATTTTAACATGTTGGCTGTCCCTTGTTCATTTATTACTAAGTGATTTACTGACCCCGGGGAGGAGGGAACAAAATTATGGTTACACAACATTTGGATTACAACTAGAAAAAGAAACCATTATAGCCTATCTGTAGGTGGGAATGTTTAGGGAAACAATGACAAACAGATACTTATGCAAAATAATTTCACATTTTCAACCATGGTTCTTTTAAATTTCGCAAGGGCATTTTACTAGGGTACTGTTTGCCAAAGGATATTCTTATTTTCATATAACACTCTTAAGGCATGCTTGCATACCAGAGCCACGTGTTGCCAAATTATAATGAAGAGACAATTTGATTCCTTAAAACATTTTTACCCCAGTCATATCTGTTGAGGGTTTTGTATTTTGTTTTACTTTACTTCATTTTATTTTCTTGTGGTTCTGGGACTTGAACCCAGGGCCTCATGCATGCTAGAGAAGTTCTCTACCACTGAGCTAGACATACTCCTGAACATGTTTTTAAAAGAACTTTAGGTCTAGATGAATGATCTTCCCATCCCCCAAAATATAGATTTAGTTGTTTTTTTTTCTCCCATATTTTCCTAAACTGTGCTCTGTGAAATTAGTTCTGCAAGACCTAATAGACGTCTTGGGAGAAAAATCTAGATTGTAAAAGTTTGGAACACTAACTCAAGGTTTCAAAAGGTGTCTCTATTAGAGTACCCCTCAGACTTTGTTTTTGTTTGGATTTTTAATTTTTCAAATTGCAGACAGAGTCTTTATGCTGCTCTGCTTGCCTTATGCTCCTGTGCTCAAGAAACATTCTTGCCTCTGAATAACTGACTACAGGGAGTGGCCACTGTGCCTGGCTTTCCTGAGAGTTTAAGGGAGCTGATTCGTACTGGGTCTTCCCAGGAGTTCAGATCTTGGGAAATATTTGCCAAACCTAATTTACCTCGAGACCGGCAGGATTCTGAGAGATAGAGCTTCCTAGTGATTTCCCACATAATGCAAACCTTATGCAACACGCTGGGTTACTAGGCCATTAGAAGTGAGATAATTTTTCAAATGCTAATCAAAAGTGCATCCCATTCTCTTTAGTGGCAAGTGTCATTTATGGGGATTTTTCCTTGAATTTTGCAAGGTTTTAGCTTTGACCCTAGATTTTGTCTCTTATAAAGAACACTGTGAATTTTGACTACTCTGAAGGAAATCAGTGCCCTCATCAACACTGCTCGAGTGCTAGCATTGTCAGTATTTGGGGTCGTGAGTCACTAGAGTATCCTTGCCTGCTCTCTGGGTTTGACTGCAAGCCGGAATGAGCACAGACTCACTGTTTAATCTAAATTACTTTTTTCTTTCTCCCATATTTAGTTCTTGAACACTTCTAGCAATCATGAAAACTCAGGCTTAGATGTGCCTACTTTAACCTCTACTCCTCTCAGTGGTCACAAGCTGACAACACCATGTCATAGGGACCAGACTGTGAAAACCCAGAAGGAAAATTCCGTGTAAGTCCTCAGCTCAATGAGAAAGATGTTCTTTATTATTTATTTATGTTAATGAAAATACAATCCCAGAAGTCTGATATGTAATTCATTCACTGTACGTGTGTACCCTGTACATTCCCACAGGGAATATATCCTGAGCATGTTGCTACTAACCAGGGTAGAAAGAAGGAAACGGGAAAAATTATGTTTTCTAGTACAGTCTAAATGTACGCAGTGGTGGTTTTCACGTAATATTCCTCTCACCCAGTTTTTTCTTCCCACTATTTTTCACTGTCCTTTCAAAAAAGATTAAGGCATTCACTTGAGAATGGCTCATAGTTTACATTTTTTAATCTTAGGTTCTTTTTATAACATATATATTAGAATTTCTTTACTCACAGGAATGCATAAAATTATGTATGCATGTATATATTTGTGTGTGTGTGTGTATTTCAAAGCTGGAGCGATTAAGTAATTGAAAACAAATACATTCTTTGAAAGAAATGCATCCTTATTACTCTCAGGTAAAATCAAAGTTTAAGGTATTAACATGTTTTCTAGTTTTGGCCTCATTTGAGAGTAGATGAGACTGATTTTGTTACTGATATCAGATATACCAAGATGTTCTGAGTGCTTTAGGTCATTATACAGATCCAGGGCCATTACCTGTGTCTTCAGGATCATTCTCAAAAGATGGGCACTATTTTACTGCTCTTGGTCTTACGGGGTAGTGTTTTGAAGTATTTGTAGATCTGCAATATAACTTAGTACAGATCCACTGTCCCATAAGGAATGTCATGAAAAGCGGTTGGTTCTGTACTGAGGGTGATGTAAGCAGTGAATGTCTTTCCTATGAGCCTTTGACTGATCTCTTCTTTAGCTTTAGAACTCCAGCTATCAAAAGGTCAATCCTCGACAGCTCTCCAAGAACGCCCACACCGTTCAAGCATGCCCTTGCTGCTCAAGAAATTAAATATGGTCCCCTAAAGATGCTAGTAAGTTCCAGAAAGGTCCTTAGCTTTAGTGGGCTGATGGGTATAGGCATAAAGTTTCCTCTGATCCAGAAATGCTCACTCTTCCCTTAGCCTCAGACACCCTCTCACTTAGAGGAAGACCTGCAAGATGTGATCAAGCAGGAATCCGATGAATCTGGACTCGTTGCTGAGTTTCAAGAGAATGGGCCCCCACTGCTGAAGAAAATCAAGCAGGAGGTGAGTCACCCTAGTTCCTTTGCACTTGGAACTGGTTGACATCAGTGCTAAGTGACAGTGATGCTTTTCACACAAGAATTTCATGCAAAAATAGTTGAAAGGCACTGCTGTATTGTGGACGCCAATCTTCCACTTGGAAATTCACTTGTCGATTCCTTTAGACAGAAAAAGATACTAGAGAGGGTAAAGGGAAGGAGGGACATAGCACAATCCTTCAGAAACAGAAATTTAATCATCACAGGAATGAACCTAGTTTGTCTTTACTATAAAATAACTTTCAAGCCTAAGATGGAGGCAGGCCAGTTTATTAATAGAGGGGAATGGATGGATGGACGGACGGACAGATGGACGGACGGACAGACAGACAGACAGGAGATAGATGACAGATTCATTCCTGTTGTCTTTTTGGTTTTTCGAGACAGGGTTTCTCTATTGTTTTGGAGGCTGTCCTGGAACTTGCTCTGTAGACCAGACTGGCCTTGAACTCACAGAGATTCACCTGCCTCTGCCTCCTTAGTGCTAGGATTAAAGGTGTGCGCTAGCAACACCCAGCTCCTGTTGTCTTTTTTAAGGACCAAGACGTAGTTTATTCTAAGATGGAATAACCATGGCCAGAGAACATAGATTGAAGTTGCCCTGAATGGCATAGTCCCTTAGAGAACAGAAGTTTACAAGCACAACAGAATGAAATTTTAACCATCAAGAATCAAAGTGTTAGCTTATTGGGAAGAGCTGTTTCCAACAGGCTCAACCCCCATTCCTGTCATGCAAGGCTTTGTGTTTGGACGACTGGATAGAAATTTACACCTGAGAGTAAGTGTTTCCCAGCAGTTTCTTCCATCACAGAGAACTTCCTGCTTGCTTTTAGGTGGAGTCACCAACTGATAAAACGGGAAACTTCTTCTGCTCGAACCACTGGGAAGGGACCAGCCTGAGCACCCAGCTGTTCTCTCAGGCGTCCCCCGTGGCAGATGCCCCCGTAAGTGTCAGGCTGCCCGTGGACTCTCGTGTGCCCCACAAACTGCCCTGCGTGGCACGTGGGACCACAGTGCCTTCAGCACTCATGCTTTAGTGTCACCCGCTTCTAAGTATTCACACCCACGTGGTTCTTTTGCCTTTGCTTTGTCTTCTAAATGTTGTTATTTCTTCCTAGCTGAGCAATCTGTTGTTTGGTTCCATGAGGTATCTACTCATGGTGTGTAAGCAGATACTTGGCGTTCTAGGCCCTACCTTGAGGATCTTTCCATAGCCACAGGAGAATGGCCCCATACCAGACGCTCACATTCTTTAATTAAAATGGCACAGTATTTGCATATAACCTCTGCAATCCTCCTGTGTACCTTAAATCGCTTTTGGATGAACTCCTATTTCACACGGCGTGTAAATGCTGTGTGAACAGCACTTTTCTGTCTCAGTGTTTTGGTTGGTGAAGTTCTGGCACCTTGCCTTGGTAATTACTGCATTTGAACAGCTAATCTGTGGATAGCATCTCCTACTTCTTATGGATAACCAGAGCCAATGAGAACTGTTAATATTTCCTCAGTGTGTGCTAACTGGTGACTGCAAATTCAAGGGCTCTAGATGAATTAATTCTTGTAATCCTCAAAGTAGTGTGGATAACATTTTCACTTTCGTTATACCAACTGCACTGCTGGGTAACTTAGTGATTTAGTTGCTCAGTATTATAAACTTAGAACTTTGAAAGTACGTTTGTAAATGCCATACTTTCACCATTGTATTGTACTGCTGTTGACTTGTAGATCTCAAGTACTTCTGTGCCAATTTATAAAGAAGAGTTTGCATTAGTACAGCTCTTATTTTTAAAAGCATGGATTAATAAATTCATTTAGTAGATAGGTTTTGAGTACATGCCATATGCCTAGAATTAGATGTGGCCCTATGGCATTTTTCTTGGTTTGGTGATGTTTGCAACAATGGGATGAGAAGTCAGTATAGAGTTGGCTCCTTTTAGCTCAGAGAGGAAGGAATTTCTGGCAGACACTTCCCTTTCTTCATGCTAATGCATGTCGTCTCTTAGTAAACTACTCTCCAGAGTTAGGCTTACTTTGGATCTTGTGTTAACCCACCTCATTTAAATTTCAAATGATTCCTTTCCCTCTAGAATATTCTTACAAGCTCTGTTTTAATGACATCAGTATCAGAAGATGAAGACAACGTCCTCCGAGCATTTACAGTACCTAAAAACAGGCCCTTGGTGGGTCCCTTGCAGGTAATGACTGTTCTAACATTTTGTGTCTTAAAATTCACCAGCTGAAATATGTTACCTTACATTGCTTTTAATGTTTTAAATATAAAGGAACGATGCTTTGAAACAAATTCTTAGTGTCTAGAAGTCACCCTGTGGTATTTTTGCTACTACTCATGTGAGATACTGGAAATTCTTGTTAAATCAGGGCCCCCCAAGCATGATGAAGTGAAACATTTTTTTAACTGTAACTGAGACTAAAATCATGTGTTACTCTAGACTGTGGTAGTATCTCCTTCTGCTTTTAAACAATCTTAAAAATATGTATCTATCTAGTTTTTTGTTTCAGAATTTTATTATGTATGCTCACTCTATCATCAAGCAACCAAGAGACTAGATTTCTAATGAAACATGAAATTAGTTAGAAAATAATTGCAGTGCATTTGACTATGAAAACAAAAAGGCAGCCATCAGCGTTGCATAGATCATCTGCGTTGGACCATCTGCCATCAAGTTTTCATATCAAAAGAGATTTCCCTTGTAACTCTGAAGTAGGTGTGTATTGCTGAAATACAACAAATCCCAAATTAATCCTGAGCCAAGTGTAAATAAGAATGCAAATTTGTTCCCTCAAATTATTTAAAGCAGCTCCCAACATTAAATAGCCTAGCACCCAGCCAGCTGTAGCTCTGTCCCCTCTATTCCCCATTGGGTTTTGGTTTTGGGGTTTTTTGGGAGGGGTTGTTTGTTTTTTGTTTTTTCAAACAGGGTTTCTCTGTGTAGCCCTGGCTAACCTCAAACTCACAGAAATTTACCCGCCTCTGCCCCCTGCCTAACTAAGTTGTGAGAATCTTAAAACCTGTTTTTAAGTATGTGTGATACTTGCTATCATCTAAATACAGTTTTATTATTTATTTGAGGACTTTATGCAATATGTTTTGATTATAGCCATCCCAGCTCCTCCCTTTAACTCCTGAGATCCACTCCCATCTCTCTAGTTTCCAGCTTCTTGGCTTCTTGGTTGTTACTGTTTTATTCAGTAACCCATTGACTCTAATTTGTGCTATCCATAATACTTCTGGGTAGGGAACCATCCATTGCAGCATGACCAACCTGCCAAAAGTCTCACACCTTTAATGAAAACCTTGTCTCCCTCCAGAAGCCAACTCTCCATTTATGGTGAGAGTTCATGAGTGCCACATTTCTGTCATTCCCAGAAGACTCTATTTTGCTTCAGATTTCCCCAATCTATGGCTCTTACAGTCCTTTCATCTGTGGTAGCTCCTGAGTCTTGGAGAGAGCTGTGACATAGATATTCCGTTTGTTGCTGAGCGCTTCTCAGTCGCTTGTTCTCTATATTCAGTAACTTAGTGACTCCAGTTTAATCAGTTATGAGTTTCTGTGTTAGCCATCATCCAACACATAAAGAAACTTCACTGATAAGGTCTGAGAGCCTCACTAATATGTTGGTAGAGAAATATGAATTTAGAGGGCTGATTAATACTGTGCCCATTTATCAAAATGATAGTAGTAGATTTAAATATGGGGCCTGTGAACTCCCCAACCATGGGTTCTTGACCAAATTTGTAGTACCAAGCATATGATTACTCCTATGAAGACAGCCTTAAATTTAATAAAGACAACAACTGGTTACCTCCATAACATCTGTGCCACTGTTGCAGCCAGGGTACATCTGGTCATGTGGGTCATTATTGCAGTTCATAGTGTTCACAGCTGGGTAAAACTGATGACAATTCTCTGCCCTCTGGGCAGTCTACACAGCTTCTTCCAGTACTATGAAAACTAGCTGCTATGGAAGAAGCTTCCTGGTTAACACTGACCCAGAAGACCAACATCGCATGTGGATTTTTATTGTTGAATCTTTATATTTGTGTGTTTAATTCAGATTGCCTGTATAATCTAGGAATCTGGAAGTGGTTCATGGATGGGGATGAGGGAAGAAAGATCTTAAGGAGGGGGAATAGTAGAACAAAGGTGGTATGAAGGGTAAAACGGGGGATAATGGGAGGGAGGATTAAGTAGGGAGAGAGATGGAAAGATACAATAGAGGCTGGGGTTAAGAGAAAGACAACCAACACTAAGGATGTTTGAAAAGGCTATGTGGAACCCTACTATTTTATATACTATATAATGAATATATGTATGATTCAGGTTGCCCTCAAAGGGGATTTTGCTCATTTCAGAAGCCATAGGTTGCTAAGTAAAACACCCAGTGCTAGGTGTGGGCTAACTCCCCTCTAAATGTTGATCAGAAATACTGTGAGGGTCTAAAACAATACAGGCTATTGCATTGCTCTTGGCTGATGTTAAGACTCCACTGGTGAAGACACCACATGCTTTGGTCACAAGACACAGGGAAACGAAGTTGTACTGGCTGTCCCTTTTAGGTAATACAGACAACGGGATGAGTTGTAGGGGCAGTTCTTTATTAATTCAGTTGGATCACTTCTCTGTGGCTTTCCTCAGATACTAACTGCTTTGATGAAAGATGAGCGTGGGAGTGAGCGTGTGAGAGGAAAGGCCAGTGCTAATGCAAAGTCAGTTCTTGGGGCCGGCAGGATTGAGTTGGCTCTATATAGTGCAAACTCAGTACCCCAAAGGTATGGGAGGTAAAGAACACACCTCGTAGTTGGACACAGAAAGGGGGATGAGAAGGGTGTCGTGTCCAGGGACAGCCATTTTATCTAGAGACTATCATTGGTGCAGAGGGCAACCCTCGCTTTGTTCCTTGGCCCTTGGCTTCCAAAGCATGGAATTTGACTGGTGCTGTGCATTCGGTTTCATGCATATTTGATAACCTAGCCCAAGATTCAGCCTATGTTCACTGAAGTATAGAAAACTGTAGCCAGGCCTGAGGGTAGCACATCTTTAATCTCAGCATTTTGGAAGCAGAGCAAGACGGATCTCCAGGTTTTTAGGTCAGCCTGGTCTACATAGAGAGTTCCATACCAGCAGAGCTACCTAGTGAGAACATGTGCAAAACAGAAAGAGAATGAAGGGAAAGCAAGGGACATTTTGAACCTCCGAACGAAGGTGTGAGTATATTTGGTGACAGTCATCATTTCATATATTGAAAATTTAGGATTATGCTCCTAAAACTGAATCCTTTATGGTCTTTTGGCTTAACCCAACAGTGGTTAGGCCAAACTATTCATAGCTAAACATGGGGTACATACAAAATGTAATTAAAAATAGGTTGTCTGACGGAAAGTGTCGGTCCTTACCTTTCCATATTGCTTGAGGGAGAATCTTTTCACCACTGTGTAAGCCAGGCCTATGAGCTTCAGGAAGATCACCAGTGCCCAGCTTAGTGTCTCCACACAGGGATTATATATGCTTGCTTTACTGCCTCAGACTTTTACACAGGTTCTGGGAATCCAAATTTGGGTCACCAGGCTTCTGCAGCAAGTACTTTTCCCCACTGAGCCAGCTCTCTCACTCCCTACTACAGCACTTCCAATGCTATTAACATTTTAAAAGCTACCATTGGGCCAGGTGTTAGTGGTGCATGCCTTTAATCCCAGCACTCGGAGGCAGAGGCAGGCAGATCTCTGTGAGTTCGAGACCAGCCTGGTCTACAAGAGCTAGCTCCAGGACAGCCTCCAAAGCCACAGAGAAACCCTGTCTTGAAAAAAAACCAAAAAACAAAAAACAAAAACAACAAAAAAAAAGGCTAGCATTGGACTTTGTCAACATGGGCATCTAGGCTCTGAGATTGTAGATACATACATGTGATTGCTAAAAGGTTTTAGACTTCATGATAAATATTGAGGAGTGCATGAAGTGATCCTGAATATTTAAACAAATCTTTAGTGTTATTATCTCAACCCAACAATATTTAAGCAGTATTATTGCCACCTATGAGCGTTTTTACATACCTATCATAAACTCCAATTTATAAATTGGGCAGTGAGAGCAACAGCAACTAACAATGAAATACAGCAAGCACAATGACATACTGTGATATATGGTATTTTAAATCTATGAATGTTTATTTCTGGATTCTCTAATATCTTCTAACCACGGCTGCCCCCCACCCCAAATCACTGAAACAATAACAAAAGAATAACAAGGTGGAGTTAGGGAGATTCACTGTTTACTCATTCAATGGTGATTTCGCTTAAACATACTGCCATTTCCTCTGTTTCCAACTGATAATTCAGTTGGATCTAATTAGACAAATCTCTCACACTTGCTATTATTGGTGAACACACTGTGCACTTATTAAATGGTCTGGCTGTTTGACCGCCTTTGTCACTTTCCCTGTTGCTGTGAAATAATCTGACAAAAGCAAGAAAAAAAAAAAGGAAGAAGGAATTTGGGTTGGCTCACAGTTGGAGGGTGCCAGTCATTACAGCAGCAGGAGCTTGAGGAAGCTGGTCACACCCCAACAGGAAGCTGAGAGCAATACACTGTGGTGGTGTTCAGCTTGCTTCCTCCTTCTTATATAATCCAGGACCCCAGCCCAGGAAACAATGCTATGTTTAGAGTGTGTCTTCCTTGTTCAATTAACTAATCAAGATAATTCCTCACAGACATACCTAAAGGCTAACCTTGTTTAGATACTCCCTCACAGGGCGCCTGGAAGCTAGCCTCCTACGTGATTCTAGACCTTTTCAAATTGTCAATCACTCTCAACCATCTCATTGAATAAAGAGCATTTTACATAATCTATAACTTTTCTAATTCATACCTTTAATAAATTAAATAGTAAATGGTTCTTTAGCCAAACCATCTAAACATTTTTGTCACAGCATAGTTTTTCATTGTTTTGGTTTTACTTTTGTTTTTTTGAAACTGTGTAGCCCAAGCTGGCCCCAGACTTGTGATGATCCTCCTGCCTCAGCCTCCTGAGTGTTGGGATTAGAAGTTGTAATTCACTGTGCTCAGGTTTCAACTGAAATGACAAATTCCCCAAATATTTTCTATTTGAATGCTTTATAAAATGTAAAACATTTGCCAATTACGTAGTGTAATTAATTATGAAATGTAAAATATTTACCACTTACATAGTGTAATTATTTAGAATATGTAAAATATTTGTAATTAGCCGGGCAGTGGTGGCGCACACCTTTAATCCCAGCACTCGGGAGGTAGAGGCAGGTGGATCTCTGTGAGTTCAAGGCCAGGCTGGACCAACAGCCTCCAAAACAATACAGGGAAACCCTGTCTCGTAAAACAAAACAAAAAAAAAATTTGTAATTAATGCAAATGTAACTCAACCCAGTTTTAATAATCCCAGGCTTGAATATGACAACAAATTTTTAGACAGAGAGCAGTTATTATCTTGTTGGGGTCCATGTACTGAGTGCTTTATGCCTTTGTTTCAAATAGAAATACCATAATTGAATAAACATGCCTATGTGTAAAACACTTGACATTTCAAATTTAGAAGTACAGGAAGCTAGGATGGAGGTGCAGCTGATGGTAGAGCACTACTGAGCATGTGCAAGGCCCTGGGCTCCATCCCCAGAGCCGCTAGAGGAAGGAGCAAGGGTGAAAGGCAAGAAAGTGGAAATATTAAATTTTATTGTGATAAATTTCAGACATGCAGAGATGTGGAAACCAGTGTTCTCAACAGTTCTTAAAAGTTTGCCACATTTATCTCTTTTTGTGAGGCATTTAGTGTGATCCCAGATATAACATCTGATTAAAATGTATTTCCAGACTCTAAAAATAGACATTTTCCTATATAACACCACAGCATTATCGTACATTAGTAACAATCATCCCTTGATACTCAGATTCCCAGGGTACAGTCTCTGTCAATCAAAAGAAAGGTGACTATTTTACGTGTCTGATTAAAGCTGAAATAGTTTCACTCATTGAGATAGATTTTCTTCTTGCTCCAGCCTCTTGGGCTATAGCAGGCAAAGCACTAGCTACAATGGTGGTGATGAGTACTGGGCTGTCAGTGGGGTTCCTGCAAAGTTGGGTGGCTCGGAACCGAATGTTCAGCTTTACTTATTTAAGTGTGTTCTTTAGCCCTGCTTCCTTACTCTCCTTTGGACTCACTATTTCCCCCAAAGTGCTCTGGATCCTGTGTTGGGAAATGGTATGTAGGGGCAGAAACCTAGGCGCTGGGTGTGGCTTTGTTACATGGGCTCTTATTGTAAGTAGCAGCGAACTTACTCTGTGTCTCCTACATCTTAGGCTGTGAAGTGAGCCTTTAGCAGCTAAGTCATCTCTCCAGCCGATTATCGTTTATCTTCTTATCAATACGTCTAATAAATTTATTTAAGAGAAGCCATGTGAAGCCTTTCCCCCTTTTTTTTCCTTTTTCTTTTCTTTTTCTTTTTGGTTCTTTGAGACAGGGTTTTTCTGTAGCTTTGGAGGCTGTCCTGGAACTTGCTCTGTTCCAGGCTGGCCTCGAACTCACAGAGATCCACCTGCCTCTGCCTCCCGAGTGCTGGGATTAAAGGCGTGCGCCACCAACGCTCAGTTCTGATGTTTGTTTCTTAAATTGTAATTTCTTACACTGTTTTCAGAAGGAATTTGTTGACGCTGCATAAGCATAATAGTTGAGTTTCTTTCTCTATTGAAACATTTTTTCTTTAACTTTAAGCTGTAAAAGCAAATGCACTCATAACTAGCTTGAACACTTTTGGTATGTGTGTCTCTCATGTGGTTTGGTAGGTGTGGAACTTTTCTCGTTTTCCTTTTATCAGTGCTTAGCCTATTTCCCAAGTTGTGTAGGGAGAGGGCTGGAGTCTAGACGTGTATACAGTGATCTCAAATGGAGAAGCAGAGAGAACATTCATCTTCCTAGAAAACTCACCGTCTGGAGCATGACAGTGAGGTTTACTGTGAGAGGCCACTGTGTCCCACAGCTCAGCGTTTACTGTGACAGAGCTAAGGTAGACACCCTGGGAAAGCTCCTTTAGGGGAGATTTGCCTATTTTTCTGTGTTCTTTCAATTTCCTTTACAGGTTGAAAAACATACTATATGCTAGTAAACATTTCTCAAGGTAGACATTCATAGCCAGATTCAAAACTATGCTCATGCTATAGGCTATGCTTAATGCTATAAGTTATGACTTTGTATATTTTTCTCTTAAATTATAATTTCCTTTTCTCCTTTTCTTCCTATTTAAAACTCAAGTGTAAAAGCTGTGTTTATATGGTTTTTTTTACTCACTTTCCTCTTTTTTTTTTTTTTTTTTTGGTAACCACAGAATGACAGCCTTAAATTTTAATTTCCTGACTTGGTTTGTCAGGACCTTACTCTTTTTTTTAATACAATGATTTTAAATAAATTTCTTAACTCTTTATTCTTAAACACATAAACATATTCTCAGAAGATCAAAGAATTTTGCAGGACTGTTAACCAGCTTTCTCTTGTTTTTTGTTTGTTTTGGTTTTGGTTTGGTGTTTTTGGTTCTGTGTGTTTCAGCTGGTGCTAATCTTTGTATGACTTATTTATTAATGTTTATACTTTTTAAACAATAAGGTCAACCCTTTCCTTGTGACAGGCATGGGCAGAAATGTCACAGAATTCTCATGGGGTAACAGAGCATGGTCTCTGCTGTGGGCTCTGTCACTTCCTGTTTGGATAGCTTGACTTCATTAAATGGAATAAATTAAATGAAGTAAATTGCTTTTGCCTATAAATTGAGGAGCATGGTATTTCCTCTCCTGATCTGGTAAGGTCACTGTGAAAATCAAATAGGTATAATGTTGTTTCCAAGATGGCAGCACAGAAGCCAGTGTGTTCCCATGGTATTTATTATTAGAGGAAAAACTACACACAGTCTTTGTCCTTTAAAAGGGACATAGCTCAGTTTGCAGAGTGCTTGCCTAGCCTGTATGAAGTCCTGGGTTTGAGCCAACACCACATAAACCAGGTATGGTAGTGTATGTTTGTAATCCAAGCACTCTGGAGGGTCAGGAGTTCAAGGTCAACTGTGACTACATCGTAAGTTTCAACATAACCTTGGCTATATGAGACCTCATCAAAAAAAATCATAGTAAATGAATTAAAGGGTAGGTAAAGAGGTCTCACTCTTGCCAGATCTTCTTGTATTGCTGTGAATTACTTCCTTCTAGCATACTATTTCCTGCTCTACCTTGCAGTGGGTCATTAGAGAAACAGGTTGATCCACCATTCAGAAATTCAGGGAATCAGCCCCCCCCCCCCGGTACTATGGAGACAAAAAAGATGATGGACTGGGTTTCTTTTCCTTTCTGCTGTTGTGCTGGTAGCGGGAAGACATATATGGACCGTGTATATTCTGAGCATCTGCCTACTGTGCTGTTGAGCTCCCTGGGGTGTCTTCATAGTCACTGGTACTCCTTTTGGTCACTATTTCCCATCTTACATTGGCAAAAATTCCTGTCATTGTTGGAAGTATTCAAGTGACCTGTTTTCAATGGGTGACATAAATCAAGTAAGCTTTCTGTGTGTATCTCTGGAACAGAACTGAGAAAGGCCGAGCAAAATGTAGCTCTCAGATGAGCTCAGTTGGTCTGCTGTGCTCTAGTCACTCCAAGATACAGACGTTCATATGCTTTGTTTGATGACATTTAGAATAAACACTGAGATAGAATCTGCCTTGGGGAGGTCAGGAAAGATAAATTGCTTTAGAGCAATTTGGCAGTTGCCTAGATAATAATAATCAGATGCTAGGAAGTGTCCAAGAAAAGAGCTGTTCTTCCAAAAACTTGGGGTATCCAAAGCTGTAGGATATAAGTTATTGGAGCGTCCATAAAAATGTAAGAATGAAAATCTCTAGAGACACGTGGGTCAAAGCCCGTATCTACAAAAGATTCCTCTGTGCTAGCACTTGCTAGTTTAGCCTGGGAAGTGGAGCCAGCGGTGGGTAGGGAGCTTCCAGTCATCCTCTGCATAGCTCATCCCCTCCCCTAGGACTCCGAGGATGCAAGCATTTCGTTGTGCCTTGTTCTTACCTGAGCCACATCCTGACTTAAGCTACAGCTCAATTTTCCTATGATATCCTTTATGCATGACATTTTCAACATATGTCCCTCTGGTAAGGAATTCTGACCTTCAGAATTTCATTCCAGGTAAGACAAGTAGTAGTTCATTTGGGTGAATTAAATAGAATCAAAGAAGTCTTATTCTGATTCTTTAGACACCATCTGCCTATGCTTATAACTTAAATAATATTAAAAACATAATATCATCTCACAAGTTGATTTAGTTTGAAAAATACATATGTATACACATGTTAGATTCATATAGATGTCTTATTAAGTCTTTACATTGTAAAACAGAGTTTCCCAGGCTCCTTGACCTCAGCAGATACTATATGAGGTTGCTGTATGAATGCAATAATGCTAGCAGTTGTTCAGCATGTTGGAAAAAACCATTTGGAGTTAAGATAATCTAATTCTGGCAGAAAATCACCTGCGGACGTGGTCTTGTCTCCTTTCGTTTATTCTGCTTCTGCACAGGGTCTGGATATTTTTTTTTCAAAGTGCTTTAGCAGGATATCCCAGTTAAAGTTTTGACAGACTGTTTATAGTTCACTTGTACCCGGGGGCAATGGAAGATGCATTATAGGATAAGCAAGGTGACTCTTGGGTAGGATTATTAACACTGAAATGAATTCAGACAGGCTGACATCTGCGGAACCACCGTGGGTTATTACAGAGCAGGAATTCATGTGCAGAAGTCTGCAGTGCCTACCAGCTTCCTTGAAGTAAATGAAACAAAGAGTTAAGGTAGTGAAGAGAAGAGCACACAGACTTGGATGACAGTTTTTAGAAACAGGCCTTACCACTAAGACACCTAGTCCTTTGTTAGAACTATTGTCTGCTTGAGAGGTTGCCATAGGGCCCCGGGTCCAAGATCGCAAGACAAAAGGGAAGCTGTTCTTTTCTTTTCCCTGTATATATACATGCATGTATATACATATATATGCATTCATGTGCGAGCTTGTGTGTGTGTATGTATTTGGGAAACACGGCTGTGTGTGGCAGGTAGAGGTCAACCTCAGTCCTGTCCACTCCCTCCCCAGCCCCCCCTTTTTTTTTTGAGATCCTGGCCTGGAACTCATCAAATAGTCACTAGCATTTCAAATGCACACTAGCATACCCAGCTTTTTTTTTTTTTTTAAACTCAGTTCTGGAAATCAAACTCGTGTTCTTCCTCATTGTAAAGCTAACACTTTCCCCAGCCTATCACCCTAGCCTGAGGAGTTCTTCCTTTTAACCAGTGTGCAACTATCTGATCTTGGGTTGCTTTCACAGGGCTGGCCCCTGTCTGTCCTCAACAGTTTATTCCACTCGCTGTGGGATGTGCCTACTGTGTGCTCTCCCAGTGCAGAGAGAGCTGCCGAGCTCATGGGCCTTTCTGTCCACAGTGATGCTTGCACACTGTCATGTGCACTCCAGGTGTTCAAGTCCTCTCACTAGCCCTAGGCTCCGAGCCTCAGGACAAGTGCTGAGGGATTTGGATATTTTAATTGAGTTTTAGCTTTATAAGTTCTCTTTTGTTGTAGGGGAAGCTGATTATTTGAGGAGTTCCCACACAGTGCTCATGAGAGATATATGGCACCTTCTTTATATGTTGATTCTATCTTAGAAATCCAATCCTGGAGGCAGAACACAGTGTGAGTCCAGGGATAGTCATGTAGGGGATTTGCCAAAATCACAATCATATTCAAATTGACAATATAAGTTAGTAAGATTTCCTGGACAGTCGTGGCCAGTTTGAGTCACCCACAGCACCATTCTACAAAGGATCAGAATGTGACCATCATCAGAAGGCAGAAATGAAAACAAGCATAACTTACTTTGTGGTGCGTGTTTAGAAATTGTATCTCGTATTTGCTGAAGCCTAGTAGAAAAGTTCATTTTTAAATAGAGAATCAGAGAAAAGTAGAAACGATCATCTTTTGCTTCCATCTGTTTTCTCCCTTCATCCGTCCCTTTTTGTTACTGCATATCTCCATTTTAAATGTACATTTTAAATCTACACATACAGTTAGGGTAAGGCACTGCATTAGGCTTCCTCATTCATCATTTGAGTTCCAGCATCCCCCTTGCTGTCAGAGCATCAATGTAATCATTGCTTCTAAACACTGCAAACAGCTTTCTGGGTAGAGGACTCGCCATATTGAGTTACTGCCTCTCAGCCACTAATTATTATATGTCGTATTTCGCTATCAAGACTGCCAGCACTAACTCAGTAGTTGAAAATAAAACATTAGATTTTGTTGTTTTAGGTGATTTCATGTATCCATCTATATTTCTGTGCTGCATGGGAAAACTTTAGCTCCACCAAGTAAGCAGTCAATAAAACTAAAGTAGGGGCTTTAGGTGAGCAGAAACACCATGCAGAGAGAGATATGCATGCTTGGGCTGCATGTTTGGGTTCAAGGAAACATTTGTATAATAGAGTTTTCAACCTTCCTGATGCTGTGACCCTTAACTAGAGTCCTCATGTAGTGATCCCCTAACCATAAAATTATTTTCATTGCTACTTCGTAACTGTAATTTTGCTATTGTTATGAATCATAATATAAACGCCTGTGTTTTCCGACAGTCTTAGGGGACCCCTTTGAAAGGGTTGTTTGATCTCCCAAAGGGATCCCACAAGTTGAGAACCACTGGTTTAGAACCATTTCAAAGAACACTGTAACTAAATTTATTGTTTAGGAAAATATTAACTGCGACTTTGTGTTAGAAGCTAACCTAGATTGCGGGCCACCTTTGTGGCATCATGCCTGTGAAATGCCATTCCTCAAAAGTCTGTAGGATGATCCGTTACCTGTGGGGGTCTGTCAAAGTCACACATTGTGCCTCTGAATATTTAGTGTACACTAGTGCACTTGGCTGTGCCATTTTAGTCGATGGGAGGCAGAGGAGCCAGCTAAGAGGTTGTGGCTCAGTGAAGTCAGAACACAGCGCTGCAAACCTTAAATCACTAGACCTGGAAGACCCCAACACCACGTCAGCAGTGGCTATTTATCAAAAAGCATGCCACTTCTCACTCCACATGCCCATAACCCTGTCTGTGTGCCTTGGAAGGCCCTGGTGATTGAACACCTGAATTTTCTTATCAACTTCCTCACTATGTTCTTGGCAAGAGGTCTGCCGGGAGCAGCATCCCACACTGCTTAGGGGCGTGGGCTCTCGTATTCCACCCCAGGTCAGATTCTCGCTCCCTAGTTTCTTAGCAGTATAATCTTAAGCAAGCTGTTCCACACTAACTTCCTGGTGTATAAACTAGGTGGGGTACTTCAGGGTAGCTGTGCCATGGGTATTTTGTGTGAGAGTTAAAATGTGACAGGGGTGTGGGCAGCACACAGTAAGGGTCTGTTCCATGCTTCTGTGTCCTTTGTCTCTCCGCAGCCTTTGACACCGAGACTGTCCAAATCACTAACTCCCCACCCCCGCTAGGCTTTCCCTCCAGCAATTCTCTAGACTCGTGTTCTCAGTGTCCTGTGCCCTGTTCCAGTGCTTGTGGAACCACAAACCTCCACAGACTGCTTTTACAGGTTGTAAAAGCACAGGCATTTATCTCTCAAAAGAAACAATAGGTTCTGGAGATCAAAGCCCTTGTTGGAGACTAGGCATAGCTGGGTAGCCCATTGCTGGCCTTGAAATCACTATGTAGCTTAGACTGGCTGTTCTTGATGTTCCTACCTCTGACTCACAAATGCCGGAGTTACTATGGTTCACATCTGTACACGTATATGGTCTTTCTTACTTCATTTTGTCCCATAGCAAATAATTCTTTTTAGGTGTCAATACCAGGAATAGTGTTTTTCTTAAACTGCTGGCTTCGTTTTTTTTTTTTTTTTTAATTTGCGAGCTTATGTTTGTCTTTCTTTCTGAGATGAATACTGGAAGTTCAGTGTCTGAGTGGTAGTTTACTTTTTTTTTTTTTTTTTTTTTTTTTTTGGTTTGGTTTTTATGAGACAGGGTTTCTCTGTGTTGTTTTGGAGGCTGTCGGTCCAGCCCGGCCTCGAACTCACAGAGATCCTCCTGCCTCTGCCTCCCGAGTGCTGGGATTAAAGGCGTGCGCCACCACCACCCGGCGGTAGTTTACTTCTGTTGAGACACTGAACTGCTGAAGACATGCATTGTGTACCAATCTTTCCCCATTTTTCATACTTGTTTCCCATTCATTTCCATGTGGTCTTGCTTTTTTGCAACTTTTGAAACACTTTTCTCTATGCTATGAACACTGTAAATCGTCCTGAGAACTAAGGGGGACTAAATCGTACATATGCTTGTGTCAGCAGGGGAGAACAGTAGGAGCCATGGAGATAAAGCAGGCAGGCCAGTGCTTAAGGCACTGTGTGCATACCATGACATGAGCTTGGGAGAGTTATCTCCAGACCTCACCACTTCATTTTCCAGTCCAACTAAAGTTTGCCTGGACCTGCCTCAAGGGTGGCTGTATGATGTACAAGTATGATTGTGTATACCCAGGGCCCAGAATCTGTCCCGGGTATCTGATTGTTCTTTATTAGTTCTATCCTGTGACTTCCAATGTATTCTTAGAAGCTAAGCTAAAGTAGGGCTGGAGGTGTAGTACAGTCGGTAGAGTACTTCTCTGCCGTACATGAAGGCCAGATACTTGGGAGGCTGAAGCAGGAACCTTAGCAGTTCAAGGTTAGCTCAGTTATCTAATGAGTTCAAGACCAGCCTGAGATACATAAGACTGTGCTAAAAGGAAAAGGAAAGAATTAAGCTACTCTAGGGGTCGGGGTTGTAGTTTAGTGGTAGAGCATTGCCTAGCAAGAATGTGAGGCTCTGGGTTTGACATTCAACACAGCAAAAAGAAAAAAGCTGTACTGATATACATATTAATAAAGTTAATTTTGAAGGAAACATATCTATATTTTATATATATTTATAAATGTATGTAGGTTTTATGCATTACAGAAATTATGTAAGGCTTATTTGGCTTAATTAAGTAGTTGGCTCACGCACCCATCAGCTTGTGGAGTGAGTGAAGATCTAGAACTTGCCTTATATATCTGGAGAATGGGCACCCAATCCCATCTCCTACCTTATAAAACTGCCTAATAAGCAGAAGGCATTCCAATAACAAGGTGTTGCATTGCAAGAAAGCATTGGTCCTGAGGGTCAGATTGTACTTGATAATGACTTCAGCCATGGACCAAGTCCCACCTGGCTGCCCTACTGGGACGGGGATGCCCCCTTGGACCGCAAGCCTGTACTTCCTGCTCTGATCCCACTGTCTCCCTTCTCTCTCCCTTTAGCCCTGCAGTGGTGCCTGGGAAGCAGCGTCGTGTGGGAAGACAGAGGATCAGATGACGGCCTCCAGTCAGGCTCGAAAATACGTGAATGCATTCTCGGCTCGGACTCTGGTCATGTGAGACATTTCCAGAAAAGCATTATGGTTTTCAGAACACTTAAAGTTGACTTGTGACATATCATTCCTCAACATGGAACTCTTCATGATTGAGAGAAGGACCTATTTTTGTTGTGGTACAACAGTTGAGAGCAGCACCAAGTGCGTTTTAGTTGCGTGAAATCCAGTAAGATTTCACGCAACTAAAAAGAATTTTTTTTAAAAAGTTAATGAATAACAGTCTTACCTAAATTATTAGGTAAAGAATTGTAACCATTTGTTAATATCATAATCAGATTTTTAAAAAAAATAAAATGGTTTATTTGTATTTTAGAGGATCCAACAGATCAGTATTTTTGACTGTGGTGAATTAAAAAAAATTTTTATACAAAGAAATACCCCAGTATTTCACATTCCTCAATCACTAAACATACACACACATATTTTTAAAAACCAGTAAAAGCATTATTATCAATGTTGGCTAAACACCATGTGAGAGTTCATGGAGCCTGTACGAGCTCGTTGGTAGTTAATAATATTGGAAATACATTTATTATACTAAACCAGTTCATGAGAATTTTTTGTTAGCTTGCTTTAAAAATTATTACTGTATGAAATAGTTTTATAAAAATTATATTTTTATTCAGTAATTTAATTTTGTAAATGCCAAATAAAAAATGTGTTTCGCTGCTATGGTCTTAGCCTGTAGACGAGCTGCTAGTGTCAGAGGGGCAGTAGAGCTTGAATGAAAGAAACTTGGTGTTAGATAATTGACTCTGCAGGAGTATTTCAGACTTTTTTATTTTTATATATATACTTTTTCCTTTTGTAACTGGAAAACTTATTTGGGAGATTTTTTGCATTTGTTGTACGTTTTCAGTTTTTTTTAGGAAATTGTTTCTTTTTTATTATTGTTGGTTTATAAAAGCATGCATTGCACTTCTTTTTTTGGGAAATTTATGTTGTTCATGTCATATGTTTTGTTTTGAGTTCAGTTTGACTGTTCATTAACTCAGGCATTCTGAGTGTGATGAGCATTCCCCATAGCTTTTAAGTGTGTGAACCACAACTGCCTCATGGTTCTTGTGTTTGTGGGGAGGACAAACATGGAAGTCAATAGCTGGTTTCTGCCTTGAGAACACTGGGTGCAAGATGGCAGGCCGTGAACTTCTGAGATGACTGTACTTACTGCCTTGTAGCAAAATAAAGCTGTGCCCTTATTTTACATACTTCCTGATCTCTCTTGTCTTTGTGATTTAGGGTAATAGCTACACATCTAAGAAAAGGAGACAAGCTCCAAATACCATTTTCTTTCCAAAATGTGTTTGCCATGTAAACTTTATGTCACGTGTCTTTGCCACGGGGAAAGTAAAGACAAACTAACTTAAGCAGTTCACAGAAGAATCACAATGACAATTGGGAAGACTCAGAGTGTGTCGAGCAAGGGCTCAAAAACTCTTGAACTGGAAAAAAAATGCACTTAGAGAAGTACTAGTAACTGGGTTGGGGGATGGCTTGGCATGGAAATGCTTAGCATAAGGACCCGAATTCCAGTCCCCCAGAACTCCCACACAGCCAGACAAGGCATCCAAGTTTCCTATGGAAAGATGGGGAATGGAGACAGAGGAATCCCAGGAAGTTTGCATCCAGTGAATGGACACAGGAAATGGTAAGCAAAGAGACCCTGTCTCCAGGCAAAGCAGAAGGTAAGAATTGAGAGCCAAGATTGTCCTCCAACGTCCGTGAATTTGCTGTGGCATGCATGTTCCCTTGTGCCCGTCACACACAGACATATAGGTGTTCGTGGATACACAGTTTGTTTTTAAAGTGATATTTAAACAGATGTAGGCAGGGTGTGGGTACTGAAGAGTCATGCTATATGGAAGGGGAGAGTCATGGAAGACACTTGGAAAGTCTTAGAAGACACTGTGAGATGCAAAACCCTTGGCAAGGTTCAGGATTTCTCTTTCTGTTTTCTGGCTACTCTGATACAAATGGCTCTGCTCTCCCATCATAATGGGCTGACATCTCTGAGTGTGTGAGTCATAAACCCATCTGTCTTCAAGCTGCTTCTAGATTTTATCACAGTGATGAAAATAAACACAGACATACAGTGTGGTCCATTTAGCTCAACTCCCTCATTTTACACACGAATCCCCATTCAATGTTCAATATCCTTGAACAAACACTGTTTTTCACCCAAGGCACTCAGATTCAAACCCCTACTTTATGAGTTTTCATATGCATAACACAATCTGTCCTCAGGAAGACAGGAGTGTGTTAGATCCAATGACTAGTCTTTAGGACCATTTGACAATCTTTGGTTGTCCTGAAGAGTAACACATTTTCTGAGCATTGGGAATGTTTGTTGACCAGGCGCCAGGCAGCTGAGGTCAGAAAATGGAGCCTTGATGATCACTCGGCTATCTCAGTGTGTCGAGCTAAGTACTAGAGGTGGTGAACATGAGGCTAAACAATGGGTTTCATCTATGAGAGGCCAGGGGCGTGGCTCAGTAGTGGGCAAGAGCACATGAAGCCCTGGGATTGACACTCTACAAACTCTGACCTTTTCGGAAACCATAGTTGCATGGAAAGCAACTATGAATGGCTGTTGTATTGCCAAGATTTTTCTAGGGGCTTTAGGCAGGCAATGGTCAGGGATTTCCAATTCATTGCTTTAAAGTATATTATTCTATAGGTTGAATTTGTTAAGTAGCTTCAGATGATCTTGAATTCCTGAACTTCTTTGCCTCCAGTTCCCAAAATTCCAGGCATGGACCAGTACACCTGGCTCTGACTAGTTTGTTTTTTGTTGTTTAATTTCTTGTTTTAGTGATCCTTCTCTCTGTGACAGAAATTCAGGTAGCAAAATGCATGGAGGTAGTGCGCTTGCTGCCTCAACAAAAAGCCGCTCTTGAGTTACTGTACAGTAAGGTACTGTGACAGGAGATACCACCAAGACAAATCTGTGCTCTGTCCTCAAATGGTAGATGAAAGCGATGTCGAGGAATAGGTTCTGAAGGGATCTTCTGTTAGATCCCCGCATCCCCTCATCTGTTCTGGAGTCTGATGCGTAGGGCTGGATTCAGAGTTTGTCTTTTACCACCTTTGTGACTTTACACAAGCTTCATTTCACCTCTCTAAGTCCGTCTTACTTACATTGGATATCAAAGTGCATCTCAAGGCTGCTGAGCATTGTGAAGATGATGTGAAACAGAAAATGCACTCATGGATCTCTGGAAGACTCTGTGGTTCCCATCCTTAGGATACATCACTATGACATCTGAGCAATCAAGAACTATGTCGACTGCCCAACAGTGGGGAAGGAAAGATTTCTGAGACTCATGTCCCTGGCTGCAAATTAGGTGTATTCAAATATAAATATTTTCTCCCAATATTCTCAGTATTTCTACTCTAGATGAATCTTCTTCCATAATAGATACACAAATGACAGGACAACTTTCCTTCAGCTTTTTGGTTTCTTATACAGTACATCTTACACCTGCTCGTTCTCCTCCACTGCTAGTAATGATATAAGCAGTAATACTGTGTTGGCTAAGTGCTTACTGCACTCTGTCAATGAGGGCAGGAGGGAAGGTTTCCAGCAGTGAAAATCATAACAGTGAAAGCCAAGCTGTCGAGGTGTTAAGAAACTGAAAGGGAAATCTGGCAAAAGGGGGAAAGATAGGAGGCTGTGAATTGAGGTTTGAACTTCACCCTTTGTGATATGAGCAGTTATTAAAGGCTTTTAGGTAGATAAATAAAATGATTAATTTATATCTGACTTATAGAGACCATCCCGTTCAAACTCTTTATTCACAAAGAGTATAAAATTAATAATCCTCAGGTTAGTAAAAGATGACCAGAGTCCAAATTTCATGACAGTTAATTTCTTTTTCAACAGGGTGCCAAGTTTCAACAGGGTGTGTGCTTTAATCCCAGATAATCTACCCGCAAAAATATCTGTGATCTGTGTTTCATTAAAAGTTTCACGTTTTATAATCCATAAAGTAATAATTGGCTTGGGAAGAGTTCCATAGGGCACTTCTTTTCCTTTAGAAGCGGGATATTTTCAAGCAGTAATTTCTCTAAAACTTTCCTGCTAAACTTTCCACCTGATATTTTGGTGTGTTTTTTTTTCTTTGTTACTTAAGGAATCTGGGCAACATTTGTTCTTAAAGAAATTTCAGCTTAATTTTATATACTATTCTGCCCTCAAATATAGAACACATTCTGGAATCACTGGTTCTCGAGTTTTACTGGACATCAGAGAATTAGAACTCAATTAGAATGGAAATTTTCCATCTCACCCTCAAGAATTTGAGTCAGGGATGAGTGATATGTGGGTCTAAGTCACCAGTGTTTAACAGTGACCAAGTGATTCCAAACACAAGTGGTTTAAGGGAATCAAACTACAAAACCCCTGCCTTATGCACAATTTTACAACCTGAGCTTCCTATCTGAACATTCTTCAAGACTTCCAATTTCTTTTAATTTTACATGCTAACCAGTTTTCCCTCCCTCCCCTCTTCCCGCTCCCCCCACCCCCATCCACTCATCTGAAAAGGTAAGGTCTCCTATGAAGAGTCAACAAAGCCTGGCACATCAAGTTGCATCAGGACCAAGCCTCTCCCTGCTGCATCAAGGCTGAGCAAGACATCCCACCATAGGGAATGGGATCCAAAAAGCCAGCTCATGCACCAGGGATAGATCCTAGTCCCACTGCCAGAGATCCCACAAATCGACTAAACCACAAAACTGTCACCCACATGTAGAGGATCTAGTTACTTCCCATGAAGCCTCCCCAGCTGTCAGTCCAGAGGCATCCATGAGCTCCCACAGGCTCTGGTAAGCTGTCTCTGTGAGTTTCCCCTTCATGATCTTGACCTCCCTTGCTCATATAATCTCTCCCCCCTCTTTTTGACTGAACTCCCTGAGCCTGGCCCAGTGCTTGACTGTGGATCTCTGCATCTGTTTCAATCAGTTATTGGATGAAGGTTCTATGATGACAATTAGAGTGGTCACCAACATGATTACAGGAGAAGGCCAGTTCAGGCACATTCTCCAAACTAACAAAATCAGAAATGAAAAGGGGGAGCCGGGCGTTGGTGGCGCACGCCTTTAATCCCAGCACTCAGGAGGCAGAGGCAGGTGGATCTCTGTGAGTTCGACGCCAGGCTGGGCCAACAGCCTCCAAAACAGAGAAACCCTGTCTCGTAAAAACCAAAAAAAAAAAAAAAAAAAAAAGAAAAAGAAATAAAAAGGGGGACATAGCAACAGACACTGAGGAAATCCAGAGATCAAGTCATACTTCAAAAACCTGTAATCTACAAAATGAAAAAATCTAAAAGAAATGGACAGTTTTATGGATAGATACCACATACCAAAATTAAATCAAGACCAGATAAACAATTTAAACAGACCTATAAGCCCTAAGGAAATAGAAGCAGTCATTAAAAGTTTCCCAACCAAAAAAGCCCAGGGCCAGATGATTTAGTGCAGAATTCTCCCAGAATTTCAAAGAAGAGCTAATACCAATACTACTAAAATTGTTCTACACAATAGAAACAGAAGGAACATTGCCAAGCTCTTTTTATGAGGCTGCAGTTACCTTGATACCCAAACCATACAAAGATACAAAAAAGGAAGAATTAAAGACCAATCTGTATCACGAACATTGATGCAAAACTAATAAAATATTGGCAAACCAAATCCAAGAACATTTAAAAAAAATGATCCACCATGGTCAAGTAGGTTTCTTCCCAGAGATGCAGGGATGGTTCAACATATGAAAATCCATCAATGTAATCCACCATGTCAACAAACTGAAAAAGAAAACCACATGATTGTCTCACTAGATGCTGAAAAAGCTTTTGACAAAATCCAACAGCCCTTCATGATTACAAGGGATACAAGGAACATACCTAAATATAATAAAGGCAATATACAGCAAGCTGACAGCCAACATCAAATTAAATGGAAAGAAACTCAGAGTGGTTCCACTAAAATCAGGAACAAGACAAGACTGTATACTCTCTCCATATTTATTAAATATAGTAATTAGAGTTCTAGCTAGAGCAATAAGACAACAGAGATCAAGGAGATACAAATTGGAAAGGAAGAAGCCAAACTTTGGCTATTTGCAGAAGACTTCCAATTTCTAATGAAAATGTTCACTAATTTACAGAACATTAGAAAAATAACCCTAGCTATAGGATTTTCTTAACTCTAGAGATTCAGTATGTTACCTATGTTGGTAATCAGACCTTGGCCTTCAGGTCTGCCTTTGTCTGGTTTTACAATTTCAGGAAGTATAATTTCATTCATAGTACATTTGGGCTTCTTTTATCATATGGTTCTATCCCCATGTTCTATCAATAGGGAACCTATATATTGATCCATTTAACATGGAAACAAAGCAGAGCTGTCATTCAGAAGTCCTTGTTTCTAAACTAGGTTGTAATAAGCTTGTTGATCTCCCTCATGTGTGAATCTCCACATGAGGGAGATATATTTAATCCTGTATACAGTTACAATGCATATAAAAGTCCTTGGATCAAAGACTAACAAAACTCATAGGAAGCTTCAGTAGCCCAAGACACTGGAACTCATGGGGAAGATGGTGAGGTTTTTAGGTCAAGAACATCCTCTGAGATGAACCTACAAGCTAAGGAGTCATCCTTAAACTGTGTTTAGGGAAGACAGTAGAACAGAGTTTGTTCTCACTTTACTGATCTCTTTTAAAAATTTGTCTATTTGCCGGGTGGTGGTGGTACACACCTTTAGTCCCAGCACTCGGGATACATAGGTAGGGGGATCTCTGTGGGTTCAAGGCCAGCCTGGTCTACAGAGCGAGTTTCAGGACAACCTCCAACATTATACAGAGAAACCCCGTCTTAAAAACCAAAAGTCAAAAAGAAGATATCAGCTTTGATCATTGTCTCTTACAAAGAAGTTACTTGATAAGTGGAACAGAAAGGATACAGAAGGATTAAAGACCTCTGTCCATTGGGTAGTGGTGGCACACGCCTTTAATCCCAGCACTCGGGAGGCAGAGGCAGGCAGATCTCTGTGAGTTTGAGGCCAGCCTGATCTACAAGAACTAGTTTCAGGACAGCCTCCAAAGCCACAGAGAAACCCTGTCTTGAAATCCCCCCACCAAAAAAATCAATCTATTCACCTATAGATAAATTCAAAATCCCCAGGTATTGGAAACCCGCCATCACTCATATAATAAGTCAATCAGACCGAATTAATAAATCCAGGTTTAATCTGAGCAAAGCATTCCTGAGTGGCCCCAGGGTAGAGAAGAAAACCACAAGGTGAACCCAGGGGTGGGAGCTTTTAATGCCTTCTGGGGGTTGGAGCAGCCAATGGCGGGCTTTTTAGGGGAGGAATCTGAACTGAGGCAACTCCAGGGGAGGGGGCACTACTTGGCACATTGAAGGCAGGGTTTGGAACTTGGTCTTACTGGAGCACTTACTTTTAAATAGTACTAAACATCTAACTATGGCCAGACCTAACTCATTCATCTCTTCATGTTAGAACCTAATACTCATTTATTCAGCAGTTTTTTTTTAATTGAGCATTTCCAATGCAAGGCACAGTTCAGTTGGGTATGTATCTCACATATACACTAAGTACACACAAGTGTATATGTGTATGACATTCATGACTACAGACAGCAGTATTTTCTTGGACATTCCCAAACATGCTAAGAAAAACATAGGCTTATACTTTGCTTACTATGTTTCTTTAAATCTAAGATGCTCCTTTTCTTAAGGCCCACTCCATAAAATAGAACCCAAATTCAACACTGCTTGGGTGACCAAGAACCAGAGACTCAACGGAGTAGAGACCTACAATAAAATTAAATACTACTGGTCTTAAAAAAAAACAGTGATAAAATGACCCGTAAATGCCCAGCGAGTCCAGCTTCAGGTGAGATTGGGTCTCCGGCTGGGACCGCCCGCCCATCACCCATCCCCCTCCATCTTTGGGGCCACTCCCGGCTTCCAGAAGAGCCGCCCACACAGGAAAGACATCAGCCCCTCCAAGACCCCAACACCAGGGAGTCCAGCTTCAGGAAAGAGATCAGCCCCTCCAAGACCCCAACCCCAGCGAGTCCAGCTTCAGCATCCCCAGCTTCAGCTGCAGTAAGGAAGGAGACCAGTGGAGACGGAAAGACCCCACCAGCACCCACTGGAAGAAGAGATGGGAAGAAGACAGAATAAGAGATCACTCAGCAATAGAAACACCAACATGACCCCACCAGAATCCAGGGATCCAACACCAGCAAGACCCGAAAAGCACTACATAGATGAAGAAGAGGAGACAGACCTTAAAAATTATTTCATGAAGATGATGGAGACCCTCAAAGAAGAAACGAGGAAATCCCTTAAAGAAATAGAAGAAAAAACAAACAAAAAAATCCATGAAATGGGGGAAAAATTCAAGAAATAAACAAATCTCTCAAAGAATCTAAAGAGCACCAAGAAAAAACAACCAAGAAAATTAAGGAAACAGCTCAAACAGTTGAAGGATTGAAAGCTGAAATAGAAACGATAAAGAAAACACAGAATGAAGGGATGCTGGAAATAGAAAAGCTCGGTAAATGGTCGGGAACTACAGATGCAAGTATCACCAATAGAATACAAGAGATAGAAGAGAGAATCTCAGGTGTTGAAGACTCATTAGAGGATATAGAGTCATCAACCAAAGAAAATCTCAAAACCAACAAATCCTTAACACAAAATATCCAGGAAATATAGGACACCGTGAAGAAGCCAAACCTGAGAATAATAGGTATAGAAGAAGGTGAAGAACTTCAACTTAAAGGTACAGAAAACATATTCAACAAAATCATAGAAGAAAACTTCCCTAACCTAAAGAAAGATATGCCTATGAAAGTACAAGAATCTTACAGAACACCAAATAGGCTTGACCAGAAAAAGAAGTCACCTCGCCATATAATAATCAAAACATCAAACCTAGAGTAAAGAGAAAATATTAAGAGCAGCTAAAGAAAAAGGCCAAGTAACATACAAAGGCAGACCTATCCGAATTACACCTGACTTCTCAATGGAAACGATGAAAGCCAGAAGATCCTGGTCAGATGTCCTACAAACGCTAAGGGAACAAGGATGCCAGCCCAGACTACTATATCCAGCAAAGCTCTCAATTACCATAGATGGAGAAAACAAAATATTCCATGACAAAGCCAGATTTAAACAATATGTATCCATGAATCCAGCTCTACAGAAAATGCTAGAAGGAAAACCTAGAGCCAAGGAAGATAACTACATTCACAAAGACACAGGCAATATATAAAAGAAAAAGGGAGGAGAAACTACACAAAATAACTTCACTAACAATAAATCAAGCGCAAACAAGGATCACCAATCAATGGTCATTAATATCACTCAATGTCAACGGCCTCAACTTGCCTATAAAAAGACACAGACTAGCAGAATGGATACGAAGACAGAACCCTTCCTTCTGCTGCATACAAGAAACACATCTCAACACCAAAGACAGACGTTATCTCAGAGTAAAGGGCTGGGAAAAGATCTTCCAATCAAACGGCCCCAAGAAACAAGCGGGCATAGCAATCCTAATATCTAACAAATTAGACTTCAAATTAAAATCAATCAAAAGAGATGAAGAAGGGCACTTCATATTCATCAAAGGAAAAATACATCAAGACGAAGTCTCGATTTTAAACATCTACGCCCCAAATACAAAGGCACCTACATTCGTGAAAGAAACATTACTAAAGCTCAAAATGCACATAAAATCTCACACACTAATAGTAGGAGACTTCAACACTCCGCTGTCACCGCTAGACAGGACCTCCAGACAGAAACTTAACAAAGAAACAAAAGAATTAATAGAAGTTATGACCCAACTGGGTTTAACAGACATCTATAGAACACTCCACCCAAATACAAAGGGATATACCTTCTTCTCGGCACCACATGGAACCTTCTCTAAAATTGACCACATAATAGGAAACATAGCAAATCTCCACAGATATAAAAAATTGGAATAACCCCCTGCATCTTATCAGACCACCATGCATTAACATTAGAATTCAACAATAACACAAATCGCAGAAACCCTACAAACTCATGGAGATTGAACAATGCACAATTGCACCATCCCTGGGTAAAGGAACAAATAAAAAAGAAATTAAAGACTTCCTCGATTTCAATGAGAATGAAGACACAACATACACAAACTTATGGGACACTCTGAAAGCAGTGCTGAGAGGAAAGTTTATAGCACTAAGTGCCCACATGAAAAAACTGGAGAACAGTCATACTAGAGAATTAATAGCACAGCTGAATGTTCTAGAACAAAAAGAAGCAAACTCCCCCAGGAGGAGCAGACGCCAGGAAATAATCAAATTGAGGGCTGAAATCAATCAAGTAGAAACCAGGAAAACACTGAGAAGAATCAATGAAACAAAGAGTTGGTTCTTTGAGAAAATCAACAAAATAGACAAACCTCTGTCCAAACTAACCAAAAGACAGAGAGAGAACATGCTAATTAACAAAATCAGGGATGAAAAAGGGGACATAACAACGGACTCTGAGAAAATCAAGAGAATCATCAGGGCATACTTTGAAAATCTGTACTCCACAAAATTTGAAAATTTAAAGGAAATGGACAATTTCCTGGATAGATATCACTTGCCAAAACTAAATCAAGAACAGATAATCTAAACAGACCTATAACCCCTAATGAAATAGAAGCAGTCATCAAAAGTCTCCCAAACAAAAAAAGCCCAGGCCCAGATGGCTTCAGTGCAGAATTCTACCAGAAATTCAAAGAAGAGCTCATTCCAATACTCGTCAAAGTATTCCACACAATAGAAGCAGGAGGCTCACTGCCAAACTCTTTCTACGAGGCTACAATTACCTTGATACCCAAGCCACACAAAGACACAACTAAGAAAGAGAACTATAGACCAATTTCCCTCATGAACATTGATGCAAAAATACTCAATAAAATACTTGCAAACTGGATTCAAGAACACATCAGAAAAATCATCCACCATGATCAAGTAGGCTTCATTCCAGGAATGCAGGGATGGTTCAACATTAGAAAATCTATCAATGTAATCCACCATATTAACAATCTGTGAAAGAAAAACCACATGATCATCTCACTAGATGCTGAAAAAGCCTTTGACAAAATCCAGCACCCCTTCATGATAAAGGTCCTAGAGAGATCAGGGATAACAGGAACGTACCTGAATATAATAAAAGCAATATACAGTAAACCAACAGCTAACATCAAACTAAATGGAGAGAAACTCAAAGCAATTCCTCTAAAATCAGGAACAAGACAAGGCTGTCCACTCTCTCCATATCTCTTCAATATTGTACTTGAAGTTCTAGCTACAGCAATAAGACAACAAAAGGAGATAAAGGGGATACAAATAGGAAAAGAAGAAGTCGAACTTTCACTATTTGCAGATGATATGATAGTTTACATAAGTGACCCAAAAAACTCCACAAGGTTACTTCTAGAGCTGATAAACACCTTCAGCAATGTGGCAGGATACAAGGTAAACTCAAAAAAATCAGTGGCCCTATTATATACAGATGATGAAGTGACTGAGAAAGAAATCAGAGAAACATCACCTTTTACAATAGCCAAAAACAGCATCAAATATCTGGGGATAATGTTAACCAAGGAAGTGAAAGACCTGTATATCAAGAACTTTGTGTCTTTGAAGAAAGAAATCAAAGAAGATACCAGAAAATGGAAAGATCTCCCATGCTCTTGGATTGGTAGGATCAACATAATAAAAATGGCAATCTTGCCAAAAGCAGTCTATAGATTCAATGCAATCCCTATCAAAATTCCATCACAATTCTTCAAGGACCTGGAAAGAACATTAATCAACTTTATATGGAAAAACAAAAGGCCCAGGATAGCCAAAACATCCCTATACAATAAAGGAACTTCAGGAGGCATCACCATACCTGACTTCAAGCTCTATTATAGAGCTATAGTCCTGAAAACAGCTTGGTATTGGCACAAAAATAGGCAGGTAGACCAATGGAACCGAATCAAAAGCCCTAATTTTAACCCACACACCTATGAACACCTGATTTTTGACAAAGAAGCTAAAACTGTACAGTGGAAAAGAGAAAGCATCTTCAACAAATGGTGCTGGCATACCTGGGTACTGGTATGCAGAAGACTGCAGATAGATCCATGTTTATCGCCTTGTACAAAACTTAAGTCCAAATGGATCAAAGATCTCAACATACATCCAGCCACACTGAAACTTTTAGAAGAGAAAGTGGGAGATACTCTTCAACGAGTTGGTACAGGAGACCACTTCCTAAACATAACACCAGTGGCACAGGCACTGAGATCGACAATTAACAAATGGGACCTTCTGAAACTAAAAAGCTTCTGTAAGGCAAAGGACACAGTCAAAAAGACAAAAAGGCAGGCCACAGAATGGGAAAAGATATTCACTAACCCTACATCTGACAGAGGGCTAATCTCCAAAATTTACAAAGAATTTAAGAAACAAGTCTCCAAAACACCAAAGGATCCACTTGAAAGGTGGGGTACAGAGCTAAATAGAGAATTCTCAGTAGAGGAGGCTAAAATGGCCAAGAGACACTTAAGAAAGTGCTCAACATCCTTAGCCATCAGGGAAATGCAAATCAAAACAACTCTGAGATACCATCTTACTCCTGTCAGAATGGCTAGAATCAAAAACACTGAAGACAATTTATGCTGGAGAGGATGTGGAGAGAGGGGAACACTCCTCCACTGCTGGTGGGAGTGCCGACTCATACAGCCTCTTTGGAAATCAGTATGGAGATTCCTCAGGAAAATGGGAATTAATCTACCACTAGACCCAGCAATTCCACTCTTGGGCATTTATCCAAATGAGGCAGGTTCATACAACAAGGGCATCTGCTCCACTATGTTCATAGCAGCATTGTTTGTAATAGCCAGAACCTGGAAGCAACCTAGATGCCCCTCAACTGAAGAGTGGATAGAGAAAATGTGGTACATTTACACAATGGAGTATTACTCAGCAGAAAAAAACAATGGAATCTTGAAATTCGCAGGGAAATGGATAGCACTGGAAGAAACCATCCTGAGTGAGGTAACCCAGTCGCAAAAAGACAAACATGGTATGTACTCACTCATATATGGATTTTAGATATGGATCAGGATAGTGCTAGTCTGCACTTCCACAGATAGAGAGTCTGGGAAACAGGAAAGAACCTAAAAGATATGCATATATGCATAGTACCCAAGAGAAGAGGATGGAGACAAGATCCTCTGAATGGATGGGGAACACGGCGAGGGGTGGGGGGGAGTGGGACCTGGGAAGAATAGAGGGGGTAAAGAGGAAGGGAGGTGGTCATGGGGGAACAGGAAGTTGAGGGAGTGGGGGTAGAATAGGGGGAAGAGGGAATCATAGGATCGAAGACAGATCAGGCACCAGAGTGACCTCGAGTGATCTAAAGGTATAACATCAATTGGCAAGCTAAGCAATAGTGGAAGGACCACCTCGAATGCCCATTCCTGATAATGAACTTGATGTCTATAACCATCCGGGAGCCTTCATCCTGTGACTGATGGAAGCAGAGGCAAACACACAACTAATCACTGAACTGAACCCAAGGAACCCAGTGACAGAGAGAGAGGAGTGATGAGCACATTGGCAAAGAATGGGCTGGCAAAACCAGCAGAGACAGCTGATCTGAACAGGGGAGTGCTCTTGGACCCCAGACCGACAGTGGGGAGGCCAGCATGGGACTGATCTGGACCCCCCAAATGTGAGTGTCAGTGAGAAGGCCTGGGCAACCTATGGGGCCCTGAGCTGTGGATCAGTGTCTATCCCTGGTATACAAACTGTCTTCATGTGCCTATAGCACAAAGAGAGATGCTCTTTCAGCCTGGACTCTTAGGGGAGTGCCTTGACCCTACCAAGAGTAAAACGACAGACTCTAGATATCCCCTATGTGGAAGGATTTGGCAATAGGGTGGGAGGGAGGGGGGAAGGGGAGTGCGGGAGGATGGGAGGGAGAGGGAACTGGGATTGACGAAAAGTTTAAAAAATTTGTAAAATAAAATTTAAAAAATGACCCGTAATAATAATCTGCTATACTCCTAAATCAATGCCTTATTCAGCCATCAGCGGACAAGCTTCCTCCTGCACCAGATGGGAACAAATACAGAGACCCACAGCCAGGCATTATGCAGAGAGAGATTCCTTGGAACACATAGCTCCAAATGAGATGTCTCCATCAAGTCCCTCCCCTCAGCTCAGGAAACCCCATAGAGAAGGGTGACAAACAAATTCAAGAGCAAGAGGGGATGGAGAGTACTAGGAGAACAAAGGCCTCTAAATCAGCTCAAATGTCATATGACCTCAGAGACGGAAGCAACAAGCACAGGGCCTACAGGGGTCTGCACCAGCTCTGTATATGGAAGAGCTTTCCAGTGTAGTATTTTTATGGGATTCCTGAGTGCATGAACAAGTGGGTCTCGGATTCTTGTGCCTTCTCTTAGTATTCTTCCTTCTGATGGTTTGCCCTGTCCAATTTTGATGTGGTGGGTTTTGTTGTTTGTTTTATCTTACATTTTATTTTGTCATGTTTGGCTATTATCACTTAAAAGCCTGTTAGTTTCTTATTTTGAAGGGGGGGGGAAGGAGGGAAGAGGAAAGGTCTTATTTTGTTTAAAGTTCTGTGTGATAGTTCATCATCAAAAGCAGTGAGGGCAGGAATTCACACAGAGTAGGAATCTGGAGGCAGGAGCTGATGCAGAGGCCATGGAGGGATGCAGCTTAGGACTTGTTCCACGAGGCTTGCTCAGCCTGCTTTATTATAAATCCAGGACCACCAGCCCAGGGATGGAACCATCAACAATAGGCTGGACCCTCCCACATTAATCACTAGTAGAGAAAATACTCTATAGACTTGCCTACAGCCCAATCTTTTAGCTGTCACTGTTTTTTCAACATTATATTTATATTGATTATTTGGGAATTTCATAAAATGGACCCCTATTGCACCTGCTTCTCATTTCTCTCAAGTCCACTGTGCTACCCTTGTGACTACTCCAAATACACCAAATCCAATTGGTGTTGCCCTTATAATCATTGGAGCATGATCAACCTCCCAATGGCCATCACCTTAAAGATAACTGAATCCTTTTCAACCACCCCTCCCACCGCCAGAAGACATTAACTGTGAAGAGCTACACTTCAGCATCTTTATCACAACCTTTAAGGATGCCTGCAACCTGTCTAAATTGTTTCTTGTCTTTTCTGTGTCTTTTCTTTTCTCATGGGAGGCGGTTGTCACAGAAGCCTTCTCAAGTATGAGTCTGCAGCCATTGATTGCACTGCAAAAGAAGCTTCCTTGCCCAAAGCAGTCATCGACAGCATGGATCATGGACTTCCACATGGTTTCTGGCAGGAACATGGACCATGGGCATCCACAGAGTCTCCAGCAGTAGCCCAGAACAGGGACCTCAACATGGCTAGAATCTTTGTCTTGTCTAATGAATGACAAAAAGCAAATGGATCCACATGGGAAGGAAGGTGGGGAGGAACTGAGAAGAGTAGAGGGAGGGGAAGCTATTATCAGCACATATTGTGTAAGAAAGGAATCTATTTGCAATAAAAGGGGGGAAATCAATCTAAAATGCCCCTTTTGATGTTTTAAAAGTTCTGGTACCTGGCTCTGTCTGTAACTCTGTCTGGGTTTCCTGTCATTGAAACAGTTATAGACCCACAGTCATGCAACTGGTGATGCCATAAAATAAATGAAGATCTTGGAATGTTTGAGTGCAGATTTCATATTGAAATTAAGAAGTGCTCCATGAAGACTACCTGGGCACATCTGAACCATGAGCCTAACTGTGATTCATGAGTTAGATGCCAGAACTATTCCAGGTGGGGGTCCCAGTTAGTCTCCAGTGTTAGACCCAGCCTAAGGTAAGTGCTTAGTAATCCTTGGAAAATTCATAGACAAATGTTGGTTAGCATAGCATCCCTATGTAAAAAAATTGAGCTGGCATCTTCTCTGCTTTATCATATGTCTGTAGATTATCACTTCCTTTCTCTGCATCTATATTTGCTCATATATAAATAAGTGTGCACTAGCATGCTGGTTGATTTTTTTTTTTTTTTTTTTTTTTTTTTTGCCAAGCTGACGCAAGCTAGAGTAACCCAAGAGAGAGAACATTGACTGGACTGCAGACAAGCCTGTGATGCACTTTCGCTTAGAGATTCATGTGGGAGGGGCCAGTCCACTGTGGGCAGTGCCCATCCTGACCCCAGTGGTCCAGGGTTGTATAAATAAGCAAATTCAGCAAGCCACAAGGAGTAAAACAGTAAGCAGGTTCCTCTACACCTCTGGTTTACTTCCTGCCTTCCGGTTCCTGTTTCATATTCCTGCCCTGTCTTCCCCAGGTTCCTGCCTTCATGGAATATAATAAGCTTTAAGGTGAAATAAACCTTATCCCCTCCAAGGTGTTTGTAGTTATAGTGTCTCCATCAGAGCCATAGGAAGCAAATAAAGACAACTAGCTTAGCCAAATTCCATCTAATTTTTATCATCTCTAAATAAAAATCATTTTAAAATGGAAAACTATGGTGGTTTAGAGTATTTCGCATGTGCATTGCTTATAAAGGTAATACATTAATAGCACTTGCTAAAAACCATGTATGCGGAGGGAAAGCAAGTTCCATACAGTCTCCTCCCATCTGATTCCCCAAGCCTTGCATTGCTGCTTAAGTGTATTCTAAAAGGATCCAACGACATTCAGCTGTGCACTGGAACGCGGCTCAGCACATGGGGGTTCTGAGTGTCCGGTAACTAATGGGTATCCCCATTCAGCCGGCCATTCACCCCCAATCACCCCCAATCACCCCCAGTCACCCCCAGTCACCCCCAGTCACCCCCATTCAGCCCACCAGCTATCTATCTCATCACACTACAGCTAAAGTCGGATTCACACAGCAGTTAAAGCCAGTTTACATCTACTACTTACCATTCCTGACAAATCGGCAAACTAAAACCTGTAAACTCCAGGGTCAGGCTGGAGCTGGGCCAGACAGAGCCTGTTAAAGTACATTCCACTGGAATGTACCCTATTCTTTCATTTACGTATTGTCCGTAACTGGTTTCAACGGCTACAGTGACAAAGTTGAGCAGCTGGGGAAAAGTGTGTCCTGCAAAACTTGAATGTTTAAGATTCAGAAAAGCCTGTGATCCCGGCCCTAAAAGAAGAATAATTAAAAATCATAACAGCAATATTAGTGAGTACAGTGACAGGGGAGCTTGGATTACCGTAGCTGAAATGCGACTCACCTGACCCATTGGAGCCAATCACGTTTAAACTACTACAGACCCACATGCCCTCAGCTGATGGGCATTTTTATAAAGATGCAAAGGGAAGCACGGAAGAAACAAATACGGCTCCAGCAGCAACCCCCGGGTGTTGTGAGAGCTAGGTTATCTTAGCTCTCATGGCCCTGCCATTGGTAAAATACCTGCCAGACATTCTCCTAGTTCCAGGGCTCCTTATACTTCCTTTCCAGCCGCTCTGGCTCTGCCGCTTTCCTCACAATGAGCGCTCTCTCCGAGGTCTCATCTGCCATCTCAACAGTAATTAGGATGTCATGACTATTTTTATCCTGGGCTTAATATTTCTTTTTTTTTCCTCACAAACTTTTATCAGATGCGCAAACATTTTATGCTAAGACTCATGTAATTTTGTCCATAAGAAAATCCATGATTCATATACAATGCCAGCAATAGACATTTCTTTCCTATACTAACCATCCTTCAAGACACTTGCCTGCTGTCTTCTCCTTCCACTCATCTGTCTAGTCAGCAGTTCTCAACCTATGGGGCTGACCCCTTGGGGGGTCACATATCAGATATCCTGAGTATCAGTTATTTATGTTATGATACACAACAGTAACAAAATCACAGTTATGAAGTAGCAACAAAATAATCCTATGGGTGTGGGGGAGTCACCACAACATGAGGAACTGTATTAAAGAGTCACAGAGTTAGGAAGGTTGAGAGTGCTCTTCTGATAAGTGCTAACAACTTTAACACAGGTACCTATCCCCAGGCAGGAGGAGTCAGTGGACTGCAATTCCTGGAGACACATTGCCAGCTGAAGTTGAGAGCCCAGGAACCTGTCTCGTTCATTGAACAGTCAGTATCCACTAGAATTTGTGGGATTCTTAAGCCATACATCTCAAATACATTTATAATGCTAGTTACAAATTTCCATTTCATAGATAGACTGTGGTACAGGGTAACAAACAGGTGCTTGGGACCCATCATAAATCAAAGGGCTTAGAGGCCTCTATCCCACTTTCCAAACAGTAAGGGAACATTACCACGGTCCTACTTCCAAACCTCTGTAGCCAGCCACTCCTTCTCCATCTCCCTGGGTTTCACTGTCTGTCTTTTCTATCTCTCTCTGTATGTGTTTTGTAGTTTTCAGTGCTCAGTGTGTTTCATCTTCTATCCTGGACATCTACCCCACTGGGAAAGCCACCGGGCTGGTTTCTGTCATCCTACATCCCGTAAGTCCTTGATTACCCTCGTTGATTATATTTGATTTTATCACAGTGAGAAGGAAGTCCCAGAAGTTTTCTTCTTCTTCTTCTTAATAAAAACGGGGAGCTCAAACTATGACTCAGAGTTAGAACATCAATAAAGGAACCTTTTCTAGGCCAGCAGGCAGGAGTTGCATTCTTGCCAATCTTTTGTAAGTGCAGGTGGGCAATGCCTCCAGTCACCCTGCCTAAGTCATCTTGAAACTGGGGGTAGTCGATGCTTATATTGACAGCCTTCCTTTGAAGTTGACTTTTCAGAGCATCAGTGGTTTTGTCTGCAGACCCTGGTGATGGGGCAAAGAGGCAAAACTGTGCTCACAGTGCAACATTCTTAACCTGCATTTGTCCCTGGTTAATGAACAATCTGACCACAGATGGATGCAAGGCAGGTTGATGAGTGAATACGGACGGTAGACGGTTGAGATGCCAGAGCAATGACAGACCAGTGTTACTTGTGGAATCCAGACAAGGAGTGCCGTGGTGTCTGCTTTAACTCTCAGTTTTTTCCCAAAATGTAGAGCTGGATGTGGTGACACACACCTTTGATCCTAGCACTCAGAGGGCTGAAACAGGTGGATCGCTGCCTGAGTTCTAGCCTAGCTTGGTCTACAGAGTGAGTTCCAGGACAGCCAGGACTACACAGAGAAACTCAGCCTTGAAAAAAACAAAAAACAGAAACAAAACCCCGCAAAGTGTGGAGAGGAAATCCAAACACGCCAGCAGTGAAAAGCCAGTAGCAAATTAGAAACACACGGAAGCTGAGCCTGCAGGTGACTACAAAGATTATTTTTTAAAATTAAGTGGCGTTTTATGATTTTGCCATTCAGAGTTTCCTAGATTAAAGACAGATGTCATATAAGAAATTTAGCATTTTGAAAGTCAAATTCCAAACCGATAGTCATTTATTCAGATTTGGGAAAAGTATGGGTTTAAATGTTGGATGACCAAAAATTTGAAGGGTTACACACTGACTCAGTGAAATTTCCTCTGATCTGAAGGCCATGAAACTCACCATAAAATTAAGTGTTATTTGTTTGTTTGTTTTTTGTTTCACTATTAGGTATGGTCCTATGATTATGCAACACTGAAACCCATGCTTTTTCTAAATCTCAATAAATCACTGGTTTGAAAACTATAATTTTCCTATTACAGAAAGATAATTTGCATGCTACTGAAACACATGGATTACGCTACACTTGCAAAGTTCCTGTGTAAATAAATAGTGTCTCAAGTTATTATTTAATGTCACTAGAAGTGGCATCAGATTTACCTTTGAATCTCCCATTTAAGAGGAATAGAGAGCTACAATAACAACAGAGTATTCCAAAATTGGGCGTCTGTGGTGGTCGGAATAAAAATGGCCCCTATAGGCCCATAAGGAGTGGCACTATTAAGAGGTATGGCCTTGTTGGAGTAGGTGTGGCTTTATTGGAACAGGTGTGTCACTAGGGGGTGGGCTTTGAGGTCTCAGAAGCTCAAGCCTGGCCAGGGTGTCACTGTCACTTCCTGCTGCCATGGATCCAGACATAGAACTCTCAGCTCCCTCTCCAGCACCTTGTCTGCCTGAGCCACCAGGCACCCTGAAAATACATTAATGAACTAAACCTCTGAAACTGTAAGCCAGCCCCAATTAAATGTTTTCCTTTATATGAGTTGCTGTGGTCATGGTGTCTCTTCACAGCAATAAAACCCTAACCAAGACAGCATCTTTCTTTGTTTTATTTTTTTTTAAAGACAGAGCCCTGGCTGGCCTTGAACCTGTGGCCATCATCCTGTCTCAGCCTCCCGAAGTCAACCATAGGTCAAAAGTATTAAAAGGAAATTCTAGGACTAAACCATTCATTTTAAGTAGCTTTTAGTAGAGTATATGGAAGCAATTATTATATGTTGTTGTTGATATTACTGTATCTAATTTATAACTATAAAAATGTACATTATATGTAGAATTTGCTTCTGTGTGAGCACCCATTGTAGGTCTCAGAACATATCCCTTATGAATAAGTAAAGGCTAAAGTTGTGAGAAGCACAGGCTTTCTGTCATCCACCTAGGGAAAGATGACACATTGGGATGGAGATCAAGCTTGCATAGACCCCCAAAGTTTCCCAGAGGGCTATGCAGCTACTACTGCCTAGTGTTTGGGTAAAGACCACCAGTCATGATAACGACTCTGCCCAGCCAGCTCAATTCTGATGGAATTCCTGTTACAGGATCCTGCTTTCTCCCAAGCATCTGCTCCCAATGAAGGTAGATGAAGAAGGCAAGTGTGCCCGGAGCTCTTCCGGTCCTTGAGCCCACATTCTTACAGGCTCCTTTATTTTAGAGGGAAGCATGTGGTGGGCACCAGGTCAGAACGAATGGAAAAAGTGGGAATCATGTGTGTGAGACACAGGCACTGTGGCCTCCCAGTGTTCATCCACTCTGTCCTACCAGCGCTACTATGTGCCAGGTGGGGGACAGACCACTAAGAGGCACATGGTGATGAGAAGACAGGCGCCCTCCAATTGCCTTGAGACTAATGGTGCCTTTCCCTTTGGAATTTGTAAGACTGCCACGTATAAAATCAGGTGGGTGGAACATATGTCATGGTTCTATGGACTTTTAATGCTACTAGGAGTTCTTTCTTAGTGAGGGGATGCAACAACCAGCCCTGTGTCGCTTATATGATGGGGTGCCCAAAGATATCAACTCTTTCTTATCTGCCCACGTTTCCATGAGCTTTCTGTTTGTGGACATTTCCACAAACATGTGCATGTTCTCAACTTGACAATGATGTTTTTAAAACTTATTTATTTATGATTTGCTTTTTGGCAATTGTTTATTTGGAGGGGGATGAGATTCCAAAGTTGGTTTGCTTCTTTTTTTTTTTTTTTTTCAATTTCTAAGATAACCCAACTTGGTTAGCTATTATTGCCAGGAGGAGTAATGAGCCACCAGAAAGGATTTAATTCTCATATAAACATCAGTATGCTTGTGATGTCAACATTGCCTGGACCAAAACCAAAAAAGAACCCAGGAATGGGACTGTAAAGCCGTGAAATCCTGTGGAAAGTTATAACTAAGTGGCTCAGAATTTCATTGGGATTACAATGTACCAGAAAGAACCCCAAAGGAGAAAAAGTTCATTTTGGTGCCTACTTGCAGAGGTTTCAATCCAAAGTTGATTGGTTCTGTTGCTTTTTGAGGCTAGGTCAGGCAGAATAGTCTTGTGGCAGGAATATATGGTAGAGGCTGGTAATCTTGTAGCAACCAAGAACCATAGTTTGAGACAAACAACCCAGAGCAACTGGAAGAAGTTGGGACAAGGTATGACTTCCTAGGGCATGCCCTGGTGACCTACTTCCTGTAACTAGCACACCCGCCCACCCACCTACCCCCACCACCACTGCTACAGCCTTCTAACATTCTAACACATCATCTTCCAATAGTCCAACTTATGAACCCATCAGTAGATTGTCCTGTTGCTGAGGTCAGAAGTCTCAGGAGTCTAACAATCCAGCTGGTAACCAAACCTTGCACACCGTCAGTCTTGAGGGGTATTCTATATCTAAATCATAATGCCGACTGTGGGTTTAGTGTTTTGTTCTGTCTTCCCATGAGATAGTCTTCAGCATTTGGGAGCTTTAGTCTTAACTCTATTTGGATTTTTCTTGGATGCAACCTACAGGAATCTATCTTAGCTACATCTTCAGAAGAATAAGAGAGGAGACTGCCGCAAGGACCCCTGGAGGCAGAGCCTGTGGTACCATCGCTGTTGTTTGTGCTTCAGCCTGTAGGTCCATCCACCTTAGGCTTTCAAACCAGCAGCAGCTGCAGACTCCCATCCTGATTAGATTCTATCTCATAGCTCCAGGCAATTATCTCAGTGGCCCAGGCTCAGCCATTATTGGCTTTGGGTCACATTCCCTCAGAGCGAAGCCTGTGATGAGGCTGTGCAAAAGTGATGTACAATGAAAGGTGGTTAGGAAGAAGGAAATGGAGGGGCGTTGAGGGAGGGTAAGGAAGGGGATAAGGTGCTAAATTAGGGTGGGACTTCAGGTAAAATTCCATCCTTGACCTGATTCTGTAAGGGAGCTCCACAGAGTAGTGTGCTGAATTTCTCCAGGCGCAAGGCAACTTTTCAGGACTTTTGAACTCCCAGATCAACCATTGGCTAAGGACCACACTGCAAAACATAGGTAACTGGTTCTTTTGTCTCTCTGCACTTGGTTTCAGGCAATGCATGAGGGGAAAGGTCTCAGGTAGCCTAAGACAGCCTCATGAAAGTATTAGGTGTGAGCTTTCAGATGCACAGTGTTCCAAGACTGAAGGCACAGGTACGCAGACACAGTACCCCTAGAGGATTAAAGAACCAAGAATGTCACTAACATGCTTTGTAGGATCAAACACTAGGATCCGTAGCCACAAAACCTGGGATTCTACACACCCCTGGCTGATTGCTCTTCACTAGTCAACCGTGGCCAAAGTGATGGCATTTCTCGTGTAAATGATGGCAGCCACTAACTAGGTGAGCGATAGAAGGGGAGAGAAGATTCCCCAAAGGAATGCGATGGACAGCTGACCTGTAATTGTGCATTTATACTGCTTCCCTGAAAGCTGTGAAGCATTTTCAAAGCGTAATTCAGCACACAGCATTGACGTGGTCTGAGAAGCCTGGTGTTGAGGGCTAACACTGTGATCCAGAATTAGAAAGGACCCTATACTTTATGGTACTTGTTCTTTTACATGTTTGCTCACGGAGATGTCATTTATAGAAAGCATTTATAATGGAAATAAACTCTAGAGAATTTCAGAAAGTGTTGATAAGCTGTATTTGAACACCTAACAATGTCTGTGCACAAAATAACATGTCTGACCTGTTATTCTGTTTACCTGGAGCTGGATTTCCAAGAGAATATACCTGCTTATTTTTGTTGAGAATTCTTGATTCTTCATGCTTACAGTTAAGAGAGGGGCATGTACCTTTCTGATTTTTTTTAAAGTTAAGTTGAAAAACAAAAAAAGGTAATGGCAAGCATTATCATTACTCCACAGTTGGTTCCAAAAGAAGGCATGCTTCCAAACAAACTATTACAGAACATTTCTTCTTCGGCTCACTCAAAAACTGTGTGCTGAAGCAACAGCAGTACAGGCATCACTGAGAAATGGTGTGGAGTCCACACAACCCTATGGACGCTAGTCATAAGAGAGATGCTGGAGTTCACTGATGCAGACGGTTTGCACAGAATCATAAAAGCTTGCTGCCTGTTGATGAAAGGCAGTCAGGCCCACAGTGCTGCTGCCTCTTCCAAGAGGAAGTAGAGTGAGGGAGGGGGTTCCCAAGACCACCGCAGTCTCTTTCCTGAGTCATTCTTGACTTCTCATTTCCCTGACACTTTCCCTACATTAAAGCATAACACATTCCCCTTGGACCTGAATCTTGACATTTCCCTTGGATGTGGCTTGAGTCTTCCCCCTGGCAGTAATTTGTGTTAGTCTTTGAGTTCAGGCTTCAGGCTGTTCTGAGCAAAAATTCATTAGTCCAGTATAACTCAGACTATTTGGTGCTAATTATTTCCACCTATCCCAGACAGCTCAAGAAAGAGTCTCTCAAATGAAAGCAATGTCATCAAACAACCCCGATGATAAGATGCCTTCAAATCTGATGGTACGCTTTAAAATTATACTTAAAAGGAAGAGGCAAAGATATCAAAGAATATTCTAGAAAAGAAAAGAACTAGAAACAAAGCTAGCACTGCCCTATATTTTAGCATATTCCAAAGCAATGATACATGATAAATACATATGAATGCAGGGTTGGGACAGGTGTTAATTGTCAACTTGACAGAACCTAGAGCCACCTGGGACACAGGCCTTTGGGCATGCCTGTGGGGAATTGTCTTGACTGTGTTAACTGAGGGGGCCATATCCACCCCTGTGAGTGGTAGCATTTCCTGCATGGGATCCTGGACTATTTAAGTGTCAGGTAGGATAAGCAGCAGCCAATGTGCATTCACGGATCTTGCCTTCTGGATTGTGAATGCAGTATGGCCAGCTGCTCCAAGTCACCTTACTTCCCCTCTGTGATGTAGCCTTGAACTTGGAGCCAAACCAAACCCCTTCTCCTGTAGGTTGCTCCTGTCAGAGTAGTTTATCACACAATAGAAAAAGGATTTAAGACAGGAGAGTTTCATTGTCTTAAGAATTTAATATATTATAGAAGAGGCTTCACAAAATGGCAAAAAAGGCGAAACTGAGAAGCTTCTGTAAAACAAAGAATACTATCAACAAGACAAAACAGCTCCCTACAAAATGAGGGAAGATCTTCACCAACCCCAAATCTGACAGAGGGCTGATCTCCAAAATATACAAAGAACTCAAGAAACTAGAACTCAAACTACCAAATAATCCAATTAAAAATGGGGTACAGATCTAAACAGAATTCTCAACAGAACAATCTCAAATGGCAGAAAGACACTTAAGGAAATGCTCAACATCCTTAGTCATAAGGGAAATGCAAATCAAAACCACTCTTATACCAATCAGAATGGCTAAGATCAAAAACACCAATGACAGCTTATACTGGAGAGGATGTGGAAAAAGGGGAACACTCCTCCATTGCTGGTGGGAGTGCAAACATACAGCTGCTGTGGAAATGGGTATGGTGATTTCTCAGAAAATTAGGGATCAACTTACCTCAAGACCCTGCAATACCACTTTTGAGCATATTCCCAAAGGAGGCCCAGTCACACCACAAGGACGTTTGATCAACTATGTTCATAGCAACATTATTTGTAAAGCCAGATCTTGGAAACAACCTAGATGCCCTTCAACTGAAGAATGGATAAAGAAAATGTGGTATATTTACACAATGGAGTACTACTCAGCAGTTAGAAACAATGACATCCCAAAATTTGCAGACAAATGGACAGAGCTAGAAAAAAACATACTGAGTGAGGTAACCCAGACCCAGAAAGACAAATGTAATATGTACTCACTCATAAATGGATACCAGACATAAAGCAAAAGATACCCAGTCTATAATCCACAACCCCAGAGAAGTTAGAACCCTCTTCCAGAAACAGATGGAAGCAGATGCGGAAATCCACAACTAACCAATAGGCCAAGCTCCTGGAGTACAATGAAGTGAGGGAGGAACAAAAATATGAACAAAGGACTCAAGACCATAATGGGGAAACCCGCAGAATCAGCTGACCCGAGCTAAGTAAGATCACTGACTCAAGTCTGACAAAGGGGGTAACTGCACAAGACTGAACTAGACTCCCTTAATATAGGTGACAATGGTGTGATTTGGACAATATTTAAAGCCACTGGCAGTGGGTCCAAGATTTAACACTAATGCACAAACTGACTTAGTGGAGTCTATTCTAGTCCAGCCTAGACACAGGGGTGTGTGGAGTGGAGAGGTGTCTTTGTCCTGCCTCAATGAGACGATGGGACAGGTTTAGTAGACTTCCTAGAGGAGGCCTTACCCTCTCCGAGGAGCAGGTGAAAGGTGGCAGGGAAGTAGGGGCAGCAGAAGGAGAGGAGGGAGGGGGAACTGGGATTGGAATGTAAAAAATAAATTAATAAAAAAAATGGCCAGGAAGGAAAAGACAGGGGTTAGTAATGGCATGTAGGAACAGAGAATCTATAGTGTATTTTATTACAACAGAGCAAAAAGCAAAACACAACTTTATAGAAAAATAGCTGAATATTTATATATATAGCTAGATACAAGGAGACAGTTAATGTATTTGCTTTGGAAGACTAAACCATAAAACCAGAAGTCAGTATATTTGCTAGAATAGTCTCAAAAACTTTTTCCTCTCCTAAAAATTTCTTGTTTAACCAAGAAATTGTGTGTGTGAACTTTGTGTTCACACAAAAAGTTATGAAATCTAAAATCTAGACAGCAAACTCTTCATTATTCACAGAATATTCATACAAATTGAAAGTAAAAGAAAAGCCCTGGTAGATAAGCACTTTGTAGAATAGGAAATATAATTAGTAAATAAGAAGATTATGATATGAGCCACACTAAAATTATGTTCATACAAATGACAAAGAGAAGTGTCTTGCACTTCAGACTGTGAGAGGAGGCTTGTGGAATTTGGGGCATGATTCATTCCTGTATTTGTGGGGGCGCGTATGCTCAGCAGGGTTCTCTGTAGCCCAGGCTAACCTAGAATCTACCTGAGATGACTCCTGATCTTCCTGTCTCCATCCCCTAAGAACACCACCAAGCCTGACTGCTGCAAATGTTTGGGGGAAATTACTTTTAGCAGTATAAGTAAAATAGTAATAGAACTTTGTATTTGCCTTGACCCCAGTATCCCACTTCATGTAACCAGGGAAAAAAGCAGGCAAAATAAAGAAGAAACATTAGAATTTAATATGTAAAGAAGCGAAGGAAGAAACCAGGGTTGGAAGTTAAGGTTCCGAGACAAGCAATTCTCCCAGCTCCACAGCAGCACACGAGTGAAATGTTGGCCTGTGCAGCTACTTTAAATCCTCTGGAGCCCACACAAAACAGGGACCATGCTCCCATGGAATCTGGAAAAGAAAGCAGGTTACATCCTTACACACGCATTCAGTAAGCTGCCGACAGGGAGCATGGCCATTAATGAACCAACATAGAAAAAAATCCTCAAGGGAAAACAGCTGTTGTCAACTCAGTCTGTCTCTCAAACGTGTTTGCCTGTTGCTTTCTGGTTGTGCCCAGGACAGAGACAATGCAAACATCAACTTTCCCAGGTGACATGCAGCCTCTTTCTCAGGGTTCATGGAGACAGGAACACCTTTGAACTGCCCTGGATGTTGCTGTAATTGTGATGACAAATGAAATCAGGGAAACATAAAAGAAACAAACTCCTCTGCTTATTTACATATTTATTTCGTGATGGACATAACCACAGCCACCGTCTATACTGTCTAAACCTGGGAGAAGTGTACTTGGTAGGTGACTGCTATATTTCCAAGTGGGCTGTGGAAAGGCACCCGACTTAAATCTGAATCAGCACTGAGGGTTGAGTCGTGAGTCATGATCGGCCCTTTGTTGTGTTAATCATCTCTATCAAGGAATAACCTGTTGCTACTCAGGTCTACAGGCTGCCTGCCTTGCTGTACTGTCCTTCATCTGGTAGGGACGCACTCCACCCTCTTTATAGAGAAACTTCTTCTAAGAAAATAGGGGAATTTGACTCTAAGAAGAGCTTTGTTCTCCCTCTTGTCCACCATCCACTTGTCTGTGGAGGTGCTGGGATTGGTCAGAGGGAGGGAGCAGAGAGACTAACACCAGCCTCCCCTGTAAAGAGTTTGCTGCTGACATGAGAGGGCATACTTCCCTATTTTCACGATTAATAACTGCACGGTGGGATTTTCCCATTGTTCTGCTGTCATCTCTAAGCTCTGCACTGCTCTCGCCCAGGCAGCCAAGGGCCCCCTCTGACAGCCCCCCAGTGTCACTGCTCTGGCTCGGGACCGATCAATGAGCAGCAGTGTTGGCTGTAAGGTGACAGCTTGCCAGGGAAGACCTGTCAGAGTGAGGGCTGTGGGTGTTCTCACCTCCTCCTCTGTGAGAGCATATTTCCTTTTAGGACCTAAGCCTGGGTCTATAACCCAAGAAAAGAGTTTCTACTTCCTGCTAAACTATCTTTGTGATGGGTTATTAAAATCTCCAAAGTGAATACGAGACTTAGCTTTTCTTTTCCCCTTTTCAAAAAAGAGCTCATAGGGCTAGTTGCTAAACATTTAACTTTCTTTTAAAACGTATTTATTTATTATGGTGGGGAAGGGGCAGGCTTTGAGATTAAAAGCCTCCAGAGACTTCTAGTTTATTCTCTCAGTTTCATGCTTGCTGTTAAGGATGTGAGGACCTCCCAGCTTCCTGTTCCGGCCACCAAGCCTGCCACTTACTGGCTTGCCTCCTCCCAAGATGGATTCTTATGCCTGTAGAACCATAAGCCCAAATATATATTTTCCCTTATGTTGCCTTGCTTGGTGTATCCCAGTAAGAAAGAGGAAACTAATCCGTTCTGTCATATAGCCAATAGGATTTTGTTCTTAGTCAAGGATTTACTGTATGTCCAGTGTACTGATGAATAGCTGTAGTTCTAGCTACTCAGGAAGCTAAGCTGGGACATTCATTTGCATCCAAGGGTTTGAACAGTCTTGGTAGCATTGTGCTGCCTTTTCTCAAGAAAACACACCCAAAAAAACAAAAAACAAGCATCCAAAACATGAATCTATTCTTTCTGAAAAACTCCTATGAATAGTCAGCTAGAATAGGACAAAACTCATGAATACATGTATTTACTGAGTTCATGGATCATTTAAAATCCATACAGCATGATGGGATTTGGGCCATGGTATCTCATATGGTATCTCATGGTATCTGATATGGCCGTGAGAGAACAGTGGAGGCAGGAGGCCTCTCTGGGCTTCTTCTACGGCATCCTATTAGACTTCTACCCAACGGGTGCTTTCCTTCCACCCAGAAGAAGCATCCTTCCAAAAGAAGAGGTCCTATGGATATCTGAACAAGCCTTGTGCAGTCTCCCAGCTAACTGGATTAGATCTCACTTCTTTGTCCACTCAAACATTTCCACAACTGTCTACATCAGTGGTTCTCAATCTGTGGGTCATGATCCGTTTGAGGGAGACTGAATATCTTTCACAGGGGTTGTCTAAGACCATTGGAAAACACAGATATTTGCATCACAATTTATAACTAGCAAAATTATAGTTATGAAGTAGCAAGGAAAATAATTTTTATGGTTGGGGGTCACCACAACCTCAGAGAGACTGCATTAAAGGGTCTCAGAATTAGGAAAGTAGAGAACCACCTCTCTACATTATCGAACTAGACATAGGTACCCCAGTTTCCCTGTCTCTTGGGATCAGCATTTCTGGTACCCAATGTGGGTACCTGACATGCTCCACCTGCTCTGGAGCTTGCTGCTGTGTCCCTGGGGTAAGTCAAACAAAGCCAGGGACAGACAGTATTTGAAGTGCTTAGTCAAAGAAGTAAAAATTATTCTTTTAGTCCTTACTGCCTTCTTTTAATAGATTTTTTTTGAGACTAGTTTCTGGCTGTCCTGGAACTCGCTTTGTAGACCAGGCTGGCCTCAAACTCACTGAAACCCACCTGCCTCTGTCTCTCAAGTGCTGGGATTAAAGGGGTGCACTAACATTGCCCAGCAAGGAGTAAATTTTTAATGATTTGTATATTTCATGTGCATTGGTATTTTGCCTGCATGTATGTCTGTATGAAGATGTCAGGTTCCCTGGAACCGGAATTGCAGGAAGGTGTGAGCTGCTACGTGGCTGCTGGGAATTGAACCTGGGTCCTCTGGAAGAGCAATCTTAGACCCTGAAGTACTCTTAGCCCCTGCATCGTCTCTCTCTAGCCATGCCCATTTTCTTTTATTTGTGTGTGTAAGTATGTACAACATCCCGTGTGTGTGGAAGGTGGAGGGCAACTTGGAGGAGCCCGCTGTCTCCTACCATATGGGTCCTGGGGATAGAAGTCAGGCTGTCAAACTTGGTAGCAAGTGCCTTTGTCTGATGAGCCAACTCACTGGCCTCTTCCTAATCCATCATCTGCTGCTAACTGCTAACACAGTTCCATAGACTAGTGAATTATCAAACCAAGGGTTTTATTTGGGCTCAAGATTCTGAGTCAGGGTCAAGAAATTGCATTTCGTAATGCTCTTCTTGATCATGAAACACTCAAGCATTAACCTACTGAACTAGCAATGCTCCGTTATCCCTGTGTAGTGGGTTGAATGAGAACGGCCCCCTAGGCTCATAGATCTGAATGCCTGGTCCCCATTTGGTAGAACTATCTGGGAAGGATTAGGAGGTGTGGCCTTGTTGAAGGAGGTGTGTCACTGGGGGTGGCCTCAAGGTTTCACAAGCCCATGCAAGCCCACAGCTTGTTCCTCATTAGCTCTCTCTGCCTCTTGCTTCTGAACCAAGATGTGAGCTCTCAGCTACTGCCCTGGTGTTATGTCTGCATGCGGACCTGCTCTCCACCATGATGGCTGTGAACTTTAACCCTCTGGAACCCTCAAATTAAATGCTGTCTTTGGTATGTTGCCTTGGTTATGATGTTTTGTCACAGAAACAGAAAAAAAAATAACGAAGACATCCTTTAGTGCATTAGTTGGATTAATCTACTCATGAGGCAAAGCCCTAGTCCCCTCTTAACACTCCCCATTCAGGAAACTCCCCACCTTCTTCTTAATAACTCAGAGTAAGGGTTACACATCAACAAGTTGTTGGAAGAGGCGAACCTACGTGGATCAGTAAGTGGCCCTTTCCAAATTCAAGAGCAAATACTCATTTGGAATGCGACTTTAAATCTGTGTGCTTTTATTTTGTTAATCTGTGTATGACTGCAGGCTCCTTATCCTGAAGTTGAGGTATGAGAAAAAAAAAACTTTCTTTTTCTCCCTCTGCTATTAGTCAAAAGGGTTACAAACTTGTGTTTTGTATGTAGATTATCAAATATAATTCCCTACCATCCTCAACCAAGGCAATTGAAAGTACTTTTTCATTATTTATAAAATTACCCTCTTACTCCACAGTACAAATACTTTTATAAGATACTAGTTAATTCTAAGAAATAAGAAAACCTTACAAATAGGATCATGTTCCTACAAAGAAAAGTTGTTTAAAGAAATCCAGTAACGATTTTAGACCAGTGTTCAGGTGCCCAGGAGTGACTACAGGACAGGGCCTGTGACTGCTCACATCTTTATCAGGGACCCTGCCAGCCCCAAGCTTCCCCAGGTTCCTGACCTGAAACTGTGCCCCGAGAGTCCTTCAGGCTGTCCCTCCAAAAGGGAGGCTCAGGGTGGGGGCCAGGAAAGGGTGGTAACAAGACTCAGGTCACTTCAGGGAAGGAGAGAGCCGGGTCACTTCCTCCTCCTTCCTAGATGTAGCCAGAAGCCTTCAGTTTGTCCTCGGTAGTGCGAACAGCGTCCCCCCCCCCCCCCCACTTTATGTGATCGTCTTCAGGAATAAAGAAGCAAAGCGCCCGGCCAATCACATGACAGCTAAGCCCGCAGAGATGCGTTCTGAGAAAGGAGTCTGACTGCTTAGGGGTTTTTGTTGTTCCTTCATTTGTTTGTTGAGAATCATTTAGGACTCAATAGAGAAAATGCTCCCATCAGATTGGCCTATACACAAGTTTGTGGGGAGCATTTTGTTGATTAAAGAATGATATAGAAGCGCCCAGCTCACAGTGGGTGGGGCCAAATCCGGGTATGTAGTCCTGAGCTATGGAAGAGAATTTACAAGCCAGTAAGCAGTGTTGTTATTCCACGGCCTCTACTGCAGGTCCGGTCTCCAGGTTTCTGCCCTGAGTTCCTGCCTTGGTTTCCCTTGATGTCGGATTGCGATGTGGAATTGTAAATCAAATAAACCATTTCCTCCTCAAGTTGCTTTGGTCATAGTGTTTATCATAGCAATGGGAAGCAAACTGGGACAGCATTATTAAGTGAGGCCATTGTTGTGCTCACACATAAACCTGAAAGGCGGTGGGTGTTGGTCACTGGCTCAATGTGGCCCTTGAAGCAGGAGACACAGTCAGCATGTGATGCAGGAGGCTGCTTGCTAGTGCAGAGAAGCGTGCTGTTCTAAAGCACACTTTGCTTTCTTAAGTAGTACAGTGTAAGATAATGACAAACATTAGAAACAAAACAAAACAAAATCCAACAGCCCAGTGGCCAAGCCATTCCTTATCATTATCAAATACTATGTGCTGTGCATAATTGTATGTGCTCCACTTCATACAGCTGGTAGCACAGAGGGTGAGCTTAGACCAGCAGCACCCCACCCCCCACATACAGGAGCAAATACAAAGGTCTATTATGATAAGCCAACTACATTAGACAATAGCAATTTTTCAGCTCCATTATAATCTTATGGGACCATGTGGCTAGCATGTGATAATGTGTGTGGCATAAGTTTGCTTAAGAACATTTAAAAGCCCCAAGGTGGTAGGACTTGCTTTTAATCGCAGCACTGGGGGGTGGGGGGCAGAGGCAGGTGATCTCTGAATCTGAGGCCAGCCTCATCTACATAGTGAGTTCCAGGATAGCCAAGGCTACACTGAGAAACCCTGTCTCAAAACCAAAACAACCAAAAACAAAGAACATTTAGAATTTGACACATATGATTCAACAATTTAGAGAAGCCCAATCTCTATTTTCTGCATGTTATAAGCAGCTTTTAGCCAATCTTGAATATAGTTGCAGTAGATTTTGGTTCATAAACTCATTCTTATTTTGCACATCTACACTTAATGATCCTTGAACTACAGTGGAAGATTATCCAAAACTGTATCTTACTACCAGAATCTACATTCTTTCTTACGAAAGAAAAAACGGTATGACTTCCAGATAGAGAATTGGCTAAAAACACATACAATCCTACTAATTTTTCTCCTATGCTTTCCTATTTCTTTGGTTCCATCTCACCAAAGTCAGACAGTTTTTGTGTGAATAAAGGAACAAGCAAGCATTCCCAGTCCTTGCAACTTCAACAGTCTCTTCTTAGGGATAGGTGAGTTCTTCTCCCATTAGATTGATGCTTCTCCTCCCTCTGCTACCCAGAGCTTAGTCTCATGCCCCCTCTGACACGTTATAAACACACTGTGGCACCTTCTGGGTCTAAAACAGGCCATCCTTTAAGGATCAGCTTGACAGTAAGGATGAGTTCTAGTTTAATGAATTCATGACTTGTAGTTTTGTGTTTTTAAGTTTGTTTTTTCTTTTTTTTGGAGATTCTATTTTCATCAGAAAAGTATTGTTTGGCTCACTGCCATTATAGTATACTTTATATTCAAACTTCTCCTGTCATTCAGGCATGGCCGATGAAGAATGAAGTTTACAGACAGCTGAGGGATGAAGGATTATTCATAAATATCATTCAGTCCAAATGGGTAGCTCTGTGAAATCATTAAGGATTAGTTTAAGAGTGGCCTTACAGTTACATATTTATTAAGTGTTTAGGCAGAGTTCTATTTTGGTGAGTATGGGAAATAACCAAAAATATGGAAAAAATGACCCCAGCACATGGTGACTCATTTAAATCAAAGGAGGTGGGGACTTTCAAGAGATTTTTGTTCAGGTTCCTTATTTCTAATTATGTGTATAGTTATCAATAAATAAGCAATGTAACTCAAGTGTTCCCATGTCTGTGGATGGGGGTAAAGTAGAGTCACAGTAACATAATACATAGGTTGTTTGGGTGTAGATGAAGAGTAATCCCCTCTCTCTCTCTCTCTCTCTGTAATATGTGATCATGAATCTACATCACTTCCATAGTCTTCAATAAATATACCTCAGCCGTCTCTCTTTGTGTAGCCTCTGACCTCAGAGATAACTTGTGTGCAGGTCTGCCTTCAGTCAAGGGGAGAGATGCCTTCGAGGATGAAAGGGAATCTGCTCCAGGGCCTGGTACCCAGTGCAGACCGGCCTCAGCTGTGGAGGTCTGTCCGTGGAGGTCCTGAGTGGCCCTGGTAGGCCTTCCAGGGACAGGGTCAGCAGCAGAATGGGGAATCAGGCCCCGAGAATGTGGGGAGGACACTCCCAGAAAACAAGTGAGACTTGGGTAATGCAGTAATTCGATGTGACAGTGTGCCCAGGGCAGGGCAGCCTGGGGAGAGGGCCAGGAGTGGTTGGTAGTTAGGAGAGGATTTGCATAATTACATTCACCTGAGGGACTCCATTTATTCAACAATGAGGCTCATTGTGGTAAAGCCAGCAGCTGGCCATACTGTTGGAACAATGTAAGCCTTTGGCCTTATTCTTCCAAACCAAATGCTTGGACCCTTGGAAAAAAAAAAAAAAGACAATTAGCATGTCAAATAGACTAGAGTTAGGGACAGAACAAATGTTACCATGAGGTATGGCACTCCAGTGTGAGACATGCATTTATATGCAGTACCTCTATTCAAGTCCGCAGGTCATATGCCATTCATGTTGCTATGCTTGTATGTGCAGGATGAACACTGTATATTTTCATAATACACACTTGATATTCATACAAAAAAAGTTCATGAACCAAAGCGATGATCCCTGAAGCATACATGTTCCCCTCAATGTCTGGTTGCGAGTCACCAGCTAAAGGCTTTCTTTGTGTGAGCCTCTTGCAGTTTGACGTTCCAGCACATTCCTTTGTGTTCTGTCTATAGACGACGACGATGACGATGGGCTTGGGAGATGCTGATCAGGGTGTGGAGGGAGGTGCCTTGTGGAGAGGCCTGGTGTGCTCTGTGTCCTGCTCTGAGGCTGGGGACATGTTTACCCAAGACTCTGGATGGATGTGGTGGAAGATCTACTGCAAACATTGTGCCAGGCTCATTTCCTGGTATTGCCCACATTTACATTAAAAAGGGAGGTGCTGGGAATGGGGGCTGTGCAGCTTTGGAGCTGATTCCTTTTACCTGCTCAGAAATTGTTCCATTTTGTTTCTCAAAATCAGAACATGGGATGCATTTCCAAGGGAGAAAAACCTTGAGTGTTTACTTATTTGCAACTTTAATTAAGTACATTTTCTAAATGTGACTTTGGTCTGCTGGTTTCACTTTTCCCTCCCTCCTTCCCTCCCTCCCTCCCTCCCCTCTCCCTCCTTCCCTTCCTCACTCCTTTTCCTCCTCCTCCTCCTCTTCTTCTCTCTCTCTCCTTTTACTAAGAAGTTGGGAAATATCCCTCCCTCCCTCCTTCCCTCCCTCCTCCTCTTCCTCCTCTTCTCTCTCTCTCTCTCTCTCTCTCTCTCTCTCTCTCTCTCTCTCTCTCTCTCTCTCTCTCTCTCTCTCTCTCTCTCCCCTTTTATTAAGAAGTTGGGAAATATCTGAGCATTTCAGCTAGGGAGGATAACCGGGGAGGTCCCTCCTTGGAAGCTCGTGCTTCCCTTTAGCCAATGGAAAGAGGGGAGACCACACACTTTGACACTTTGTCTGTTTCCGGGCAGGATGAGAAACTAGAAGCAAGCTGGGTTCCAGAGCTGGATGTCAGTAAGAGGTCTGTATGTCCTTGACTCTGTCGCTGTCTTCCTGAGAGGCCATCCTGATTAAAAAGGACCACAGTTGGTTTCTGTTTTCCTCCAAGGAAGTGTGGTAGGAATGACAAATGAAGGACACCTTGCTGCCAGGGCGAACACTCTGCCAAAGAGAGAGAGCTAGTCACACCCAGCCCCTCCCAGGCGGGATGGCAGGGGCTGCAACACCTGGCACACACAGGAAGCCTGGGCAGACCCATATCTAAGCTCCCATCAGTTCTCATGACCCAGCCTTCCACTCCAATCTCTGCCCCATCAACCCACCACCCCTTGCCCCCAAAAGGAGCTTTCTCAAACAAAAGAAAGTGGTTCCTAGAACTCCTCCTACCCCCCCTGGTTAATGGCAGTGGTCCCTGAGCCCACTGTCACACAAGAACCATCTGCACACAGCCCCATCCTAAGCTGTGAGAAACAGAAATATCAGGGAGAGACAGGACACAGGTGGGAAAGCTCTATACACAAAGCAGTCGCCATTCCCCAGACAGAAGTCCTAAGGTCCCCAAGGGGACACCTGAAACACAAGAGTGTCAAATTATTTATACATTTCTTTTTTTTTCTGTAAACACATACACACACTCCATGATAGTATTCAATATTTAAGCACAGTAAGATATTAACAACAAATAATAAGGTGGAACAATTATAGCAATGAAATAAAAGTTATGGGAAGGTAGTCTTTCTCTGAAAGTATCTTGTACTACAGATCTGAGCAGTCTCTTTGCAGATTTTATTTTCATCTTTTATTCAAATGAGAAAGTTTACCTTTTCATTAAAAAAACTCTCTAGGACACAAGTGATTATTCTTGCACCTTGGGGCTACTAGCAGGTAAAATGAGGGTTACCTGGACACAAGCTCCGTGATGCTCCAGTATGATAACTGAGATGACTCTAAATGAAGAACAGGAAGGTAGCATATAAAGCACGGATACGTTGGACCACATGAAGGCTCATGTCACGGGTACAGCAGAGAACGATGGCATGAGAATTCATCACAATGCCCAGGATGGCATGCAATTTAAAGCAGATGAATTACTTATTTCTGGAAGTTTCCATTTTGTGAGCTGGATGACAGTTGATTGTAGGTCACTGAGCCAGCAGGATTTGGATGGTACAGATTAGATTACGTTTCAAGTCCTCCAGAGAAGTAACTTTAGCACAGGATACATAGTCCCAAAGGAATTTCCTTCCTGTGTCGTCCAAGAGTTCTTAGGTTCTGGAGAGAAGGTACCCTTGGGTTTCCCTTTGTCTTTTTCCTCCCCCCTTACTCCCACTCAGAATTCTTGCTCTGGTCTATGTTCTGGGTCCCTTTGGTAGTCTTAATGTTACATGTCTGTATTCTACCCCTGGTCATTGTCACCATCAGGACGACAATTGCGTAGTGGTTAATAAATCTCACCTGGTGACTTGGGGAACACTAAAGGCAGCACAAACAGGAAATGACATGATATCACCTGATATTATGCTCCTAAAGACTTAGCCTTTCACACTGTTAGACAAGTTAGTGGATGGTCAGTCCCGGGGCCATATCTACCCTCTGGCCCAGAGCACCCTTGTGTTATCTGTTCTCCTCACACAACCCCATTTCACATTCTCCCCCGCCCCTGTTTTTCTCCCCTACCCCAGTTCTCTTTGGTGGCTTCTTTTAGGAATAACACGAAAGGTGCCCAAGTTGGAGGTATCTCCCTCAGTTTCTAAGAGGTAGCCTTACATTTTACAGAACAATTTTGCTCTTTATTCTCCATCAAAATCTCACCCTCCATCCAAGTCCTTCAGGGTGATTTCAAAGACACTTATTAGTAGCCACGGGTTCCTAAAAGAAGGTCGGTGTTCTTCAAGTACAGATTCTGGAGTTGTCCTTCTATAGACAGAATTTTAAAAATGTAAACACATAATCCTTGTTGGGATTTTAATACGCTGTCCTGCTTGATTCCTGTGCAGCTGGCCCTGGTCTGGGAACACTCCTTTCCAAGGGAAGGCCTTCTGGGGACCTTCTGCGGATGTATTCCTGCTTACCTTTGCTGTCTGAACCTAAGGCTTTCCTTTGTCACGCTCCCCACCCAGCCTCAGTACCAATGGTGTGGGTGCAGCCATGCTGCTACATCGGAAGTTGTCATTCTTGGACTTCCCCTGTCCTGAGAGCACACTGAAGGCAGATCTTGTTCCTGCAGTCCAGAAGCTCGTGTCCTTGGCACCGAGTGAGCTGAGTGACTCATGACATTTACTGGATGCAGGGAGATGTGGTATGATGACCACTGGCTTAGGGACCTAGAGGTCATGAGAGTGATTCACGGAGAACAGGCTGCCCTCAGGAGGTCTGCAAGGTGCTTCACTGATGAGGGATAGGATAGAATCCTGACCACCCACCCAGTCCCAGCTGCCTGAGCTAGGGAAGGACATGGTTTACAGCTCGTCACCGCAGGAGGCCCATTAGGAGGGCACACACTCTACATGAGCATTTGAGATGAGAGTCCCTCCCGGGTTGGGGCCCCTAATGAGTCATTTCACTTTGTCTCATCAATGGAGAAAACCTCTCATTCAGTTAAATGAAACTACTTGCGGCTGGCTGTCATCACCCTGGATCCAGAAAATGTTCACGGAGTCCAAACTTTCCACAGATGCTTCCATCCTGTGTAAAAGAAGTTACCAGTTCTCTTGAGTTGGGCCTCTTCTTCCTCCCACAACAGATACTCCTGGCTGTCCAAGCTGGAAGGTCACGAGAATCCTGCAACCGGCCCCAACCTTGTTAGGTTCAATCACCTCAGAAGGCTGACTCTGATAGTTTTTCCTCCCTTTTCTACCACCACCCTCCCACAGCTCACCTCCTTTCTAGAGTAGACCACACCAATTGCCTGCCCTCCAGATACACTCTTTCTAGAAACAGAGTTTGGTTCTCCTGTTTACGTACTTGCATCTTCCTGATTTTTGTTTCTCAGCCCCTGGACAAAGCCAGTCTCTACAACTGGGTGTACAAGACTGTGAGGTTCTGCGCTCATCTGCTGCCTTCTCAGCGGGGGCCTTCACAGTCACCTGACTAAGGAAATGGCAGGGTCCTTCAGGCTTCCCTGGCTATGTCCCTGATGGTTCCCCCAGGTCCATACCTTTCCCCCTTGTCTGTGGGACTCACCTGCAGGTAAAGTGAGTCCCAACCAAGCTCTCCCCCTCCTTCCCTGCACAAATGTGCCCACCTCAGAGTCAGACACAGGGCCTTTTATTTCCTTATGACCTTGTCACCAGTGGTGCTGTGCTCCTCATTTGTCTCTCTGTCCTTTCTCCAAACACTGAGCTTTTTTAAACTGGAAATTTTCTAACTGAAGATCGTATCAACTGGGCCAGTAGCAGCTGTCTCTGGAAGGATGTGCAATTACCAAGACAAATGAGTTAGATCCGTACCTATTCATTATAGTTCCTGAGTAATATGTATGGTGTAGTGTTAGAAAAAACACATATAGTTGTGTGTGTGTAGGCCAATCTGGTTGTGAGCCTAGCCTTTAACAGCTGAGCCATCTCTCCAGCCCATGTAGGCCAATCTGAACACAGAAAAAGTTGTGGATGGAGCACCAGTGTCATCTTTGACTCTTCTACATGTGAGCCAGGAAGAAGGAGGGAAGGGTGGTTTCCTGTGTAAATCCATTGTTTGACTTGTCACAAAGAGCTTATACTGCTTTTCCAAAATCAATTAAGAAAAAGAAATGGTTGCTCAATGAGTAAACAGTCTTCTGGGAAGACTTTTCAGAAAAGGAGGAACAATGCTACTTTGCACATAGCGAGGACAACCAGAGGAAGCAATTCAGAGTCCCCAGAACCTGTAGCCCTGCTGTCATTGCTTGTTTGCAAAGCATTTTTCTCTACTCTAGAGGAATCATCAAAGCCTTTTTGTTTTACAAAGGCAGCTCTATCAAAACTAGTATGCATCAGTCAACAGGTCATCAAGTCCAGCTCTTGACACAGGGTCAGGGCTGAAAGTCAGAAAAGTTGGGACCAGCTGAAGATGACTCTGAAATGAATATAAATGTAATTGGTATTAGACTGTAACTATAGGGGAAATTGTGGCATTGACCAGATTCCAAGCTCACCCAGCTTTTCTGGAGAAAAGCAAAAGGAAAAGGCAGGGAGGACGCTCGGCAATGAGCAAATGAACAGTTGCCATGTCAAGCCCCCCCACTGAGGACGTGCATTTGCCAGAGAGGAAGGGCAAGAAGTGGAGACAAAGGAACCAAAGTTACCTTTTTTGAGATAAGGTTCCACATAACCTAGGATAGCCACAAACTTGCTATGTAGCTGAGAGTGTCTTTGAACTCCTGATCCTCATGCCTTGACAGCTCAAGTGCTCGGATTACAGACTTGTGCCACCACACCCAGATGTGAAGAAACATTTCTTTTTCAAGTTGAAGTATAGGGCCAGCAAGATGGCTCAGTGGGTAGAGGTGATTTCACAGGCCTAATGACCCGAGTTGGATCCCCGAATCCTACAAGGTAGAAGAAGAAAACCAATTGACTCCTGAGAGTGGTGGTCTGACCTCTACAGATGTACTGTGACACATACGTTTACACACAGACATGAACACACATGCACACACACACACACACATAAACAAACACATGCACACACATACACAAATGAACTCACATGCACACACATACACATACACGCATAAATATACACATGCACACACAATATCACACACACTACATTAAAAAATTAAAATTACAAAAGAAATCAATAGAATGAGTGGAGATGTAACGAACTTTTAGTAATAAAAGCAGGAGACAGAGCTACTGACACAGTTTTAGTACCCTACAGGCGGGAAAGAAAAAAAACAACAAAAACACCTAGACTTGCCTTACTGATTTGGCAATATTCTGCCACTAAAAAGGAGAGAACCAATCCAGTCTTCTTGGGCTCCCACCTACAATTTTTATGTGAGAAAATCAAGTTTGAAAAGATGTGGATCTGAGGAGGAGAGAAAGAAGAAATGGCATGGTGGACATTGGGCTCATCTTGACAACACAGAAGTGGGTTAGTTGCTTTTTATGAGGGGGGAGGTTAAAAGGCTAAATGGTAAATATTTCAGATTTTGTGGAGGAAAGTGACAAAACGTAGCCTACTGGGCAAGAGTTTGTCCCCTTACAGTGTTTTAAATTAATGAACTTTAAAAGACTGCACAGCAATTCCATTAAAATTTGTAACATTTTTGTAAGTCACAAAATACTATTTGTTTAAGAAATTTCATCAATCACTTAAAATTGTGAAGATTTCTTAGCTCAATATCACACAAAAACAGGCTGTAGCCTGAATCTAGCCCATGGGCCATGGTTTGCTGACCTCTGCCACAGAATATGTCTGGATCATCTTAGGGTTCCCGAGTCCCTAATGATTCGAAGGCCTGGTTGATCTGGCTTTTTGACTCCTGAACACATGGTAAAATTTGGTTCCCATCATTGTAGTGTTGAGAAGTCCCATGTTAAAAAGGTGTTTAAGTCTTGGAGTACCATTGTCATGAATGAATTAATGCTTTTCTCCAAGGACAGGGGTCCCACTCTTGGAGACTAGGCTAGTTACTGTGAGAATGGGTTTTAGCAGGGCTACCCCTTATGTTTTCTGTCTCCCACAAGTACCTGTTGTCATTCCATGATCCTGCCAAGCTATGATGCAGCAGTCAGTGGGCTCTAACCGGAAACTAGAACCATGAGGCCAAATAAACTTCTTTCCTTCATAATTCATTAAGTCCCTGGTATTCTGTTAAGAGACAACCAAAAAAAAAAAAAAAAAAAAAGAGAGACAACCGACTAAAACATCCTCCACGAATGTTATAATTACACCACGAGAACCATAGAACTAGACAACACAGTGGATTGGGGGTTACTCAACAGAATAAACCTGGATCCCATTGAAATGTAGGGGCAGACACCTCAGTTCAAGGGGAAGCTAAACTTCAGGGGCTGCTACCACAAAATACTAACTGAGTGGCTTACAAATAACAAGTTTTTATTGCTATTCATTCTGGGGCCTGAGAAGTCAACAAGGTGCTTTGGCAATGGGAGCTCCTGTCCACACACCAGTTGATGAGTTAGGGCAGTGTTTCTCAATCCCTTTTATGTCTCAAAGCTGTAAACCACTGACTCTCCTCCTGCCTGAGGCTATGCAGGTATGTTAAGGTTGTTAGCACTTATCAGAAGAGCACTTAAAAGCAGTGGTTCTCAACCTTCCTAACACTGTGACCCTTTAGCAGAGTTCTTCATGTTGTGGTGACCCCCAGCCATAAAATTATTTGTTGTTACTTCATAACTGTACTTTTGCTACTGTTATGAGTCAGAATGTGAATATCTGATGTGCACGATGTCTGACATGCAATCCCTATGAAGGGGTCGTGACCCACATGTTGAGAGACACTTGAGTTAGGGGATGCCTGGGCTGAAGAGAGATGTACTGGCTGCAGCACAACCTGGAGCATTCGAGTTTGTGATGGGTTGGCACCTCTGCTCTCCACAAGAGAAATTCTGGAACTTCCCATCAGAGAAGGGGCAGTTGGTCTCCTTGATTTCACCACTTGCTCCTCCAGACCCTGGTCTCCTTCCAATGGTCCCACTTTTTTCATGGGTTTGTTTGCCTGATGCAGAAGACGTAGCCTAGGAACTCTAGAAAGGTCATTAACTGCTAGGGCAGTAGGGAACACTAACAAGCCAAGAGCATGCCAGGTTTGTACTGTATGATTATCTGGTCTTGCTGTAACCTGCTGGCTTTGCAACCACATACCACATAGAAGGATCACTCAGATCCAATCCCAAAAGATGGGGACAATTTCTCTGAAAACATGACTCAGTCTCAGCCCATCTCCACCAACATGGAGCCAATTCTGCTTCCCTACCCACTGAAACTGCTCTTTTTCATTCAGACAGTAATTGCCAGGTTTGGCAAAGAAAAATTCAGGGCAGCCAGTCAAGTTTGAATTTTGTCATAGATTTTTTTTTGACAGCCTCTTACTACTTAGCTCTGACTGGCCTGAAATGTGCTTTGTAGACCAGGTTGGCCTCAAACTCACAAACTCAACCTACCTTAGCCTGCTTCGTCTAGGACCGAAGGCATGCCCTACCATTCTCCACCTTATCACAGATCCTATATTTGTGTGTGACAAATATACGTTCCCAGTATATTTGCATGGGGCATACTTATACTGAATACAATTTTCTGTTTATGTGAAATTCAGATTCCATTGAGAATCTTATACTTTAGTTGGCAGGTTTACTTACCAAGAGACCAACTCTACTACCTCCAAAAGGTCTTTCTATTGAAAGTTCCTCATCTGGGTTTCAGCCTCAGCTCTGCATACTTCCCTCGAGGAGAGGCTGGAGCTTCTAGAACAGTCCCCACACATGTCTTCATCTCTGTTTCCATACACACAGACATCCTTGCCTGTTGGGGTAGAAGCATGCTCTCTGAGTCATGAAGTGAGTGATGACACCCACACTGTGTCGTAGTTTTATTTGGCTGACATATGGAAGTCCTGTATATATTTTCGGTTAAGACACTATCTCTTAGAGCCCAGGCTAGTCTCCAATGTGTACTCTCCTAGGCTGAATTTCCACTACCGATCCTTTTGCATTTCTCTCCTCGGTGCTGGAATTTCGCACCACCACACCTGTCCTCTTGTACGTTTGACAGACAAAGCTTAGTTCCCCTCGGTGACCATGCTGAAATATCCCAAGGACAGTAAAGCTTCCAGGAGAGCTGGAACAGATTGAGACCAGAGCTTTCAGTGTCACCTACCGATCAGAAGATTAAGTTGTCAGCCAAACATATGACATACCTAGAAGCTATTCCAGGTTCTTCGTTAACTTGTTGAACTCCAAGAAGCAGCTACTATATTGTCTTATGTTTCTTTTAAGGCAGTCAATGGGCAGTCAGCTTTAAAAAATGGCCAGTGTTTTTCAAGAAACTAATCCATGGAGCGATTATAAAAACACGGTGTCCTCTATGTACCTGCACAGGATGCGCATGTAGCTATACAGTCCTTTGTCTTTTAACCCTGTAGGTCCAGTCTGCTAGATCCTTTCCCTCCCTGGCCAGCACCATCCCTTCTGGATTTCCTGTTCTCTCCTGCTGAAGCAGTGTCCAACTGGGTAACCTGGGGTAATGAAGGCAGCGCTGTGGTGACGCATCCCAAGATGAGCTAGTCTTTGACTGGATCTTACAATACAGGTAAGGTTAAAGATCGTCACTGGTCACCTTTCTTTCTCCTCTGCCCACGAGTCTTGTTTTATCTTTGGCTGTGCCTTAATCTACTGCCATTTCAGCCAGCAATTGTGACCCTGCAGTTACTGGCCTGATTCTCTGGTAGCATTGTCTGGCTGCTTACGAAGCAACCTGGTGGGAATTCCCTTCTAGCATGCATGGGCTCTGTCACTGCCGCTAAAGGTAGTTTTATCCCAATCTCTAACCTTCTATTTATAAATAAGACTCGAATTCAAGGGCTGGAGTGAAAACCTGCTCATTTAGAGTGGCTGAGTAGCAACTTCTCTCCTTGCTGGTGTCTTCTCAAGAGTGTCTTTCTGCTCCACCAAAACAAGAAAGAACCACGCCACTCCAAATCCCTACCTGACTTCCAGTCTGTCTCTTTCAGATGCCCACTGGTCTTCTATGATTGTTTTTTGTTAAAGTAACTGCTAACTCAGTTCTCTGATCCAAGGTTAATTTTATTTACTTAATGCAAATGCAAACTCGGGGTTCACTGTGTGATCGAACATCCTCCAACACAGGTGGGCATGAGATTTTGAGCTCTTCAATAATCTTTCCATTCATCAAGCTCCAGGCCCTTGTCTGGCTCACTCCTTATTGCTTTACTAGGGCCCCAGTAGTAGATAAATATTTGTTTTTTTGCAGTTCTGGGAACTAGAAGTTCATGATGAAGATGTCAGTGGTGGTGGCATGAGGCCTCTCTCAATGCCTTGTAGGCTTCTGCTGTCTGTGTCTTCACACGACTTTTTCTCTGTGCAGATTGTTTCGTGTGTCTGTATTTCGTCTTCATAAAAGGCTACTAGATACAAGGATTCAGGTCCATTCGAATAGCATAGCTTTATCTTGTTCTGCACCTTATAGGCTCTCTCTTAAATATAGTCACACCATGAGGCTTTAGGGGTTAGGGCTTCACCAACTGAACTTCAGGGCGTAATGACCACTGTATATCCAAAAGCTAATTTAGTACCAGCACACAGTGGACGATAAATGTCTATTGAATTAATACAAGATCTTTGAGGATGTCATTGGCGAGGCACATGCATGAGGCTATCATACTTATTTACCACCCGCATATTATACCAGTCAGGGATTGTGTAAAATGGAAAGTAACATGACCAGACGTAAAACTTGTGACGCTGTCTCCCAGGGATGCAGGGATGCACAGTGAGCACTCACTTCCTAATGGAAGCCAAGGAGCCTATCTCTGTCACATTTGAGGGTAGCTGGTGAGTTTCTCCAGGCTGTCATCCACCAGCCCGCCTTCCAACCTAACTTTGATTTCTTTCAAGCCATGTTTCCTTTCTTTTCTTCAAGCTAAGCACTAAAAAAAAAAGTACCCACCAAAGGTCTTCTGGTACTTGGGGGACCATGGAAGATTCAACAACTTATCCTTTTTTTTTTTCTGAGCTTTGCTCTATTGGTCTTTCAGGAAAGGGAAGGAAAAGAAAGAAAGAAAGCCAAAAACTTTGATCCCTGGGGAGGTGAAGCAGAAGTTGATCTTCACCATTAAGTTTTTTTATAGATAGCAAAGTCCAGGCTTCCACCTGCACCCAAAGCACACAGGCAGCTGGCAGAACAAAGCACCAGGGGAAAGTAGCTGACCAGAATCTCTTAAATTGCCGGGGTACAGGTGCAGCTTGTTTTTCATCTCGGTGGCAGTCACCAGTGATTGACAATGTTTTACCCAGTAGACTTAACCCTTTCTCTTCCTACATGCACCACAGCAAAGCCCGACGCCTCAGAAACCGTTCCTTCCTGCTGTGGGGTCTCCAAAAGACTCATTCCAGGTGGAGGGGTGTGAGGCTTCACCCAACAGTGCTACCTGCTAAGGGTGAAGATGATGTCAAGGAAGACTTTTAAGGTTTGGAAGAAGAGGTTTATCAGGTGGAAGTGGAGTGCTTCCTTGTAACTGAGACACACGTAGGTGAAGACGGAGTGCGGGCTGTGATCTGGGGCTTGGTGTGTTTCACACTACTTGACCTAGAATTCCAACACCTCTGGCCTGCAGCTGCTTCTCATCACCATCAAGCACACTACTTTGCAGGCTGAGCCAGGGCAGAGCGGAGCAGACACACAGCCATAAAGCCAGGTTTAGAACTTCCCCAGAGCATGCTGGGATGTCTCACTGGCTCTGTAGTTTGTTCATGATCTCTTTAACTGTGATTATATTTGATAGTTGCATGCAAAGATCTGGGTTATTGGGAGTCCTCCATGTAAGGTCCAAGTTTGTGTGGAGTCCAGATAGACAGACTATCTGTAGACTACTGTCCTTGGCAGCCAGAAGGGATGCTTAAAGTGGTCAGGGTGGGGGTGAACTGAGGAGTCAAATAAGGGCAAGCTCAACCTTAGACAAACTCAAGAGCAAAAGCTGTGAACTCTCCAATGCTGCAGCAGTTACACACTGGAAAGAGACCAAGTACATAGGAGGAATTGCTTCCTAAACATTGATCCCTCTTGGTGCAAGAAGGGGAGTGTAACTGGATACATGCTGACACTCCAGGGGAAGGCCCCCGAGCTTGCCAGGGCTCTGCAGCAATCCCAGACCTTCTGGGCATCCACAGCAGGCTTGTGAGCTCTGGAGAGTGGCTTGTTGATGAGCTGCTAGTATCATGGATGGTCTCTCATTTGGGTAGGTGCATTATGAATCTTCTTTTAGCACAAAATGAGCACTCTGGATGATTTTAATCCTTGGAATATACTGTAACCAGCAAGGCTATGACCCTGACTGCTCCCACTCACAGCCATGTGGTGAGAATCTGCCTTCTGGATGGGAAGCATGGGAAGAAGGTTAACTTTGACACTTCCTTTGAGAGTCTTAATACCGTACCAGTGATCACATAAGCTCAAGAAGCCACCACTCTGCGTCTTTGGGCTTGACTCAGCCTTTGAAAAGAGTCCTTGTGAGCCAGGTAGGAGATATTTATTCAGATATTCAGGTCTCCACATTCAAACAGTCAAAGGAAACTTTTGTCTGGGAAAGCCATCTATCCATTCATAAGTCAAACCTTTGGAAATGAGACTTAATATAGTTCCGTGGCTCAAAGCTACTTAATTAAAAAAAAGTTTGAATTTTCATCTAGTTTGATCTTGGACATAGATAAGAACAGCTAGTGATTGCGCATGAAACAAAATACCAAAACTGTGTGGAGCCACGGTGATGATCTATCTAACGAGGCAATGCTTGCTTGGATGGACCACGTGGGCACTGGCTTAATAGGTGTTTAGTGGTCTGTGGGCAGTGATGCACCCCAGTCCTGGCAGGCAAACCTCCTCCCCTCCATCAAAGCAGAAGACATCCTCCAGACTAGGCTTCTGCTTTAATAGACTCCCCAGTCACTTGTGGGAGACCATACTGGTCACTCCTACAGCTACTCTCATCTGTGCTGATGTCGCCACTGCAATATGGAGGCATTGGCATTAGCACCATAGAGACTGGAGAAGAGAGAGCTGGTGATTATAATTTTTCCCCTACTTGGCTATTCCAAGAGGGAGAGACTTTTTAAAATCCCCACCCAAATTCTAAGAGATTTGCACACAAAGGGTGATAGCATGCTCTAGACTTTGGATATTCTTGACCTTGGGAAAACTTTTTTTTTAAGTTTGTAAAGGTAATTACCATTATTTACAGTACTGAAGGCAAAGCCCCACCCTGGGCTTCAGGCCAGGGGATCTCAGAGTAAGAGTGTAGTGGGGTGAGCCAAGTCCAAGACAAAAGCACAATTATGCTCACCTAAAAGCTCACTCTGTTGGGGGGTGGTTAGAGAAACACCCACAATTGGGGAGGTGTGTGCTGGGAGGGGCTACCTTTGAAGTTCTGCGCACATCTTGAATGGGGTCCCCCTGCAGTGTTGGAAATAAAGATGCATGCACCCCACCCTAGGTCTCTTATTGAGTTGTGCCATAAGGAAATGGACTTCCTTTGTACTTTATTTGCCAATGTATAAAACAGAACTTCAAATCAAAGAATTTTGGAAGATTTAAGAAAGTGGGAAATGTTTAGGGAAGTTATGTTTTCTTAATTTCCCCACAGAAAGGAATGCCAAGTAAAACCCCCAATTCCCTTTTTACTTTCTTAATGCCCACTTCACTTTGCAATTTCATTTTCTTTTTGATTCAGAGAGATTTGGGGAAAGATCTAAAGCCATGCTTGTGGCTGAACTCAGCGATGCCGTGATGTATCTGGTTTTATGAGACAAAACCACCATGAGCTAATATATGACTACTTGTATAGGTGGCTTCATGTTTACTATGCTTTTTTTTTTTCTTTTTGCCACGGTTAAGGCCAGCAATGATTTGGGCTAATGTCACAAATCACTAACAAGCTTGTAAGGTAGTGTCACCATTCCTTCATGGGACAAGGCAACAATGAGAGTAGTCAGTGACAAGGGTACCTGCAACAGCAGCCTTAGGGTGGAGGGACAGGAGCTCTTCACCCATGGAGCTAGTATGTGGATTCCCCAAGGGCTATCTTTAGAGATGCTCTTGGGCACTGATCAACATGAAGGTGAGGTTCCCCTTTAGTCCTGGCGGAAAATGCTTGGAAGGCAGGATGTAAAAGTCTGAGTTCATGGCAGCCTCAGTGAAACCAAGGTTTGGGGCAGTCACCTCCCTTGGTTGCTTCACACGCCAGACGCTGTCGCCCAGCTGAACACTTGTCAGTTGTACATTGTTTTCAGCTGTCTGCTGCATGAGGAAAGCAGGTTGGACTAGAAATAGCACAGCTCCCACCTGTAACCCAGGGCTCTGGGGAGTCCTTCCAACCACCTGGAACTAAGACTGACTCCAGAGACAGGGACAGGATTTGCTTGTCTTGCTTTTGTTTGCACCTCTTAGCAGCTGGGGTGCAGGAGAGTCTTGCAAACAATTGCGGATTGTATGTACCGCAGGAGATGTAAGAGTTTAATTGGTAGGCTGTTGCAGCTGAGTTCCAGAGGTGGCGAGCATACAGGTGAACAGCTGAGGCAGGAGGGAGGGGAGGGAGGGAAGGAGGAAGAGTTGAAGAGACAGATTTCCATAGGAAACAGAGAACCACACCGACCTTGTCATCTTTGTGTCACGAGGTGAACACAGTGCATGTTTTCTGGCTATTATGATCTCTACACATAAATCAGTTTGCTCGTATGTAGGGAGCCAGTGACTGGGCCTGGATCTGCCTCTGTTCAGTATTTATTAGCTATGCCTACTATGTGTAGTATGGAAACACTGGGATTTAAGAGATGAAAACCTGTCACCACCATACAGTGATAAAGTAGCAAATAAACACTATGAGACTTTGGCCCACGGCTTAGACAGACCTAGGGGTTGAATATAAAGCTGCTGTATCCCCAGTAATGGGAGTGTACTAAGGCAGAAGCCTTCACACCTAAACCTCATCGTTCATGTCTACCCATCCCAACAGACACCATTTCCATGGGGGTATGAAACACATTGGCAATGGCCTCTGATTACTTGTCTCTTTGCACCAAGATAACTTTCCTATAACAGGGGAATCCAGGAATATTTTACTCACTCATTAAAGGCTGCAGTCCATGTCTCCAGAGTAAGATGCAGTTTCAACTAGTTTCGATCAAACTGTTTTGTTTTTGCAGATGGCTGGTTTTGCAAGGTATCAGAATTTGGGGACATATTAAATGTTTTGATGTCTTACTCTGTTCAATAGTAGATGTCATGTTTTGTTCACTCTGATTGGAATGAGCTTTTTCTTAAGGAAAATACAGTTCAGCTTGACAAACTCATGGGCAGTAATCTAGTGGTTAAAAAAGGGCATTTTGGAATTTGACAAACTGGAAATCTGATCCTGCCACTCTAGCTTAAAAGTCATACCTTCTCAGACACACTTTTAACCTTGATGAACAGAAGGAGTTTGGCTTTGAAGTTAGAGTAATACTTACTTTGCAAACTTATTTTGAAAATGAAGTATTATGTGTAAAGTCCTTGGAAGTGAGCTTTTGTTGTTTCTAACTTAGCTTGTGCTCAGTGACTACTAGCTTTATATCAGAATTGGTACATAATTATGGAAAATTACAATAATAAACACCTTTCCCTGCTCCACTACGACTGTACAGAAGATGGTGAACTTGAATAATGGTGATTATTTTATGCATTTAATGGCTATAGCTGCTAAAGTAGTTAACGATGCATCCATACATGCGCACATATATCAAACATACAAGAATTCAAAACTTGAGGTTACAAAGGGTTCAGTGGATGATAAGAAAACAAAACATAAACTCACAAAGCCCTGAATTCTGGCAATGAGATCTCAGATCCAGCGACTTTTATGGATCTAGTGTCTTTTCCCTTAGAAAACTATTAAAGCTGCAAAGAGAAGAATAGTCAGGGTGTCAGGTTCACATGAAGCAATGTACTCAATCCAGGAGCTTTAAAAGGCTTTTTACCCCAGATGAAAAGGAATGCAAAATGCCATGCAAATTCGATTTAACCTTCTGGATCATTTGCCTCAATAAAAAAAGCAAAAGACCTAAAAGATGATATCCACATTTGAAGACCATGTTTTTTATGTAAATAAGGAGTTGTTCAGAATGTACTAGGTGTGTGAGGAATGCCACTCAAGGTCACTGTGTGGGTGCTCCAGGAGGAGTCCTAATTTCAGCAGTACACGGAGAAGGCCGTCAGTAAGGCTTTAAAGGATTTGACTACTGTTAACTGTGTTGACACCACTGGCTGATACCATGCAGGAGAGAGGAAAGGGACCCAAAAACCAGGAAAGGGAAGAGTGTGAAAGAGTAGAGAATTGAAATACTCCGACAGGAACAGGGGAGGCTGAAACTCTCACCCTGTTCTTTTGGAATTCCGAAAGATCCTGGTCAGCCTGGGAGCTGGGTGTGGTGGTGCACGCCTTTAATCCCAGAACTCATGAAGCAGAGGTGGCCGGATCTCCGAGAGTTCAAGGCCAGCCTGGTCTACATCGTGAGAACCTGCCTAAAAGAAAAAGGAAAGAAAAGGGAAAGAAATAAAACAATACCCTGCAATACTGGACACATAGGTAGATATCTATAGAGCATACCAGGTACCTAAGAAACAGTGCTAATGTAGTTATATTATTGGTTTGCTGTTAAATTTCACTTGATTGTCTGACTGGTTGCTGTGCTGCCTTTGAACTTAGGGCCTCACACGTTAGGAAAGTGCTGTTCCATTGAGCTACATTTTTTTTAACCTCCTACTGTTTGGAATCAGGGCCAAGTTCTGGGCATTCCTTTTTGGAAGTTCACCCTTAGCTTCCGTATCACGTGTAATGAGTCCCAGTAGGTGTAAGGTACAGCACACTGTGAGAAAACAATGAGGGAGGAGGTCACACTTCCATTGTCCTAATTAGGAGTCGCACCACATTGGACATTAAACTGGAAACCCTGTCCCCATAGAGGTATCGTGGAGGTCTCCCGAGCACTAGAATAACTCAAGGGCTTGAAAACGGTGTGTCCTTGGAGGCCTTCCTACAGCACGAACAGAGGGTTTCCACAGGAAACCCATGACTGGAGATGCCGTGTGGCAGAACACGGAGGTCTTTGCTGCTATGTGGAGCTACTCCAGGTCTCCTTTCTTCCAGATACCGATTCTCTCTTTCTGCTGACACCTCCAAGGTGACTGGATTTCATTTCAGCATCCTGTGATACCAGAGTAGAGCTACAGGGATCTTTAAGCCAGCAGGAAAAGTCCAGAGCTGTTAGTAATGGTTAATGAGAATGGAGATGGGAATATTTGGGAAGACTTTTAAGGCACAGTTTCATTTTATGAGTGTGCCATGGTCCTTCCAAGTTGGTGAGGTGATCTAATGAAATTGTAGGCCAAATGGGAATTTGTTGTCCATTAAGATATCAATAAAAATATAATTTATTTGCATGTGAACAAATCCTCCATGGCTTCACTATATAATGCATGGAAGCAATTTGCTTGACTTTTTAAAAAATGTTTTTTTTTATTTTTGAGATTGTAGTTAGGCTTCCTCCTTCCCAACTTTTCCATATATACCTTCCTTCTTTCCTTCAAATTTATGACCTCTTTGTGTGTGTGTGTGTGTGTGTGTGTGTGTGTGTTATCACATGCAAAAGAAAGGTTTTGGAATTTTCTGTGTACTCCCTTATTCCTTTGTCTTGAATACATACATTAAACATTTAACAGTGCCCTTATTTGAACTGTTAGGAGTTCACTTTCTAAGTTCTTGCATGCTAAGTCATATTCAACCTCAAGACTTTAACCAGAACACAGACACCTTTGTATAACTGACTCCCTAGAGGGGCTCAAAACTGATGCTAAAGGACACGTGTCTTGCTGCCTTTTAAACAGGGGACACCAATTGGCTCTTCTGATACTTCACTTCCATATCTTTCAGATGTCAGTAAAGAGTTTTCCTGTTTGGAAAAAATGCAGCGTTTGTGAGAAGGACCCTGTTCTGGTCAGTAGCTGTTGAGTAAGTCACAAAACCGTATGACTGGCTTGAAAACAGGGGTGGGGGTGTCTTCCTGGTGAGGACTGTTAAGGGGCTCAAGTTTGGTAATGTAGGGGAAAGTTCTCTAAAAAAGCACTCTGTGGTGGCAATGGCAGTAAACACAAGGACATTTCAAGGTCAGTCTCCTGGCTCAACTATGTCTAGCATGCAGGAATTAATTGTTGAATAAATAAATGCAGAATTGAACACAAGCATGTATGCACATCTAAAAGCAGACAGATATGTGGAAATCATTAAGGGTCCTAAGTTTATTTATTTTTATGTTTCATCACTGGGGACTGAACCTTAGACTTTGTGTATGCCGAGCAAGGGCTCCAGTGATGAACATTCCCAGCTAGAGTGCCCTAAAATCCATGTATTTTGCAAAGTAGTTGATTCCAATTCTTGATATGCAAATAGAATGAACTACTCTGAGTATCTGTCTAAAACAAAAATATTATCCTACATGTGTGCAGAAATGTTAGCTCCCCTGGCTACTGCTTTATTTACAAGTCTACTCACTTGGAACCTGTGCTTACTTAGATCAGCCATCTATAATATACATACAGACCAAGTTATATAAGGGATATTTATTTTTGACTGTGAAAAAAGTTAAGAAATGTAGTATTTTCATCATTAGGACTTAGTAGCACAGCTTTATGAGACTGTTACCCACGAAACAACTGGAATTAGAATTCGGAGTGTCCCTGCCACTGGGTTGTAGGCAAGGTACTTAGTTGTAGTATGTAGTCCTGTAATCTCGGAGGCTGACAGGATGCTTTCAAGTTTTGAGGTCTGCCTGGACTACAACCTTGCCTCAACAAAAACCAAACAGACAAAAAGATCATTTTTGCTTGAACCATCTCTTTGAGTCTCTACTCCAATTCCAATTTTTTTTAGGTGAGCTCTGGAGGGAGATGCCCACAGGAAGAGGAGCTTGAGATAAAGGCTTGTCTTCCATTTTCTGTCACCCTGTCTGCCTTCTCACCTCCTTCCCATGGAGCAGGAGCAATCTTAATAGCCCCCATCTGGGACCTTTTCCCTCTTAGTGACACTTTGAGATACTGGGCTCCAGGGGAGTCAGGTTCTCCTGTCTATGGAAAGAACTCTGAATTTGATTGGGAAACTGACGAGGCTATGTATATTTGTACAATGTAACTCCCACTTTCCGGAGGTGGTAGTTCTACTTTCCCAGCAAAGAGCAGTCTTTACTATGGAGTCTCTCTCTCTCTCTCTCTCTCTCTCTCTCTCTCTCTGTGTGTGTGTGTGTGTGTGTGTGGCCTATGTGTGCATGTATATACTCACCCATGTGTGCACTTGTGGAGTCCAGAGCTTGTTCAATCATTTGTCCACCTCATATTTTGAGACATGCTATCACACTGAATCTGGAGCTAACCATTTGGCTACACTAGCCAGCCAGCCCTGTCTCTACTCCCCAGCATTGGGTTGCCAGTGGGTGCCACTGTCTTGGCTCTTATGTGGGTGGTGGGATACATTCTTGACATCAATCATAATAGTACCTGTATCTAGCTGGGCAGCAATCAGTCTATAATCCTGGTAAAGATCCTATTGTTAGGGATCATTTTCACAATAACAAAATTATGCTTCTCTGTACTTTTCAAATTTCAGAAGAGGATGTGACACAAATAGAGGTAGTGTTATGTGAACCTTATTCATATGAAAAGGAGTTTTCTAAGAGACTTCCAAGACTGATCCAAATCTCCCACAAGACAATCCCATTATGTCTAATGCCAAACACATCCTGTGGGAAGGGCTGAGCAGGCTGAATCATTCCCCTGCTAGGCTACTCGGGAAAATGACACACACAACAGAGAGCAAACCAGGTTCATTCTTGAAGCCCAGGTCATTTCTACATTCTAGATATTTTTGAGATTGAAAGAGGACAAATTGCTCCTGGATATAGGGCACCCTGAAGAGTCACGTTTGGGAAGAAAAAACTTCCTTCACTTGGTATGCTTGTGGGTCAGCAGTCACTGTAGTCTAACAGTCTGTTGCAAGCTCCGTGAATGTTTCAGTTTGCCAGACCTGTCATGATAAATTAATTACAGGATGTTGCAGAAATGGCAAGGCTCCAGCAGCATCTTGCATGGTTTAATATAGACCCATTTCCCCATTTCAATGTATTTGTGGTTAGATAAATCCTCAGAAATTTACAGCTGCTATAGACTAGTGCATTATGTAGTCTGTCTGCACGCATGATAAGTATAGTAAGAATTTGATGTTCTTAAAGTTGAGAGAGTTGACTGACATTTCTTTACCACCGTGGGGTACCTTGTTGCTGAACATTGCCATAGACCTCAGAATGTGAACTTGTGGGCAGCAGCCAGGCTGGTTAAAAGAATGGCTGCCTGGCCACCTTACATTGACTTCTAGTTCAGAAAAATTATGTGAGGCATTTATATTTGTTCACATCCCTGTGAACAAATTTAGCTCACAAAAAAGCCAACTGATTCTCTGCTAAAAACACCAAAAACTGAACTGAATCTACCCAACTTTTCTCCAGGGAACCCTTCTGCCTTCATCCTTTTTTTTTTAAAGCTTCAGTTGCTTTTTTGTTCTTTCAACAAGTTATCTTCCTAGATGTCTTGCTGTTTACCCTCCCCACTCCTGTTCTCATTGAGCAAACTACCTCCACCCCAAGAACATCTACGAGGTAGGTGCTCTTTGATTGGCAGTTGTGAGTTTAAGTCTATAAGAACACTGCTCCTAAATTTTCGTGTATTACATTCTCTCTTCATTGTGGAGAAGAATCAGGTGCCGAGTTAAGAAACTAGTTAAAATGAGCACACCAACACCAGCTTGTTCAGAACTGGGAGAATCTGATGTATGCTAGTAGTTAAGGCGTTTTGACCTAAGGAATGAGAGTTGGAAAACGAATTAGGAATTATGACGTCTCCTTTTTTTAGATTGGAGAAATAAAATTGTAGGTCTTGTTAGTAACCACCTCAACTTTTTGAGGCAAAATGAACCCATTCATAAGCTGTGAACTATGAGGTGTTGAAGAACAAGATTTGAAAAGGGAGGTGCTCACAGCCTACCCTTAGATGTAAAGGGGATCCAAAGATGACATTCTTTGTGTTTACAAAACAAATGTTTTTATTATGTTATCCAGTTCCCACCTTAGCTTAAAGTATTCCCTATTCAGCTTAATTATTAGAGCAGAAGGATATGATGAATGAAGTACCTCATTACTAATTTTGCTTCCCGGGTCTCCGCAGAGCGAAGCTGTCTGCCTTTGCCTAGTTAGCCCTTTGTCAACCTTAAGTGATGCTGACATTCAATTCTCCTACAGATAATTGGATCCATCCATAGATCGAGTTCTTCAGTCAACACAATCTTGTGATTGACACTCAGCTTGATGTTTTTATTATCTTTTATATGACCGAAAGGGCGCCTTCTCTGTTTCGGGAATAAAATGTTACTGTACATGTAATTAGTTTGATTCTCCAGAACTTATTTCTTCAGGAGAGGTAAGAACTATGGTATGGTAAAGAGTTACTAAGAATACTCATAGGACACACAATGACCAGTTTTAGAAACAATTTTCACTTAGGTATATACAAATTTCCAGACCTGGGTGGAATGTGGCTTTAGTCACTCCAACTTTAAATGCTGACCTTGTCCTCTACAGCACGTGAGGACCTGCATGGAGTCTACTCCTTCCATTTATAGCCTGCATGGGCATTTACAAGAACATGCTTTTATGTGCCAGAAAGCATACACAGAACTTCATATTTAGCAAGTGTTTGCCCTTTAAAATATTAATTTCAGTTAAAACATACATTTTATGCCCAAAATTTGCATTTTGTTGTAGATATTCCATGATAGAAATCTTTTAAAAACTTCCCTTTTTAGGTGGCTGGGGAGATGTCTTGGAGGATAAGCACTTGCCATGCAAACATGAAGACTAGAGTTTAGATTCCCAGCACCCATGTAAACACCACTGGATGAGTGTGCCAGCCTGTATACAGGTGCATGGCCACACATGAAAGCACATATACACATCTGCCTGCCACACACCCATGGGAAAAATATGTTATTAAAGTTTTGCAAATCTTACAGTATAGTTTTGATACTGTAGACACCATAACACAAAGATAGTGTCAGTTGATCTGAACAAACAGTATGATAACATCCAATAACTTCATAATTATGATAAAAACAAATAATTGCTTAAAAAACCCATATGGTGCTATAAATCAAGTGGATGTAGTGTCTTAGTTCATGCAGGAGTATAATTGGGACCTATTACTTGAGGGCACTATCACAATGCATCCCCAGTTCTTAGAAGGTATGTAAAGACACTACTCAGTATCTTCATGAACGTAACCCTAGACTTACACTGGCAACTAGCCAGCCTGTGGAAGGACTGGGCTCTGAGTAGAGCCAATGTTTTCTGGCACAGGACTCACCAGTTCCTGCTGTGCTGAGTAGGTGCAATGTAAAACAATCCTTCAGCTTTTCATGTGAGCATGAAGACCATGGCAAGTGTTCAGTTCCTCCAATGTCTTCTCATTAGTCTTCACTTGAAGTAGTTCTAAACTTGTTGAAATGCCTTTTGCTCAATTTAAGGTCCAAATCACAGAACTAACATGCAGCTGAAAACCCTGAGCTGACCCAAATGAATACTGGATGATCAAAGGGGGTTACCTGTAGTTATAGTCTCAGGGGCAGAGGTGGGGGATCCTCATTGGTGAGCTCTGGGTTTATTGAGAGACCCTACCTCAAGGAGTAAGGTGGAAAAAAGATAGAGGAAGATTCCTGACATGAAGCCAGCACCTCCACTCAGGTACAAATGCACACCTGCATGCCCACATACATGCATGGGTGCACGCACACACAGACACAGACAGACACAGACACACACAGACAGACAGACACACACACACACACACACACACACACACACACACACACACACACACGCATGTGCACACGGGGAAAAGAAAAAAAAAGCCATGAGTCGAAATGGTAGGGACATACATCTTTATTTTTTACTGTCTGAAGCAGCACTCAGGAGACAGAAAACAAGCATGTGCACGGTGACTCAGCTGCCTGGCCCAAATACCCGGAACACAGACACACACAACCACAACACTGCCAGGCTGGCGTTGGCAGAAGAGACTTCAGGGCTGAGGGTTGGGGGCTTCATTGCCACTCTATGCTTTGGAAAACTCCTTTTTAACAATAACAATACTACAAAGGCTCTGCACTGCAGGCTCGTTGTTTACCATGTTTAAGCTTCTACAACATGTGCAGGGATAAGAGCCAAATATATTTGTACTAGAAGCTGTTTCACACTGGCACATCTGGACAAGTTTACACATCAGTGCTCAACACAGTTTTTCTCACTTCTTATTTCAATGGAATCAATTGTCTACTTGGGTAAATAAGTTTTTCTAACTTTACCACAGGCTTTGACCTTGTTGGGGTCAACTGTTTTACTGACAGACTTATCATGTAGTCGAAGACAGGGAAGAGTCAAGGAAGGAAAAACCACAAAGGATGACTTTCCCTGTTACATCCAACTTCAAAACATATGGTCATATGGTAACTGTGTTGTTATTCTGGAGATAAAGACATAAATAATGCTGTGTAATAATTTAAAAACAAATATTCAGAATAAAATAAATATTAACCAATTTATATCTATAAGTTACTTATATGCTTAAATGTGAACTGTCTCTAGAAATGGAAATAAATTTGGCATACTATTGCTAGTCCATCCAAAATCACTCTTAGTTTAGGTGTGTTGAGTTATACACATAATTCACTCCAAAGCAACATAGACATTTAGTTATCACAGGCAAATTGTTTCTTTTAATGCCTTTGTTACTGGGGCAGTATGAATATACACTATTCAGAAGCTGCTTGTCTTTCACACACAGTTAGCTTTAAAGCAGACTCTGCATTCTGAGCAGGGCATCACAGCTACAGCTACTTCACAGATACGGTAGGTAACACTGGATGATGACTTAGGGGACAGGCTAACAATGTACACACTTTTATTCACGCTTGCCAAGTAGCAGTTCTGGAGTTTTATTATTGGTTTTCCCAACAGCAGCAATATAATTTTGATGCAGTTACTAATAGCACAAATACAATACTTTGACCAGTAATACTCACAATGGTTTATAACAATTAAGCCCAGAGGCATAGTGATTTTTTTTTTTACAGTCAAACCTTACTTCAGATGTTTCATAAGGTCAATAAATAGTAGATACTTCTTTTCTTTCAAAATCTACCGAGAAACCCATTTGGCTTAGCTTCTCATTTCATTTCCATTCATCTGGTTGTTTCTTCATTCTTTTCCAAGTTTTTACTAGGGAGAAAAATATACAATGATAATGAACACATCTTCTAGTTATAACTGGTGCAACAATGAAAGTAAGAAACCCACCACCAGCCCACATACTAAACAGAAATACTGTATTAATTTAGTTATCTTAGAGTTTGCCCCTCAAGTGTACTGTTTCCATCTCTGTGTATCATTAGCAAGTGACTGTTCCTGCACGGACAAGCTAACGTTAGTAAGAAGGCAAACTGTCTCAGGAGCAGGCATGAGGGCTCCAGAGTGAGCAGGGGCCTAGGAGGAGGCAGTCTGAGTGGGGAAAGTTCTTCCTTTCATGGGGAAATGTCCTCGTGGAGGGTATTTCAGTTTCATAATTAGAAAGAGACAACCCATCTTCATCAGGATTCTTTTACATTAGTAACCACTAATGTATCTAATTTTCAAACTGTATGAAGCAAACGAGACAATGTGTACTTCATTTCTGAAGGACCATGATAGTGACTGCTCTCCATTGATCTGGACACAATGTGGGGATAAAGAAATTAAACTGTTATTAAACATCAAGAGCTGACACGCACACGCTGCTTTCTTGCAGAGCACAGTGGGCACTGCCAGCGAGTGTGTGTGAAGAGTGGGGTTCCTCCTGGACTGCTCAGGGTCACCACTCATGCAGCACTGCTGACTATCTGGACTTCAACACGTCTGACTTCCCGCTAAACTGAGGCTGTACACTGGACTGTCCTTAGAATGAGCTGTAGCCTTGGAACAATGGCAGTAGGTTAGGTCAAGTCTGCAGATCACCTCTGAGAAAAGTGATGGCTGACACGCTGTGGCAGACAAGGGCAGAGGCTCGGGATTCCCACTGGCTCTTCTGGGAGTCCAGGAGGGAAGGCAAACACTTGACTTTGTTCAAAACAGGCTTTAGCTTAAGTGTGTGGTTACATTATTTTTTTCCACATAAGAAAACTTTATATGCAAGGTTTAGATTCTGTTACCGGTTCAGGTTTTCTGATTTTATATTTGCTAAATGTAATTACACAGAGAAGCTCCTGTTACATACAGAAGCTCAGAAACAGTGTCAAGGGAAGCCCATGAACACCACTACAGCATGCCAAGAGAGAGTAACAGGAAGAGTCAGAAAAGTCATTCTGTCACCACATGCAATATAAGCAGACAATGTCAAACTTTCCTCCACTTAAAGACAGACACAAATGGACAAAAGAGTACAGCAGAGGTTCAAATAAATGCAGGGTACACACAGAAACCCTAAATCTGCAAAGTACAGAGAGGACAATAAAGGTCTCAGGGAACAAGACAACACAACAGACAAAAGAGGAAGGACTCAGTGACGGCAGGACATAAAGTAGAAGGGCAGAAAGGGAGACACAGCTGGAAATGAGCGAGACGCTTCTGCAGGTGCAGGAGATGTAGGGCAAGCTGAGGAAGCAGGTGGAGACTTCACTGTGAGAAGTAAACAGGAGAAACCCCAGAGAGGGACCCTGAGAGAAGTTTAGAAAAAGCTGAAGCAGCAGCAGCAGCAGCAGCAGCAAAGAATGTCTTTAAGGGAAATGAATCCAAGTACTAAGAGGAAGGAACAGTGCAAGATCTGCAGACCTCCCATGAGCAGGAGACAGGTTCGGATGAAAGGGACAGAAGGGACAGTCAAGTGTGCCCCAGCGACTGTTCAGAAGACAGCGGGATACTGGGCTGCTGACAGACAGTACAGGGACTTCAAAGCTGAGACACAGTTGAGCTTTACTAAACACAGGGAAGAGGACCCATCTAACCCAACAGCACACACCTGAGCCGGAGCCCACTTCTCTGAGGCATCTTCACACAGAGCATGCCCACAGCTAACACAGGAAGAGAGAGGCAAACTGAAGGCTTGAAAAAGCCACTTCCGACAAAAAGAGAAAGGAAAATCTGTACAGCAAGATTATGAAAATGAATACGAAACTGGGCTAACGCTTGTGAGATTCAGTAGCAGACCTGGCCTAATGTCACAAGAAACTGAACCTGGAACACATTCCCCAGGTTTGCCTCTGTGCTGAGCCCCAGGTTAAGTGCTGGGGAGCAAAAATGCCACATAGGCAGAGCCCTCAACTTGGAGGCAGAAAAACATGCTTAGTCGAGGGACTCTATTGTGAGACCTTGGATCTTGGGTTCTGTGTAGAAAGGACAGATTATAGGAGACATTTCTGAACTTCTGTTAATTTTGAAAAGAATGTTAAAGAAGTATGAAAATGTTGAGTAGAAAAGAATCAGAAAATCCATGGGTAAAAATCACAACTTCAACATCCAATACAGATAACATTGGTTGATGCCACTATTCAACACATTAGCTACTTTCTAAAGTTATCAATCACTTCTTTCAGCTCACATAAAAACAACTTTGTCATCGAAATAATGAGTACCTGATAAGCTATTATGTAAGCATTTCACAGTTTAACAAATCCTCTGTAGAAGAGCAGAGTCCACGGAAACAACCCTGAATGTTATAAGGATCTCCCACTGTCCCTGTCCCCACGAGGGCTCAAACCACCAGCCTCCTCACTGACAGCCATATCAACAGTACCAGCAAACTGGACCAGAGATATTTTAATCGGTACTCTGCTCACAAAGATTGAGCTGATTTTTATAGAACATCTACTTGAAGGCATAATCCTTTAACTGAATCTCCCCATTGTCTTTAAAAACTTTCCCACTGTCAGGTCAAAGGACATCTGTATTTTGAGATGTGGTTTCACTAATTTGCCCAGAATGGCTTTGAACTCTTGGGCTCAAGTGATTCTTCTGCCTTGGAACACCAGTCACTGGGACGACAGACAGACTCCATCACATCTGGCTACAGAGGAATTTTGCAAACCATACACCCCCACGTGTCCCCTTTTATGAAAATAAAAACAAGCTTACTACCACTGTCATCCATGAAGAATGAATGGACTGTACACGGGACTTACATTTAAGAGGGTAATATACTTCTTTATATTGTCATAAAAATGATATTTCCTAAATTTTGAAACTTGCTGTCATTTTGTGATGAAAAATATTACCTAATTTTTTGTTTTGTTTTTCATTTCATGGATCTGATCACTGCTGAAGTAAATACTTTCTCTGTTTATTGCCAAATATACTGATACTTTTACTAACATTCCCTACACATTATTAACTAGTTTTCTTTTTTTTTTTTTGATGATTTCTTGGAGCTTTCTATATTCTGCACGGAAAAATCATTTAGGTAAAATTCTTCTTCAGCCCAGTTATTAGTGAAAAACTTTATAGGCCCATATTTTCATTTTCTAAAAAAATTCTTTTTATTTAATGGGAATGAGTATTTTGCCTGTATGTATGTAGATATGTATGTATGTATGTATGTATGCATGTATGTATGTATGTGTGTATGTATATGTGCTGTGTAGTACCCAAGGAGGACAAGAATAGGACATAGGATAACCCAGAACTGGAGTATACAGTTATAAGCTTTGGTATGAGTGCTGGGACCTGGACCTGAGTCCTCTTCAAAAACAGCAAGTGGGCACCATTTCTAACATGCATGACCTTAGAAGAATTGCTTGAGCCTAAGAGTCTGATGCCATTTTAGGAAACAGAACTGTCCTCCCCCTAAAAAACAAACAAACAAACAAACAAACAAACAAACAAACAAACAAAAAACCACCACCACCGCAATAACAAAACAACCAAACAAAAACTGAGAATAAAACCGAAAATGTTTTCTAACTCCAACATCATGCTTATATAAAAGCCATCCCAGGATTAATTATTCAACTAGGTTTTGTGCACAAATAGATTTACTTATTTTTTTCAAATTAAAAAAGTTATGGAAACTCTGGATCTATTCTAGAAAGTAACAAATGTTTGCTTTGGGTGTAGGTAGGGCTGTGATACCAAAACTTTGTTTTGGCAGACAAACTACTTCTGCCTACAGAGAAAACCAGGTTCCCATTCCTTATACTTACGCACCCTCTACCATCTTCCCAAGGGCCTGTCTCACAAGTAAATGTGCTCCACCTGTCCAGTATCAGGCTGTTCCTCAGAAGCCCAGGCCTCCCTCTGGAAGGACTTTAGGTGGCTCTCACCTCTGTCTACGGAGCTCTTGCCATCCCCATTTAAAGACCTCCACAGCCAGAGCTTTCCACTAGTTGCTGTACTCTGTTTCAACATTTACAGCCCACAATTTTGGAGAGAAAGAAAGACTACTCTGGGGTCTTTCTCTCAGGATCAAGAGTCTAAGTTGTGCTTGTAGACTGTCCACCAACATTTCCTCCAAGGCCACTGATAGCCTCTTGGTTGTGATTCCCACCCCCGCCAGTGCTTATCCTACCAGCTGAGCTCTCTCTGGCATCTGAAGTCTTTTCCTGGTAATGAAATAGCTTCCTCCTGTTTTCTCTCGCTTCCAACTCTCTGCTGATTCTCTTACCTCTATCAGGGTGACTTTTCGGGCTGTTGGCTCAGTTTTCTTCGCCTGTGTATCTGCTTTGTGTCCTCGGTCCTCCCACTTTTGTTCTTTGCCCTTCTCAGTCCTACAGGAAGGAAAGAGTATAAATGAGAAGCCAGTAAGGCAGCTGCTGCAGTGGGTTAGATAAGGCTTGGATCTAGGGAAGGGATAGTGGGGTGGACAGGGACGATAAATGGGGACCTGAGAAGAACCATGGGGAGAGCGACAAGTGGGACTGTCCAAAGGAGTAAGACAGTGTCCCATCTCAGCCATGACCAAGGGACAAGAATGCAACAAACTCTGATTGATGTTGAGATGCTGAGGGGGCAACCAGAAAATGGTACCAATGTAGATGGAAAAGCAAACCTACACTTTTACAGGGTAGGAGTAGAAGTTCCTATGACGGTTTTAACTGCAGAAGGCCATGAAAAACTCAATGTAGATGGAAAAGCAAAGCTACACTTTTACAGGGTAGGAGTAGAAGAAGTTCCTATGACGGTTTTAACTGCAGAAGGCCATGAAAAACTCAATGTAGATGGAAAAGCAAAGCTACACTTTTACAGGGTAGGAGTAGAAGTTCCTATGACGGTTTTAACTGCAGAAGGCCATGAAAAACTCAATGTAGATGGAAAAGCAAAGCTACACTTTTACAGGGTAGGAGTAGAAGAAGTTCCTATGACGGTTTTAACTGCAGAAGGCCATGAAAAACTCAATGTAGATGGAAAAGCAAAGCTACACTTTTACAGGGTAGGAGTAGAAGTTCCTATGACGGTTTTAACTGCAGAAGGCCATGAAAAACTCAATGTAGATGGAAAAGCAAAGCTACACTTTTACAGGGTAGGAGTAGAAGTTCCTATGACGGTTTTAACTGCAGAAGGCCATGAAAAACTCAATGGTAATAACAAAACATACACCATGGTCTGCTGCAACACAGATTATATTAGAAAAAAGAGCATACAAAAATGAAAAGAGAGAAACCAGGCAACTAGGAGATCAGTCATTTGCCTGAGTATGTACTGTGAAGATGGGAATTTCCTAAATTTAAAAAGATACAAGAATTGAAAAATCAAGTAATTAACAGGAATGATAAAGTAGGCATGCACGAAACTGAACTGCATAACTCATGTTCAAGCTCTGGCTCTTAATGTGACTGCATATGGAGAGAAGGAGGGTGAATAAGTTCATATGGTTTATCCAGTTAGGACAATAAGAGACTCTAGAATGTGCTTATGTGTGAGATCATGCACACACACTCTCCATATGTGTGCAGACGAGGCCCTGTGAGGTCATAGTGAGAGTTAGCCACATGAAATTCAGGAAGAGAGGCCATATTTAGAAGATTCAATGTAGTCCTGAAACTTAGTAATAACAGGTCTGGAGATACAACTCAGTGGGTAATGTACTTGCTGCCAAGTCTGACAGCCCGGGTTTGATTCCCAGAATCCACATGTAGAAGGAGAGAAGTGACTCCTTAAAGTTATCCTATGAACTCCACACATACTGTGGTATGTAGGGGCCCTTCCCAAAACAAAAGAATAACTGTAGAAAAAATTAATAAAAGTCTCTCAAGTATTAGAAAGGTAAAACATTATTTAATTAGATACTTATTTCACCAAAGACATCACAAATATATGTGGACACACACACACACACACACACACACACACACTCATACTTGACATCATAAACCAGTATGGAGAAGGATATACAAATTCAAAGTATATGAGATACACTTTGAATTGCAGTGGTTGAAATTACAGCCTGACTATACCGAGTACTGGGGAGAAAGCAGACAGGTAAGCCTATAAATGTAAAACGATACAGAAAATGTATGAAAAATACTTCTAGCCACCCAATTCTAGTTATTTACCCAATAAACATGAATATGAATATCTATATGATGACTTTCACAAATAGTGATATTTGTAGTGGCTCCGAACTAGACAGCTCAAAGATATAGTAACAGGTAGAGAATAAACCAATTGTGGTACTTGAAACTCTGGAAGGAGACAGCGGTCACTGGTTGTCAAGGGATGGTAGTTAAAGAAATGGAAAGAATTATAAAAAGGATGAGAAATTCTTTAATTGTGGTGATGGCTCATGAGTGTCTATCTTTCTTAAGATCTGAAATGTATATTGCATAACAAGTATATTTCACTATAAGTGTTACAAATACATCTGTACATATAAAACCAGACCTATAAAAATACATGTATGTATATGTGTGAGTGTTCACTTGTATAGGTTATGTGCGTTGGTGTGCGAGCACTTGTGGATGCATGTGGAAGTCAAGGAAAACCTTGGTGGTGTGCTAGATAGTTTTATGTCAATTTGATACAAGTTAAAATCATCTGGGTGGAGGGAGTCATAATTAAGAAAATGCTTCCATAAGGTGGGGCTGTACACAGCCTGTAGAGCGATGGGGGATGGGTCAGCCCATTTTGGGTGGGGGCACCCCTGGGCTGGTAGTTCTGGGTGCTATAAGAAAGAAGGTTGAACAAGTCCTTATAAACAAGCTGATAAGCGGCACCCCTCCAAGGCCTCTGAATCAGCTCCAGCCTCCAGATTCCTATCCTATTTTAGTTCCTGTCCTGGCTTCCTTTGATGATGAACAGTGACCTTTTGTGTTTGAGCATGGTGTTTTGGTCATGGTATTTTGGGCATGGGTTCATCACAGTTACAGTAACCCTAACTAGGACAGGTACCATCCTTCAGTAAATAACAGTGATTGACACAGACTTGTGACCTACGCATACAGGCACTCATGCACATGTAAATGCAAGCATGGGGAAACACCCATGCAGCACATATGCATGACAGAAAGAATGAACACGGTAAGAAATGCAAGCAGAAAGTGCTAACAACAGCCCATGTGGCTGACTTTGGTTATCCAATGAATAAGCAAATGCTTGAAAAGGGCAGGGAGGGCTGCAGGGAAACAAAAGTTAGCTCCTGTTTGTATTCTTGAGTACAGTTAATTAGCAGTGTAAATTAGAGATAATGAGACAAGTTTCTCTGTATGTACTGAACAACAGTGTTTCCACCATTAACTGGTCCGCAGCTTTCACATCATGTGAAAATGTATCTTCACTGACCTAAAAGAATGAGTACAGGTAATTTCCAAAGACGTTAGTAAATGAGCATCTGGACACAACTGAACTTCTTAGGAATTTCTCTTTCTCTTTGATTTGCAGGAGGTTCTTAAGTGTTCTACAAGCCACAAAAGTGGAGCTAGCTACCCTGGCAATGTCTGGAGCCCAAGTGTCTGTGACATTTTCTGCACTTATCTGAGGGTGCACAGTGGGTCTAGGCATCTCCTGAAAAGCCTATCCAACGTGGTGTTTATGGAAGGTACTCTTTAATGTCTACGTTTAATGAGCAATTCTAGTTTTTTAGGATGTAAATTCCTAGGCATTAGTGATTTATTATTAACTATATTATTACATAGGACTTCAATTAACTGAAAACAGTTGTCAGACAGAAACTAAAGCATGCTAGGCTTGTGTGGAGGAACCAAAGACCATGTGTGGGGGGCATGGAAAGAAGGGTAGACTGGACCTCCAAGCTGCCACTTTCCTAGCCCTTATTTCTCCCCCTTGAAGGAAATGGATTCTCTTTCTAATTTCCAGTTGTTCTAGGCGAGTCATCTGGCCAAGGGACCACATCTAGGAGGCGAGCTCACTTTAAACCCCACTAAAGAGACAGCCCTCTCCCTTCACAGAATCCCGACCTCTACATAGTGGATTCCAGGCCTTAGCTATGCAGATGTGTAAGACTGCTTGGTTTTCTGAAGGAAAGTGGAACTTCTTTTCTTCTTTTTATCTATTTTTGAAGCACACTTTCCCCAACACATCAGGCTTCATCGTTCTTTCTAAAGTCTTTCTCTCCCCTCCACACGGCAGCTTGCCTACTGTGTCTGCTGACTCCCATGCTGGCTTAAGTGATGGTTTCTTTCCTCCTTTCCTGTTCCCATCCTCACGCTGCGGACATCTACAGTGGGTTGCCCTGGGGTTTTCTTTCAAACTCAGAACACTGTGTTTGACTTCTGGTCCAATCCATTCTTAAATTCTTTTATTAATGAGACTAAGGACCCCAAGATGGGACCCTGATTTCTCCTGTATCTTTTGGATATCAAGAAGAGATCCCCAAATTCCAGTAGCAACATCTTTCTGTGGAGCCTGAGCAGAGAATCTAGTTGAGAAAGAGACAAGCCTGTTGGTGAGGGGCTGGAGACTGAGGTCTTAGTTGAGTAGTGACAGCGATGTCCTGTGACATTAGTACCTGAATGCCCCTCTTGGATTTATTTGTCATCTATTAAAACAGAGGGGATATGGAAAGAATTATAAGGTATATTTCATATTATGATCCTATGACTCTTTTAAAGTCTACTTAAAAATGGCACATCTCTCATCTGTGGAGTAAAATATTGTCTTGCAGCTTACTGCGTGGTTTTATTTGGCAATTCCTGTCATCTGAATCAGGGTATGAATTATTCCTCAAATTGTTAAAGTATATAGCATATGTTAACTTGAAATACTATGTGTCTGAAGGAAGCCCAGTGGGGATGATCTGTGTGCACATGTGTATAAGGCACAGGAGGGGCCAGTAGACACTGTGCTGTTCATGGACAGTGTATCCAGACTTTGCTGACACACAGAACACATTCTCCCTGGTAGCATCCTGGGAACTGGCTGTTTTCCCTTTCATGTCTCGGAGGAGATATTTCATAATTTAGTTTTACCTAACCACTCGCTTGTATTCACTTAATGTTATTTCAAAACATCACTCAAACAAAGTAAATGAAAAATAAAAGTAAGCCTTCTGCTGTTTAGTGTGTTGCTATTTTATATAGCATCATTTCTCTGGCTTCTAACACATTCTTAAAGTCTTCTAAAACTCAGCTATTGGAAATTTAACTTGTAGTGAATTGTGTTACGAAAACCGGATATGGATAAATGATCCTACAACAATGACAACAACAACAAAAACCCACTGCTATTTCTCATTGCAAAATATCAGAAAGTTCTGAGAAGCACTTACTGTGCCATGAACTGTGAGCCCAGTCTGGAATCCGGGTACCAGTCCGGATGGGGGGCCTGCTGTGAAGGAGGAGAGAAAAACAAACAGTAGGTCAACAGGAAAGAGAACAGCATTGTCTGCATCCACCCACTGAGTCCCCATCAGCTTCTTGCATGAAGACAGAATGTGAGTGTCTATCCCAGCACCATGCTCACTCCTACGGAAAACCAAAGGCTAGTCTACCACAGATTAAATCTTCTTTATAACAAGGTTAGTTTTCAGATGCTGGCACCGGGAAAAACAAACAAACAAACAGACAAACACACAAACAAACAAAATCATCATCATCAACAACAAAGCCCACAAAGAAAAACAAGTAAGTTAGCTTAAGTTAACTTACTACTGTGGTGTGCTACTTAAGCTCCACGCATATCTTTCATCACTGCCTCTTTTCTTTCTATTCGTGTCAGTGGGTCCACATTTTTACAGTGAGGCTCAACTGAACTGAATGCAGATTCTGAATTTGAACACTCCAAATCTTTTATTTTTCTTCAGTAAATCTTACTTTACTAATGGCACCCTTGAGAAAAAGACTGAATGCTCACTTTCAGAGATACCAACTTAAATTCAGAGTGTTATACACTTCCTCTAGAACCCGAAGCATTAGCTCCAACCCAAAGTAGACTGAGGAAATGGTGTTTAATGTAACACACTACTTTAGGAATCAGCCCCGTGCTGCCATAAACAGACTGAAAGTGGTTTTTAGCGATAACTAGATGTTACCAAGAGGAGCCACCTGACATTCAGAATAAGACAATAAATTGCTGAATCATGTACAGATGAAAGATAGCTACACCATTATTCAAATCAAAGCCATTCGGGAACAAACAAGACACCGGAGTGAAAGAAAAGGAGTACAGCTTTTCTTTCAACCTTGTCTGAGAACTCCTGCCTTCCCACTCTTCCCTCTGCTGCAGCCCACTCTGCCTCTCTCTCCACTTTTCCCTCCTTTGTAACCAGATTTCTGCAGGACGGCGCCTTGGCACCAAGTATCCTTCAGAAAGCACACTGTGCGTATTATAATACTGTAAAGATTTTAAGACAATCGCTTTTCTTGACTATGACTATGTGTTCACTATCAGGTGGTTTTAAATCGAACATTTAAGAGGAGAATTAAAGAGTGACAAGATGGGGTGAAAGGTGAGTGCTGTAGCAAGTGACCCCAACAACACAGAACCCAATGGCCTCTTCATTTTTCTTCACCGCTAAAATTGATGAGACTCAGTTAAAATGCACCAAGAAAAAAATATATCCACGGTGAATTTCAAATTCAAAGTCTGGTCCAGATCCCTGAAAACCCTACCTGCTCTCACCCAATAGCACACACAACAAGCAACAAAAAGCATCAGAAACAAACTCAGAGAGCATTAATCTGCCCAGAACTTCCTTTGCCTCTTCATGGGCATGAAGTTCCAAACACATTAATCAAATTAAATGGAAGGTTTAACATTTTACAGTTCTTTACAAGGTCTAAGTATTATTTCTATTTCTTTGTTCAACAGAAGCCAGCATTTTACCAAAAAAAAAAGTGTATGTTTTTAAAACATCCTTAAGCTGGCATTGCCCTGTGCGGGTCTTATTCCTGCTTATAACAGACAGAGTCTGCTCATGTGAAAGGGATGCTGGGATACACTCAGAAAGGTTGAAGTACACTGAAACCAGTGAGGGAGACAGTGACCAGAATGCACTCTGTGTCTGTGTAAGTAAAAAACTAACTTACTAGAGACAAACAATGGGTGAAAAATTGTCCATAGTGTGTTTCCCATTGTGTTCTTATCACTGGTGTATCTGATTCTTTTTCATGATGCAAAGTGGCTTAGGCTAGGTTCAAATCCTATACATTTTAAATTGGTAGGGAGCCCGTATTTTAATGTTTTTACACTTACTTTAAAGGACACTTAATTAGGACTAATACTTCACTCTAAACCCCTTTACTCACTCATTCCTTGGTCTCAGCAGCAGCGCGCCATATGTGTAGTGACTCATGGAGGCAGTAGGAGGGGGAGAAGGAGTTTCTGTGAGCTTTTATCTTTAAACAGAAGCCCCAAGGCTGGAATGCAATCAACCCATAAATGCCCCCCACCATCATCAAGCCAAGGAGCACGGCTGTTCTTCTTCCCCTCCTTTCCACACACACCTCTCAGTTGTTTTGTGACTCCGTTTCCTCTTCATGGGCACCCTTCATTTGGAGAGGAGGGATGAAGAGAGGAAGATGAGCAAAGCGAGGATGAGGAATGGGAGGAGCAGAATCCAGAGACCCCTGCTTCCCAAGCCCTCAGCTTCTTTGGGGGTGATTTTCAACTCAGAATGCAATGAGGCTTAAGTATGAAAGGAATGATAAATGGAGTGATTTAAAATGACACCACTGATTATGTGGAGATTTACCAAGAAGTAAACAACTTACAAACAGCTTTAGAAAAGACAAACGGGCCATGCAAACAACTCACCGGAATCGACACGTCTAAAAACTTGAAGAATGAACGGAAATCATATGACTGTTCAATTGGTGCACGTTGTGGACACACCAACATCGGATAAGGCAGACTTGAGACAGCCTGGCTTTATTTTACATTCTGGTATTCGCCCACTGATAAATTTACCTTTCTAAATGTGTCGTCTCCACTTTGTGGGAATTGTATTTTTTTTCTTTGTTTTAGGACATAGATACGAGAGAGGAAGGTTGCCAATGAGGGTTTGGTGGTTTAATTCTTGTTTCTGTTAACTTTGTGTGGCCCTACTAAGCCGCTTCACCTCTCTTGGGGTTTCTGTTAACTAGAAAAGGAAGCGGGGCTCAGAGTACAAGCACACACTCTCATAGTCCCACACTCTTATTTCTGCAGATGAGGAAATGGAGGCCCAGAGTCACCAAGCAGACAGAAGTAGCTACAGGTTACACAAAGCTTTCTAAAACCAAGTTAACAGTCAAACTAATTTTCAGTACAACTCTGTTTGAAGCCTCAAGTGCAAACATGTAGAAGCAGAATCCTTCTGGGTAACAACTAGGTTTATATGGCCTAGCACACTCTGCCACTGGTATAGATTCCAGTGCTTTAAACTGTAGGTCACAACCCTCTAACTAAAAGTAGGGGCTATATCATGCACCTCCACCAAGTGGCCTTGGCGCTAAACCCACAACATACACACTTTGTACTGTTTGCGATTATGCCACATAGTGCCAGCAAAGGATGCCTGAATACCACTAGGATCTGAAGTGACTGTGTTGTGAACATCAGTGTTTTTACTATATACAGAGTTTTCTGCACTTACAGAACCAAAACATTTCATTATGGAACGAAAAGACACAAATACAGCATTTTCTTGGTGTTTTATTTTTTAAACATGTGACAATTTATCTTTGGATTGTTGTGTTAAAATGTTGGATTTTAAAAGTGGCTGTTTGAGTTTCATAAAAAAATGTTAAATGAAGTTTGTTTGGGATTAGGACAGACTTTTCCCAACTATGCCTGAAAAGGCTTTAATGACTCTTTAGACATATTGCATGAAGTGTTTAAATACAGCACTGGTGGGAGAGGATATATCCTAAAGAGAGATGCTATCAAACCATACCCCCTTTTTCTTGCAAAATCAGAATGTCTAACAAGTATGTAGGAGTCACGTTTGAAGCCAAATCCATACAAAGAGCTCTCACTCTGTATTTATCAAATAGACCTAAGGACAAGGAATTCTACCAGGCCAGGAATGGGTAGTGCTCTTACAACCTCTTTCTTATTCCTTTCTCTAAATCAAACAAGAACAAAAACAAACAAAAACCAGGGGATTTTTAAGAGGCTCCTTCTGTCTGTGGACTTGAATCTAAAGTTCTAAACCACAACAGGGACAATGGAGGTAACCTGGGCTAACTTGTCTCGCAACTACATTTGCACACATTCTGGTCTTTGTTTCTTGGCTTTCTATATATTGTAAGATGGCCACAGGTACAGCAGAGAGGAATTTAGATGTCCTTCTCCTTTCTGTTTTGGCCAAAGTTAAATAAATTAATTTTCCTTTACCAGTTTCTGTTTGCTGATTTCTTTGGACCAGAGGGAAGCTGATGCTACATGGGGCCATCTAAGGTTCTTCACAGGCTGTTTCTAATGTCCCGAAGGTATTCCCCCACTGATAACTCCCAGTTTTCACAAACAGCCGGGCAGTTTCCAGTTACTGTCCTTTATTGCTTTTGTTTAATTGTGTGACCCTATGACTAATGCCACTTTCGTTCTTTAGGCTGTAATTCAGGGACTATTTCTGATTTATTGGTTGTCACTCTCCAGACTTCATTTTGCCATAGTGTCTGACAAATCAAAACAAACCAAAAGCAAAACAAGCATTCTTATAAGTGTTAAACAAATAAGGAAGATGCCAAAGCAGGCGAAGAAATAAGAAGATCCCGGGTAAGGATTGAGGACCAGAAAAGTAAAAGGAGAAAATGATCCCAGCTTTAAGAGGGCTTTTCCACAGAAGGAAGTGCTAATCTTTAAAAATCAGCTGCAGAAACAAGGTGAAATCACAGAAATATAGAGACAGTCAGGATGAAATGCCAGGGATTCATGTTAGATGGCAACCCCTTGGAAGGCAGGAGCCAAAGCGTAGCAGCTGAGGAGTGTGGCACTGTTTTCTTTGCCAAGGTGTCAGAGAGTCAAAGGGAACAAACAGCAAGATGACACAACAGTGTGCCTCACTGAGAAGGGTGATCACAGTCAACAAGCTGGTGACTTGCTGGGAAAGAAAAAGCAATGGATAGACTCAGAGCACAAGTGGCAAAAGTGTACAAGTGTTTCCTCTAGGCCTGGAGCCCGATGAGACAAAGTACAGATTCCAGGTGCTGCCTATGTGGCTGGCATCAACTGCCAAATCTTGGTGCTTGTATGGACTGACTTCCTGTGGCTTAAGTGGCCTGGCTTGGGAAATGGACTGTATGTAAGCAAGAAGGTACAAAATATCAGAGTAGACCTCCAAAGAAAAAAAGTGCACCATTTAACTAACCGTATGTGCAAGTGTGCAAACCCTTGTGAGGAGGTGTGGAAGTCACAGCGAGTGAGTGTGGAGGTCAGATGACAAGGTGCAGGAGTCGGTTCCTTCCTTGGACTGTGTGGGTCCCAGGGACAGAGCTCAGGTGGTCAGGCCTGGCAGAGACTGCCTTTATCAGCTGAGTCATCTTGCCCAGACATTCTCCCCCACCTTTTTTTTCAATTTCTGCAAGCAGAAGAGTTATTTGGGTCTTCCACTTCCTCTTTTGAGCATGAATTGTTTTCTAATCTCCAATCATGAGGGAATAATTCTTCCCAAATCAGGTCATGTGGACTATAAGGAAATCCTCTGTATTAAGACACAGCAGCACAGGTGGTGGCTGCTTAGCCACACCCATAGTAATAGGGGAACAATGTGAGTAAAACAGAGAAGGCTAACTCAGTGCTGCCATGTTCAAATCAAAGAGTGATTCAAGCAAGTTTGTTCCAGTGTGCTGAGAAAGATGTTTTATTTCATAGTTCATCTGAATAAAAACAGGGGACCCTTGAATAAGAAAAGGCCCATTTCCTTTTACGTTCCCAAAAAGAAACCTTAAAATCAGTACCACTGATCACACTACTGTGATTGCTAAGTAATAACTAGAACATTAGCATATAGTTAATGTTCCATGTTTTTTGCAAAGACTAACATCAATTCCTCAAACACAGGACACAAGCAGTATCAATAGGTACCTACATCTGATTAGAGACATTGTATAAAGCCAGGCCTAGTGGCTTATGAGTTACGAGGGTTGTTTGGTTCAAGGCATGACAGTAAGACATCTTTTTCACAAATTTAACAACAACTATCTCTAATCCCTGACGATGTACAACATATTCCTAAAACAATGCATTATTATCCTAAAATGCCAATCACTGAGGATGAGCATCTCTTAAGTAGAAAGTAGAGTTAGGGTGTCAGACAACGTCCAGGGAAAGGTCAGGTTGCTTGTCAAGTCAGAAGCCAGTGTGGCTGATTCTAATCAATCCGGCCACTATCTAAAGGACATTTCTGACAGAATGACTGCTGGGGAGTTCTCACAATCACATCTTTCACATTTTGATCTCTAACAGATTTTCAGAGAAATGTTATTGATGTTTAAGATTACCCTCGAAGACATCGTCATGAAGAGCATGCTGTGTTACTCTGTCAAACAACCCTTAGTCTTATCAGAGTCCTGGGCCATGTGCGACACTGACAACAGCAGAGTAGAGAGTAATGCCATTTTTTATACTTTTGTATAGTCACTGTTCAAGACGTCTTTCCCCAGAAATCAATGCATTTTACAAAAGCAAAAATGGCCCATGGCCCATGATACACTCTGAGAATTGTGATAAATACCCTTAAAATACTTATTTGTGTGTCTTACAAAAAAAATCACAGAATTTTCACTAAGAAGCTGTATTAGTCTATAAAGTGAGCTTTTAATGGAAGATCAGCGTAACGAAATGGAATGTGACATAGGCTGAGTTAAGGCTCAAATGAGGAGTGAGCTGCCAAATTGGAAAACAATTCACAGGCAAGCTAATTTTTCATAAATTTAATTGATGGAATTAAGGAGACATCAGGAGTATTTTCTAAACCTAATTCTGGGGTCAAACTACAGAAGGACTGTGCCACAGACTTTGTATGTCAGAGCTCCTGGCAATAGTTTAGACCCTACCCTAGGCTAGATAATCTGGAAACAAGCTGCAGCACATGGGGCATCATCCCGTGCAGGTCAGAGGCCCCTGGAACCACTCAGAGGCCCCTGGAACTGCTCACACAGAGGAAAGATGACTTCTTTTGTCAATCTGGCTGCACCTCTGAGGACTGTGGGTGTTCCTCTCTACTGGGGGTCTTAATATGGAGGATGGACTTTGATTGGCATGGGGTCTACTCTGGTTTTACCCACACATCATCGGGGCTCTATGTGTTTGCTCTATGGAAGTGCTGTTTACAGACTTGCAGATAATTTTCCAATATGCAAGTAATAGATTTTTTAAATGACAGTTACGTTACTATATAAGTCATGGGAATGTTAAGAAAATATTGATCCTGGATGCACTGAAATTCTTCATGGAATTCAATAATTAGATACTTTATTTTTTAACTATAAGGTAAGGTTTCAGCTCATTAATTCCCATTATATACTAAGTTTGTTCTTTTCAGATAAAGATAAAACATTTCTGAAACTTTAAGCAAATTCTGTAAGTTAGAGATACACCAATACATTTTCTCTTTCAGAATTACTAAAGCTAAATTTGGCAGTACACCTTGGAGAAGTCCTAGATTAGCCTGGAGGAAAACATCCATCTCCTACAGGCAGCAAAGGCTGCCACCAGCCACCACCATTTCATGTGCAAGACGATATGCACCCACAACAGAGCCAGTGTGTCCATTGTGAAGAATGTGGAGAAGGTGGCGGCTCTCAAGCCACTGAAAGGCCTAACTTTACTTTGTATTGTATATTTTGAACAGATGTAAATTTTAACAGGACAGTTAATGAGGCTTCTTTCCTTTTATTCCTTAAAAGTATAGAGAATAAAGCTGAGTACATTCAATAATTAGATATTTTATTTTTAAACTATAAGGTAAGGTTTCAGCTCATTAATTCCCTATTATATACTAAGTTTGATCCAGCCACTTGGGAGGCTTTAACGCAAAAGCTCATGGTCAGTCTGGGCAATAGAGCGAGACACCCCCCAATCTCAGAAACAGAAACAAAACCCAAACTAAAATATATAGACTATAATTCTTTGAAGTTGCACGCCAAGAAGGTACACTGAAACTAACAACAAACAGGCATGTACAAAACCACAGTGACACACTGTGGAGGCTAATGACAGTCTATTGTAACAAGATGGCAGAGGATACAGGACATGGCTGAGACTATGGAGGCCACATCCAGTAGCAGTGTCATCTGAATGAGACCTTTCTAGTTTATGGATCTCAATCGGCTCATTTGCACAATGAAGTAGCTGAGCCAGAATCACACACAGCGTCCTTCCTGGGACTAGCTCCATAATGCTATGACCTCAGACCTCCCATGAATCTAGTCACTTTTCATGCTGTTTAAAAAGCCTATCTTATACATGATAATAAGAAAAGGCTCGCATTCAAAATTAAATCTCTGATGCATTTGATGGTATATTTATAAGATAGAACCTTGATAAAATCAAGCCATGCCCATTTTGACAAAGAACTAATTAAGAAATACAACTAACCAGGTGCTAGAGACACTCAGGTTCATATTTCTCAAGGTTGGCTGTCAGCTTCATGACTCAGAGTAGTCAAGGCATTTTAGTGCCTAGGGCAACATTATGTTTATCAGGGACTTTTTAAATTAGCATAGATCATTTCACATATTCTTTTCCTCCAGGAATTATCACTGTCTAATACACGTTCAACAAATTCCTCGGAGGTGATTGTCTGCCTGTCTCTAATTTTTTAAAGTGCTAGAGATTGAATCAGTGTCTCGTGTTGCTAGGCAAGCAATCTAACCCTGAATTATACCTACTGCTCTCTTGTAGGATTCTATTATAACACATGCATTCATATATGACAGATCAAATTATATTCTTCAAGTAAATAAATCCATTCACCTTACCTTTAAACCCTGATCTGAGTTCCATCTTCTCTGTGGGAATGTCCCTATTCCTGGCCCAAATGGATTCATACCCTGTATGACTCTTGTTTTACATATTAGTGTTGTTAATGATTCTTGCTTTTGTAGGAATTCAACCCAAGGCTCTGTGCATGATAACCAATCTACATTCTGGGCCTAACGATTTCATTTTAAAAACTATTTTAATTTGTATATTGTATGCTTCCTTGAGATGGATTAGAATTAGAGTTTGGATTTTAAGGGCTAGGTTTGCCATTTGAAGAACTAGTATGCTGGGAGATGAAGGTAAAGGTAAGTCTGCAGCAAAGAGATCAAAACTGGAAACTACAGTCTAAACTAAGACCATGACACAGTGAGTCTATCAAAGTAAAAGAGAGTACAGGCAGTGAGAGTTCTCTGAAGTAAGTTGTTCCTTACGGACACTGGCACATCAGGAAGAGGAAGGTCAACACCAATTTCATAGGAACAGCTAAATATAGAAAACTATAGTATCTCCTCTGGCTGACACAGAATCAATGGAGAAGAATACATTAGAGGTAGGAGTACATAGCCTTAGTTTCAACAGTCAGCATGGTGCAAGTTGGGGACACCAGTAAAACTCGATTTTTCATTGCATTCCATACTAAACCAAACCCTGTTACTGCCCCCATGCTAATGTTATATTTCCATTGCAGTGATTTATCTAGGTTGTAAATTTAATATAGAATTGTTATGAGTTGATGATGTGTATCTTTTCAAAACTCCTGTGTTAAATTTCTAAGCCTCACCATGATGGTTTTTAGAGATAATTAGGTGATGAGGATAGAATTTTCACAAGTAGGATTCGTGCTTTTACAAAACAGGCTGTCCTGTGAGGTTGCAACAGAGCTGCAAACCAAAGTCTACCCTCAATAGACACCAGATCTACTAGTACCTTGATCTTGGACTTGTCAGTCTCCATACTGTGAGAACTGTTCCTTATGTAAGCCATTATAAGCTACTGCATATTTGTTATAACCGCTCTGACCTAAGACAAGCATTTAACTAATTCTGTAAGACTGGTGTTGATTAGCAGAATGAATAGCTTCCTGGGACCTAGTGTTGAGCCTGGCTTTCTAAGTATACCAGCCATGTCTTGCTTCTTTATATTCTCCAATCTGGTGTAGCATGCAGGGAATCTCTCAATCTTTATATCAAGACTTTGACTTTACCCAACTTATCTCCCCCATTTGAAAGGGATGCTGTTCTAAGCTTGACTTTCTTGCTGTATTTTGCTAGTCAATTCTACCCACTCCTTGTAAATGACATAACACAAAAATCTCATGACACTGCCAAATGTCTTCTGGGAGGCAAAATCACTATCATTTGAGAAGTGCTGGTCTATGTCAAGCCTCACCTATCATTTTGATTTTGTATAATGAAACTAATTCCTGCATCTTCCACAATTCAATCACGCCCTGATTTTGCCTTCATAGCATATCAATCTGTGTCTCTTCACTTAAAAAAATAACTGGATATCCTGTCTTCCTCCAACAACTACTCACTCTCCTCTGTCACTTTTTTGGAAGTGAAACTTGGAGAATGAATTCCACTTGTTTGTCACTTTGATTCTGGTGCAAAGCTACCAGGGTCCTTTTGACTACCAAATGCTCAGATAATCCAAATGCTTGGCTGGCACATGTGTCCAACCTGCAGCCTACATCCCACATGTTCAAGGACAGCCATGAAGGTGACCCAACACAAGATCATAACCTTATTTAAAACAGTAGAGATTTATAAGTGCATGTGTATGTTTGTGATTTTCTTCTTTGTCTTTTAACTCTGCTACATATGGGTTTCAAGCAGGAACTTTGTAGACAGCAAGGTAGTGTCATAATGTCAAATGCCTAGATATGTTCTTTGCTTCATCCTTAGCTTCCAGGGCATTTTTTCCTGCTGTTTTCCAATCTACTCTTTTTTGACTCCCTTAATATTAACATCAACTGGGTTCTGCCTTTGGCTTCCTTCTCTTCTGATTCCATAGACATTATCAGGTTCACTGCCTTCAGCACAAACTCTGCTTTCCAACAGGGTAGACTGACTAACCCAATTCCTCTTCATGTGGTTTTGGAGCTCTACTTTCTCTCAAATTCTAGTCTGGCATTTCTGGACACTTGTGACTGTTTCTACCTGGGTACTCTGAACATATCAGCAGTAAACTGAAATATCTAAAACTGAGCTAATCAGCTCTTATTGTCCACCTTGTCTCACCTCATTGTCCTCAAAACTTCATAGCTCATTAATTCTGTAGTACTGTCACCTATTTAGTTATATAATAATCCAGTGACCTCAGAGTTATCTTATGTTCTATGTCACGAAGTAACTGAATCAATGAGAAGCTTGGCAATCACAGCTTCTGCCTACCTCTCATTCCCTCTAGTTCAGTCTTCTGTATTTTATTTCTATGTATCCCTAACAAATTTCCTCATGTTAGGTTTTAGTTACCTCCATTCTAACCACCCGTGCTAGTGCTAAAATTAAAAATCCTTTTATATCATCTCCTGGGGCAGTTCCTCCAGGGGAACCCTTGTCTGGAGGATAAAATCTAAGCACATTAGCAGAGTGCACGAGGCTGCTTGTGCCTCCATTTCTCCTCTCCTTTCCCCTTTAATCCTGCACTCCCCAGACACGATCAAGGACATACTATACCTCATTCCATTTATCCCTCTTTGGGTATGTTTTGTCCTAACTTCATATAACACTTCTTTTAAATCCTTCAAGCTGCAGGGTATGCATTTTTCCCTTGGGAACTATTCCTGGCCTTCCCAAAACAGAATGGAAGGCTTTCTCTCCATGTGTTTCCAATGAAACATGGATATTATCTTCATTCTAGTTCCAAAAGTCTGTTGAAACCACCTGCTCATAGGTGGCTTACCACCAGCTCTTCAAAACCATGAGGGTAAGTGCTTTGTCCACTTATACTAGCTTCATTTGGGGATAAAAGAATATTCAGCATGGAAGAACTAGGTAATTACACATTGAATGGCTGATATGGGGTGGGTTCAACTGCTAAAACCACAAGACACATATATTGGTGCATACATGTGTATATGTGCATGCGTGTGTGTATGTGTGTGTGTGTGTGTGTGTGTGTGTGTGTGTGCACAGTCAAGAAATGACATGGCTTCTCAGCCTAAGGCAAGAGCTAATGTCACAGGTCTAATAAACCATATACATATAAAATATTATTCACATCAGAAAGATACTGACTGCTCTTTCTGATGGCAGAGACCTTAAATGGCAATGGCATTTCTCTGGCTCATAACAGTTGAAAGTGTCTTCAATTACTAGCAAGTAAAAATGTGTGGGGCAGAGCAAATATTTGAGGGGCAGAACATCTTTATTCTGCAGCCTCCTGTGGCCTCTGGTGTCCATGTGTGCCCTTTAGGTGAGGCAGATGCCGTGCTCGGAGGGCAGTTGAAGATGCAAGTGCAGAGCGGCCAGCAGCACGTTTCAAGTCACAAGCTCCTCTTGTGGGCTGCACAGGCTGTGCCTCGGGGGTTTGGGACACTATCCTCTCTGAGCCTCCTCAGTTTCCTTATCTGGAAAATGGCTGCACATTTACTTCCTATATTTCACATTGATGCCCAGATCAAAAGAAGTAACCATGTAAACAACAGAAGGCCATAAGCATGAAAAATAAAGGAATATTTTATACAGATTGAAAAAAGAATAAAAGCATCATATATACCACACACATTCTTGACAATATGTACCTTTTGAGAAGCTGAAGGCTTTTCTGTTTTAGTTTTCTCCTTGGGAGTTAGAGGAGGAGATCGCTCCTTTACCTCTGGAGGTGATTTTCGATACAGTGCTGGAAGGAAAATGGGAATTCACTTAGTTAAAGTCAGGAGTACTGTTCCACCAGAGAACAAACTACAATGGAGGACAGATATTTAATGTAAAGCAGCTGATATTCAATTCTTTGTTGTAACAACAAGTGAAGTGGATGTGTTTGTTAAGGTAGTTAGCAGCCTGACCCACTAGCTATGACTGCAAAGCTTTAATCATCATGACTTTAGGAATGCAGAAGCCATCAATTCACGTACATAGATGCTTATTTCATGATCTCTCAATACGCAATTAGCAGGAACCTGCTGCATGCAAGGTTATCTGTTCGGTAGCCACACAGGCTCTGCACTCAAGGAGAGCCCTGTGCCTAGGGGCAGTCATGCCCTCATATGCAGCATTGTCTGGAGGGCGGTTAACAACAAAGATAGTGATAGCAGGATGGCAAACCCTAGAGGAGGAAGTGGAAGGTGTGTCAAGCCCTGAAGGCAGGTAGAGCTGTGCCCTGAAGGATAATTGGGACACAGAATGAAGAAACACAGACCTAGGAATATACCTAAGATTTAAACTTAAAACCTCTTTTTATAAGATTATAATCTATGTACTCTACTGAGTCTGCATGAAGTGTATGTATGCAAAAAGGTATATGGGAATCTTACAGGGCTAAAATGAAAATCTACTTTGAATGATTCAGAATTCAGAAATTCCGAAGTTCAATTTAAGTGAAATTGCACAATTAAGATTATGAGTTATTAGTTGGATGTGAGGATGGGTTGGTATCATTCCTAGGTTTCTTTATATCTTGAGAAAAGGGTGTCAGATGGGATTAGGAGGAACTGGCTGTTTTATTCCCAGTGGCTTATGGGTAGAATCAGACTGTTCGACAATGGAGTGCTATCTTCTTTTTTTTTGCTGTCCTCCTAACTGCCTCAGTTCTCAGTTGAACAGTGAGTGGAGGAGATTCTGTTCATATAAAAAGTCACTTACATTCGCTTTGCATATGTGGCTTTAGACAAAGATCAAGGACAATTCCTCCCACTAGTTTTAGAATGGAATATGTCACTGAGAGTCATTTTCCCTGCTAATGCCAAAATCGGCAGTTGAATTTTTGTTAACTTTAGGCAACAAATAGGATAAAAGGGAAATAAAAGAACCTGCTGAAGTTATTATATTCTCAGGTATTCTGATTTTTCTCCTTTTCTTACAGTGACTAAAAGAAGCACTAATTATCCCAGGGCACAGTAAGAAATGATGACAATTGCAGGATGGTCATGAGTTGAGGCAAGGAATCAATTCTCTACAAAGCCATCAACCATCATTGCAGGAGGTTTTCAAAATTACTACATAAAGAAATTTTATTAGATTTGAACTCACTGTAGACCACATGTCCGTAGGCAAGCTTATGGGTTTATTTCTGCAGAATATGCTGCTGGGAACGCATGATCTCTTTATACTGCCAAGTAAAAAGAATATCTGCAAATGTTTTCATTGGTATCTGACAGCAACAGACTGCTTCCTAGTCAAAGTCAAAGGCACACTCCAGAGCTCTGGTTAGCAGCAAGCCACTGCCACTGAGGCTCCGTGGCTGAGTTACTTTGTCCTACAACAGCTCCGTTCCACTCTCCCTTAAGCTTTCTCCATTCTGCATTACCGTTATGCCATGAAATGCACCCCCAGGAGAAATTTGTAAGCGATTAGTCATTCCTTAGAGAACAGCTAGCCAGGGACACACAGAAAGCTGAGTGTCCTGATAGAGGAGACAGAAGTGGGTACTTTTTGCAATCCTTGGCACTTTTGAGGGGAGGAGTTTCTTGAAGCAACAGACAAGCTGCAGTAATACCCCAGAGTGGAGCTCTGGGAGGCCGAGGGCGCAGTAGGGGGGCAGTAAAGAGAAGTCACTTCATCTAGATGCAACCTAGCACAGCAGCTAAGTAATACATTCTTCTTCCTCCTTTTCACTTTTTTAAAAATATCCGTTTACTCTCAAAATTCAGAACTTAGACAGGAACTGGCAGTACTTTTGTTCAGTCAAAATTTGGTTTAAATGGGGTTTCAAAGATGACATGAAAATCCACTATTAGGAATAAGTAATTCTTTGTAGAAACAAAAGGCAATACATATGCAAAGCCGTATTTCCTATTTCGCTTTAAATCAGACCAGGCCAGTGTCTGTGTAGGAGCGGGTGGAGCTCGGTGTCTTCATTTCACAGATGAGATCACACGGCTCACTATAAACTGCGGGGCATGCGCTCCCAGGTGGCTTTCCTGACATCAGTCCTGGGCTTTCCCTAGCATGCCACCAGGCCAGCTGCTATTAGGCCATGCTTCGAAGCACTCTCTCTCATGATAGTTCACCTCATTTCTATGCGGACTGTGGCAGCTCTATTTTCACCTTTCAGAGTCTCCCAGCAAAACTAGAGCCCTTAGAATGCCTCATCAGGAATCTTCCCCTGCTCACATTTCTTTTCACAAATGGCGGCTTACTGAGCTTGAGAATGAAACAGCCCGTCCAATCCTGTCTCAGCAGGTACCCGGGCCAGAGCTGAGGTGGACAAATAGGAAGAGAGGGATGTGGTTCTTAAAATGCAGTCAACTGACGAGTCATGGGGTGAGAGGGTGTGAGGGGAGCTGACAAAACCATGGGCAATGGTGGCAGGAGTTGGAGGAGGAGCTGCTGGAGGGTCCCCAGGGATGACCAAGGCAATAGGAGACATCCATCCCATCTCACAGCCTAGTAAATCTCTGGCATACCAGTGCCTCCTCGTTTCAGTTTTCCCATCCCGAGAATGAAAACATTTTTTATAGTGTTAAACGCATGCAATGATTATGTAGACAATACATTACAGGGTAGAAAATGATCAATCTTGGGCTCAGTTTTACATCTTAGTGTATCAGGAAGAGAGCATGCACTTACTTTCACTGGCCACATGATTAGCTGGAAAAAAACCTTCCTGCTGCCCCTTTCCTAAGCTGCCGTACCACCAGTCATGATTATCTTTGAAAAACACTCGGATAATGTCTCCGCGATGGAAGGTTAGTTCATCTGATCGGTTCGCTGTGTAGTCATAAAGAGCCACTACCTAAGAGAGAGATAAGACCACCACAGCTTTATCACAACTGTGCCACAGAAAAAGCCCCAACACTCACTTCCTCTTGCAGAAGAGCAGCTGAAACCAAAGCAGGACTTTGGTAAGTCTGAGGCTGCCTCAAGGGTTGCTAATAGGATCAGGGGTGGTGGGAACACAGCAGGAGAAGCAAGATAAAAGACTGTGGGATTGAGAAATGGTTAAGAGCATTCAACGCACAAAGATTAGCTTCAAAATACCAGATGTTAAAGTTTTAAAGTAAATTACTTTGAAGCAAATAAAAAAAAACCATCACGCACCACCCCATTTCTTAGAAGTGCTTTATATACACCTTGAGGTCCCATTCTCTGTGCTAGCAGATGTGCCTGGAAGAAAAAAAACTTCAGGTTATCAGTTTTACAAAAAGGAAAAGCTCAATGGAACAACTTGATTATATAATTCTCTTATCATTCACTGAAGTCTCTTTTTTGAGAAAAAACTCTTCTTGAAAAACAGCTTTTGATATTTTATAACACCCAAACCTTCTGACCATTCTTTAAAAGCTGATCTTTGCTAGACACAAACTAAGAGGAAAGCTTTTCTACAAGAATCCTCTTCTTCGTTTTGTTACAGTATTCATTCTATTTGACTTGTTTTTCTTACATACATACACACAGTCAAAAATGATGCTGTAGAGCTACACAGTGTTTAATAGGAGAGCTCAGTCCATCTCAGATCGGTTGGGCTATGTGAAGTGGGGCATAATATATGTATGCACATGAATATGCTTACTCTACTGTTTCTTCACTAAACAAGGCTTCAAAATGTATAGGGTACATAACTGTGTAATGAAAGCACACCATTAGAGCCCTCTGAAACTAGGCTGTGGCTTCTTTCAATGAACAACTCTTTCAAACCCAATGTGCCTGGTGCTGTACCAGCAGTAGGATCACTTCTAGAAGAGGTACCTCTCGTGCAGGGTTTGTAGAATAGAGGATAATTAGGAATTAGCTAGGCAGAGTGTGTGGCTGTGCATCTCAGATTCCATAGCATGTTTGAGTTCAGTTAAGAGGAACCCCCAAAGAGTTCAGCATGAAGCCCTGCGTTATGAGTGGCAGTCAAAGGCAGGGGAAGCTAAGGCTCTGGTAAGTAGTGGAGAGTCGATGACAGTGTCAAAGGAGTACAGTGGCTGCCAGAGGCCAGTGTGCTTACTTATATAGCTCCACCTCTTCTGAAGGACAGCAGGAGAATTCAGCTTAGGCGTACCTATCATTTAGAAGTCTCATATCAGGTTTATGTCATCGTGTGGACCCCTACTCATTTAGGTTCATAAAGCTGATATATTAAAGCTTTCACTAAGTTTCCAAAAAGATCTGTTGATGAAAGACTGTCTTGAGAGACAGGGTTCCACAAGGCCTAGCATGAGATTGTCCACTGTAGTTGTTTGGTATAGAAGCACCCATTGACTACAGATACTTTCGTACCATCCAAATGGAGCACATCAGATTACATGCTACTAGTTGCTATTACCGAGCAACTTGTTACACACATTTTGTTATGGACCATGCTGCTCTCTTCCAAAGGTAAAGGTTGAGGCCCCTAGTCCCTAATGTGAATATATCTGGAGAGATAGCCTTTAAGGAGACAAAGTGAAATGATGTCATTTTTTTCTAAGTCACCCTGATCAACAGGGTCACTATGCTTGGAAAAGGAAGGGATGCCAGAAATACAGATGCACACAGAGACAAAGGCTGTGTGAGGAAACAGTGGGAAGGCGATCCTCTTGCTAGGAAAAAGCCCTCAGGAGAAACCAACACTGCTAATATCTTGATCTTGGACTGCTGGGCTCTGAAACTGTGAGAACGTAAATTCCTATTGTTTAAGCCACTTAGTTTGTGGTACTCTGGTATGCAGCTCTAGCAGACTAGTGCATTTCCACAACTCGATGGCTTCAGATAACACACTTACCACCATCCTGCCTTGGAAGTACACATGAGTAATGCCTCCCATGTATCTATTTCCAGCCCTGGTGAGCTTAAGTTCTCTCTACACTATCAGAGCGCTATCTCCTAAGACAGAGGCAATGCCTTTCTCATCAAATTTCACAACTCGAAATCTCAGGAAGGTGATGGTCGTTGATGCTTCAGTCTCTAAAGCAGCAGTTCTCAATCTGTGGGTGGTGACCCATTTGAAGGTCAAAGGACTATTCCACAGGAGTCACCTAAGACCATCTGAAAACATATATTTATGTTTCATAACAATAGCAAATTACCGTTATGAAGTGGCAACAAAAATAATTTTATGGTTGCAAGTCACCACAACATGAGGAACTTTATTAAAGGATTGAATATCAGGAAGACTGAGAACCACTGCTCTAAAGCAATGGAAGTCTTTGGAGCATGTCATCATGATATTACTGACATTTGGCACAGATGTCTACGTGCCTAACAAGGACGGTGTGCGTGTCATGCCAACAGTCTACATTCTGTGAGTAGAGTCTGATCTTTGGCTATGACTCTTATACTGACAGTCCATGACAGACACCATGTGGCTCAGGAGAGTTGGTGGTATGGTATTCAAGTATGTGTTCCTACCTAAAATGCTATTATCTTCTCATTTGAAAATACATATTTGTTTCTGATAATTATAGTTTATTGGTAATCCTCTTTGTTTGAATTTAACAGCAAATTATGAATAAATCCTGACCTATCCATCTACAAGATTTTGTCTGAATGTTCAAGCAAAACTGTATAAAAACTGGCAGGCAAACACCCAGCAAGTGGTTCATCTCATCAGTCTGTTTGGAAGATTCTCACCGAGTGTCTCTGTAACACACCACTTGGTGTCTCACAATGGTCTCTGCATGTGTGTAGGACAGAACTGGTTTTTGCAGTGTGATCCAATTCTTGAGCTGAAAGTGCAATTATGAAATCTTGCTATAAAAATGTTTAAAGATATATGCTAGTGTGTATACCTTATTACCATGTTGATAAAAACAGGTCTGTTAATAAAATCTACAGATGGATGGTCTTTGACTTTTGATAGTGTTAGCTCATAACAGACCTACAAAGTTAAGTATTATTAATTGGCAGCTGCATTTAATATATCTAATCTACCCAACATCATGCCTTATCCTAGCACATGTTAAATTAATTTATATTAATCTTACACTTGGGAAAAACATCTAACTATAGTCTATTCACAAAACTGTCGAATATAATTGAACATTATACTGAAAACAAAATATTTGTATGGGCACCTATCTGTACCCACCTGAGCGAGGACTATGAAGATTCAAAAAAGAAGCTCTTTCTCAGAGCCAAGTAGACTGAACAAAATCTTGGGGGAAGAGTCATGAACAAGTTTTGTTTCTATTTGTTCAGTTTTGAGATCAGGCATTACTATGTTACCCAGACTAGTCTCAAATTTTTGGGATCAAGTGATCTTCCTGCCTCAGCCTCTCTAATAGTGGAACTATAGGTATGACCAACCACACTGAGTTAGGCTGGTCATTTGCTCTCCCTCTTTTTTTTTTTTTTTTGGGTGGAATCAAACACATGACCTTCCATGTGCTTGGCAAGTGTTCTACCAATGAGCTACATCACTAGTCATAGGTCTTTTTTGAGACAGGGTTTTACTTTGTATCCCATGTTGCTGCCTCAACTTGCCAAAACCTTGGCTTATAAAGTGTGTAGTACCCAAATGGGGCTTAATCTTTGGTTATTGATGTATAAAATTTTCAGTCTGAACAGAAACACCTACTAGATACTATTTTGTATCTTTAAAAAATTAGCCTGGTTATTATAAGATGCTAGGTAGAGTGTTCTTTGTAGTATCTTTCAAAAAGTTAAACTTTATAACTGTCTCTGAAGGATTCCCAATGACCCTTGCAGGAACACTGAGCAGTCAAGTTCAGCAGGCTGGTTGTTCCTTGTACTTTTATCTAGAGCAAAATCCAATAGTCAATATTCATAGTGTCCTCAGGCAATTTACCAAGCTAAGTTATGTTGAATAAACTCATACACTTGAGCACATTCTCCTGAAACAGGACTTGAGCTGGCTTCACACCCACTGGAGAACTTTGCTCTGTTAGCCTGAAGCCAGTGAGACACCCAAACTCTACCCCCTCTTTTTGCTTTCTCCTTCATTTACTTGATCTCATGCTTTTGGTCTTCAGAACTGTGAAATACAATTTGCTTGTTTTAGTTACTAACTCAGCAGTAGTTTGTTACAATTCCCCCAGGGAACTACAAACTGTGCATTTTGATTTGCAAATGAGCTGGTTTTTCCTGTATTCCTTTAATGCGAATTGTACCATGTTGTGCCATGCAGTGACCTATATCATCTTGGCCCTTCTTGGGATTACTTTTAAGTTTTGTCAGAATAATTTAAGAGACAATTTTACAGCTAAATTGGCCTCGATGCCAAGATGCCACACAGTGGATAATTCCACTCATTCCTTTCTACTCTGACCATCAGAAATGTGAATTTTCCCAGTGAGTAGATGGGCATTCATCCAAATACTTAAGGGTACATATAATGGTTACTAGTAGGTTATTACCAATTAATAAATACAAGATGAAATTTAAAGTACTTTTACTACTTAAGTTAAATAAACTTTGAGAAAGTTATTTCTAATACTAATTAAGAAATATTATGTCTTCAATATTAAAACAGAAATGAGATAAAACATGCTGAAAGAAAATCTGATAAATCCGAGTTGTAAAGAAACATCTTTAAATATTATGTGGCCCCTTTCCACATAGTGATACTGAATCCTATTTTCCTTTCTGAGAAGAATGAAGAAGAGCATACCCTATTTCTAGGATAGTATGGTGGAACCAGTCTTCTAATTATATGAATACCACATGAGAGAACCCCGAGAGTATTTGTACAAAGTAATCAAGGTCCTGTTACTTTTAACTAGTTTTATCTGGATAATAACAGATAAGGAATCAAAGATAAAGAAAGCAAATAATTGCACACAACATTGTCTTGTACTAGACAATGGCTTTGTCATTGTCACACTTTATAATGCTTGTATATGCACAATCAGGATCACTGTATCAAAGAAGTATTTGTGAAATCATTTGATTTAAATTATGTTCAGATGAAACAACTACGAGTAAATCAAAAGAATATAAAACTAAGAATCAAGAGAGTGAGTTTCCAGTCTTTCCCTGTCTCCAAGGTAAAGTACATGCCAAAAAGCAGGTTTGTATGACTTTAAGCTAAGAGGCTTGTGTAAGATAGTATCTGGTATACCTACCTTTCAGCTTTAGAATTTATTTTTACTACACGTATTCAAATAATTATTCCAAAAGAACAGCACTCATAGATGATTATGATTATGATTATTATTATGATTATTATTATTATCTTTGGCTTTTCGAGACAGGGTTTCTCTGTGGCTTTGGAGGTTGTCCTGGAATTAGAACTTGTAGACCAGGTTAGTCTCGAACTCAGAGAACCGCCTGCCTCTGCCTCCTGAGTGCTGGGACTAAAGGCGTGTGCCACCACTGTGTGGCTCATTCGTAGATTTAAAACTAAATTGAAACTGTTAATATACCGGATCATAATATGACCTTATTTGTGGTCAAATATAAATTGTAAAATCTTCTGTCTGATTGCTGCAATTTTACAGCAGAAAGACCCTTAGTAATAATTAAATAATAATGAGAAAGCCCTCATTGGTTCACAGTTTTGGGAATTCTCTAACAAACAAATGAAAATGGAAGTCAATAAATTTTACCTTAGGCTTCAAAACTAAAGTACTGACTATGTGAAGGTTTATATGACGACTAGTGCTATCTTATGTATTTCTGTGTCCTTCCAATGTTTTGAAACCCAGTTACCAATGTGATGGTTATCACCATATGGGGTCTGTGGAAGTTTATTAGAGCACGGGGAAATACATTCTCAATTACTGGAAGATGGTGGAACTCCCAACGAGTGAAGCGCAGTGGAGTTCTTCCTCAAAAGGAGTTATGGGTACTGGTCTCGTTTTTCATCTGTTTCCTGGCTACAGTGAAATGAGCAGCTTCAGTTTTGATATGTACTTTCTCCATCTGTACTATCCTGCCATAGCCCCCAAAGCAACAAGGCCAAACAGTAATAGATAAGTTCATATACATGCATGTGAGCATCTGACGTAGAACATTAATACGTTCATGTTCATGCATGTATGTGATGCAGAATATTAGTATATTAGTTCATGTACATGCATCTGATGGAATAGGAAAGAAGATAAAGATAGAGCAGAAAATGGTGGATAAGCTTACAGGAAGATTTTTTCATACAACTCTTATTATGACGCACAGACACTACTTGAAAACTTACGAGAAAGTATTTTTAAAGGACATGATAGAAAATGACATGGAGGATCTGAGATATGGATGACTCTGATCTCCAGAAAAAATGAGTAGGGAACAGCTTCTGGCATAGTGAAATAATAAAAATTGTTCATTTTTGTAAGAAACAAGAACAGTGTCAAAAACTGTTGAGACTAACAACAAAATTTCTGAAAACAAAAGCTTGTAGCAGTTGAGGATTATGTTCGATAAAAATTGTTAAATCTTGAAACAACAGTAACCTGCCTAAAGCTTTAAATTCCCTAACTCACACACAACACTTCCTTGCCAGCTCCAAGATAGCCTTGAAAGCCAGCATGCTCAGAGATATAACAGCTGTAGGAGGTAGCAGTTCAGCAGCCAGCAGCCAGGGTGATCGCAGCATCTCAGAGCTCCTTTGCCAGAGAGGCAACACTCTGTGTATAGCTAGCATCTTCCTGAAAGCATCTGAGGGATGTCTGAATTGATATGACTCAGAGAATGTCATGCATATAAGACAGTTATAACTCCAGGGGATTCCCTCAAAAACAAAATCAATTGTTAGGATGCAGCACTGTAGGTAGCAATATGAGTGGGGACTATATAATTTCAGGGTTTGATGTATTATATTATTTCAAAGATGTAATTAACAAAAGCTATGAAATATGTAAATAAATAGAAAAATATGATCATACAGAAAACAAAATGCAGATATTACTCCTGAGAGTGTCTAGATGTTAGATTTACTAGACAAAGATTTCACAAAAGCTATGAAATATGTAAAGAAATAGAATATGATCATACAGAAAACAAAATGCAGACATTACTCCTAAGAGTATCTAAATGTTAGATTTACTAGACAAAGATTTCAAGTCAGTATTTTAGAACACTGAAAGACCTAAAGGAAATTTGTTTAAATAATTAAGAGAAAGTGTGAGAATGACAGCTCACTGGAATAGAAAACACCAATAAAATAATTTCAAACTCCACACAATTCTGGCATTGAATTGGTGGAAATCCTACGTGGTGGAAGGACTCAACATTAGATGTAAATTGACAGAATAAAAAAATTAATGAAATGTAAGATGAGTAAAACTATTTAAAGTAAAGGCAGAAATAATGTGCAAAATGAGCAGACTTATAGTACACTTTTCAGTGTGCATTTGTTTTTGTTTTTTGTTTTTTTGGAGTTGGAAGAGCAGTAGAAGAAAGGGAAAAAGGGATATATAACACTAAACGAATCCTAAGTAGGAAACATAGTTAACACTGCTGACAACTAGGGAGTTTGTCCACCTTAAGAGTAATGAGGAAATGTGACTCAGGACAGGTAAGAGATTTCCAACAAGGCTGACCTCATTAGACATCTCCTTAGAAATGGGAAGGCCAGAGTGAAATGAATGGGACACAACACAGAATGAGCAGACTCGATCAAGAATTTATGGGAGGGTTGGGGAGTGGGGGAGGAGGGGAGGTGAGAGGGAACTGAGAATGGCATGCATAAAAAGTTAAATAAAAAATATGAAAAACAGTAAAAAAAAGAATTCAATAGCCAACAAAACTTACTATGAAAATCTCTCTCTCTCTCTCTCTCTCTCTCTCTCACACACACACACACACACACACACACACACACACACACACACACACACACACGAGGAAAGAGACAGAAACTGAGTTTGCTGTTAGTGAGCTTGTCCTTAAAGAAAACTAAAGGAAGCCCTAGAAGCTGAAATAAAGGAGCACTTGATGTGCAAAACAAATGCATTTGTAAAAATAAAATGCACCGACAACCAAACCCAGTAGTTCAGGTCTACAATCTCAGTTATTTAGGAAGCTAAGGCAGGAGGTTCAAAAGTTACAGTGAGTCAAGGACAGCTTAGGCATCTTGGTGAGATCCTTTTTTGAAACAAAGTGTTGTAATTTAAGAGAAGCAGCCACTCAACTAGATGTTGGGACAGACTTAGTAAACTTCCTAGGAGAGGCCTTACCCTCTCTGTGAAGCAGATGTGAGGAGGGAGGGAGTAAAGGGAGCAGGAGGAGAGAAGGGAGGGGGAACTGGAATTGGAATGTAAAAAATAAAAAAAAAACTGAAAAGAAAACAAAAAATAAAAGCAGAATGCGAGACAAAGACACTATGCAACAGGCTTCAAGCAGAGTGTTTTTTTTTTTTATTAGGAAAAGGGATCATAAAAAGGGGAAAGGGAAGTGGAGAAACTGTCCTCCAGAGACAGGAGCATCAGGAGAGGAGAAAGGAAAGAGGGGGAGAGAGAGATGGAAAGAGAGATGAGGGAAAGAGAGGGGAACAGACAGAGAGAGGGAGAGAAAGAAAGAGGAGGATGGGAGGTGGGCAGGGCCCTTTTAAAAGGGAACATAGTGAATGCACACAGGTGGTGGTGCTCTTAGTGGCTGCAGCTGAGGGCGTATCCTTCAGAACCCCAAGGACAGGCCAGTACAGGCTGAACACTAACACAAAGAAAAATCAAAGAAGGGACAGGAATATAATTCAGTGTTGGAGGACCTTCCTCACATGAGAAGACTTAAGGTTTGATATCCAATAAGGAAAAAACAAACCAAGCAATAACAACAACAAATATACATTATTTATAACTCTTTTTATACCCACCTAGTTGAAAAAGAAACTTGATATAGAAATAGTTATAAAGACATGTTGATAGGCTTACAATATATAAAGCTAGAACATACATGATAACAACAATACAAATGCTAAACGTGGAAAAAGAGATACTAAAACTGTTCCTAATCTAAATTAAATTATATTAGGATGTTAACTGAAATTCTTTTGGTAACTACTAAGAAAACAACCCAATAAAACTACCAAAAGAGCTGGGCGGTGGTGGCGCACGCCTTTAATCCCAGCACTCGGGAGGCAGAGGCAGGCGGATCTCTGTGAGTTCGAGGCCAGGCTGGACCGACAGCCTCAAAAACAATACAGAGAAACCCTGTCTCGTAAAATCAAAAAACAAAACAAAACAAAACAAAAAAAAAAACTACCAAAAGAAAAAAGAAAAGGGAGAACAAAGAAAGGTATTAATTTACCTTCTCCCAAATGAATAGTGCAAGTATAACAGAATAGCAAACACAAATACATAAATATATTAAAAAGCTAAACCAAATTGTAGATTTACTCATACCTTATCAGTAATTGAGTTAAATATAAATAGATTAAAATTTCAAAAAAATACAGAAATGAATAAAATTCATGATTCAACAATGAACTGCACAAGAGGAATGCTTCAGATTTAAAGATAAAAGAGTTGGAAAGGACATCAATCAAATGAATTGGTGTAGCTATCTCTGTAACAGGCAAAATGGACTCCAAGACAAGACACAAACTGTCACTATAGGCCAATAATGATATTTTATAATAATAAATTACCAGCCAGTCAGGAAGAAAAAAATTAAATACAAGCGTATATAGCCTCAGAACACTGCATACAAAACTGTTTGAATGAAAAATAAGAAATAGACAGCTCAACAGCCATAGTTAGAAGTCTTCACTCCAATCCTAAAGACCACAGGAACAGAACACAGCAGAAAATCAGCTTGGAACTAGAATACCAAATCAACATTACAAACTAAGTAAATGTCATGATCTTTACAACTCTATGTCATAAAAGCACTATATATGTTTCTCAAGTGTACATGGGACACTCTGGAATAAACAATATGCTAGACCATAACCTAAATCTTTTTGAGGATATAAAATTTTAAAACTCAAACTCATAGAAAGTATATTTTACAACTATAATGAACTGAAAATGGAAATCATGTATCAGGTGAAATTAGGACAATTCACAAATATGTGGATATTAAATAAAGTATTCCCAATAACCTTTAGACCAAAGAAGAAAGCACAAGATAAATTGAAACAAAAATAAACAGTAACAAGTGAGGACTCAGAGAAATTAAAACCCTTATTCATGTCTGGTAGTATTCAACAATGATTAAAATATTTTGGAAACCATTTTGGAAGTTCCTCAAAATATTACAGACTTATAATAAATATTATGATACAGGTATTCTCCTAAAAATTTTCCTTAATGGGGGGGATTACAAATGTGTGGTGTGCATGTATACCTGTGTTGTGTGTGTGAGAGCATGTATGTCTGTGTGCATGTGAAGTCTAGTGGTTGATGTTAGATGTCTTTTCTTGATGGCTCTCCAGCTACTATACTCAGGCAGGGTTTCTCAGTTGAACCTATACCTCAATGATTTTGCTAGGCTAGCCAGCCCATTTTCTCTGGGGATCCTGTTTCTGCCTCCTGAGTTCTGGGATTACAGATTGGCCACTACACTTGTCTGTCATTTACACAGGGTGCTGGGGATTTGAACTATGATCCTGATGCTTGCATAGCAAGTACTTTACCAACCTACAGAGCCATGTCTCATTTCCTATTAAGTTTTGAAAGAACTGAAGACTGTTTGAACTCACACACCTCTGTATGTGCAGTATTATTAATAGCTTAAAAACAGTAAGTCAATCAACAGCCACCAGTAGATTAATGGATAAGATGTAACATACCCAAATAACACAATGCTCTTTGGTCAGGAGAAGGAATGCATTATGATACACTGTACTGGGTTGAACTTTGAAATAATTTAATAAGCCAGACACAAGAGACTATGTAATATATGCACACAAGTGCATACACACACACGTAATAAGAGGCTAAATTTTATACAATGGGAACCATACTATGTTATGAGAAATTATAGTTGCAATAGGAGCAATGGTTATGGGAGGTAAAAGTGCAAATATGAAGACCCAGTTTACCATGTTAGAGAGGAGACTCTTGACTCTGGCCACAATAGTAAATATAAAATGTTAGACCAAGGAAGCAACACATGTGGGACACCAGGAAACTACGTAAGCCTATCAATTACCAACGGTTTATTTGTTGGAACAGGCTGGTAGCATTGTCATAGAAAATTAGAGTAAATGGGAAGAACCTGGAAAAGACAGGATGGTGGGGAGTCCTTTGTGTATATTTTGTCTGACTGGTTGATAAATAAAGCACTGTTGGCAAATATGGACACAAGATAGGTGGGACTAGGAGTCGAGGAGGGTTCTGGGAAATGTAGTCCAGAGTCATTGCCATGTGATCCTGGGAGGAGAGTAGGCAAGTCTAGCGTTCTCGGTAAGATAAGACCTTATAAAGATATACATTAGTAATTATGGGTTAATAATTAAGTCAGAGCTAGCCGTTAAGAAACCATAACGGTCAACAGCTTCATAATATAGTGTCTCGTGTTATTTGGGGGCTGAGACAGCAGTGGGACCCAGGAAGTTGGTGGGAAGAATGCATATTACATGGGAGTATTGGGCAGTACTTAGTTTTGTATTTTTGTAGGTTCTCAAATGGCAACTCCCTAAATATTGATTATACAGATTTTCTTGAGTAGAATGGAAAATGTAGTTAAGATCAGAGTAACAGCTGGAGAATCATCCACACTTAGGTGTTAGATGTGTTTCAGTGAGCTTTCAAAACGGGTTGCAAGGAAGAGTGCAAGAAGGCCCACCCCCCTCTCATTGGTGACACTCATAACTACCTTCTCATTCCTCCACTCCTGTTTTTCAAACAGCTGCCTGTGGCATGTGGGTAGCATAGTTGCAGCGCAGCAGGTGTTGGTAATTTCCTTTCTCAAGGTCACAGGTGACTCTGCCTATGCACTAGAAAAACCACAGCTTCTGAGCCTCGTTCTTCCCACCAAACCCCAAGATCCCCTTCTCACATCCAGGTTACTGACTTATGCTTCTTTAAACTCTCAGCTACTGAAAACTGAAGGCCACTTTTCCTAGGAAATCACCTTGGTTATATCCACTAACCTCAAATCATCTGCTTGAGACTCCGTGGGCTGACACAATGCTTTACGAGAAGTATTTTAGAAGACAACTCTCATAGAAAGCTTCCCTTGGAGGCATTTGTACTGGGCTATGTCCCAAACCAAGGTCTTCCCAATCCCTCTCCTGTGTGGGTCTCACGGCCTTTGCCATGTGTAGCACTCTACAGGCTTTGTCCCAGCTCTCTACCTATCTTATAACTGTTGCACATACAGTAATGTTATGCAGGTTAGAGATTACAGACCCTATGTAGCTGATGTCTAAAAATATCAACCATTATAGGACATGCTTTTATTAACTGAATAACTCGATTTCCACAAAAACTACCTGTGCTATGGAGTAACATAGGAATTAATGATTTAATCTGGATTAATTATACCTTTAGAGTTAATGTTACTGGATCCATCTTCCATTTACTATGTTAAAATTAAAACCTATTTAGATAAGATGATGGGGGATGTCCTTTTGCATACGTATGTTTCTCTTATTGATGAATATAACACTGTTTGGCCAATGAGGCAGGAAGATAGGTGGGATTAGGAGATGAGAATTCTGGGAAATATAGGCAGGAGAGCCCACAAGAGATGAGATGCCATGTAGTCCACCAAAGGAATAACAAGTCCAGGCATTCTCCAGTAAGCCAAGACCACGTGGAAATACATACCAATAGAAATGGGTTAGTAATTGGGAGAGCTAGCCAATAAGAAGCCCTAACTGTCGGCCAACAATTTAATATGTTTGCCTACTTATTTGGGACTCAAGGGCAGCAGGACCTGGTGGGAAAGAAACCATCAGCAACAATCTAGAATAATTCTGTTGGCAGAGGAAATCTCAAAAACAGCCCAGCAAAGGCTCTGTCATGTAGTTAATATTAATTCTAATGAAGATTTATAATGAGAAAGCAAAAATATAAAATGTACAATCTGAGGAGAAAAGGAGCATCAGAAGTGGAAATGAGTTAAGTCCTGTGTTCAAGGAGATAAAGAAATGGAAGGGCATGGTGACCTCAGGGCAAGATCCCACCCAACCAAGTTTTCACCTTGTGAAGAGGAACTAAAAAATGGTTAGAGCCAGGTATGTTGTTGGTACATGCCTTTAATACCAGCACTGGGAAGGCAGAGGCTGATAGACCCGAGTTTAGGCCGGCCTGGTCTACAGATGTAGATTCAGGACAGCCAAGCTTGGGCAGTGAAGGAAACCACTGAAAAATCTGAAGATGGACCTGAAAGGGGGGGGGGGCGCGGCATTCTGACCCCAGTATCAGAACTTGGCAGCTTTGGCCACATGGTTCTGGCTTTAGAGTCAAGATTAAATGGATTATGGAATCATTCTGTGATTAAGGAAATCTCTGCCAGATGTGTGGCAGAGGTGTCTACCAGTCTATAAACTTTTTCCTATGATCTCTGGTTACACTGCTACTCTGGTCTAGAATGCTCTATTACTTTTAAAATGATGACCCTCTTAAGATTCAGCTTACTAAACATACTTAGCTAACCAGCATTCTTCAGTTCTGGAAATGAATTCTTATAGTATTCAGACCTATTGTATTCCTATACTTGTGTACACATTGCCATGGCAACGTGAAATCCCTTCCATAATTGCCCTGAGCTTGGTTGGTCATCTTCTACTTTAGGATTTAGTTGTATACAGGTCATCTTTCTTATGAAGGTAAGAACTAGTTAAAGGCATGTTTCCTGGTTTCAGAAGACATGTAATATGTTTTGGTATTTCAACAGTGCTTGTCATACTATATTCCCATGTACACTGTACCTCTGCTGACACTTTAGAACTCAGTTCATGCCACTGGTACATTAGGATAAGTTTGATAGATTAAAAAATTTAGTAAAGCAAAAAGGTGAAGTCTACAAAAACAAATGTCAGTGGAGTAGCAAGGGGAAAAATTAACATAGGCTTTATAATTTAGTGTTCAGAGAAGAGAATGTTTATTATAAGCAGTCAAATGGTTCTAAAGGAGTACCAATTTTGCATTTGTATTTGAGTTTCAATAGAAATTTTAGAATTGCTTTGAATTGCTACTTCACTGATGAATGAAAACAGGCTCTTTTATGACAAGCTATAAAAGCTTACAGTTTACAGGTTCCCTCTCCACCCTGCAATTACCTACAGGAAGAGATCAACCAGAGATTCTTTTTTATGAGTTTTATAGGGGCATAGTCACCTAAATTTACATGCTATGAATTCCTGGAAAATGCTATATATTGAAGATAAAGTGTGCCCTTTGAATCAAGACATTTCACTTAAATCCATACATCTACAAGTATTATATTACAAATACATTAAACATGAAACTGCCATATTTTATATAAGCATAGGTATAAAACTATTATACAGTTGTAGTAATACAAAATGTAGGAATCTTGTCAACATCAAGGACTAAACCATATAGCAACAATGACTCAAAATGCCAAAAAATATGAGATCAAAATCTCAGAGACAATAAAATTTACTTTGTATGACTCAAATGAGCAAATTTAGTGTTGAGGCCATACAATATCACAGACATCTCAGATATTTAAAAACAAAATAAGTCTAAGCATTAAGGTTTAATACTAGTAAGTCATGTGACAATGAATTTTTAAATGCTAACTGATAAATTTAACTTCAAGAATGAATGTAAGAACAACTATTGAACATTTAAAACTCAAGTCAGGGTATAATATTTTAAATCCCAATGATGAAAAGGGCTGCTTTGACAAATAGAAGGTATTTCACAACAGGCATAAGCCTAATGACAGACTGTTTTGTCTGAACCTGTTGTAGCGGATGTGTGAAACATTCTTAGAAAATATGAGCTGTAATTTTACGAACTACTCCACATCCATGTCCTAAAAGAAAATGTGTGCTCAGCAACAGGATCAGTGAAAAAACTGAAAAATGCATATTACTAATTGTTAGAATTTAAAGGCAGGAACTTGGTGAAAATTCAAGTCACTAATCAGAATAGGCCATATTGATAGTTTGCATTTTGCTTTATCATTTTATTGAGATTAAGTAAAGCTCAAATCACTAAGCAGTATGTGTACATCTGGCATGGCTTACTTCATGTGTCTTCTGCAAGCATTAATATGCCACAACATAAAATGATATGCTATGTCTATGGTAACATTAAAAGGAGGTATGTTTTAACTGTTTTGAAGGAACATTTACTCATGCTGGTTGGTGTTTTTTTGATTTACAAATAAGTTCTTCACTTAAAGCAGATAAAGGACTCACTTATGCTGACTTAACTATTAACTTTTACACCTGCCTTTCAGGGTTCAGACAAGGACCTCTGAAAAATTGGAGGCTGATCATTTATCCTTAACTTGCCACAGATTATCTGCAGGTGCAGTGACTGGTCTTTAAAGGGCATAATCTATTTTCATATACTAATATGGTCATTTAATTTTCATATAATCAACTAATGTGCCTTGGTTCCTTTTTAGTGCAGTGTTCAAGTGAATACTGTTCGGCAAAAAGAAAAAAGCCAAGAATAGCGTTAGTTTTAACCATCAAATCGGAACTGATGTTCGGTACATATAGTCTGTAGTGTACAAGCAGCCTAACAGGTTACACAAAAGAATATTAGGCTAATGCCCAGTAGCTTGTCTAAGACTGTCTATCACATTTTTCAAAGTGAAAAAGTTCTACTACCAAATAAAAATGTGACTATACAAAGGCCACTAAGATAATTTTAGATATGTATGCTTACGTAATTCATCTTTGTTTCTTGAAGTAACTTGGAAATGTATTCTTAGGTACAGACAAAATAAGAACTCTGCATGTATAGGGACTCCGCGAGTGCAGCTCAGTGGGAGAGCACTGGCCTGACATCTGTGAGGCCACAGATTCGATCCCCACTTCTTAAAGAAAAACACAACTCTAGTTCAACACATAAAATAAAGGAGGTTTGATTCATTTTGATGCAGGCATCAATCCATTCAGGCACAGCCTTCAACTTCTATTAAAGGCAGTACAAAAATGGGGTATTATGTACACCAAAGACAAACAGGCCCCTTCCCCAAACCCAACAAAGTTCAAGTAACAAATGAAAAGAAAAAGTAAATTGAAAAGAGGTTAGGTAGTGTTGAACAAAGGCACAGAAGGTGGTTTTCTTTTCAGGCTAATCTATATTTACTTATGTGACACAACATTACAGTGTTTAAAAGCAAAATCGCCCCTGTAGCCATATATTTAACTGAAAACTATTCAGAATTCCATCTGGGACTACGAAGCACACCATTCCCTGGAACAGAGGCCTTTGAAAAAATCAGTTACTCACTGGCCTCAATTGCTATAGCTACATCTAGCATTAGCACTTTACAAGGCATGGGCCATTTTGCTGGTGTACTAGGAACAAGAGAGAACAGTAACGGGTAGGAATGATGGTCACTGAGGTTTCCAGACAAGGTCAAGATGTCACTTAGGGCCTGGTACCAGCCATTTTCAAATCTTGGGCCTTTCTATTTTGTTTTTGGGCACACACCAAAAAAAAAAAAAAAGTGGCTTAAGGCATGGGTTCTCCAGGCCAGGAGAATACAAGATTTGGATATACAAGAAAACTGATGGGTTGCACTTTTTAGGGCAATCTATAAATGAACCAGAAATATGACATAGGTGCCACAGGAATGCCTGTAAGTTTAAGTTTCAAATGTATGTAAATAATCTAAAGAGCTAAGTACGTTACTCAATTAATACAAATTTCCTTAATTAAGCTTCTGATTTTAATGATGAATAAAACACAAAATCGTGTCCATTTTCTTAGTGTACTTCCTAAGGGAAACTGGAGAAACTCTATAGTTGGATATTTTTATGGTTTGTTGGCAATTAACATCTCATACATACTATACCTAACTGATAAAAACACATTAAACCAATCTGAAAATGAATTTTCTAGGGAGGCAAGCATTAATCACAAGAAAATATTCAAATGAAGTTCAATATTGTCTTTTATGTCATTTAAAATTGTGAGATGTTTCTCACCTAGAAAATAGCGAGTTATTTCAAGAGCTTGGAAGACTTATACAAGGGATGAAAAGATTATGTTGAAGAGAAAGGAGGATGTATTCTAGATTACATCATCTTAGGAAAATTTCACCTGGAAACTAGTTACTTAGGCATATTTCATACAAGCATGTTCAGAGATTAAAATACCATTCTATGCATGTTACTATAGTAACAAATGTCTCTAGTACTAACAGAAAAGGAATAAAAGGTAAAATTTCACTCCCATAATACAGTAAAGTAACTTTTAAGAGAAATGGGGAATTTTTACTATTATAAAACATCCATTCTAAATAATGCTATTCCAGAAAATAATTTTAAAAGCAAATATATATTTACATTATTAAAAGTATAAATTATTTTAGGTTAAAATAGGAACAAGTGGAAAAAATCCCAGAAGCTGTAATACAGTAACTTGAGAAATGGGGATTTTTTTTACTATTATAAAACATTCACTTTAAATAATGCTATTCCAGAAAACAATTTTAAAAGCAAATATATATTTATATATTTAAAGTATAAATTATCTTAGGTTAAAATAGGAACAAGTAGAGAAACCCCAGAAGCCGGGTACAATAGCCGCCTTCCGCACATCCTAGAGACCTGTGACCCATGACCCACGATCTAGGGCCACTCCTGCCCTGTTCCAAGTGTTAGTGACCCCTTCCCTCACTCCCCAGGCCGTGAACTCGTGAGATCATGTTAACTTGGAGAAACACTTATTTAACTTGAAGTTTTCTGCAGAAGAACTTAGTAGGAATGCCAAGAAGTGCAATAAAGAAAAAGCTGAAAAGGCCATGATAAAAAAAAGGCCATTCAGAAAGGCAATATAGAAGTTGCAAGAATACATGCTGAAAATGCAATCTGTCAGAGAAACCAAGCAATCAATTTCTTGAGAACGAGTGCTAGGGTTGAGCCAGAGTTCAAACTGCAGTAACAATGGTCAAGTTGACAAAAATCCATGGCAGGTGTAGTTAAAATCTATGAATGCTACATTGAGATGTATCAATCTTAAAAAGATTTCAGCCTTAATGGACAAATTTGAACAGCTGTGGATGTTTCACCACAGAACCAAGTAGATATGCTACATATCTCAACATGGAGCTTCCACAGGGTCGGACAGGGTCTGTTGGTGCAAGTGTTGCTTCTATGGAGCAGGATGAACTGTCACAGAGGCTTGGCTCGTCTTCGTGATCAAGTATAACTTAATTGGTACTTCTGTTTCCTCCATGTGTCTGAAACATCCTTTGCGTTTACATATAGAGTTTCACTCTAGCTAGAAAAGCACCATACATGCCAAAATGTTTGAGTATTATTTATATGTGATGTTTTCTTCTGCCATGTGTATTTTGCAGTGTAGACTTTAGTTCTGTATAGTTATGTGTAAAGGTGTATGGGTTTTGACAATGCCTTTGACAAAGCTATTCTGTATATTATACATCTTTCTCTACTAGAGCAAACATCTAGTACCAAAGTACTACTAAGTAATGTAATTTTGTCAGAATTAAGGCTTTGTCCTTTTTTAATCAAAAAGATAGGAACAAGTGGCTGTAAAAGACTGTATCTTGTTTTCCTATGTTTTGAAAAGAATAGGTTTTCTTTAATTGGAAATATGAAGTTAATTTTCGTGTAGGGCTATAACTCTGGAAAAGAGAAGTTAAGAGGATTTTCAGCAATGGTGTCAACTAGCACCATTTTGTAGTTTCTTACCAGTTTTAACCACACACAAACACAGAGACAGAGACTCCCTTACCATTGGTGGTGGATCTACTTGGCGCATAAAAGGCCTTCTTTCCATGCTGATGAATGCTGCAGAAAGCAAAGAACAGCATTTGGTTATTATGCCCATTTTATTTGAAAACATCAGTTTATAAAAAAGTGTTCCTCAGAAGGTAAGGTCTGTCTGAATTGTCACAGATTCTTGGTCAGGAACAGTTGATGAATTTAGCTAAGACACAATTTAAGGTCAGCTAAGCCACTTTTCCCATTCAGGTGGCATCTAGCAACAGTTGGCGATGTAGTCATATCCTATCGGCACAAAAGTTATACCATTATCTGGTCTCTGCTGCAATTCTTCTGGGAAAGTTATTTCTGACTTGAGGTCACTAGATTTAGACTATAACACCATAAAAGCTGTGAAAGAATCACTACTTCCTTATTTTTGCAAAAGAATAAATCCATTTGAATTTCTTTGATGTAACTTCCTACTGTGATATATTCTGTTATTTATTCAATCACCATAGAATGTCAGAAAGCTCTGCTTTTTTCTCTTGACAATGGTAACAATAAGGGCTAATCTTGAAAAATATCCTTTTATCACATGTGGATTTATCTTTTTGTTCCAAGTGTCTTTTTAGTGCACTTTTTTGTCATAAGTATCCTATAAAGTATATAATATCCTGCATTTGATCTGTAAGACACTAGTTCAAAGTCGGGCACAAGCTAAAAATGAACACAGGCATGGGTCTCAGCTTCCAGTGTCTGTCCAATAGCAAACAAGTGAGCTAATATTGTAAGTTTACTAGAATAGTTTTGTTCAAATAATGCTAATTGATGTCACACAGATGCTGGAGGTGAGAACTACAAAGTCTACTAACAGTAGTTAACAAATTCCCAGTTTAAGCAAAATGTTAATTAAGTTCCTGTCTTTTGTAAGTACTTATTTTTCTTAAAGTAAAAAGGGTGAATTGAGATCAAGACAAAACTATAGCTTTATGCCACTTTGAAATAATATCTTTAAAATGAAGCATAATATGTTTAAGAATACACATTTGCTTCAAACATGTTTCAGGAGCTGAGTATGGTGATGCATACAATCTTGGGGCTGAGGAAGCTGAGGGTAGCTGTTACAGTCCTCTAGAGACAGGAGAATTAGAAATTGGATGCAGTCCCAAACCATTCAGTAAACCCTAGTCACAAAACAAAACACACCTTCAAGCAATACAAAAACAACCCCTCCCACTTTCAGGACCCATTTGCCAATAGCATGTGAAGTACTTTAGAACTTTGGTCCAACCAACTAATATTTACTGAGTGACTGCCTGATACTCAAAGATGAGAGATGAAATAGTGTAATAAAACAGAAGATCAAATGAAGCAGACCTTTCCCTTGAATGTAAAGTGTTAAAGGTAATTGAGGAAAAGATATTCGTTCACAGATTGATCTTATCTTTAAGTAAAAAAGACAAATTAGAAAATGTAAATAATTTTGGTTCTTGTCAATTTGTGCAATTTCTACTGTCCCCTGCATCTTATAACTCTCTTAGTTGCCATCAATAAGAATGTGGAATGGCTCATTTGCTTCCAAATGAGTGGTCTTGTTGAATTAGAAATAAAAAGTAATTTAAAAGGATAATAAAACACTCTCCCCCTCTTTTTACATTCATAGAGTTTCTACGAAAATTATAGTGAGGGGGGGAACAAAAGAAAACCCTTCAGATTTCAGTTTTCAACTTCAAGAGTAGGCTATATTAGAAACTGCATTTAAAGGCAGACATTGAGTATCTTCCTCCATTGCATGCTACCTTATGTAGAGTATGAGTAATAGTTAAAGCTCAGAACTAACATATACTAATGACAAATGTAGCTATCCAGCTCACTCAGATGGAATCTCCACTTCTTGGACTCTGACATCACTGGCAGGATGTCATGCCCATCTGCTGTTAACTCGAGTTCTGGAAATCTGAACTACAGTCCTCAGGGATTGTGTGGCAAGCACTCTAACCACTGAGCAATCTCCTCAGACCTCTATGACATAAATTCTAGAAATGTGTTATATAAGTTATCTTAGTTTTAAATTTCAATGGCATGTACAAACAGTTTGAAACACGGCAGTACATTTTTTGTTGAAGGATGTTAAAAACATACAAAGCAATCACCATAGCGGACATCTGAAACAGCTTCATCATCTATTGATGTTAAGTTTGTCGGCATGCAACATCTGAAAATATACATGGTTTACTGTGCTGGTTAACTTCACATGTCAATTTGGCTAAGCTGTGTATCCAGATACTTAGTCAAATACTAGTCTAGATGTTTCTTTGAAGACATTTTATTGGATGATAGCAACAGTTAAGCTAGAAGAACCCAAATAAGGTACATCACTCTCTACTATGTAAATGGACCTCATCTAACTATTTGAAGGCCTAAAACTCTTAAGAGACATTCCTCCAACAGATTTCCACCAGACCACATGAAAGTCATAGCAGGATAAGAATAAATGAATTATGCTTTGGTTACGTGATGTGGTGGGAATGAAAATGGTCCCCAGAGGCTCACAGGGGTTGGCACTATTAGGTCTTGTTGAAGCATGTCACAGGGGGTGGACTTGGAAGTTTCAGAAGTTCAAGTCAGCCCCAGTGTCATTCTCTGCCTGAATGCTGCCATGTTTCCTGCCATGGTGACAATGGTCTAAGCGCCTCTGAATTGTAAGCCAGCCCCAGTGAAATGTTTTCCTTTAGAAGATTTTACATGGTTCATGGTATCTCTTCTCAGCAATAGAAACCCTAACTAAGACACCTGACTGTGGGAAATGAAATAAAAACCATTATATCCCAGGAGAATATAGGTTGTATGTACTAAAACCGTAAGTGCTTCTGAAATGTACGAAACAGAAGGCCGAGGCACATGGGCTGAATACCAGCCGGGACCTCCCATTTGCCAGTTCAGTGCTGACCCTCTGAACTCTATTTCCAGTCACAGCCTAGAGAAAGGACGGATTCAGCTGTGTTCATTCCTGGTTTCTTTTCCTTTCCTTCCCTCAAGACTTTCCTAGGATTTCTTTCATGATCCATATGAATTTTAGGCCAGTTTATGTGATGCCAAGGAAAGAAACTTCCATTTAACTGAAATCTTAATTCGCATTTTATATTGGTCACAAAGAATGTCAACATTTCTTCAAGATAACTGCACTTCAGAAATATATTACTGCTTTCCTCGACTGTTTGTACATTTCTTACATTATCAAATATTTCATCTTTGAAATTTTCATGGACATGGGATATTCTCCATCATATCTAATTTATTTAAATATGTAAAAGGGTATCTGTTTTATATACTGAGTTTTATATCATGTTCTCTGAATTTCTATTTGTTATTATGATAGTTTTAGCATTGATTTGGGACTGTCTAAAATTGTATTATCTAAAAGACAGTTTCATTTCTTTAAAAAGAAAAATCAACCAAACAGAAATAAAACAAAAACCATGATGCATATTTAAGGGTAAGGGAAACCTTCAACTAAAACAATGCAGTGCTGATTCAAATTGACATACAGACCAGAAATGTTTAAAATATTTTTTGAAAAGAGACAAATGCATATTTGCACTAAAAAATGAAAAGACTGTTTTTGGTTTGTGGTGTTACACAACCAGATGAAAATTTTGGGGAAAATTGATCTATATCTTACAATCTATACCAGTATAACATTCTAAATGCATCAGATAACTTAATATAAAAGATGAAGCAATCATGGTTGAAAACAGGTAAACTTTGCTGCCAATCTAGGTTATGGGAAAACCTCTTCTAAATAAGGCTTTTGTATTTCAGAGTTGAATAGAAAAGTGGAGAAAATATTTGTAATCTTTTGTTCCTTGCTTGTTTTGTTTTTTTCAGACAGGGTTTCTCCATATAGTCCTGTAGGCTTCAACGGACGCTGTAACGATACGCGACAGACTTCCTCCTACATAGTCCTGCTGTTTTGGAACTCTTTGGATACCAGGCTGGCCTCTGCCTCTTGAGTGCTGGGATTAAAGGTGTGCACCACTACTGCCTGGCTTTAACTTTGTTTGATAAATGACAAGTTCATGTTATGAAAATCCAAAGCATACAAACGAAGGTAATTTAAACTTGAAGTGACAGTATCATTTTAAGAACTACTTTCTAGATATGTTTACTGAGTGAAAAGGTCTAAGAGTAATGACTCACAGGCAGTAGCAAGTGCCTGAGCCTTAGAATGTAGCTTCTGGCTTTCATCAGTCATTTACAGCATCAAAACTATCAAAGAAATGATAGGTCTCTGGGGCAGGAAAACTACAAAGTGAACCTTGACATTACACGCAAGGAAAACAGTCAAAGGCAAAGTGGTTCACATTAAAGGACATGAGAATAGGCACAACACCCTCTCCAACCCTGATTAACACAATCCCAGAGTCTTAGCTAGAAAGTGAAAAACAAAGGGATGCAAATAGGAGAGGAAAATGTAAGTATCTCTATTTGCAGATGATCTGATTCTGTATGTAAAATACTCTAAATATATTACCAGAAACTTTCTACAACTGATAAAACATTCGGAAATGTATCAGAAAACAAAACATACAAAAAAAAGCTTGGAATAAATTTAACCAAAGATTTGTATACTGAAAATCTTAAGACACTAAAGAAAAATTGAAGATAGTAAATGGAAAGACTCCCATGCTGTTAGAAGTGTAAACTGGTATGTCCATGATAGAAATCAATATGGATGTTTCTCAAAGCGTAAAGAAAACTCTACCTTATGATCCAGTTATACCACTCTTGGGAGTATACTGAAAATACTCTATCTTGCTCTAGATTTCTGAGCATGTTCACTGCTGCTTTATTCAAAATAGCCAGGAAATTGAAACAGCCAAATCGTGTGGTACATTTACACAATGGAATACTATTCAGCTATTAAGAAAAATGAAGTTTAAGTAAATGGATTGAACTTGAATCATTCTGAGAGGTGCCAAAGAGACACATCACAAAGCTTTACTAAGTCATAAATATCACCATATGCACTCATAGATCAAAGTATCTCTCAACCATCATTAGAGAAGCTTAGTGAGTTTAAGCTTTGCAGTTTATGGCTGTGGTGATTTCAATGAGAATGCCCCCCCCCCCAAAGACTCATTTGTTTTGATACTTAGCTTAGTTGGTAGAATTGTTTGGGAAGGATTAGAGGTAATGGCCTTGAAGGTGTGTCACTGTGGGGGTGAGGTCTGAGGTTCAAAAAATCCATGCCATTCCAAGTGTCTTTCTGTTTCTCTCACTGCCTTATGGTGGTTTCTTCATTATGTGAGCTCTCACCTACTGTTCCAGTGCCATGTCTGCCTGCTGTCATGGTCTCTGACATGGTTATCATGACTAACTATGCTCTGCCCTATAAGGAACATCACACACACCCCGCCCCCAAGGTACAAAGATCACTGTGGAAGAGAGGAGAGGAAAAAGTATAAGAACGAGAGGTGGTGGATGACTACAAGGAAGTATTAATTTATGCGTACCAGGGCAGCTACACATATGAACTCAAAAGGGAACAAAAAGGAACCAATATATTTCCACTGAAGAACACAAGGCAATAAATTAGCAGGAAATGGTCACTTTGGAAAAGCAGGACAAGTAACTGATGGATGCCAAGACTACTAAGAAAGTCTATTGGGAAGAGGGCATTCACATGATTAACAGAATGCACAGTAATTGAAACAGGGAGAGATCTGGTGTCCACCTCCTTAATCAGTGACTAAACTTAGCAACGCCAGCAGTAGGATATCCTGGCAACACATGACATTTGATGTGCAAAAGTGATTATCACTCATAGTATTGCCACAGGTTTTGCCTAAATAAAACCACAATGAAATAGATAAATTTAAAACACTGATATTTTATAAGACAATTATCAAGCAGTATTTTCTAGGTTAATTGAAATTGATACTAATATACCCGATACAAAAATAACAACCACCAATAAAAATATGAACTGACTGGATGCTGGAGATACAGGGATTGTTTAAGGCATTTGACATAGTTATGGATATTTTAATGTGAGTATTTGTTAGTTTTATAGAACCAGTATTACTTTTCATTTATGACAAGGGTTGTGAGCCTAGCCTTTAACATTTATAATTTTAAAACTGCCTTTGCCATTAGCTTTTAAATTGTTTTACTTTCAACCCTTTAAATACTTCAAAATATAGACTAAAAGACTAAGACATTCAACTTCATATTGTTACTACCAAAGGCAGGGGGAATAAAATAAGGTAACCCCAAGAGAAATAACCCAATCACTTCCTATTTTTCCTCAAATTCAACAGCCATAAATATGGAGAACTAAGTCGTATTCAAAAGGGCAAATACACAAAATAAGCATGCATACAAGTGCACCTACACGTCTCACATTTATATGATAGCATGAATCACAGGTATTTACTACTCCCTTACTCTCGGAATGCTGCAGTAGCGGTAGCAGTTCTAGTTTCAAAAGTAGGACAATTAAAGGCCCACAGGACTTGTGATACATTAGCTTTACACAGTGTCAATAACATGATTCAGAGTCTCAGGTCTGAGCTACCACTTAGAAAATCCCCTGGACAGACAATACTGCTCTATAGTGTACATGTACCACAGATTTCTAAGTAGGACCATGAAACTAAGACCATTTCATAAAGTTATACATTTAATGAGATTTGTTCTCTTGTGTCCCAGTTACATGCCTATTCCTGTTAGACTCATCACCATCAGCATTGTGACTTCTTTGCCTGCTGAATTCTCAGACTGGGAGAGCATGAAGGCAAGCTTTCATGTTCATCTTACCATGTGCTGGGCTGAGGCCCTGCACAGAGCTGCCCCTCCACAGGCTCAACCTGACTAGTTTTTAGGTTAAGTGTTTATTTTTTAAAACCAAGGAACAGTTTTCTGCCAAAAATACAGTGTTTCTGATTCTACCTAAGAGTTGTCCAAGTCATTTTTAAATTTACTCTTTATGAAAATTATGCTAAATACTTTTTCAGGGAGAAAAGTTGAGAGAAAAATTACATTGCAAAGAGCATAGTCTCCTTATTAAACGTTTGTAACACAAACCCTCCTACATTATTTTAAAACACTGACCAGTCACTCCATGCAGTCATTTGTCAGTTTCTATATTTCTCATCACCCTGGCTCTCAGACTGGTAGGCAAGGTACTGACTAAGAACACAAAGAGCCATTCTTTGCCTTCATTCATTTTTTCATTCAAGGAAACAGCTTCCTGAAAATGTACACTTAAAATTCTGGAAAATACAAAAACTGCCTTGATCTTGAGGTCACTAGCCTTACCAGAAGGTCTGGCTCCTGAACCTAATTTCCATTGTTAGTTGATTACCTCAAATAAGGGGTGGATATTCATTTAAAGAAAACATTACCAGTAACTTTTATGATATCATAGATACTCACTACTCAACCCAAACTGACTAAACCACAGAATGCAAAGGCATGCACTTGAGTTCTTTCAGGAAAGCCTTGAAACTCTTAGTACAGACTTAGTGGACAACAACCTGAGTAAGAGTAAATGAGAACTTAAAGTAGACAGGAAAGATGTCTAGGTTCAATGTAAAACATTATAGACAGTTACTGGTATCTGAGTTTGATTTAAAATCATGTAGCTACCAAGGATGCCAGCTGATGCAGGGAACAAAAAAGAGCTCATCTGGGGAAAAATAGTATATTAAGACATGTCAGGAACCAGGAAGCATCTAGCCTAAGAAAACAGAACTGACTTACAAGATAAGAGAAATACCAAGAGAGTGTGGTGTCCCGGAAACCATGCATTAAGAAGTAACCAAATGTATCAAAAGCTGATGATCGGTCAAGTAAGATAAGGGTGAAGAACCGGTCACTGGGAAGAGCAGTGCCCGCATAGCTGCTGAGCTTGAAAAGAACAGATTAGAAATTTCAAACTTTAAAAATAAACTCATGTAAAAGAACTATCCCAAGATTTCAGAAACATGCCGAATATCTGTGATATTCATAGCATTTCATTCAATGTTATATTAAGCTCCCTGTCCTTTGTTTTGATGAGGTACCTCTAGTTTCTATTTATCTAAACTTATCCACATGTTTACATAAGCAGGCATACGGGCATGTATGGATGTTAAAAAGAAACCTAGGCATTGTATATGAACTAGTTTACTTTAAAACATTAAAATGTAATTGTAACACGAATATACAATATATACAGGCAATAGGAACAGCTAGTGAGATTACAGTTCTTTACATATTACAAGAGGTAAGTCATATGTAGAACTGCTCCTTCATATTTAGATATGAAGGACAAATAAAAGCCACTTACATGGAACAGTGAACACACACACCCAAATAGAGATGAAAACAGTGACCAGAACTTTGAAAGACATTCTTAACATGACCTGGGCCCTAAGTCTGACTTAGGTGTCCCTTACTAAACTACAGAACTACACTCATTTGCTTTTTTGTCTAACACCACCACGTACTGATTCTTTGAAGACAAGTTCTAAGAAACAAAACATTTTAAGGTATGGGCAATCAAAACCAGGGCCTCAAGCATGCAAGCCATGCATTGTCAACTACTGGCTCGTGACAGCCTTTTAAGTTTTACTGTCACCAATCAGTACTAGCATACTGTTTGGCCTACTATACACTTAAGGTAAAATAGGTAAGTGACTTGCTGAGCAACAAAGGCAGAATTAGAAAAGTGTTGTTAATTCCTAATTTGAAATTGGTTTCTTTACACATTACTGCATCTATTAGCCAGCAAATATAACAACATATTTTAGTGATAACAAAATACCTTTCCTCCCATAAGCAGGCATACAGACATGTATGGATGTTAAAGAAAGACCTAGGCTATTTTCTCAAGGGCTATAAGATAGGGTTATGTGAAGCTCCTCACATTCTTCACATTTCTTGAAATGATGTTTTTGAAGACAGAAAACTCAGATGCTAGCAAAGGGAGTCTTCTGTAGCTGTGTCATCTGTGGGGCAAAGTGTGCTCTTGCACACCCGTGTACTCTTAACACAGATTTTGACATGTTACCTTGGTTTTTAAATAGTTTATGATCTTAATGCCACATTCCAAAAATGACCTAGAGTTGGCACTTAACGCAGAAAGCTCGTTTCAAAAATTAAGTGAGGTCTATTGGATTATTCCCACTTGAGACACTTGAAGATTCTTTTATGCCTACACCTCAGTGTAGTATATCCTGTATTCATTGTTTGCCCTTAAGACACATCTCTCCTACAAACACTTCAGTTTTATTAGGCCAGGTCGTAAATAAGATTTCCTCTATTACTTTAGTCAGAATGCATATTACGTGATCTCAAGATGAGGATGGGGAAACCTTAGAGTAAATACCATGAGGTTATCCAAGTATTATGTATTTCAAAGTCAAAATATTTTTTACAACCCTAAAAATACTCTGAAGTAGGAAATATAAGTGCATCTGGCTGGAGAGAGATGTCTGTATTGAATTCTGAAAAGTGTTTCTTTTGAAAATAAACTCCTTTCAAAAACTATTACAAATTTTTGATTTTTTAATAACCTAAAGTGCAGTTAAAGTTATCTGCTTATATAAAATCAGTTAATTTTGTAGATTATCTTTAATCTACGAGAATTAGTTCTGTCCATTTATCTCACCACTGAATTGAAATTCTGGAATTTTGAAAAGTTTGAAGTAAGAATTCAATAGACACTCTTTCAATTAGCAGTTTGAAGTTCATTATGTAACACTGACAGAAAGCTCTGCCAACTCTGGTGGGCTGAGAAAATTCTTTGAAGTTTAATTTACTTTCCTTAAAATGGAAACCCCCTTTTAACATCAGCTGTGTTTATTGAGCTATTGTATTTCCTAATTTTTGCCAAAAATGTATTTTTCCTTTGAAATGCAAGAATCATCCTGTTTCCAGTTTAGATGTAATCCAAACCCAAGTTTATAATTAAAAAGATAAGATTAAATGAATAAAGTTACTTTATCTTGCTTGACTTACCTATTTAATCTGAATTATATTTAATTTAGAGAAATGCTATAAAATACACTGAATACATAAAATTCTCTTTGAATAGTAACTTGTAGAGATGCTGCACTGGCAGCAATGGAAACTTTTGATAATTTTCTCCCCTGTCTACTCATGGCAGTGATTTAGTCTACTAGATAACTCACACTTAGGATTTTGCTATGTGAACCAGAGTGGTCTTACTGTTGTAAGTTCAGGTCCTCTTCCTGCCTCAGCTTTCTGAGTCAGTGGCACTACAGGTATGTAACCCATGTCTAGTGTCATTTTAAAGTCTAGCTCTAAAGACTTACCAAGCTGGTTGAATGGGACCTCGATATAGACAAAACACATAATATTTATCTCCAGAGTGCTTGTTGATTTCACTAGAGATCAAAAACCACATTACACCAGGATGAGAGCCTTAAAAAACCCTAAAAAATGGTAAATAGCTAAACTAAGTATTCCATGGGAGCTCTTTTCCACCTTATCTTGTCTCTCAGATATCAGTAATGGTTTTTAAAAATATTTTATCTCATAGCATATGATATACTTTTCATAGTCAAGCCTTTGGGTAATTTTATTCTCTATAGAAAATTAAAAGTGAATTCCTTGGTTTAGTATAGTTTGAACACAAACTGTCTTAGTCACAAGCAACTTATCAGTGGGTGGAGTGCTGGGACTGCCTCCTGAGTTTTGGGATTAAAGGTGTGTCCCACCACTGCCCTGCTAGTGGTCAACTTACTATTGATCACATATTTCTATTTTACTATGCATATAATGTATATTATATAAAAACTTTCTAGGATGGATATGACTTAAAAAATGAGGTCAACCACATTAGTGACCAAAACAAAAGTCAGGTGTGGCCACATTACCTGTATCCTATGGCTCACTGGTAATGTCTAGGATAGTATGCCTATGCATAGACATTCATGACACAAATATGCAAACTCAGACTCCACTGCTATGAAAGCTGAAGGTAAATGGCATGACTCCCATCTAAGTTTCTGAAGTTTGCAAGATTTGCCTTTATCAGATGCAGTTGTTTCTCTATTCTGAATCTTTATTATCTGTTCTGTGATCATCACTCTTCCCACTGGGAGCACCTTCCCATCTAGCCTTTCTGTTCTTTCCTTCCGTAGAATATGAAAGTGTTTATTATCTATTCCTTATTGGCTGACAGACAAAGTTTCTCAAATTGATTTAAGAATACAGTAATGCAATCAGAGACTCAACATCTATGCCTTTGAGACAAGACTTCTTTCCAGAAAAAAATGACCTCATCAGAAAGACAGTGCTTAAGAACTGATGGACAAGACAGGTCCCTTTTTTTCCAGCCATTATAAGGGTAACCTCGAACTCTAGCCAAATATTTCTGTACAGCATAAAGAATAAAAGTCTGATGAGCACCACATGGTACACTTTTCATAATAACAGTGATTGGTATTGTTATAAATTCAGGTGGACATCCAATTTAAAGCTTGTGAGATGTGGGGCAACTTAATTATGGTGGTTTGAAATTGAGATTTCAAGTATTTTTAAACTTGGCATGTTTATGATGTAGATGTCAAATTTATACAGTGCCTTACACTTATAAAATGTTTTCATGGCACCTCAGCTTAAGAGTTACCTCACCAAATATAATTTTCAGTTTTGTAATAAAAATTCTAAGACAGGTGTAATAAAAGTTACAAGGATATATGTAAAGTTTCTAAATCTAAGCATTTATATAGCAATTACCATTAACCTCTATAATGATAAATTCCAAGTATTTTCACAGTAGAAAAGTAATATGGTCCCCAAATCTAAGTAAACTACGTTCAACTATTCAAGCTAAAAATTTTTGTATCCATCTCTTCAGATAAGTATCTTGTGATGCTTCAGTTCTTGATTTGGTAGAAGGTAGAATATCGTAAATAACTAACAGAAAGTCATTTTTCAATTCTAAGGTGGTATTTCTCATATTTTCTTTAATTTTGAAGACCTTGTTCATGTGCATTTAAAACATTAGTATAAAATTTAATTGTACAATTCATTTTAATTCAATGATTAATGTGGATTTTATGTATATTCTATTAACTTGCAACTTGAGAGATGGGATATCATTGTGATATCACTGATATCCCACCAAAAGGCACATTTTAGTTAGCTCTTTATAAAATTTAAGAACAGTTAAAAAGAAAATTATTCATAAGCTATAGTTCTTTTATTCAATCGAAAAATTCAGATTTAATATTGTACATATTTAAAATGTGTTTTTCAAGTTTTAAATGATCTCTTTAACAGTATAAGTTCAAGGTAGTTAATGTTAAAGTTACCAATTCTGAACTTTAAAATCATTTCTACGGCTTTAGGAAAAAAGATGCTAGAGAACAATTCTTTATCAAGTATGAAAACTATTAGATTGCCACACAAGTTTTATTTCTGAATAGAAATAAGTACATTCATAAGACAACAGCATTGAACATTACAAGGAATATGCAAAGCATGAAGGCTGCTCACCGGCCTGAGGTAATCCAAACTGATGAATTATCTCATCAGTGGTCAGCACAAATGACTGTTTCACCCGCGGCTTCCTTGCAGGGCCTGGTAGTGATGAAGTCATTGAGAGATTCTTGTTGACCTGCAGCAGGAAAGGAAAATCCGAAAGTACCTTAGATTTCCTGGGTTACTGATGCAAAAACTAGATGAAAAATGTTTGCTTAGTATCCAAAGCAGGACATGTAACAGACTAAGGGGAATGGGTAGTGACTTGGACGGTTAGTTTTTACAGCTGGGAGACAGGATAAGTTTCATTAAGGAGAGAAGATGGCTGTCAAAACAATTTACCTTTCTAATCTACTTATTCTGGAATTGACACTATGTAATAACTTAAAATGCAGTGATCTTAAGTTTCAAAGATATGTAGAAATAAAAGCAATTCCTTGATTGCTTTGAAATATGGAAGAGTTCAAATGTTTCCTACTCACATTTTTCTAGTATTTTAGTAAGATAGAGAAGTCCTGTTTACTCATGTTTCTATGTATCGTGATGGTAGATGGAACACTAACTTGCCACGAGAAAGTTTTCATGGCATAAAAAATTCTTAAAGACTAAACACAGAATGACTGATTAAAAATGATAATCAAGCAAACTTTCTACAAGTAAATATCCTATGACATGTAAAACCTACCAAGATTTTTTTGAGTATAATAGTCCCATGAAATTAAATACATAACAAGTACATTTCCATTTGAATAGTTCACTAAAACAGTTAAAAAGTTTATTAGCAAATTTATCTTAGAAATTATAATTTGAGGAAAAATCTATTCTTGGTCATTATGAAAATTTAATTCAATATTTTTTTAACAATCATAAAATGTAACCACCCATATTTTAACAAATTGAGAGTTTTAAGATTCACTGCAAATAACCTTTGAATTATCAAAATGCAAAAATAACATATGTAAATACTGCTACATGAAAATATCTTCCTTTTCATTTTATTTACACTTCTTTAAATAATCAAACCACACAGAACTTCACTGGATCTTCACTGCATTAATGTTTAAAAATTATGTGTTCTATATAGGCTAGTGTTGGGCTGTGGTTAATATACTATCTGTCTCATTAGTTACATGTTTGTAAATGTGTCTGTTTTTCAGATAATGATTGTATCTTAGATTCACTTCTTTGCTTGGAACAAAGAGCTTTAGCACATTTGGAGAAAACAGTAATGCAGTTCTAGAAAACCAAAAATTATTGTTATCCCCTAAGACTTTAAAAAAAGAACCTTTTCATGGTATGAGTCTGGGAATCAAATCAGGATTTTGCACATGCTAGACAAGTGCCCCACCCCAGAGCTATATTCTCAGCAAAAAATATTCTTCAAAATAATTAGGAGTCAAAACTACATCAGTGTTAACTGATTGCCAAACTGGAAAAATTCTCAGGATGCATTATTAAGTTCTAGCCAAAATTAATATACTCAACTATATGCTAACTAAAATAACAAAGAAAAACCTTTGAGCTGCATCAATCTAAATGGAGATCTCAATAAAACTTAGAGCCGGGTGTTGGTGGTACATGCCTTTAATCCCAGCACTCAAGAGGCAGAGGCAGATGGATCTTTGAGTTCCAGGCCAGTCTGGGCTACAGAGCAAGTTCCAGAACAACCTCCAAAACAAAACAATACAGAGAAACCTTGTCTCGAAAACTCCCCCAAAAACCAAAAACCAAAACCAAAAACCAAAAATTTCTATCCATGCTTTAATAAGACTGTCAATGAAGATGACATAGAACTGTTATATTCTATTTACATGTTAACTATAAAGTACTAGACAATACAGTAAATAAACTCAGTAGAACTGGTTGTATTGTTCAATGGCAGGACTTTTGTCTGTATTAAAAATCAACTACTTTTATCTATAAAAATAAACTGATACAAATGTATTGCATAAATATTAGGTGCTAATATCATCCATAATATAATCAGGCAAATCAAATGTAGATGTAGTAATTATTTCAGAGTTCTCTGCTTTTAGTGGAAGTTCTACATACGAAGACATTTATCACCTAACCAATTAACTTCTTACTAGAGCCGCTTGTCAATTTTACTTTTATATTCTTGCAAATTATCTTCAGGCATGTTAAACAGTGTATCTAAAGTGTGATGCAAATAAACAGGTGTATACGAGGGTTGTAATTACATAATTCTAAGTTATCTCTATGCCATGATTATGGATATACACAGAATGTGTCTTTCACATCTTCCTCTTTAGAGCTTCGTCTGTGCTAAAAAAACAAATAGAAAGTTAGAACAGAGTGCTTAAACCTCTGCTCAAATGAGATCCAACACTCTTGTTAAGAGACATTAATGTGTGTCGGGAGGAGCAGAATTACATGTTTTCCCTAAGCAATTTGTGATTCTGATCTTTCTTGACATCCTATTTTGGATACCACTCAAATGTTAATGAAATGATGAGTAAGTAGCAACACTATGGAGCAGGTAACTCAATTTATAAGATTTGCCATATCTATCAATTATTAATGGGGATTTGAAATTTGAAGACAAAAGATTTTCAAAGTGATCTTATATATATTTAGAATTTCATTTAGAGGAAGAAAAATAATAATACCCATTATATAGAGTGAAGCAACATCTGTTTCTGAAATATATGCTGTGGAAAAGATTGCTTAATAACTTTACAACAACAGTAAGGTTAGCTAAGATAGTCTACCCTATACCAATCAACCTTTTCACAACACACTTTTCTGCTTGCTTCATGCAAAAACCACAGTTCACCAAAGTCAGTTTAATATCTCCACACTGTAGAAACCTAAAAGCACAAAATTTGAGTAAAATTTATAAGAAAAAAAACCCTAGATCTTCTGCCAAGTTAGTTATGAAACTGTTTTCCCTGCTCTTCCAGGCTAGAAGCCGCTTCGTGCAAAACAGGCAAACACTTGTTTCTCAGTAGTGGGTTAATTCTTGTTAGAAAATCTTACTGCTCCAATATAAAACCGAATGCAAATCACGATAATTACTTTCTCTTTTAGTAACTAAAACTTAAGACCCCCTAGGAAAGATAGAATCCTCACACGCATGCAAATTTACAAGTCTAATCCCATCAGCCAATTTTAGATCATATGCCACTTTTATCAGAACTAGAACTTTGAATTTTCAACCTTCAGTGATCCTTCAAAAGTTAGTTTAAACTAAAACCAAAAATACACTGATGCTATCTTGTTAAAGGGTCACAAATTCATGTCTTTCCTATTTTTCTATCTCAGAACATACAGTCTAAGATTAACCACACCTGCTTTGGTTTGCAGGATAATGAAATATATAAAAGGGGTAGTTTAATTATTTTAAGGAAAAACCTAAACATGACTTAAAGACTCAGATGTTTTCTTTATAAGCCAGGACATAGAAGTTGTAATGAGCCAAATGAAAAGTTTACAATAGTACAGTGCAAGAAACCTCTCAGATCAGTTCATTAACTTTTAAAACAAGAATTCAAATGTGAATCAGTCACTAAGAAGCTCCCTTCTATAATTAGGGCTGCCTGAACCTGCAACAGATACCAAGGATTTGTGCTTCATAGATTACTGATGTGATTCTCCTACATGAAATTCAAAAATCAGTCTAGCTCAAACCAGTAATGCGGCAATATGCCTTCAAGTAAGGCAACCCACCTGAAGGCTTCTTGGTTTTCTCTAAGCCTTTAACCTCCTCTCAGTGTATTGTCCTGCTTCATAGGAAAACTTTATCGTGAATGGCCCGAATGCCTTAATTGTAAAACTTACGAAACACTACACTTCTTGAACCTGCTCTACTTTCTTCTCCTTCAGCATCAGAAGGGTGGCTCTACTCAAGGCTACTTACTACTTCAAATTCTCACGGTGTCACTGCGGCTCTTCCAAAGTCTGAGGAGAAATTCTACACAGTCCTGTCTCCTTAGGACAAAATAAACAGTAAACCAACAAAAGCTCTCCCTCTCCCTCAGGAAGTCCCTTAGGCTTCATTAAAAGAAAAATCCTTTGAAAAGCACCACAGAAGCAATACTTCAGACGCTCATCTCCATATAATGCGTGAGTGAATAACTGAGTCCGCACACTGTTTAGGACTCTGTTGGTATCTACCACTCACCTTTTTCTCCTTTCCTCCTGCCTTTCCTCGAATCTACCCAGTGCCTCACAACGTTTGCATCGACCTCTTCACCTCACCTCACCTCAGAGCACCCCCAGGCAGGAACAGTTATATCATCACTTCACTGCTCTTTAATTGTGTGTTTCTTAAATCTATAGACTCACCTAAATGTAGACGTGACCTAGCCTTTCCCTAGAAGCACTGCCACTATTAGTGGCCCAGGCAGGAATTCTTGACTCACCCCACCCTGCTCACCTTCACATAGGGACCACCAACTACCATAGCCCACCCAAGCCAGACTTCACAGTATCACCAGATCAATAAAGATTAATTGGTTCTTATCTAGTTTCCAAATGCCAGGAATAAATTTAAAATTTTTTAAAAACCTTTTCAAAAAACTGAAATAAACTCAAAATTCTACTCCAATCAATCTTATCCTCTTTATATACAATGAGATGTATACAGACATTTTAAAATATTTTTACAAGGTCTCATTGTCTAGGCCTTGAATTTGCTATGTAGGTGAAGATGGCTTGAACTCCTGATCCTTATTTCTCTACATCTCGAGAATTATCATTAAACTCAGCGTGTGTGTGTATGTATGTATATATATATATATTTAAAGTTATATTCTCTGAAATTTCTGTCATTTAAATATTTTTAAAAACACGTTTTTGGTAGTACATTTCAAGGTGGTTCTGACTAAAATAAACATGACATATATAGGTTCAAACCAGTGAGTATCCATGCATATGAAGGGGTACGTGCAAATGGAGAGCAAGGGTGTCTTTCTTGGTTAATGTCCACCTTATGTTTTAAGTCAGGGCTCTTTACCAAGCCAATGAGCTTCCCTGCCTGTCTTGGCCTCCCTAGCGCCTAGCATTTTCATGGGTGCTGAACGTCTTAACTTATTAGTCAGACTTATGTGGCATGCACTTTTACTCAATGAATCACCTCCTCATCCCTTTTAATTTTTCTCTGTATTCTTGCATTAATCACAATCTATGGCCACAACACCCTTAACATGCCTAGTCTCGTCACATTAACAATTAAATTGACTATTTTTATTAATATAGGAGAAGAGATGATACTACTTCTAAAAAGATGAAGTTCCCTGACTTCAAAATGTTTACATAGGAATTTAGAGAGACAGATATGCAAGAACTAGAAGTGGAAACAAAATTATACAAAATTAATACTTCTATTACTATGATTTATAGGTTAATAAAAGGAGAGAAGCAAACTATTCTTTTGAAATAATTGATGGTCTAATATTAGAAAAAGGTAGGATTAATTATACATGAAGGCAGAATAAGCCAACTTATAAAATATGCCAGGTATGAATAACTATGTCTGACAACACGTGGAAGTCAGTTTCTTGTGGAATTTGTTTATACTGTGTGAATTTATGAGAAATCACAAAAAACACTTAATGGAAACAGATACAGGCAAAATCATTACTGATAAACTTTAATCCCATTCTAAGGAATGGAGAACTCAGGCAATTTGTAATTTATAAGTTCATGTGAAGAGGTTCTTGAGCTATGTTAATTCACAAGAGCCTAACCCAAACTCCTGCATGGAGAGCAGTCAGGTTCTGCCCATCATCAGATCTGCCTCTTGCGTCCACCTAGCTTTACTGCCAAGTAGGAAAGATCCCTTCTCCTAAAGCCAGATCTGCCTGAGAACATGTGCTTCTATCCTCTCCCACTCTTTAAAGAACTTCATTTCGTTATTACCACCTCCATGGCATATTATCAGTGGCTAAACTCCCACTGAATTATTCACAATAGCAAATAACTACACTTCAAGATCCATCAAATGATCCCAATTCAAGTTTTTACCAAGTTACTCCCCAGTATGACACTTTGAAAACACTGGCCCACCTCTGCATTCTGAAATTTGTTCCATTTTCAGCTCACTACTACTGTGATTTTGTGCCCATTTAAGAAAAGTAACCAGAGCCATTATCTTGTTATTTACAAAGGTCAACTCTGTTTTCTCTTTACCACTTCTCTTCCTAGCACAGGACAGCTGAATACGTTTTGAAATGCTCCCTTGCCTTCTCGGGTACCAGAGCCTCATCTATACTGTCTCCGTAGGAGCCCTTGTCCGATGGTATAGCTCTTAAAAAGGAATTAGGCCCTTTCCCTCCCGAACACAAGACTTACACGGCCATTATCCACTTCAGTTATCCTTCTGACCCACATTCTACTTCTAACACCTGCTCCTTCCATCCCAGCATTCTTCGCCCAATTAAAAACCAGCAGCAGCATCCACACAATTGCTGAAAGCTCCAAAACAGAAGATGTCCCTCGTTTCTTTAATCACACTTGGATATATCTGAAGACCTATCTTCAGAACACAATAAACCAAACATTATCTTCAATCTGTTCACTGTTTAAAACCTCATGCTCTTAGTATAGCTCTACCTAGTGTTTCTTTCTAGGACCAGGGTAACTGTCTGCTGATCATTGTGCTTGCAAGACCTTACTCTGCTAATATTAATTCACCTATTCACCCCAGACTGCTTCTCTAAAACACTAACTTTGTCATGCTGACAAAAACTCTTTAAAAAGGCATATACAATCTACTCCATCACCTCTTTAGCCCTGTCATAAAACCTTGCTTTCCTTTGGACATTCCCAGTTAAGCAAAGTAATGTCTTCTGATCCTTAAATAGCCCAAGCATCGTTATTCTTAGTTTAGGATTTTAGGTCTTTGTTAAATGTTTCTCTGGAAAATCTTCCATGATCCTTCCCTAGAGAGCAGGCCCCGCCCCTCCAGTCACTGTCCATCCTAAAAGCTAGAGAAATAAGAACATAGGTCTACACCGAAATTTGTTTATACCAACACATGGTCATAAAAGAGTTAATCTTAAAGCTAAAAGGTAGAGTCAACCCAAATGCTGATAAACTGATGAGCAGGTGGGAAAATGCAACATATGCATATTTGGCAAGAAAGTACTGATGGAGAATCCCTCAAAATGTTAAAAATGGTTATCATGTGATCCAAAAAATTACCTCCTCCCAAAATAAATGGGGACACCTTGAAGCCCTTAAGAAGCCAGTCATGAAAGGCCACATACTAAACCAGGCATGGTGGCTCATGCCTATAATCCAAGCACTTCGGAGACTGGTATAGTAAGATCACAATGAGTTGAGGCCAACATGGGCTACATTGTAAACATCAGGGCAGTTTGTATTACAGAGTAGAATGCAGTATAAAATAAGGTGAAAACTCCAACTCCTAAGACCAAAGACAACATACTATATGCTTCCATTTAAATGAAGTTTCCAACATGCAAAAATCTACAGAACACACATTAACGGTTATCATGAATCTATATGGATAAATGTCATGTTTATGAATTGGAAAGGGCTGCTAACAGATGTTAGGTGTCTTTGTGGAGGGGACTTGCATAATGCTGAAAATTAAGATGGTGAACCTACATTCATTTTGAAATTTATGATTTTGTGTCATCATGGATGGTGTATATAGGTGTACATGTACCACATGCACACGTGGAGGGGAGGGCAGCTTTTTAGAGGTAGCTCTTTACATGGGTTCTGTGGCTCAAACTCGGGTCATCAGGCTTTTGTACCATGTGTCTTTATCACTGAGTCATCTTGCTTATTACATCTTGTTATGCCATGTTCCAGTTGATATCCCTGGGAGGTTTGCTCTATTCTGAAGGAAAACAGGAGGAGTGGATCTGGGGAAAAGGGGAGGTGGGGGAGGCTGGGAGGAGTGGAGGGAGGGGCAACTGTGATGGGTATGTATTTTATGAGAAGAATTTTAAAAGGGGTATTATGATATATAAATTATATCCCAATAAAAAGCTATTTAAAATAGTACAAAAAGGTGTTAGTAATGTTATTCTTTCCTAATTTTGATTTCCAAATATGTAATTATATTTTTGATGAGTGTTTATTCTAGGCTAAATTCTAGGGATACCAGATGAAGGATGCTACCTATCACCCTTAGTGAGTTTTCAGATTAATAGGGACATTCTCCCTAAATACTGGTTAGATGTATGTAGACTATCTGACTCAAGTGACATCGAGACAGCATCAGAGGAGAAGGGTATGGCACACATTGAGAGAGAGGGGGAAGTGAGAAGGAGAGGTTAGGGCTAGTTAGAACATTACTACCAGTTTATATATCACACACTTAAGATTTGGTAATCTTGGAGCTATAATCATTACAACAATCATTGCTATCAGGAGAAAGTTTCCTGAACATCTGCAGCCAAATCAGAATATAGCGTGTTCTCTTCCCTCGTCTTCCTTCCCCTTGTCTATATTTGATGTCCCGTTGACTTGTGATAATTAGGTAAAAATGTGATGGGTCCTGACTGATAATGAGCAGCTCAGTGATGGGGTAAGCCTAGTACTTTCTGACATGCCTCACAACCTATTTTTCTCCATGTTCCTGCTATATGGTTGCAGACTAGTCAACAAAATACTTTCTTCACTGTATGAATATCTCTAAGCATTCTAATTTTTTCCCTTCTGGATGTCTCATCTTTTATGTTACATATTATTCATTGGTAAATGATAGTCTATTCAGAGGAATTTTGAAAGTGGCAGAAGGAAAGATGTAAACTACTGTCATTCTGACTCCTTAACTGCTTAAAGGTTGTGTGTAAAAACGGGCTTGCTTGTAAAAAGTGGATGCCTGTTGTGTGCTGGACCTCTACTGAAATTATATCCCAATTGCTAGGATTCTAAATCTTCAAAACTTGGAAGCTACTTGATAAGTACTCTTGAATGAATTTGAATTCCAGTATTATAATTATGGTAAATTGTAAGATCAGTAAGTACACACTGGGTCAATTTTTGTGCAAGCTGTCAAGTCTACAATGGTGCATTCCATTTCTCTGGTATATCATAAAAAACTAATTTTAAAGTTGTCTTCCTGGTAATAAAAACTACTTACTTTTGCAGCACAGGATCGTATCACCTCCTAAAAGAAATACAGTACAATAAAGTATTCATAATTTTATTTAAATAAAGTATTGACTCTTTAAAACATTCAGATGTCATTCTAATAACCAGAACCAGCATTTGAAAGTTTATCACTCTGTATTGTCACTCTGCATTCTTTCCAATGAGCTGAAAATACTATGAATTCAAGAGACTTAATGACATTTTATAGTAAGAAAAACTTGCCAATGAAAAGGCACTTTGGTAGCCCATTCCCCATCGAGAGATGCTCTCAGCCTGGACACATGGGGGAGGGCCTAAGCCAAGTACTGAATGATGTGACAGATTTGGAGATCCCATGGAGGGCCTCACTCTCTCTAGAGAGCGGAGGGGGATGAGGTGGGGGACTGGGGGGGGTTGGTGAGGGGCGGGGGAGGGTTGAGAGGGAGCTGGGATTGACATGTGAAGCAAGATTGTTTCTAATTTAAAAAAATAAAAACAAGCCAGGCGGTGGTGGCGCACGCCTTTAATCCCAGCACTCAGGAGGCAGAGGCAGGCGGATCGCTGTGAGTTCGAGGCTGGGCTGGACCGACAGCCTCGGAAACAATACAGAGAAACCCTGTCTCATAAAAACCAAAAAAATAAAAAAATAAAAAATAAAATAAAATAAAATAAAAACAGTAACAACAAAAAAGGCACTGACCAAAACTTCTGAGAGCCCAGTTTTGGTTGTCTTGGGAAAGATTTGCCTCCTTAATAGGCTTGGCATAATTATCACAGAAATAGGCCAAAAAGACAAACTCTGAATTAGCTAGAGTACATAGTTATTACTATGAATAGAATCAGTACCTACAATTTCTAAATTAGCAATTAAGCACTAAAGTACTAAAGATGGTAAAAAACGTGACAAGTAATTTTAAAAACCAGAAAAGGGGCTGCTTTTAATTCATGGGGTAAGGCCATAATCATTAGTTTTGAGTAGTAGAAATCAGTGAATAATGGACATGTTGAAAATTTGTTACTATAGAGACAAAAATACTCAACTCCAATTAGAATTAATCAGCACTTATCAGCCTGGTATATTAAAATAAAAACAAAAAGCCAACAACCAACCTCAAGTCTATCAAATGTAAAGGAATAGTCCCGGGTTTTCCTTTCAGACCCTGTGTTTAAAGGCTATGGAAATTCAGTGTCTACAAGAGACCTGACCCTGTGTTTAAAGGCTATGGAAATTCAGTGTCTACAAGAGACCTGAGAGCCCAGCTTGATCCTTAGCTCCACTCCTCAGTCTGAACTCCATTGCTCTCTAGGCTGCTAACACCCTTTACTATCCTTAAATATTTGAGGATTAACTATAACAGCATACAAACCACTTACGAAAGTACCAGAAATACATTATAACAAGAATTACTAACAAGACACATTACTTATCATTAACTCTATAGAGTGAATTGCTTATGTGATAGAAAAAAATAACTTTTCTTAAAATGGAAATAATTTTTAGAGTCATTCAACTGTTACTTCTGTGGTTCTACTTGGCAAGCATCTCTGTGACCACTAAGTTGGACTCAGGTTAATATGAAAATTGGAGCAGTCTTGAGTGGTCCAGCCACTAGAGCGCTAGGTATGCCTATCATCTGAAGATGTTTTTTCATTGATTTGGGTTAATAAGATCAACTATTTGTTGGACTGGTTAATCCTAAAGGTATCCGAGATCCCAAGCAACCGTGAATGTAGTCAAGACAAATTTGAATCTGAAAATTCATAATGAGTTGTATCCCTGAGAGGCCTCACTTGAGCTGGAGAATGACTTAGTTATTACTGTGGGAGCAGCTGTTAGGTCTGCAAACTGAAACAAATGATATGTGATGATCTGATCCTTAGAGCCTTGTCATTCAGTCATCATCTACTTCTCCGTCCTTTCCTAATGAGCAAACATCTATTAAGTGCTGACTGAGATGAATTTTATATAATTTAGATATATACAAATACCTTAAACCTGAGGTCTATTACAAAAATTTCCTAGTTTAGTAACAAGAGGCTATGGTGAGTTATTTGTCTTTTATAACTAGAGGAATCTATAACTAGAGGAATTTATAATGAAAATGGTATTTGGAATCTACTAATATATAGTTACAAGAAACATGAGAAAAGACATTGTGACAAAAGGCAGGAAGTTTCACCAACCCAGATGTTTGTAAAGCACAGGAATGAAGCTACCATAGGCTAAGAATACATCTTATTTCATTCTTATTACTTGATGTACAGACTGAAAGAAAATGTATCTTACCTAAGTTTAGTAAAATCTCTGGACAGGAAAAATGAGTTCTTTTTATGCTATAGACTGTGCAGAGATTTTCAAAAGCAGCTTTATCAACCCAAGACTATGCATTCTCCTAAAGAGAACACATGCTCAAAGCTGAGCAACTGACACAAATTCTCTTTTGAAAATTATTTCTCCTGTCTTGGATTTAATCTCTCAAAAATACTATTTGGCATTTCTCTTATGTTCATTTAATTTTCTTTTCCATGAAGTGATATCAGAAAGCATGCCATAAGAGCTAGGTACCTTCAGGATGTCAGCTTTCAAACTGAGCGAGTGGAAGAAAGTGTCACTGTCTAGTCCTTGGGGGTTCTTGTGTCTACAAAAAACCTTGTCATACCCGGTACTAGAAAAGGGGTCCTCTTAAATGTATATTCTCTAAATTTTTAAAAGTAACATTACAATTTCTTTTAATGTGGAATACATCTGATTGCATTCAAAACACTAAAATATGTAAGAACTAAAACACTGAAACAGATAATTTTAAATCATTTTCTTAATTTTAAAAGAGTAACAAAAAAGTAAACAAAACCACCCTCTTTCCAACTACATCTAAACCCAGTGCAGAGTGTGCTTGGTATCAATTCACCTACAGAAGGAAGAGGAAGGGAGAAGCACAGCAAGGACTAAGGCTTGCAGTGCCTTTCCTGGCAGGTCTGGTTTAAAAGTGGAGGGGAGGGAGAGGGAGCTGGGATTGACAGGTGAAGCAAGCTTGTTGCTAATTTAAAACAGGAAGTTTGAAAGAAGTCATCAGGTGTGCATCAGGAGATGAGAGGGGATAACATGTATGAAGAGTCAGGCTCGTTGCCAACTGAGGAGAAAACTACAGCCTAGAGCACAGTCATAGAGCCTGCTTCAAGGAGCCCCGGCTAACATTATCTAAAGGACCAAGGTCAAAGGATACAATGTACTACAGAATGTTTAAGCTTCTTAATCTTAACATTGCTTTTTGAAAAAGCCTGGGGAGCCAGAGTAACAGCACACTGCATGGACAAAGTGCCCTCCTTCTCTCCATTTTCACTATTTCCTGATGACACCTGGTTTCTTTGGTACTTGGGGGTAAGAAAATCAAGATATGGTTATGAAATATTGATTTCTACTTGGAAGTAGCAAGCTTTTTAAACCCATTTCTTCGCAGCTTTATTTTTTTTTACAAGCTGTGAGACTAACATTTTTCCATGTTGGTGTTTGCCACAAAAATGTATACATGTGTATGTTTCATGTTATATATTACACATATGTTCATTTGTATTTACTAGATAGAAACCTAAAATTTACATAGGGGGGAGAATTACTAATTTTAGGACTAGCAAGTCTTTCACCAGTTTACATGAGAAGTATTTGTCAGCACATATTCCTGTGTTTGGGGTGTGTGGTGAGGTGATGCACATTGAATCCTGTGCTCTGGGCATAGCAAGCAAGCGCTCTGTCACCGGAATTTATCCCCATCACCCTAGTTATTAACTATTTAATTTCTTGGTCAGTCAAGTTCTACTTACATGTGTAACCTAACAATAGGTTTTTCAGGTCTTGAGAAAGTCGGAGGAGCTCAAGACCCCCAATAAAGTATTTAGTACAAGATAATTTTTCTCCCAGATTTCCACTACACTAGGGGATTTCAGAGTGGAAAGATCGAAGCACAGGGGAAACACTGGCTAAGTGTACACTTACGTTTCCTAGTGTTGTCTTTTCCCCATCTGATGTAGCTAGTTTTATGAATTTGCTTCATAATATTTATATTATTTCAGCTTTATGATGTATTTAAATATCCGGTAAGACAAGAACGGTCTTAATTATCATTTGTTCTTTTACCTGGCTCATCTAAAGAAGTCAGCTGAAACACTTCTCGGCAGGTAGCTATCATTTATATATATATGGTTTGGTCTCTTAAAACTATAAATGAACACAATCATTTCATATACATAACTCTGTTCTCAACAGTAACAACTGTCATTGTACTATGTCTTAGACAAGTTAGAAAGCCTTACATTTAGGATCTCATTGAATCTGAACAATGCAGTTGAAGTGAGGAATCAGAATCCGTGCTTTCAGAGAGGAAAGTTAGTATTTGATGTATTGGGGAGTCACAAAGCAGGCATAGGTTAGAGCCTGTGCCCTACGCCAGTGCCTACGCCCTAAGGCCCTAGAGCTACTTATCACTCCTTCACATGCATTCTCAAGCATGCTACTGAAGTTAGTCCTCCACCTTATCTTATTAACTGATTATTTTAAGTATCAACTTCCCCTTTTACCTTTGCAATGCAGAGATTTCCAAAATTCGTCTTTGAAATTTCTTTATTTTTATCTTAGCCAGGGTGTCTTTTTACATGAAATTCTCAGACTAATTTTTGACTCCATTAACAAAAATTCTGAATATATTTAATGAAACACAATCTAAGCTGCTGTTTCTGATATTTTGCCTTGTTGTCCTTTTCTTGTTAATGCACACAATATTGTGTGTATGTGTGTGATATGCCATTTGTAGGCAGATATGTACATCTCTGTGTGTACATCTGGAGATCAGATCAACATCAGATTTCTGCCTCTATTGCTCTCTACCTTATTTGAGACAGGGTCTTCACTGAAGCTGGAGCTCAGTGATTAGTTAGGCCATATCGCCAGTCAACTCTATGGGTTCTGTGGTCTCCAGATATTCAGTGCTGGGGCTAAAGACACACACCATTACGGCAGCTTTAATGTGGCTATTGAAGAACTGAACTTCGGCCTGCATGATTGTGCAAGTAAGCACTTTATCCAGAAATCACCTCCCTAGCCCTGACACTCGACAGCATCCATTTAATGGCACTCTTGCTTTAAATGAGATCATCATTTCTCTATGAATGCCAATCCAATTTTACATTCTGACTTCAGTATGTCCAATAGGTTTTATGCAGCTACATATATGAATTTCACTTAGAATACCAACATGGGTTAGGGAGCTAATAATGGATTGCAGAAGGAAGAGGTCTTTCAAGGACAGGGGGGATACAGTGTTATAGTGGGATAATGTAGAAATCAGAAAAGAGGGGTTAAGTGGAATGGGAAATGGGAGGACAAGGATGAGGGGCAAAATGGGAAAGGAAAACTTTTAAACTGACACTAAGCTTTTAAAAAGCCACAGGGAAGCCTACTACTGTAGAAACTTCCTAAAATATACATAAATATCAATGGAGTTTAGTTGAGAGTTTAGATGAAGTTACCATAAAGTGTGAGGAACACTACATTACCCCAACAGACATCACCTTCCAAATAAAACTTCCAGCACCAAGAATGAATTATACTTTGAGTCATGACCCAAACTTATTTCTAATGGATTGACATTATGTGGTTCTACTGCTATTCCCTGCCTAGTTTGTATTGACTTTGAGGGCAATTTATCCTGACATCCTTAACATTGTTAACTATTTTTTTTCCATTAAAGTCTAAGCTTGGGCAGTACTTTCTTCTGCTTCTATTTTTAATGACTTCTTGGTCTTATGAAATAGTTTACAAACAATTATACAACATCATTTATCACAAGCAGAAGTTCACTAGTCACACATACAAAAACTGTAGCTTCCTGATGTAGAAATTTTTTTAAAATAAGGGATTTTTGTGCATTGTTTATACTTGCAAAATCTATGAAACCTGTGTTTTAGACACAAATAGTTAATAGATGCTTTGTGTATAAAACAAGGATACTAACCACCATAGTGCCAACGTTACACATCTGCCACAATAAAAGAGTCAATGTGAGCACTTTATAAGTGTGTGTGTTTGTAAACTTATCACTGCCTAGAAGACTTAATACAAACTTAGTTTGTATCTGGAATATTTTAAACATGGTAATCGACTCGTTACTGAGGTAGCTAAGTTTTATTTGTTCCAATATTACAAGGTACAGTTGGCCAGCACTTCCTGCAAAGTTAGCACCCATGTGTAGAGGACAAGGGAGTTGCCACAAGCAGAAGCCCTTAGCAGCACATTATCAACACATGGTGGCAACAGTGCAAACATTCAGAAAACAGGAAGGCAAAGACAGACAAAATGTCAAAGTGGGGAAACTGGAAAGATTAAAGATATTGATTTATCCCCTAAAAAGGAAGACAGAAAATGGAGAGAAACAAAAACGGACTCTCTCTAGAAGGGAAGTTTAGGATTCAAAGTTTTCCCTAGATCACCCACCTATAGCAGACTGAAAGTCAAGCAGTCACAGGATATGCTAACAAAAAAAAAAAAAGGAGAAAACAGAACTGCCTTCAAGGAGATCGTGGCGTAGGTGGTGAACACAATGCGAGGCATGATGCTCTTATGTACTGGGACTGAACCAGACTAGCTGTTCAACAGATGCTCCGACCAGCACCTGGGAACTTGCCACAAATGAAAACTCAGACTGAGCCAGGCATATTGAATCGAAGCTCGTAGCAATACAGCCTGGAAATTAGTGCTGTAATAAGCCTGCTAGAGCTAGATGACTCTGCTGAACACTGAAGTTCAAGAAACATTCAAACCTAAACTTTTAGAACGTTTTTACAAGGCTTTGAATGCATGGACAGAAAACATCTTGTTTAAATATTACCTTATTACCTGTTCTTTTATGAAGTAGTTTCACAATAGTTCTCAATCTGTGGGTCACGACCCCCTCAACAAACCTTTCTCTAAAAATATACTACAATTCATAACAGTAGCAAAATTACAGTTATGAAATAGCAATAAAAATAATTTTATGGCTGGAGTCACCACAACATGAACTGTAATAAGGTGTTGCAGTATTAGGAAGGTTGAGAGTCACTGTTGTAGAAGTCTTGGCAATAAGAATTCATAGGATGAGTGTCTAAACCTAGTAGCCTACCCTCAAGTGATCCTACGGTGCAGTGCTGACATGGTGCTTTCTCTTCCTTTCCTAGGAAATTAAGTCTTATGCATGTGCCAAGGGTTAGGCATGATAATTTGGTTTAGAACCCTTCCTTATTGTGTCTTGAGATGGTCTTTAAAGATATGTCAAGTCCTGATAGCATGATGAATTGATCAACATTTAGTTTGTATGCTGTAAATAATGACTTCAAAACTAGTAGTTGGAGAGAACTACATAAGAAAACCATGTTATAAGAATTAGCTACCTTCCTTATGTTAATCTTTATTGGCATGGCAAAGAATAGTTTAAAATTTTCAACTGCCATAGATAAATGAAGAAAACATACTGTGACAGTTTCGATTCTCTGCTTCACAAGTTGAATCTTCCTTGATGAATTATGCTCAGTGTTGACAAAGTCATCAATATGAAAAGAGCCTTGATAGGGCAGTTTAGGACAGGTGCATAAGGCATCCTGACTTTGATGGATGCCAGGCAATGGGAGTGTTCCATTATAGCGTTTGAACATTTCAGCCTCTTGTTGGGCCACTAAAAAGAAAAGAGAACCTAAAATTAGTTCAAATAATCACAGCAAAAAGATAATCAGGTACTTAAGCTATGAAATAATATTTAACAGTCAGAAACTGGACAGCACATTTTAAAATTGCAAGGTAACAAGAATGGCAAGGTAAAAAATTGAAGGCAACATGAAATAAAGGAAAATTTATAAATGATTTCATGCCAAGAAGTTTTATAACTGTGCTTTGAGGGCAATTCAAGTTGAAGTGTAAACCTAATACATATTCACATACATATTACAAATGCCTACTAATGATGCAAAATGATAATCATTCAAGCCCATAAACCTAAATCCATTTTTTATATTTTTCATCTCTTCCAACTTTATACATATGTTTATTCTATGTAAAATATCAAAAATATAGTTTAAACTTTTGTCAATTTAAATACAAAGTTATTTTTATAACATAATTACCATTTTAAATGTTTTATAATACCCAAGAACTATAATTCCAAAACTTATTCTCCTGTTACTAGATATTTGTAATATTTTGTCTTTTTGTGTTATAGATGTTGCATGAAAAAGTATTTTCATAGTTGACTTTAATTAACATAATTTTGCCTTGGATTAAATCCCTAGACAGAGGTTTAAAATGGTGGATGCTGTTTCAGAACAACAGTCAACCATGGTAACCAGCGATGAGAGCAGCATCTTCCCTGCACTTTATGGCTCAGAAGATGCACTCAAACACACTCTTCAATTTACTGGATAAATGAATCTTAAATTATCCCAAAGGAAGATGCATAAGATTATCATTTAAAAAATTGTTTCCTTAGTTATACAACTTTGAAATGGAGAGTTTCCTAAAAATGACAAAACATGGAATAGACGGACAAGTGATCAGCTTTTGTGTACTCTTAAAATTAAAAGCAGAAACGCAAGAGGGGTGTGTGCATGTGCGTGCATGTGTGTGAATGTTTCAGAAAAACAGATTTCATAGATTATCTGTTATAGGGCTATGAGTTAGAAGAGGCCAAGCCCAACAAATATTCTTATGAGGAAATAGGATCAACTTTGTCTCATGAACATTTAAATCCTAAGACAAATGAAGAGGTATAATGATAGAAATTAAAAAGCAAATGATAAGCTATGAGTTATCTTTCTGGATAAAGATGTAATAAAAGGAGCCAGATTTACTGTCTTGGTTGAAATTACCAAATAGTGAACAAAATATAAAGGAAAAAAGGAACAGATTTCTTTGCAGGAAATATTTTTCTATGCGATAGAAGACAGGAGAGAAAGCTGAGGCACCTAGGGAACAAAATTTAAGGCGACATTCACTCCGAGACACTAGGCCTGCATCTCTGTAAAAATATCTGCATGAAATAAACACAAACAAAAATACCTCATAAGCCACTAGAACTAGGAACTGACTTCAATTAAGTTTCAGAACGTGAAATATACAAAAATTGGATATAGCTCAACAAAGTTAGTTGTTTGCAAAACCAGATCAAGAAACTGGAGAACCCAGAACATACATATACATAGACAAGGAGTAAAGGGAACTGGGAAGGACAAACTTTTCATCAAACGGTGCTGGGACAGTTGGACACTCACGTGTGAAAAAAGGCAAACTTTGATACACATTTCATGCCATGTATAAAATAGAGCACAGATGCAAATATACAACATAGTTATGAAAGTTCTAGAATGAAACCCCAGAAAACAATTCTGGGAGCTTGGAGTAAGCAAAAATTTTAAATGCAAAACTTAAATCCATGAAAGAATTGATAATCTGTACTTCAAAGTTTCAAGTTTCTGTTCAAGGCATGAAAGTAATTAGAAGACAGGACAAACATTGGGAGGAACATTTATGAATTATGTGCCTGGGAGCATTTGCTGTACAACTCTCAAATCAAAACTGAACCAGCACAGAGCAAAACATGGCCACCAACATAAACAGGTACTGAAGAAACTCCAAAGATGGCAGACAGGCACCTAAGAAAGCTCTCAACATCAGTAGTCAGCAGAGATGAGCAAATCAGAGCCAGGGCAATGCAGCAAGCCCATTTGTCAGAGTGGCTAAAATGACAAAGACCTGCCTAGTCAGATTTGGGAGGATCTAAAGAAGATGGAACACTTCAAGTGGTTTCGAATTCACTATCTTCCTGCCTCTGTCTCCTAAGTAATAAGGTTACAGGTATATACTACACCATGCCTAACTTGGCTTAAGAAAATACATCTGTAATATGATTCTGACCTTTTTTTTATTAATTTACATAAGAGAAAGGAAAGCATTTTCCCAAATAAAACTGTACAAGATGTAACAGCTGAATTTGTAATGGCTAAAAACAGGGATAGACTTGCATCAACTGACAGAGGTGCAGCCTGTGGCAAATCTTTAGAATGGAGCAACAGTAGGCAACAGCGGGAAGTTGTCAAACGAACTACTGATGAATGCTAAAACATAAATGAACCCCCAAACAAAGGATGAAAAGAGCCATTCATAAAAGAATTCACAGTACGTACAGTATCTTTTTATCAAAAAATTCTGGGACATGGAAACCAATTCAGAGTGCTTTCAAGGAGTGAAAAGGAGAAGCAGCAATTAAAACGAGCCATGGAGAACTGAAGAGTGAGAGTTGTGCTCATTGTTTTGATGTGAGGTGATGGTCTTACAAATACGTAAATTATCAAAGTGTACATAAAAAATTCAGACAGTGTATGGTATGTAAGTGATCCCAACAAAGCTGTATACACAAAGCAAATGACAAAAGTGGTTAACTGCTCTTGGTCTGCAAACAGGATCCACAAAAAAAATCCATTTTAAATGAATAATCCAATAGGAAAACAAACTATAGAAAATTACAAAAGAACTATGTAGCCAACAGCTAACAAAAAAAGTAAAAATGCAAATAAAAATGCCTTTTTCCTGTCTGACTGATGTACTTCAAGTCAATTTCTCCTAAGAAACCTAGAGTATTCTCTGCAGACCATGCTGAATGAGTTCCAGAGGACAGGGCACTGGGAGTAGGCCTGCTGACTATTAACTGTCAATGAGTTATTCCTCAGTACCAATTATCTGTCCTTAAGTGCAAGAGGTGCCACTCCCTGAAGATATTCTTGTACATTTGACTCTAGTTTTTTGTTTGTATTTTGTACTTATTTCCAGAGTAACAAGAACATTTACTTCACCTTCAGTTATTCAAAGAGCTTTAGAAATGAGCAAAAGTAAAGCTGTAGGAAAAGACTGAGGAGAGGTGCCCCCCGTGCAGGTGTTTGGAAGGTCTGCCTCCAGAGTGCATGGGTTTCAGAGCTGTGAAGTCGATCATGTTTGATGATCTCTGCCTTCTTTACTTTGAAAGTTGTGTTGCCAACCTTTAATTATTTGCTTTGAAAACTGTGCTACCAACCTTTATTTTCTTGCCATATGTAAAGCTGCATCTAAGAACAGTCTAGCATTCTAACTTCCTAGGTTTTTTGATATTTTATATTTGCCAACCACAAAGATGGCCAAGAAGCACACATACTGGCATCAGTAATAAACTAACAGGATTTAACTGCTTTATCTCTTATACTTTTTGTTAAACCATATTTCCTAAGTATTATATACTGAATATTTCTCTCAAAGATTTTTTTACACTGGTAAAAAACAGCAAAAGGCACATCTTTAATTTTCTAAAGTATTAAGATATATTTAACAATGTATTAAAGTATTATTAATGGAGTAAAACATCAAAACCCCACATACCCTCTGGGTATTTATTTCCATGGAGCATCGTTAGCACTTTATATAAAAAGCTGGAATTCAAGCAGTCAAATCAATATCCTACTTTATCAGGTCAGCACCCTTATTTTGTGATGAGGACCACCACAAACCGTCTGCACAAGTATTCACCAAGTGTACTTTCTCAGACTACAGACTCTGCTTTAAGTTCTTCATTCTCTGTCCCACATAAACACATAAAACTGTCTTAAACAGATATGTGTTAGTGTAAAACAGTTGGTAGATTTTCCTTCAGGCTCTATGCTTATAATCTGGAGGTTCCCAAGTTACTTTTAGACTCTTGTTAGAGATCATGTTGCAATTAGATAGCCCCGTTTCTGCATTTTTGCCACTTTTCTTTGTATGTTTAAAACTTAGCTCTGATCTAACCTGCTGTGCTGAAAGCTCAGCCTGAGTATTGTCATCCCCACCTCTTCATCCCCTTTTGAGAATCACCACACGCATGTAGCAGGCTTGGAGAACAGACTCTTTTTGGGGTTCCAACCTCTTGGAGGTCAAACAGTTACTGCAGGAAGCTAAGTGGTATGGCAGAGCAATGGATGAAGTGTCAGGAACACGGAGGTGGTAACTTGATTTAAAAGAATGTTACAGCTTCCAAAATGCTTAGAAGCCTATCCCCACCATGCTGTCTGCAAATGTCCTATAGTAGTGCTGCTCCAATCCTGTTGTCTTCGTGTGTGACATGCATTGCTAAAAAAACCAAACAAACAAACAAACAAACAAAACAACACACACACACACACACACACACACACACACACACACACACACCAAAAAACTAGCATTTCCTACTAAAGCCTGGGTCGTGAACTTTGTTAATACCTAGGCTTCATGTTTTGCTTTACAGTTTCACTGTATCCTTTGATAACACATATAGAGGTAAAATTAGGAGTGTATCAGTATCTTTTACTTCACAGCTTAAGATGCATACATAAAGTGAAATTACTTGCTGAGGGCTGAACAAAGTGGCAGCATTTTGTCAAGAGGCCCAGTCTCCACCCTGTTGTAGATGTCCCTGCCACACTGCTGTCAGCCTTGGTCACATCATTCCTTTCTGCTGTACTTTATAACACTCATTTAAGCATAAAGGCCCAAGGGAGAATTCACAGTTGTTTATGCTCAAGGCCATCAAGTTGATAAAATTTTTCATATTTCCTTAGTCACTGAATATTACTGGCTTTAAAAGCCAAGAATCTATTATGTAATAAACACTTCAAAAATACAATAAAGCAGCTTCATCAGGCCTTAAAATGTGGCAGATTTTTAATTTCTTCTACTAGGCTAAAAAAAAAATCAATATTGAAAATCCCATCTTTTAGTCAGCACTATCTCTTCTGGAAATTTTTCAGAAAACCATGGGAATTATAATATCTGAGCCTAATTTAAACTCATACATTAGAAACATTAAATGATACATAATCTATGGATATTAAATTCATATCACCTAGATATGAATCTTATTGTGAAGACACCAGTCAGACAGCCTAGAACCAAATGTAGCTTTACCAAGAACTATGTGGCCTTAGGATATTTGCTTCATTCTTCTGGTGCCCAAGTTTCAGTATCTGTAAAATGGTGACCATCTTTCAAGTATTTTTGAAGTATTCTATAAGTATTAATGATGCCTTTCTGTATTTTCATAAATTTTTAAAATTCTATTGTGTAAGAATTTTAATTCTGAATGCAGGCATGTACTGCACAAGAACTATGCTAAAACAGTACTTTATAAACACTATTGGCGATCATCAGTTTGAGAGATGGGTTTCTTCCAGCACAGGCCAGCCGTGAATGCTCTATGTACTTGAGGATGACCTAGTAGTCATAACTCCTCCTTTCTGCCAGGTACTGGAATTTAAGGCATTTGCCCGTGCTCAGCTATCAAGAGTTTTATGAACTTAAAGGTGTGTATTTCCTGAACTACTCGACGGCGTTCTATGGTGTGAAAAATAAAGATACCACAGTGCAATGCAGACCAATGATGAATATGAATTCTATTTCTGAAATCCTACAATTGGAGAAGTGGCCTTTTAGCTTGGCTAAAAGGTTGGTGAGCAGGGAAATCCGAGTCTGGTGTTATAGCTCATCTCAGCAGCTTGGCACACAGTAGGTGTTTGAAAAGGTCCCTATTGCTAAAGACAATTATAGCAGTCCTTCAGAGGAGACACTGCCACCTAGTGAGAACTCAGGCTCATTACCTGGAGATAGCAATATTAAGAGCTTGTCAAACAGAGCCCTGACCCTACTTATGAAACTGCATAAACAGTCAATATGTCAGTATTCAGGCTAGGTACTGCTAGTAAACAAATGAAAAAGCCTATATTTTTGCTTCTACAAGGTATAAAATACCATAGAAATTACATATTCCATAGAGAAACTGATACTATATAGAAAAGTTTTATTATTCAAAAGCTAATACATTAGGTCATTTGATAATAAGTAGATTTAGTGGGAAAATAACAGATTTAAAGACCAGTCTGTATTGATTAAATTCCTATAGCCTGTAAAAAATGTGAAAACATTTGTCATAAAACCATAATGAAACATTTAAACACACACAAAGTGCTATGTAGGCAATATAATTATTCTTAGCAACATCACAGAGACATAAGCAAACTGTTTAACAACAAAACAGTTATTGCTAATGTCTGGCTTCATAAAGTTAATTCAGCAGAAACCGTTTCTCTGCCCAACATTTTGTTATGGGAATCCTCAGTGTACATTATTTGTGGTGCTCTGTGACTAAACTTGGTATTACTAGATGATTAACCCTTTCAACATCAGGCAAATAAGACTGCCTTCTGAAAGTAAGAATCATATTTCTTACCAAAAAAAAAGCAAAAAGTCAGTAGAATGAAAGACTCAGCAGACCACAACCTGAACATATGCTTAGCAGGGAAAGATGCCTGCTGTCTCTTCACAGAGCCTGCTAGAACTGAAAGATGGGTGATGCATTTAGCGACTGCTGTGGTCTCAGTTGGAGCTTATTTAACTTACAAAAAAAATGAATTTGCTTCTTTTTCCTTGAAAATTTCAGAAGCTATTTTAAAGTAGCCTAGCTGGCCTGTTTCTTTTGTCATTAAGACTTAGTAAAATCACATGTGAACTTCATTCTCAGAAAATACATTGAGCAAAATACCTGTGTTTAAAAAATTAAGTATAGGGCAAAACTGCAATAGGTTAATTAAGCTTTAAACATTTTAAAGAAAAATGTAAAGATTTGAACTGATTGCAGCCTATATTCAGTGAGTAACACTTCAGAGACTGAAATAGCTCTCATTCTTTTTGGAGCTGACCATTCAGAAGAACTGTGCCAAGTCTTACATGGCTCAAGGTTATTTAAGTTCTTCCTAAGCTTCCCCCTTTTAAAAACATGCGACAGAGCTGGGAAAATATGTTGAAAAATGTTGAGACATTTTGAGCTTAAAATGTAATAAAGGTGGACTGTATAAAATCAGTTTTAACCTATGCCGCACAAACTAAACACTTTCAGGTGCTCTTATTCCGATATCATCCTTTCTAAGATGCTCACCCCCATCCTTGCTCCTGCACTCTAACACGGATTCAACATGCTTTCAACATTTTTGTATTTAATGCTGCAATAAGTTGGCCTGGGATGGCATGCAGGTTAATAATGGGTTAATAAATAAAACAGAAAAGGCTGGCTAACAGCAAGGGGAGGAGGACTACTTTTTACAGTTCCATCCCACAAAGAGATGCTTTCTGGATATTAAGGCATACTTTCCTGTAAAGTGACTTGGCTACCGGTAGATGAGCATGAACACAAATACTAATTTTGGCATTTTCTACTGGCGTGCTTATTGTTTTCCAGGGCACCTTTACAGTCACTGTCTTAGTGTCCATAGAGCTCTTTGGTAGGGCAGGCACTATATTACTAGAAGTTCCTTTCAAGAGATGCAAGAATGGAGGGTCAGAAAGGCAGAGGCAGTAGCTAAGGTCAACAAAATGAGCGCAACAGGGCCCTAAGATCCACGTTACCGTCCAACTAACCCAAGAAACCCTTCTAACAATGAAGAGGTGGAAGCTACTTGAAGACAAAACAGAGCGGAACTTAACTAATCTTTACAGCGAAATTTCAAAAGTCTAACAAATTATAAACTGAATGAAGACAGTTGTGAAATCTCCTAAGGGTCTGAGGCAATAACTGTGCTCTCTTCCTGGACAATAGTTTCAATTATACAGTAATTAAGTATAATTCTTTTTGTCTATGGAAAAACTAGAATGGTACTTGTTAGGATGAGATGTCAGCTTTGGATACTGGGTGACCTGAGGAACATATTTGCCCTTCTCTGTAATAGGGCAGCAGCAGCACTGCTAACCATTGATAGTAAACGTAAATGGTATTCATTGCCTGACAACTATCACTAGCTATAGCAGTGCATAAATCTGATTATGAATCACAGAAATAATTTCTCTAAGGATCATTAAGGTAAATCTTCATTTTCTACATTCATTTAAGTTATTAGGAAATGTATAATATAATCTGTACCATAAGCAAAATCTTCAGGTTTATAATAGCTCAATTGTCTAATCACATGCATCATAGCATTAGATAAGCATATTTCACTAAAGTATGTTTATAGTTTTATATTAATATCACACATACCATTATATACTTACACATATATAAATATCAGAATAGAAAATATTTAACAACTCCAAATACTTTTTATAATAACCTGTGTCATCTTTTTTGGCTCTTATAACATAATCAAGAAGACTATGGTAACTGAAAGTATTGTTAATTTTATAGTGCTGGTCCATTATATATATCTGGTTCATTATAAGTGAAAGCATTACTTCATTTACATTAAGCAGTGTACTTGCCATGGAAATCATAAACATAGAGAAGAACCGGCTCACTCTGCCCAAATGCACAAAATGCAACCATATTTTCAAATGGATGGTAAGATATGTCTCGAATAGTTGACTTGAATGGCAGGTCTGAATACATGGCTACTTGTTCTCCTAAAGAAAAAAAGAAATGCAACAACTTGTACTATGTCACATATTTCTCATGTTAAGATTAATCTGTATCTTACTTGAAAATATAGCATGAAGCTCACATTTACATGAAAACCTCACATGCTTCTGGGTATTTGAGTACCACTATGATGAGTAATTATCTATTTTGCATTTTATTGGATTCTTTCTGCATTCTAACCCAGGCTTTTCAATGTTTTGGGCAACACGTGAAATGTTTTGATGGAAACTGGCATGTATGATCCAGAAAAGTATGATAAATGCAAGAAAAACTTGGCAAAACTAGGGAGGGATTATAAAACTATGTAAGTGAAGAAATTCCCTAGAGAGGGCAGAATTGGCAAGAGCTCAGTTTTCCTGTTCTGTTTCTCTCCTGGAGGCTGAGGTCTTAACTGCCTGAAAGGTTTTATGATTAGAGCTAGAAGATGCCACAAACAGAAGTCACTGAAACCTAGGAAGTCAGAAGCCAAAAGGCATCAGAAATGTCCACAGAAATGTTCTTGTTATCAAGTTAATTAATGTTTACCCACCCATCTACCTGGTTACAACTCCGCGTAGTGTTTTGTGCTTTATATTTACAGTATTCATAAAATACTTATCAGAGAATAAGTATGATTTATAATGTGACACTATGAATTTACAATGACATTAAAGCAATCCAGAATACATTTAGAATACAAGGGAATTGAATCAAAAGCTATGTGTTGTGGTCTGATAAAAATGTCTTCTGTGGGCTCATGTGTTTGAATTCTTGAGTACTTGGCCCCCAGCAGATACTGTTTCTGAAGGTTCTGAAATGTTTAGGTGGATGAGGTGGATTATCAAGGGTAAGCCTTGAAGTATTTGGTAGTCCTATTTTCCTGTTACTAGTCAGCTTCTGTGTGTGTCTGTCCTCACCGTATATATTATTTGAGACAGTCTTACTTGCCTCTTCAGAGGCCAGGCTAGCTGGTCCAAGAGCTTCTGCTATGTTTTCTATCTCTGCCTCCCATTTTTCAAGAAAAATGCTGGGATACAGGTAGGTGTCACTGTTTCTGGGTTTGCATCGTTTCTGGGGATTCAAACTCACTTATTTACTGAGCTATTTTCTCAGCCCCCACTCTCTGCTTCCAACTTGCTAATGTGAGCAGCAGCCCCCTGTTCCTACCATTATGCTTTCCTCACCTTAACAGTTATATCCCTGTAACTGTGAGCTAAAAACTCCATTCCCTCCTTACATTGCTTGTCAGGGATTTTGTTACAGTGACAAGAAAGGTAATATGATATCTGATTTTAAAATACATGTCAAGCTTAAAATATGAACTCAGATTTTTCTTAATATAAAAAACCATGGTATTTACATACTTGGAACTTCCTATCCCCACTCCCCATTTTTCAAGATAAATACTTACCTGTCTCTGGGTTCCAGACATACACTATTCCGTCCTCACTCCCAGAAAACAGGAAAGACCCGCAAGGTGTTAGAGTACTATGAATCTTCTCCCGGTAATTTGCGGCACCAACAAATTTCCTGGCTGCTAGTCTAAACAAGCAAAATGTGCAAATATAATCTTAACCACTTAAGGACTAGTGGCAGAGAAATGTTCTTTGTAAATATTGCATTTGCATTAGTAAGCCATTTTCAGGGTCTCTGATATGGTAGGCATTCTGTAATGAAGTCTCAACAGACAAGAGTTTTCATGGTCCTTTCTAGTTTATGCGATGCATTTCTTTCCCTTGCTGAGTTCCAATAAGGAGAAATACTATCTAGACATTTACTTAGATCAACAGCTGACATTGTTTCAGTGCTCAGTGTGTCAGATAACACTGACTGCATTATTATTCTTAAGGACTTACGTCACGTCTCAATGTACCTGAAAAAAAAGTTCTATTGGACAATTAGTATGGGGTTCTTGCTTTCTCCTACCATGGACATTGGCTCCGTAACAACCTTGCTGTACATGTACACATTTTTAACACCCTCAAATTTGTTTTTGTTTTTTTTTTTTGGTTTTTACGAGACAGGGTTTCTCTGTATTGTTTTGGAGGCTATCGGTCCAGCCCGGCCTCGAACTCAGAGATCCGCCTGCCTCTGCCTCCCGAGTGCTGGGATTAAAAGCGTGCGCCACCACTGCCCGGCATTAACACCCTCAATTTAAATCTCCACTCCTTGGTTACTGAGTGAACATTTCTGCAGTACTTGAAGTGTGTTTTTAATGGTGGTAAACACTATTAACTCACTCATTTCTCCACAAAACCTAATGGGTATGATATGGTATGTGTATTGTTTTTCATTTATTGATACAAATTCAAGGTCAATTTTGTGATATGTATATTTCTCCTCTTGATTAAGTATTGTGCTTATACTGATCTTTTAAAACGTAATGCATAATTGAATACAGACTATAGATAGTTACTTATAATAGAATTTATAGTTAGGTAAGTTAGGTTTTCTAGATATACAGAAATATATTTGACATAAACAGTCTTCAAACCTCTCAAAGACCTTCAGAAAATGGCATTTAAAATGGTTTAGGGTTTTTCTTGACAATGAGAAATGTCTGCTCCTGGCAGCACCAATTACGTCTGAGAGGAAGATGGGCATCGAAGAAACTTGTTATGGAGTTTGCTTTCAACATGGCAAGATTAGCCATTTGGGCAAGAAACTGCTCTTGCCTAGACTGTTTGACTGTTGCTGTACAATCTGGACATGCAGGACCCACAGGAAAGTGACTGCTGAACTCAGTCTTACAGGGTTTCTGCTTCATGAAGAGTCTACGAGACTTTCTGCAGGACACAGAGAAATGACTGACAGACTGCCAATGCAGATGGACAGTTTGAAATTTCCTGCTTTGCTGAGAAGTGTTCCAGACACACTGTGGCCTACGGGCTGAAGATGGATGCCCCAACGTTACAGAGGAACTTCAGGTGACTGTCCAGGCAGTAAGATATCTTTGTCAATCCTAGTGCTTATATATTATCCTTCTGTGGTCTTTGATGGAGTTGAAGACAGATAGCTATAATTATAGTTTTCCTTAGTTATGATAAAAGATAAGCTACATATAGGACTTTGGACTCACAAGGATGGGATGGATGATATTTTCTTTAGATCTTGCTAAATGTTAATAGACAAAATGTTGTAACTGTGTTCTTACTTGATAACTGTTCTGTCATATACAATTTGACTATGTTAAAGTTAAGACCTTTCTTTTTGTTTAAACATAAAAGAGGAGATGTTGGGGAAGTCCTGTGTATATGTCAATAAATTACTGCTGGCCAATAGGAATCTAGATAGGTGGGGCTAGGAGTCCAGGAGGATTCTGGGAAGAAGAAGCACAAGAGAGTTCGAGATGTGATGCCACGGGGTAGGAAGCCCGGAAACTTCTCCGGTAAGAGACATACTTAGATTAACAATTATGGGGTAATTACTTAAGTCAGAGCTAGCCAGTAAGAAACAAGCAAGGCCAACAGCTTCATAATTAATACAGCGTCTTGTGTGTTTATTTGGGGACTACAATGCGGCAGAGCCCAGGCGGCTGGCAGGGGATAAACCAAAGCAGCTAGCAAGGAAAGCTTCTCTTAACAGTATGATACATTATTTCTCCCATATGAGAAAAAAGGGGAAGAAAATGTAGTATTTGACTCTAAGCGCAGCTTGCCTGTGAACCCAGGTACAATGTTATAGGGCTTAAAAAGAGTAACTTGGCCTCCTGGTTTCTATTTCTAAAGATGTTCCCTGTTAGTATTCCTTGTCAAGAAACCTCTGCTCAGGCTAACCATGTGCCTTGAGCACATACACCAGTCTTCACTTTGTTTCACTGTCTACCCTACTGAAAACCCTCCATCTTATCCAAAGTCTATCCATCCTTCAAGACTGAATTCAAATGCTAGTCTTTCAACAGAGACTTTAGTAAAAAGGCTATTGATGGGGGAAGTCCTGTGATTATGTCAATAAAGTACTGTTGGCCAATAGGGAAGTTAGATAGGTGGGACTAGGAGTCCAGGAGGACTCTGGGTAGGAGAAACACAGAGAGTCAAGATGCAATGCCACGGGGTAGGAAGCCCGGAACTATTCTCTGGTAAGAGAAATACTTAGATTAACAATTATGGGGAGAATTACTTAAGTCAGAGCTAGCCAGTAAGAAACAAGCAAGGCCAACAGCTTCATAATTAATACAGCCTCCTGTGTGTTTATTTGGGACCTTTGTTGTGGCTGTAACATAAATAATATAAATGTATGATATAATTACATATTGAGAGCTGGCTTATCTTGCATGCCATGGTTTCTGTGTATACAAGAAGGAATATTCAGAATCCAAAACTAGATCAAAGTTTTTGTTTGGTTTTCTGTTTTTTGATATAGTGTTTCTCTGTGTAGCCCTGGCTTGTCCTGGAACTTGCTATGTAAGACCAGGCTGGCCTAGGACTCAGATCTCCCTCCTCAGCTTCCACCATGCCCAGCTCCAGATCAAGTTTTAGTCTAAATGTTTGTTAAAATGTGAAAGGTAATGACTAGATTATAAACTTCAGATGTAGTAATTCTGCTGTCAATTTCCCACAGCACCTATGCTGGAGTCTTGAGCTATTACATTTGAACACTGAAGGGTTAACAGCACTAAGATGATACATGCGGGATTAAATCTTTGAGACAGGGTTTCTCTGTGTAGCTTTGTAGAGCAAGCAGGCTGGCCTTGAACTCAGATCAGCCTGCCTTTGCCTCCCAAGTGCTAGGATTAAAGGCATGCACTACCACCCCCCCCTGCTGACATGTGAATTTCTAAATACAATAAGAAACCCATAAAATAAAATATGAGCATTGGCCTCTTGCTTGTTTCACATGGAATTCTAACACCACCACCACCACCACCACCAAAAAAATACACCAGTCATTCATACTGTTTCTGCCAAACTCCATTTGTCCTTTATATCAAGGTGTTTTCTATCCTTTTCCTTTGTTTAAGTTAATGTATCATTCTCCTCAGTTAGTCTTATAACCTAAGTAGCATCAATAGAAGCAACAGATATCCCACTATTGATATGAGTTTCTGCTTTTCATTGTGAAAAGACCACCACAGTAAGCTTAACATCTGACTTTTACCCATTAGATAGAAGAAAAACACACAAAAATCTCTACAGATGCCCCCATTACACAAAACTGTTGACTCAAAAATACTGCTGCGTTTTATAAACAGAGGAACCAAATTGAAGTACTTATCCTGTTACTACTAAAAACACTTACATCCGCAGATCCATGATCCTCAATGTACTGTCTTTGGTGTGGATTAATAAACGTTTTCCATTGGGATGAACCTCTAGATAACTTATTGGAACTCCCCTGAACTCAGTTTCCTTAATTTCCTAGAACGACAGAAAAAAAAAAGTCAAACTATTGCTACCAAAATGTTCGCTTATAAAGGACAGGATTTTAAAATGTCATTTCCAGCTGAGAATAGTACCTTACCCATATAATAGTAGCACTTGGTAGATTGAAGCAGGTTTGCCTGAGTTTGAGGCCATAAAGTTTCAAAATAAAGAAAATTAACCAAAAATTCAATACTGCACTGAGTATTTTAAAGTTATTAGCAACAAGGATTTTTAGCAACTCCAATAAAAGTGACAAACTGTACTATTTGTGTTATATAGTACTATAGTTAGGTATGTGTTTTGTATGTTATCCACTTTCTCAAATACAGTCAGTACTAGCAAGAGTACTTCATATACAACTTCTTACTTGATATGGACAGGAAAACTTCAATATTTTATAAATTAAAAACTGACTTAGAAGTTTTAGTTAGATTTTGACTCTTTCCCAAAAAACTTCCACTTTTCATAAGCATGCTGCAGGCAAAGTATTTGCATCGTTCGGCTTAGATTACAATCATTTTGCAGATACTTTGACTATCCTTTCTTCTACCTCTTCCTCAGTTACTTGTTGTAGCTAATGATGAAACCCAACTCACAACGTCATATAGGATACCAATCTTCCCAAGCCTTGTATAAGAACTACCCTTACACACAATAAAACCAACTTACAGTGAATAAAATATGAGCATTGGCCTTGGCGATATTTTTTGGGGGGGTTATTGTTGGGGGAAAGTCAATACCAAAATGTAGATCAACAAAAGTAATGGGACTCCATTAAACTAAAAGGCAGGTGTACTGTGGGAATACGCAACAGCACAATGGACTACAGGCACACACTAGGAAAATTTGTGAATTATCTACCTGATAAGAGATTAATCCTCTAACACAAATTCAGTGCCAGGAAAACAAATGACTTGGATAAAAAAGATGGGCAAAAGAACTGAATAGACATATCTCCACAAAGGGCATAAAAATGGCTGAAAATACATAACCAGATGTTCAATATCACTAGACATTAACTATCCATCCATCCCCCATCCATTTTCTCCCCTCTAGTATTCATCCCAACAAAAAGATTTTATTTGCCACAACAAGGATGAGCCTGGAAGAAATAAGTCAGACACCATGTGAAAAATATTGCAAGTACCGCGGAGTCTCAATCATATGTGGAATCTAAAAAAAAAAAAAAGAAACAAACAAACAAAAGCCCCCAAATATATAAGAACCTGAGTTATAGAGAAACAGCAGGAAGCTTTAGGTCCAGGAAGCTTTAGGTCAAGACACTGTATGGTGAACAACTCTGGTTATTAAGTTTGCAATACAAAGTCTACATGCAATGAAATTGTACTGAATCATACAAAATGTGTAGATTTTAACTTCTCTCCATAAGGAACTGGAAGAGCAAGGTAACGTGGTTACTTTGATTCACTATAGTAACAAATTTACTATGTGCACTCTCATAACTGTACTATAACCTTTAATGTATAGAGTAAAAAAATTTTAAAAATGATTACCAAAGATCTTTCTTGGTATTGCCACAGGAAGAAAACTGCAAATGGAAAATAGCTTGGGTGTCAGCGATGCTAGCAGCCAGGCTAACCAGAACAGTCACTCCCCAACTAACTTGGTTAAAATCCAAGAGTTCAAGGAAAGTCCCTTAACCTGGGGCAGAATTCAGAATCAGCCTTCTCACTTGAGCTTTGTATTTTTCACCTAGAGGTTTTCCTCTCAGCGAGGGGGCTACACTCAAGTGGCAGTTGGGCAAACTGCTGCTGCCCTAAGATTAGCGGCTGAATCCCTGCTGCCGTCCAACTCTAATAAGAGTTATCAACTCTGTTTTGTTTTTCGAGACAGGGTTTCTCTGTGAAACAGTCCTGGCTCTCCTGAAACTTGCTCTGTAGGCCAGGCTGGCCTTGAACTCAGATTCACCTGCCCCTGCCTCCCGAGTGCTAGGATTAAAGGCTTGAGCCACCACTGCACAGAACAGTAAAATACCACAGATGAAGCTGAGTGAGCTAAAGGGTAACGTGAGATGAAAACCCCAAAGAAGACTTGAGCAACTAGAGGAGATGCAAAATCAAAAACAGAACCAGTGTTGGGCAGGAATCTGAGAAACCAAGTCTTTCAAATTTTTCTGTACCATATTCATGCTCAAACTAAAATGTCCGTGTTTTGGAGTCTGTAGAGCTAGCTAAGCATCTGCACATGGCCACTTCATTCTTAGGGGGCAGATAAGTGAGTTACCTCAGCAATCCCCATACTGCTGGCAGGACACAGTTAAGTAGGAAATCAGTCTTCAGTTTGCCTGGTGCATTTCGCTGCTAAAATTTCCTGCTTTTAGTTCTGACCGTTTCAATGCTAACATGCAGATTCAAGGTAAACAGGCATCTAGGTTTAAGGCACCTGTTTTAAGGTTTTAAATACTGTTAATACTATAAGTTAACACTGTTTAAGATATTGTATTAAGGCAAAGAAACACAAGAACTTTAAAGCCAATAACTAATTCTACATTGTAAACTGAATGATTGAAATTGGTGTCTATAGACAACAGTTCAGTAAGTGTTCATGTAATTAGAAAATTCTTTTTAAAATGTATGAAATCAGGGTACATGAGTCTTAAGGTCACCTGTTAATCCGACAGATCGGATGAGAAGACAGAATATTCTCGATAGATCGTGAGTCTAACTGAAATTCACAGAACTTTTTCCAAACATGATGATATCTATTGTCAAAATTCATTAAAAAATGAAGGAAAATATGCAACAGGTAGAAACTACAACAACCCATAGCAAAATGTAAGCTCAAGTTTAATACATTTGTTTTTAATCAAAAGGAATGCACTTCCTTATTTCTACCAGGAACACATTCCCTTGTTTTCATCTTTAGCAAGTTTCAAATGAAGCAATTATTGTGATTAAGTGACGGACTCCTACCATAGTTACATTTCTCTGAAAGCACTAATGCTGTTCTTAGTGACAGTTCTTAGAAAACAGGCTACCAAAACAGAAAATTAGCTGTCAGTTATATGCCTTATTTTAACAAGAATTTCGGCTAATGCCATGCTGCAGATTAGACCTTAAAAGACAACAAATGGGATGAGGTTGTAACTTAGTGGGAGAGTCATTACCTAGAATATGCCAGGTCCTGAACATAGACTAAAGTGTGACCCGAATAAAAATCTTCACTAAACTGATATCAAGTATTAGAAAAATGTCAATAGTCAGTAACTGTCACTTTAGCTAGGAAGATAGGACAATTGGCTTTTGGACTAAGAGAAGCTTAATTTAAGGGACAGACAAAGATGTCCTCATGATCTTCTAAAGTCCTTGACTGATTCTCCCCAATTCCCTTCATGAAACTTAAGTTATGAAATGGTTCTGTACCTTATTTATTGTCCAGTGGCGCACTGAGTGGTGCAGATCGGTCACTTTCACATAAGTGTCCCAAACAACAATCACCCCGATGCAGTCTCCTGAATACATGTGATAACCTAGTAACAACAATGCCACGGAAGTGAGGAAAATGGTGTGAAGTTGGGAGAAACATAGGCCAGGCCAACAGTTAAAGCACTGAATTGCCAACGAAAGGCTTTTCAGCTTAAAAGTTAAAAAGCAAATCCAGCTCACACGATAATACCAATTACCTTTAAGAAAAATTCTCACTTTTAAAAAGCATTTTTGATAACTTCTCCTTTTGTCATTTAGAAACAAGCAATGTAATCTACATGTGTAGCACTCATAATCATTCCGAGTTACTTGAATTGCCCAACATATATCTGTATTTATTAGCCTATGAAATCTTTTGTAGTCCTAGAAAAATACCTGTTCTCATATACACTATTAACGATTCTGGTGACCATTAAAATGATCATAGAACAAAATCACAACAACAAGTGTTAGTATCAGTCCTTAAAAACTGAATGGGACTCAAAACATAGGTTCAACATCACGGTCATGCAGGAAGGAATACATTACACATCATCGCTAACAAACATGGCTGTTTAGCACTGTGATTTAATACTTTACAAATAGCTTATTCAACTGGTGAATACTGCTATGTGTTAGATGTACTTTTTAATTCTGAGCAAAACCAAAGTTGTAGTTTATTGGAAACTCTAAAGCTGAACTGAGTATACTGCGGCAGTATTTTTCTCTGAGTATTACTTTAGATAATTATAACCTGAAATGATATAAAACTGAAGAGACAATGGATTTATTCTTTCCAATAAAATAAAAACCTATGTTATTTTTTAAAATTTATATTCAAATGCTGGGAACCTTTAATTATCTGCAAATTCCCTTTTTTATGTGTTAAATCCTGTTGATGTTTAGCATGCATATTTACATTCTTTTGTGATTTCTCCTATCTCTTATTTGTATCACATAATTTTAAAAGGTTATAAAAGGCAATTACTAAAAATAGTCATTGATGCAGATGTATTTATGAAATTCAATACAGGAAGGTTAAGAAAAAAATGTAAGTATTAGGAACTTAAGTTTAAAGTTATAACCAGAATACCTTTAATGTCTACCCTGTTACTTGAAACTAAGCATAACTTTATTCACAAACATCAATAATACAAGAATCTCTCAAGTATCAACTATTAGTGAAAGGAAGTTTTTCTCCTTAAGTAGCTATCTTGACTTAGAGCATATTGTGTGACATACCTTCCTCATCAAAACAGATAGAGTTGACAAAACTCTTGTGAGCATCAAGCTGGCGGACTAATAGGATACCATCGTCTTTCGAATCAAGTATCCATACTCTTACGATAGAATCATAGCATCCTGTAACCACCAGATTTTGAGTAGTTGGATGGAACTTAGCCGTGTAGACAAAAGAAGGATGAGGTAAGACTCGAAATGTACTTGTACTGTTTATTTCATTCTTCCAAACCCTAGGAAAAGGATAAGTAACAGACTGCTTGAAATTCAAAATTGTTTTTAACTGTCTAGAGTATAGCCAATAAAACTTAGGTAAGCAAATATCAAACAATAATACACTTACATAAGTTAATATCTATAACAAAACATGATAATGACCACATATTGGATTATTTCTTTTTTTTTTACAGAGCCATTTGTCATGAAATTTAAAGTCTTATTTGCACTTGGAAATAATCTGTATTTATAACCAGTGTTGACACTGAATATACACTGAATAGCTGGTCAAACACTTACCACAACATGCAGAAGCCAGGTGTTGGTGGCACACACCTTTAGTCCCAGCACTTGGGAGGCAGAGTCAGGCAGATCTCTGAGTTCGAGGCCAGCCTGATCTACAGAGCAAGTTCCAGGACAGCCTCCAAAGCTACACAGAGAAACTGTCCGGAAAAACAAAGGTAGGGAAGAGCAGCTAGGGCTACACAGAAACCCTGCCTTGGAAAACCAAAAACCAAAAACAGCAAGTAGGGAAGAGGACTAAAGAGATGGCTCAGAGTACTGGCAGCCCTTAAGATCCAGGTTATCCCAGAGCCCATATGGTGGGTGACTCATGACCATCTGAAATTCTAGTTCCAGTAGATCTAAGACACCTTCTTCTGACCTCTGCAGGAACCTGGCCTATATGAGGTATACATACACACATTCAGGCAAAACAACTCAAACACAAATACATATATAAATACACCAATGGATTTTAGAAGCTAGGAAGAAACTTTTTAATGACTTTTCCATTGTATGTATTGTCTCTGAAAATGCTTCCTAGTTTAGGCCAAGAGAATTAGAGTAACTTTTTAAGTTGTATTTCAAAGCCTAAATATACATATGATTAAGTGTTTAGGATCAATAATTTTTAAATGTTTATACTGTGTGCCTTTTGACACATGTAGAGGCCACAGCTTGACAGTGTCTTCCTCTATCATTTCTGAACCTAACTTTGAGACAGCTGCTCACTGATTGGCTAGACAGGCTATCCAGAAAACTCCAGGGATCCTTCTGTCTTGTTATTACAGATGTGTGCTGCTGTGCCTAGCTTTTGGGCATGGGTCTTGGGGATTTAAACTCAGGTCCTTGTATGCAAGCACTTTATCTATCAACTGGTCATTTCCTGATCTATTTGATTAAGATAACTTATTTTGACAGAACAAGCTCATAATAAGCAGTACTTTTATGCTTACCACTCCATTTGTTTTCCAAATGTGAGTATGGATGTAAGACAGGCAAAACCTATTAATATATAAGTAGTTCTATGAGTATTAGTTATTACAGGGTTTTTCTATAGCTTTGGAGGCTGTCCTGGAACTATCTCAACCAGGCTAGCCTCAAACTCAGATCTGCCTACTTCTGCCTCCCAAGTGCTGGGATTAAAGGCATGCACCACCACTGCCTAGAAAAAAGAATGTATTTGTATTTGGAATTGTATTTTATATTTTTTGTTTGAGACAGGTTTTCTCTGTGTAGCTTTGGAGCCTGTCTTGGAATTCACTCTTTAGATCAGACTGGCCTTGAACTCACAGAAATCACCTGCCTCTGCCTCCTGATTGCTGGAATTAAAGGTGTGTGCCGCCACCACCTGGATTTGTATTGGGAATTTACAGTTGATTTTTAAAATGCTGCCTAAAACATATGTATCAAGTTACAAATAAAAAAAATACAAGCCGGGCAGTGGTGGCACATGCCTCTAATCCTAGTACTTGGGAGGCAGAGGCAGGCAGATCTGAGCTCGAGATCAGCCTGGTCTTCAAGACCTAGTTCCAGAACAGTCTCCAAAGCCACAGAGAAACCCTGCCTCAGAAAAAAAAAAAAACAAACCAAAAAACCAGACAGCTAGTCAGCAGATACATTTTGCATTTTCTCAGCAGCTGAATATATTTTAATTACTTAAAGGACAAACTAAGGGATAAAAAATGTTCAAATGAAAATAAAGCATACATATCACTGCCATAACATTTTATTGAAAAAAGCAAATTTCAATGAACATACGCTACGTGACAGAATTGATACAAAAATAACAAAATTACCAATTTGAAAGGAATGTTATCATAGATAAAAAGCAAAATCCTCATTTGATTGCTAATCTTGGTGCTATTTGACATACTATACATGAGACTGCAATGAAGACCTTCAAAATGACTCAAATACTATATATGTATTATTTGTTTTTCCAGACAGGGTTTCTCTGTAGTTTTGTAGACCAGGTTGGCCTCGAACTCAAAGATTTGCCTGCCTATGCCTCCCTCTCAAGTGCTGGGATTAAAAGCATATGCCACCACTGCCTGGCTTGTATGTATTTTAAATGAAGCTTTTTGTGGAAAAACTGAACTGTTTTTAGGTAAGGGTAGACCTCCAACATCAAAAGAGATGTATTAATGGTTTGCAAGCCATTCATAAAGAACAAGGAGACACAAATTATTAAAGAGTAGATGAAAATACAAAGATGGAAAAGAAAAAGTACATGCAAAAGAAGGTTGCATGGGAGCCTATTGCAGAGCTGTTGCATACAGTTTTGTTTGTTAGAAGCTGCTGATTTGGGAAAAACCAGAATATGCTGGGAACAAGTAAAGGAGAAAATAAGCTAAAGCCATATGGCAAGGAGCTAGCAGGTCAAAAATAGTTACCTGGGGAAAACCAATAAAAACACGTGAGAATGGTTTCAGGAAATCAGTGCAGAAGTCAGAGGCAGAAAATCCACAACCTGCCACTTGTGAGCATTATCAACCCTACTAACTTTCTTTGGCTATCACTCATTACCAACATTCTATCTCTCAAAGGCCTCTTTATCATTTTAGTCCTAGATGTAAGTGCTTTTCCCTTCACTCAATGCTTTCACAAAACTATTGTTTATAGTTCGAATTCGTGTCAATTTTAAAGCTACTCAGAGCAAAACATAATGGGCGACGTTATATGTGGATACTCATGGTGAAATCTTAGTTGATTTAAAAGTTTAAAAATTACATTGTGTGTATGTCGGGGATCTATGCGTGTGCCACTGCACACATGTGAAGGGGACAAGGCGTATGTGTTGGTTGTGCCCTTCCACTATGTGGGTCCTAGATACCTCAGGTTTTCAGCCTAGTTATCTTTACCAGCACTCTGGATTTTAGTTGATCAAGGAGTCCATGCCCATGCTGCTTCATGAGAGGCATGGAGATAAAGATAGGCCCCTTTATGGATATTATGGAGACAATCCATACATCCAGTGAAACTATCATAAATTGAAGTCAGCAAATGAAAGATTAAGGCTAATGAAACTGATGCACCTAGCATCCGAGTCTGCTGCCAGTGCACGAGAAAAAGGAACTGAAAGACTGAAAGATGACTCAGCAGGGATGGATGCTCAGGTGACTCACAACTTAAAACCTTTTGTCACGTCTCAGCAAACTCAGACCTTTTGTCTAATACTATCACCTACCTCCACATACAATGGCTGTGCTAAAAGAGTAAGCCAGTTCATATTTTTAGTACATTTAAGGGAGTAATAAGTTCGCCAGATTAATGGAGGGAAGTAAACTGCCATTATTACTCTTTACTTAAACATAAATTAAACAATAGTGACAGATTGATCAGTCATTTTACATAGAAAGGGAAGGTGATTAAGGTCAGTAGTAGAAGGAGCTTAGGCACAAGAAATCATATGGTTATTAAACAAGGTCAGGAGGCAGAGAAAGAACGTAGTTAGTGTGGGTCTCAAAATGATTGCGGGAACAGTTTCCCAGGCAGTAGAGAACGTGTCTACCTAATATAAATTACGAATCTTGAAAACCTTTTTTAGAATATGAATATTCCAGGTTAAACAAGCTAAATGATACAAAGCTTAAAAGTCAGCTTCTGAAATATTCTATTGAGCCAGTTGGGGATGGCCAGGCCTGTAATCCCTGCACATAGGAAGGGGGCTACAGAGGAAAGACTGCACATCTGAGGTCAGCCTGGGCTACAAGTGAGACTGTGAACAAAAAGTTGTGATCAGACAGTAAATTGTATTGCGATACATATGAAATTGGAAGGGGATAACTTAAACTGGCTTCATGAAAATGTAAATGTTTAACAACCCATAAAGTTCCAAGTGCATAACCGAGTCATTTACCTGGTTTACACCTACCTACTGAATACCAATGGATTCAAGCCCGTATACCTGGCCTACAATGAAGAGATTTGTCCTATACTATAAGTGAGGATTCTAACACTTCTTGCAAGATATTAATTAGCAGTTTACATATCATTTAACAGCAAGGCCCAGAAAATGATATACATTAAACAAATAAAAGACAGTCAAGTTTCACTGCTGTTTAATCAGTCAGGATGCATGATATAGAGCAATGATGGTCAGAGGCATCTTAGCTTTTCTTGATGGCAAACACGCACAGTAAGTACTTCTTGAATGTGTACTAACCTGGCAGTGCCGTCGGATGATGCAGTAACCAGATAGCGATCATCCTTTGACCAGTCTAGATCATAAATGATATTGAGGTGGCCACACAGTTCTCTCATGAAACGTCCAGAAGGAATTTCATATACTAAAAAAACATTTAGAAATTAAATGTCTAGGAGATATTTAATTCAACAAATATGCAATACACAATTTACAGTAATTAAGAAATTAAGCACTGTCTGTAAAATAAAGCCACAATATTTGTAATATTCACACAATCTGAAAATATACAAGAATTGTTCAGTTGATCCCAAGAGTTTACATATAATTATATGTATGCTAAATTTTGACAACTGCTTTACTCCCGAGAGTTTAATTTTATATAAGCTAAATTTTGACAATATTCTTTAATATGCTATCAATAACTCATATTGCCAGAGCCCCCAAAGAACTTTTGATAATCAATTAGTAGAAAGTATAAAGTGAATTGCAATGCAGATATTAAATACTTTACAATTTAGGGTTCCATGAATAAGGTATTTGCCTCTAAAATTAATTAAATTCTTTGGATGTAATGAAACAGGTAAACTATCAAAAAATTCTAATATTTAATGACAGCATAATGGAATAGCAGCAAATGAGTTGAACAAAGAAAGGTATTTTAGGGCTGACACTAAAGGAAGTCTCAACTGAGTACTTAATACAGACCAGTGTCCAAGTCTCTACTCCCACCTAGTGGTGAGTCAACCATCCTGACTTCTAAGCAGTTCAGAACCAAGAGAACACATCAGGACTTTGGGTAATCTATTCCCCTGTAAAAGGAATAAGACTGGCAAGAGTTCTCAAAAGCTGTTACGGAACTCTGAGAATTAACTCTGCAAGGCTTGGGAGAGCTAGAGGAACACTTAAGAGAAAACGGCTGAATCTCAGTAAGAACATTGAGCTGTGGGTAGTTATATCCAATTCCCCTTTCCTAAACACTAAAGAAACCTTAAAAGACAATGAAAATCAGAAGCCACTCAATGATGAGGAGGTCTGAAGCTCCCTAAAAACTCCAGTTCCAAAGACTTCTTCCTACTTAATGACCTCTCATAACCAAAGTAGGCTCAAGGCTAATTTAACAGACTGCAGGCTTTATGTAATCATCCCATGCAGGTGTGCATAAGGCACCAGTGGCACCATTTAAGGTCGTGGTTGCTTAAGAGGTTGATACCACCTGGAGAGAAGCGGCTCACTAGAGAACACAAATTCTAGAGACAAGCAGAACCAGGGGTGGGAAGGCTACGGGGAACTATGGACAGCTTCAGAATATTGCTGAGAATCTAAGTTCCCCAGACATGCAAGCAAAGGTTACATGCATAACCGAGAAAAACCTGGGAGTCTTCATCTTGATGTGGGCGACACGAAGAGGTCAGCACAAACAGGAAGGTAAGCCTCGGGGACTTTTAAATCTGTGTGCTTAAGCACTGAGAGAATACCCCAGAATAGCGGTCCCTGGGACAGGGCAGGATCACACCCATATAAAGTATTAATACCAACCACCTGACCGGGTACGGTCTACAAAGGATTGACAAGATAGCAGAGAATAAACTCTTTACAGAATTCATCTAGGAGATTCAACTGCACAACCAGAAGCAATAACAAATCTTAGGTGGTTGATGGGAGAATAAGGGAACAGCTACTCTGCACTACATTGCTACTAATACAAGTTCAACATAAAGTTGTGATATGGAAAAATGCAAACAGGAAAGTATAGCTACACACAGGAAGAAAAAGCAGTTAGCAGAAACTGTCCATATGGCAACCAAGGAAGCCCAGTTCTGATCTTAGCAAGATCTTTAAACCTATCATTATCAGTATGGTCAAAGGCCTAAAGAAAACCTGAAGAATTAAAGATAGTGACTCAAAAAAAGATCAGTAAATAGAAATGCCAAGGATGGACCTGAAACAAATTTTGGAGTTGAGCATAATCACTGAAATAAATTCAAGAGAACGGCTCAACAACAAAGTTGAACGGGTAGAGGAATCAATAAACTGGACAGGTCATCTGAGACTATCCAGTTTAAGGAACAAAGAAAAATAAGTATCAGATTCAACAGGCTAGAAGAACAAGAAAGGGAGAAAACATCTGGAGAAACAGTAAATGACTACTTCCAAACTTTCTGCACATTGAGTAAGCTGAGTGATTTCTTAGGTGTACACAAACAGTGCAAATCCAGAGGCGATGATCCTTATTTTTTGATATTTAAGTAAATAGATCTAAATCTGTAATTGTTTAAGCACAGAACATTAAACACAGAAAAGCCTAAAGCACACAGACCATTATACAAATGAGAAAAATGACTATTGGTATGTTGGAACATTTATCATGAATCCCACTAGCAGTGTAAAGCTGGGTTAGGTCCAGTGTGACCTAGTGATCAGGGCAGATGCCGTGAAGAGCTGGCTTCTTCCAGTCAAGGAGAGCTAATGCCACTGCTGAGATTAAACAGATTACTAATCCAGAATTGTATTATATTGTTTTAACATCTCCAAAAGCTGCAGAAAAAGATGCCCCGGTGTTTCTGCTGCCTTCCCTATTGTAACAGGAGCTTCCTAAGGTACCTCAGGGTCATGTGTCAAAATTCTATCACATGACAGATTGTGGCACTTTTGTAATTCGGATCACAAATATCAACTAAGATCATAATGAATTAAAAGTTTCCTATGAGATTTATTATTCCTTCTTGTACTAAATGTGTATATTTCAAATGTTTACAAAAATCCACCTGTATGTTAAACATCCTTCATTCAACCAGTCTTATTCTGAATAGATATATAGTAACTGTCCCTTTATTTGAAGAAATATGATTGGTTTACTAGGGTTTTGTTTTGTTTTTACGAGAGAGGGTTTCTCTGTATTGTTTTGGAGGCTATCGGTGCAGCCCGGCCTCGAACTCACAGAGATCCACCTGCCTCTGCCTCCCGAGTGCTGGGATTAAAGGCGTGCGCCACCACCGCCCAGCTTACTAGGGTTTTCTTAAAGAGTTCAGTTAATCTCAAAAGCTGAAATAATCAGGTGAAACAGGTGGCATTCTTACGTATAATTGGATATCCATCTCGGCTGGCACAGGCCGTAGCTAGTATCCTTCCATTGTGGGAGAAATCAAGACAAAAACAGCCTCGTTCTCCAGCATTCAGTGAAAAGAGATGCTTGTTTGGGATACGACAAGCCTAAAAAGATATATTAAGACTGCATAAGTTAGAAAATACTGAAACAAAGTGACATAATTTCCATTGCCATAATATTCCCCCATAACTATACCATAACACATAGGAAAAGAAACACAAGTACATAGAATGCTGAGAAACTAGGAAGTTTTTTCAGTACAGAATTGTTTTTTCATAAAAAAATTTTGTCTAATTAGCATGTAACTAATCTAAAACACAAAGAAAAATTAATATCTAATGCTTTAACACTATCATTGCTACACTGCTCATATAGCACAAAGGTATGTTTTTTTGCCTCCATATCCCATGATAGCAGTCATATTTTCCTAAATAAGGAACATTTGATAACTACAAATGCCATATATGTCCTAGCTTAAATTCAGGATTCATAAATGGTCACTCCTAGTTTTCCTCTCCTAAAATAACCATCCATTGTTGCTGTCTCCAAGACAGAGAGCCATCCTGACTTAGCTGCAGTTTTGCTTTCTGGGGTTTCATTTATTCAAGGTCACTATGGTTTGAAAAACTATGTCCCATTCTAATGTTGGGATTCTGCCACCCCATATCCTGCCGTGGATATGAGTCATCTCTTTGCTAGTTCTATCACTGTTGCATACTTTGCTGGCCCATTTGTACTCAGCAGTTGGCTAGCTGTCACACTATCATGATATTGCAGTGCTTGTGTTCAAGTGATCCTGATTTTCATTAATAGTGGCACCAAGCATGAAAAGCAGTGGTGCCAGCCAATTCAACACACCAAGGTACAAAACGCTTCTTTATGTAGAATGATGAGAAGGCACACACTGAGCCCCTACCGCACTACACAGTCTTTAGCTATATTCACCACAATAGCCCTGTGATAGTTATTATCAGTTGACAGTAAATATTAACTAAATATAGCTAATAAAGATTATTCAGACGGTCAAGCCAATCTTTTTTTTTTGTTTTTGTTTTTGTTTTTTTTTTTTGTTTTACGAGACAGGGTTTCTCTGTACTGTTTTGGAGGCTGCTAGTCCAGCCCGGCCTCAAACTCAGAGAGATCCGCCTGCCTCTGCCTCCCGAGTGCTGGGATTAAAGGCGTGTGCCACCAACGCCCTGCTCGGTCAAGTCAATCTTAAAGGGTGAAGAAAGTTTGATTCAAGTAAACTTTCACTTCCTTAAACTACTCTTCAAGTATTTTGTCACAGCAATGGGAACATTAACAAATGCAAGCATCATTAAACATCTTACCTGACCAGGCAGGCGTTTCCACTTTACCACTTCCTTTGAATCTTCTAATCCAGGTTCTGTGTCTACTGAACTTGTCTCGCCGTGGCGTTCACAATACACTGGTGTACCTTTTTCCTCCTGAAGAGCCATCATAGAGCGGTAAGATGGCTTTATCTAAGTATGTATAGAAAATAAGAAAAGATGTTAAACCTGCACACACAAACATCTGAGCTACGAACAAGTCTGAAAGACAAGATGTCCAGCTGTTTGTGCTAAGAGATTGTGTCTGCCACCTTCCTTACCAGGAGAATGAGTATGCGCCACGTCTGTATGTCTGCCTGTGTGTGTGTGCTGTAATGAGTGAGCAGCCTTATATACAGACTTACAGCACAGGCATTTTCCTCGTGCTAGATATTGATTTCAGGTGGGTGAGGCCTGGGCTGTAAGCCAGGACTAGAGAACAGGATACTATCAGATGACAAGTAATGCACAGAGGTCTGTGGGGGCTAAGGCCCAACATACATGCAAAAGCTATGGCGGAGGTCAAGTTGTGGGAATCTGTCCACTCCTTCCTCCATGGGGAATCATGTAGAAGTCATGAAGATTGTTTTTTATTCTTAGCATTGTTTTTAGTGTACTGAAACAGAGCCCAGTGTGGTGGTGCACACCTTTGATCCCAGCACTTGGGAAGCAGAGGCAGGTGGATCCCTGTGAGTTCAGTGGTCCACGCCTTTGATCCCAGCACTTGGGAAGCAGAGACAGGTGGATCTCTGTGAGTTCGGTGGTACACAACTTAATCCCAGCACTTGGGAAGCAGATTTTTTTTCATCTATTACTCTAAATGGAATGTTATTTGAACTATTCTCCTGTAATCACAAAGCTTTAAAAGTTTGGATAAAAAATAGTAGATTCCAATAGTAAAAATGGCTTTACTTTATTATTCCATTATTTGTTTTAGATTTTGAGATAGAGTCTCATGTTATCTCAGATTCCTCAAACTTCCTATGTATTTGAAGTGGGTTTTGCAGTCTATATTCCACTTCCTATGTGCTGAGATTATAGGCTTGTACTGCACCCAGATGCATGAAACACTTTTTATAGCCCTGTCCCCTTGTGTCTGCTTCTTCATAAATACCTACCTAATGTTATGCTATGCCTCTGATAAAACATGATACTGCTGGCTCAAAAAACAATCGCAAAACCAATACCATAAAATCTGAAATAAAAAAATCTACCCTCTGATAGATTTCATTTAACTCCATTTAGACCAATGCAAATCAACTCTGTGCTCAGAGCATGTATAACCAGCTGTAGAATGTACAACTCACCTGAAAGATTAATATAAATAAAAACAATAGCAAAAGCTTTTCAATCTTAGGATCATTTAGAATGAGATCATTAATAATGTTCATCTATAGACAATAGCAGTAGAAATGCTATTTGCTGGTTATTTGAATGTCTCTAATGTAAACTATGTAAATCAAGACATGCATGATTTGGTTCACTATAAAGATGTACTAGAACGCATTAAGGTGTTCTTCATCATCTTAGTGTCTCTACAGCTACTCTCATACTACAAGGTTGTATAGTTTGACATCTGCTTGCAAAGCCTAAAACATTTTATTTTTTGCCCCTTAAAACAAAATGTTTTCCAGTGCCAACTTTTCATCCATTTATTTTCATTTTGGCATACAAAATTATGCCCAAACAGTTTTATTACCAGTGAGGTCTACTCCTTAAAACTTAGAAGTTCATCTAATCTCCTACTGTTATAGACTTAATGCATAGTCTTGGCAGGTATCTTTCTGTTACCGAAATATGTTAAAATAATTTTGAGAGTTTAGATTTTAAATATGGAAAACACATTAGGCTATCCTTAGTTTGATTGATAGAGGAAATATATTTATATATACTATTAACTTACACAGTCTGGAACTTTCAGTCCCCGTACAGTTACGTACAATGTTGATGGATAACGATTTCTTGGACACTTGGACCACCATTCAAAAACCTCAACAACATTTAACTGGGATCGAGGCTTAGTAGGTGGGTAGTAGAGTTGCAGACGAAGTTTTGAATTGATGTTTGCATTCCCATTGGCTCCCAGAAGCTTAAAATAAGAATTTGTGTAAAATGTTATCTTTTCTGAAAGCACACACACATCCAATATAGCAATCACAGAGTCAGAGTTTGGTTTGAAATGACTAAAACAGGTTGAAATTCTTTAGATTTATAAAGAAAAAAACAGGTTAACTCAGCAGGAGGCACTTTCAAATCATTTTGACAAACGACTTTGAAGACATTTTCTAATAGCACTCCTCAGCTGTACAACTACTACAGACTAAAACATTTACATCATTGTAGCATATGTCTCTTTACAGAAAAAGTGATCAACAAACATTTGTCTGAAATAATTAAGAGTAAAGTACATATTACTCAACACAAACATTTTCTGCTTATTTCTGTATTTTTTCTCTAGCAGATGAAACCTACTGGGGTCTCCCATGTGCCCCACAAGTGCTCTACCACTAAGATATGTTCCTATCCTTCCTTCTCCTTTCCATTTTAAAAGTAAACTACCCAGGCTGGTCTTGAAATCTGTGACTCAAATAAGTCTTGAGTTTGTGAACCCCCTGCTTCAGCCTCCCTAATATCTGACTACATAAATACTTTTAATGAATAAAATGGTATACACAAAATCATTTTAAGGTAAGTTAATTCAAAGCATTCACTTTATTTTCAGTATTTTAGTCTATCTTCTTTGAAAGGTTTATTTAAAAAGCAAATTAAACAAAACAAGATAAGCAGATAAACTGAGAGTGTTCTGAAAACAAAACAAAATCTCTAAAGTTCAAATTAAGCTTTGTTTTACTCCACAAGGACTAAATAAGAAACGTCTTTGAAAGCACTGTGTCCTCTGTGAATTTGTGAGCTGGAGTAGAAAGTTCGCGTTTCAGTGGCAGTTCCTAGAGTTTGCAGGTGACTAGAACTGGAAGTACAGGCACCGAGCGCAGGGCACTCAGTAACTGCTATTGCTAATGCAACTTGAAAAGAAAGGAAAACAGAGCCAAGAAAGATTCAGTGTAGAGCTGTTCCAAGGACCTATGATGATGGGAGTGTACTACATTTGTGCAATCCCATGAGACACTGAAGTTGCTAAGTGTGACTGGTACAACTATGGAAGGGATCTGAGATGATTTCAACTAATGTGAGATAAGCCTGCTATGTGAACATATGTTTATAAACTCATGAGCCTGAGAGAAGGTGATCATGAGAAAATCAAAGGGAATTATATAATAAATTTAACACAACCATATACAGCATATGTAATATAAAATCGAAAATTCTCTAAGAATTAATCCATTAGAAATTAGTGATAACTTTGTGAAGCTTACACTACAATCAAGGAAAGACACACAGTATTACAAATGGGAAACATAGAGTCTAACACTCCTTATAGGCCCAGGGGTAGACTCAAGACTTCATTTCTTCTAACAATGGTTCAATATAGATGAATTAAGATCCATATGATCTTTAAAAGTTAAAAGTACAATATTGTGTTATCTACTGTGTTCTAATTGTAATTTATAACATAAAGAAGATCTGTACAAAACTTAACACAGAATAAATATGCATAGCTTCTAATAAATTGCTTAAAATATTATACTTTACAATTCTCTTTAAAACTTAATCATGGCTTAGACGCTCCCATGTAGCCCATGGCCATGTTTTGGGTCGAGTAATTCAGGGTTGATGACTGAACAATGACTGGCACATTGAAAGAGCTAAATAAATATCGCATAAATTGGACACAAGATGGCAGGAATGCATGTGTCTCTGAGTACAGTATCCTCAGGCTCAATAAGTATAAAAGGTACACACTGGGTAATCAATAAGTATTTCAGATTTTTTTCTCTGTATAACAACCTTGGCTCTCTCTGTTTTTCTCTATTTTATGTGCATTGGTGTTTGACCTGCATGTGTGTCTGTGTGAGGGTGCTAGATCCTCTGGAACTGGAGTTACAGACAGTTGTGAGCTGCCATGTGGGTGTTGGGAAATGAACCCTGGTCCTCTGGAAGAGCTGACCATGCTCTTAACCACTGAGTCATCTCTCCAGTCCTATTTCAGACTCTTAATGAACCTTACTAAGACAGGTTAACAACTCTTTGAGACCAAAATGACTTGGTGAAAATCAGTCAATCAAATTTGGAATTTGTTATTTTAAAGGTATTAAAGAACAGGTGAAAACAAACCTTAAGGAAGGCCCAGGCAATTTTCCGAAAGCCACACTCTTGGTTTTGAACCTCAGAGTTATTCTTAATTTCATCCATGCTTAAAAAGTCAAGAATCTGCAAATACATTTCAAAACTTATTTCACAGAATATTAGACTTTAAATTTAACATTCTCTATTGACATATTATTATCTAAATATTTAAAAGTTTATATTAAAAGGAATAAAAATATTTATCTCATTTACTTTCAAGTTAACGTATCCAACTATTGAGTGTCCATTTTTGATATTAAAAAATCCTTTTATTAGGATTTATTTCAAAGCATTAACTACTTCAGATATAATATCTGTACCAGTTAACACAGTCTTGATTCCTACATATTGTATAAAATACTTAAATGTCACACTTTTAACCCACAGATATACATGGTTGTGTCTTTTAAAATTCTCTCAAAGTATTTTAGACACAAGTAATCATAGCATAAAATTCTCAGGCTTTGATCATTTCCTAGGTATCAAACGAGGCAGGTTTTTTTATTAATAATTGAATTCTTATTTTTAAACATTTGGGATCCTATTTCTGAATCCTTGTTTAGATAGGTTACTGAACTTAGGAAATTTCCCTTTGGATATACCATCTCTATTCCTAAAAGGGCTTCTCCCTGGCACCCACAGAACATACTGCAACAATAAATTCCAGGTACTATATTTTTACATTATCATATTACAAAACTATTAAAAGCAATATCCTAATCTTGTACAACTAAATGTTTACTAAAATTTAATTTTCTTTCTTTAATTCATACCTCAAAGAACAGGATGACCTTTGGACTCTCATCAAACTCTCGAAGCAAATAGGGAAAATTTTCATTAAATATAATTTGTTCTTCCCACTCTGGAAGTCTTGATTTTAACTTTTTAAAGTCATATGGTTGGGTCATAATAGGAAGAATATAGTCCACATTGTCTTTTTCATAATAAGATGAAACAGGACGTCCACTGTTCAGAGATAAAGTTTCTATTACTACAAATCAGTACATTTTTTTAGAGGAAGAGAAAAAAATAATTGCCCATTAAAGAAACAGTAATAATAGCTATAATTACACAAAAGCAAAAAAAATGTTCCTTAACATCTAAGAAATTACAACTTTATTTAAAAAATTAAAAATAGTATTGTCTTACTATGATTTTGTACCATATTTCATTTCTCCAGGCTACATGACTTATTACAAAAATGAAAGGTATGCATAACCTTTAGTATACTGAGCTAAAATGTAGTAACTACTTCAGAAGTTTAAATGAGTTCATGATAAAACACATAATAAATCCAAATAAAACTGTAAAAAGAACTCTTTTGCAGTGTCCTATTTTCTTTGCATTGTACTAACCAACTAATTAAGTGGATGTGTTCATTTTTTTTGTAATAATCTTAGTGCTTTCCTTGCAATATCTTCTCAAGAAAATACTTATTTTGAGTAGGCATAATTAGAATAATGACTTATTTTATTGTTTTTTTAAACGTAGACTTTCAAACATGTGCTTGCTCTAGAAATAACCTTAGGAAAAAAACTATTCAATACACATTTGCAGCACCTCAGGTCCACATAACATTAACTTCAAAGGAAAAGTGGGAGGCTAAAGATTAGAAGAACACTTACAATACTTAAAATGTAAATGTATGACCTAATTAGTAAGCTTGAAAGATTCTATCTCAAGATAGATGCATTTCCTCCATTTCTTCTGTAAAGCCTACTGATAAAGATGAGGACCATCTACAACTATAATACCAATCCACAGCTCTGTGACTACTAACTTTCAACCATAAAGGGTAGCAAAGAGGATTTGCAGACAATTTCAACTTTAAAGCGGTATAATTTTTTAAAAATTACCTATCATCTTTCTTGACATATTGACCGGTATATTCATCAACCACATGAATTTTTACCATTGGGTGAGAAATCATAAAATCTGATTTAAGTCGATCAGTTCGGTGAATGTAAACTCCCATGACAAGATCATCATCAAGCAAACATCTGGGATAAATTGGACTGTCTCGGCTTGTGATTTCATGAACACCATCATCATTCATCTCTTCATTATCATCCAAAACTAAATCAGGGAAGAAAAATCAGTATTATAATTCTTCTCATAATTAGATTTACATAGAATTCATCTTACCATCTATAATTGTTTTACTCTGTTAATAACAGAACTTCAAGGTAACAAAAAGTCATTGCTCGCTTTCATTTACCAAGGTAACGATTTGCAGTTCTAACATCAGTGGTTTAAAAATTAGTTTTTTATGCCACAAAGCAGGTTGTAGCTTTGTAATCATACCCTTCTATAGTTAAATTAAGTCAGAAACTATAAGCATCATATAGACCCACAGTTATTAAAAAATGAACACCTTACTCTACATGAATTAAGATACGCCAAGCAGTGTATCTTGACTTATTTTAAATTACATCCTTCAGTTTTCAGAATTAAACTTTCTAGAGCCACAAAGGCAGATAGTTTTCATTTAATTTGGGTAACAAACCTGCTTTAGTCTTCTTTTTTGTCTTTTTGGGTTTGGGCTTTCTATTCTCTGGTTTATTGTCATCTGCATTCTGTTCCGTTGAACATATTTCCTCATCATGGTGAGATCCTGGAGTAACAGTTTTGAGGGGACAGTCTTTCTTTTCTTCATCTTCAGCTGCATTATCACAAACGTCTGATGCACTGCAAATAAAACCCAAGAGTGAGCCATTACAAATGCAGTATTTTATAATTATCATTCATGGTTATAACAGAGTGAATGGTAAATAGAAGCAAGAATTATACATCATTTTCCTTTTTAAAATGTTACCATTTGGTATTTTCTTATATAATAAAATGGCTGTCAAGCTAGGAATCATAGGTAATACTTTCTACCTGATGAAGAGCCAACTTAAACAAAACTATCCACTCCACAGAATACTCTCAGCACTAAGCAGAACAGGCATGAGGACCGCACATTTGAGACTGGCCTTGGGAAACAAATTGTGATGCTGTCTAAAACCAAATAACTAAAGGGAAAATAAAATAGTATTTTATGGTTACAGACTTGTATTTCACAGAATTTCAAAGCATCCTCACGCTGCTGCTGACTAAATGATCAATGATCAAAAGGCAAAAGAAAATTTCAAAGTTTGTTTTTAAGAAACTTTAGCCACACAACTTTTGATTTCTAGTAAAAGTTCATTGCTTTTGTTTTCTAGAGGTTGGCACATAACTACATTTTTCAGAAGTCTTGATTAAAATATATTTGCACTGAATGCAAACAGCAAGAGGTAGCAGCCAGGAACAGAAACTGGCCTATTAGAGTCTGTTTACTTCATAATTTATGAAGTAAAACTTCCAACATATTCAATTATCTTTTGAAAAAGAGCACTGGAAAATAAAAAGATTAGATAAATACTTCATAGTAGCTATTCCCCAAAACTATGCTATTTTATCAGTCATGAAATACTACTCTTAAAGAACAGTTACAGATGTGTGCCACCATCGTGTATGGCATAGTAAGCTAAACTTTCTAAACAAGATCTTTTCTAGTGAGAATGTCTTTCTGTTTCCACACTGACGTGCTAATAGCCTACAGTACACTATGGACAGCAGCCTCTATGATGGCCTCAGCTGCTCTTTGCTTTTCCATATTCAATTCTTTTGAGAATCTTCTCTATGAGTACCTGCTGGGCCTCATCACCCAGTTCCAAAAGGATATAGGGAAAATGGCTGCTATTTTTAAAAGATTCACTTCTGTCTAGCTATTACTCCATTGGAATTTTGATTTGGGGAAGAAAGTCACTGCCAGGGTGAGTTCACAATGGATTGATCCAAATGGCAAATAACTTGTGTCTTTGACTAAAAGCCAGCCAGGACCTGAGACCTGCCTACAGCCTCACAGTAAAGCCCAGTAATTCTTTGGAGGCCTACTAAGAAGAGCTGGGCCCCACTTGTTATACCTTTCTGTTGAGGCATCAGCCTGGCTAGCATCCTGACTGAAGCTTATGAGTGTCCATGAAGGCCAGAGGTGCTCAGCTAAGTCACTCGTGTGTGTGTATGGTGTGTGGGGTGTGTGTGTGTATGGTGTGTGTGTGTGTGTGTATGGTGTGTGGGGTGTGTGTGTGTATGGTGTGTGGGGTGTGTGTGTGTATGGTGTGTGTGTGTGTGTGTGTATGGTGTGTGTGTGTGTGTGTGTATGGTGTGTGTGTGTGTGTGTGTATGGTGTGTGGGGTGTGTGTGTGTATGGTGTGTGGGGTGTGTGTGTGTATGGTGTGTGTGTGTATGGTGTGTGGGGTGTGTGTGTATGGTGTGTGGGGTGTGTGTGTGTATGGTGTGTGGGGTGTGTGTGTGTGTGTGTGTATGTGTGTGTGTGTGTGTGTGTATGGTGTGTGGGGTGTGTGTGTGTATGATGTGTGTGTGTGTGTGTGTGTATGGTGTGTGGGGTGTGTGTGTATGGTGTGTGGGGTGTGTGTGTGTATGGTGTGTGTGTGTGTGTGTGTGTGTGTGTGATAATAATGTATTAATATTAATAGTAGTAATAATGTATGAATAATAATATTATAATTAATAGTAGTATATAATAGTATAATAATATAATATGTATATGTATAATAATATTAATAATAATAGTGTAATAATTAATAATGATTATATAGTGTAATAGAATTATTATTATAATATATAATTATATAATATATAATATTATATAATAATAATAATATTAATAATAATAATAATAATAATAATATATAATGTAATAATAATATATAATTAATAATAATAATAATATTATAATAATATATATTAATATTAATAATAATATTAATAATAATTAATAATATTATATAATGTATAATAATTAATATATAATAATATATAATAATAATATATTAATAATATATAATATTAATAATAATAATATTATAATTAATAATAATATTAATAATATATATAATAATTATATAATAATAATATATAATATATAATAATAATATTAATAATAATATAATTAATAATATTAATAATAATATTAATAATAATATTATTAATAATTAATATATTAATAATAATATATTATATAAGTAATTAATATATATATATTATTAATATATAATATATAATTATTATATATATATATTAGAGGTGTGTGTATTAATAATAATATAATAGTATATAATTATTAATATTATAATTATATATTAGTAATATAATATTATTATATATAATTATATATTAATAATAATAATATTAATATATATAATTATAATAATATTATTATATATTATATAATATTATATTATAATTATATTAGTAATTATTATTAATATTAATAATTATTATTAATAATAATATTATTAATATTATTAATTAATATTATTAATATGTAATAATATTATTAATATATATTAATATAATTATGTATAGTGTGTGTGTATTATGTGTGTATGTATATGTGTAGTATATGGTGTGTATGGTGTGTGTGTGTGTGTGTGTATGGTGTGTGGGGTGTGTGTGTATGGTGTGTGTGTGTGTGTGGGGTGTGTGTGTGTGTGTGTGTGTGTGTGTGGTGCCCATGTGCTGGGATTACATGTATGAACCACCATGCTCAGCAGGTCTGTTATTTCAAAAGCGGGTGTAAGTGGGTAAACGCAGTCAGTTTGGAGCTACAGTGTCAATGTTCTGGCTCAGCTCTTACCGGCTCTGGGGCTTACACCATGACACTTCTTAGGGAAATGGGATATGTCATTACTATCCCTCACAGGGTCATCATAAAGATTGAGTGAATTATTGTAAAGCTTCTAGCACATAGCAACATATTACATAAAGGTTCACAATTATCACTTCAGTGGCAATGTTTCCAAACATAGCACTAACTTTTTTTGTAAAATTCTAATTGTCACTCAAAACTAGTAGACACTAGTGTGTGTTTCTATTTGTCAATGTGAAGTACCTTGGGTCTGGTTTCGAAGGGACGGGGACTTTCTTCTTCTTCTTCTTCCTTTTTTCACTGCCCAGTTTGTCATCATGCAATAGAGTATCTGACGGAAAATAAGTCAGCTGCTCTTTTAGTTTCTTTCTTATTTTCTTCTTAATCTCCTTGGCCATTTCTTCAGCTACCTGGAGCTGATATGCTTCCTTCAGTTCTGCTTTCTCTTCCGGTTCAGCCTTTTCTCTCCCATCATTTGCATCACTGTCTGGCTGTGACATGGTGCTTACTTTCTGCTGTGCAGAATCCTCCTTCTCTGGAGTTTCTGGTTCCATTTCTGGTGTGGTCTGTCTAACTGCTGTTTGGCTTTTCTTGCTTGCCTTCCTCTATACTAGCATTGTCTTCTGAATCTTTAGCTGCTGATCCTGTGCTCCTCAGTGTCTAGACTATTAGTGTTTGGGTTTGAGTACTCTTAAGGTGGCAGGCTAGGAAAAGAATACACAAGAAATATGCAGGTCAGCATAGTTGAGGTGCTTAAAGGTAAAAATAATGATATGCTTGAGGAAACTCATCATCAGAAAGTTATGGAGTATAAAACATTTCAAGTTTTCCAAGGGAATAGAACACAAGTTATTAATCTTGTCTCACAATTATACTCTCAAGGCAAGACTATACAGAAATGTCATCCTGCATTTTTTCCAACTATATCACTGAAATGCTGAATATTAACTAGCAATTCAAGTGACAAATTAATAAACACATATCTCTTTGTCAAATTTATTTAAAAGAATTTTTAATAAAAGACAGCAAGAGGCTAAATTTATTGAAGATAATTTTTAATTAAAAACAGCAAGAGGCTAAAATTCATAAAAGAAAGTAAACTAGAGAAATTCTCTAAGAATTAAAAAATAAATATTACACTGATATTCAGCCATTAAAAATGAAATTTACAGCCAGGCGTTGGTGGCGCACACCTTTAATCCCAGCACTTGGGAGGCAGAGGCAGGCCGATCTTTGTGAGTTCGAGGCCAGCATGGTCTAATAGAGCGGGTTCCAGGACAGCCTCCAAAACAATACAGAGAAACCGTGTCTTGAAAAACCAAAAAAAAAAAAAAAAAGAAATTTACAGGAAAATGGATGGAACTGAAAAATATACTGATGAGCAAAGAGGCCCACTAAGACGAATACTATATATTCTCTCATATATGCAGAGCCTAGCTTTGAATTCTTAGATTTATGTGTTTAAGTTGGAGTATCTACAGAGGCTGGGAAGCAAAAAGAAGCCACAGCATCGGGAGAGGCATTAAGGATGTAACGATGTAAATATGGAAGAAGACAGTAAAGCATGTAGCGGGGAAATACTAGACATGAAAAGGTTTCAATACAGATGAGAGAAAGATACTAAACTAAGTTTGTATGAAAAAGCCACATAGAACTGTATTACTTGGGCCCTTGAGGAGATAGATGTGCCTCCTTCCTAAACCAGTACATTTTCTAATTAAATTCTAATACTTATCCTTATACCCACAGAGAAGTATACGTCTCACTCCTTATCAAGCTCCTTTTTTGCAGTGGATAGAAGCCCACTATAGAAATTTACCAGAGGCCAAAATGCTGGGAACAACTAACCATGACGCATCCAATCCCAAATGATACGTGTACAATGCAACCCTACACCTATGGCCCATAAACATCATAGAAGGGATGGAAAGGCTGTAAGAGCCAGGGAACAACGACATCTGCTTTGAGATATTCTTCTATATATGACAAGGAAGCTCAAGAAGTATCAAGAATACAATTGCCTAAACAGGATCAGCACAATGACAATACCAGTTGATAAACCAATGTGCATGGACGCAATCTCACAGGGAACTACCCTTGACTAAGAGCTATAACCAATCAGTGGTTGCCAAGAGAGGGAGAATCAGTCTCCTCTAGGGATGAGGTCCCTGACAGGCTATCCAAGTCCAATTTCAAGGGATCAACCCTGAAATCATATACATCTGAGCAACACTAAACAGACACAGCAGAGTGTGTGTGTGTGAGAGAGAGAGAGAGAGAGAGAAAGGAGAGAGAGAGAGAGAGAGAGAGAAAGAGAGAGAGAGAGAGAGAGAGAGAGAGAGAGAGAGAGAGAGAGAGAGAGAGAATGAAAGAAGAGGTGGCCATGAACTTGAAAGGGAGTTGAGTAGAGGCAGTGGGTGAGACATGGGAGGAATTGGAGCAGGAAGGGAAAGAAATGCAGTACTTTTGCAAGAAATTCTTAAGAATATAAAATTTTTAAATAAAAAGAGAGCTTGTAAGGAGGTACCCTGTATGCTACTCCCAGATGTCATGTTTTTAAATGAAAATCTCAGTGTAAAGTACTAGGATCCCTATGAGCTGCTGACCATATTAAGTTCAGAAGCTCCCAATCAATGCAGACTATTGCCATTGTGTTTGGTTGTCCACTTTTCCCAGGACCTATTGTCAGTTAATGGTTGCTATGGAAGGGAGTGTCATTTTCTTCAGTGGTATAACCAGTAACTAACCCATGCTCCAGCAAATAACTCCCATTCCAAGCTCATGCAAACAAATTTAATTAACTAAAGAAGGGACACATAAAACTAAGAGAGGACTAGTTTGAAATAAAAATGGGTTCAGAAGGAGAAAAAGAAATATACAAAGATGTAAAGCAGAAGTAAATAAAAAACAAAAGAAAGATGCAGAGTTGGGTGGTGAAGCATGCCTATGAACTCAGGACTTGGCAGGCAAAGACAGAAAGCTCATGAGTTAGAAGGTAGCTTGGGCCACATAGTGATACCCTGTCAAAATAAACACCAACCCAAGAGGAATCACAGTTCACAGAGAAAGACTTTACAAGGTAGTTCTAAAGAAGCCCTCAGACCTATGGTCTAGAATGCTTAGGTAGGGGAGAAGCCTAAGAATGAGGAAATGGACTAGAGTTCCCCACCACCTTTTTTTATTAAGTAGATCCTTTAACCTAAAGACTAAGAAGTTGTGCACTGAGAGAAAGGGTAACTCGATTCAGGTTGATAAAACCTCACAAACAGAAGCACACTTTTAAAAACAACCAAGAGAAGATTCTCATATAAAGATGAGTAGTAAGCTAGAGTATCAAACACGTAAAGGAGAGCAATGAAGGTGGAATACCGAATCTAGCAAAACAAACATGAACACAAAAGGAAAATGAATCATAAGAACTCAACATAAGATATTGAAGAACTTCAAAAACTGGACAAAAGAAGTATAAATGATAGACATAAACTTTTGAGTGACAGAAATAAAAGCTTAACAAATGTGTTGAAGAAAACAGACAAAACCTACAACATTCCAAGATGAAGTCAAAATCACAATACAGAATTCCCCAAAGAAGGAAGGACTTACTAATGAATGCCGAGATTCTTTTAATCTATCAGCAGCTAGATAACAACCAATATATCTTATTGGCAATGGAGAAATACTGAAATATATATATATACACACACACACATATATATATATATATATATGTCCACTGTACATATTTATACCACATTCAAGTGTCTTTTGCTCACCCAAATATTACTAAACTATATTTATTTTAAGTATAAATTTTAGAACCATAGAACTGAAAAAATCTTCCATAAGCTAATATAATAAAATAGCCTTCTTCGGCTGGTGAGACAGTTTAACAGAACTTGCAATGAGCCGGGCAGTGGTGGCACACACCTTTAATCCCAGCACTCGGGAGGCAGAGGCAGGCGGATCTCTGTGAGTTCGAGGCCAGGCTGGACCGACAGCCTCCAAAACAACACAGAGAAACCCTGTCTCGTAAAACCAAACCAAACAAAACAAAACAAAACAAAAAACTTGCAATGAAAGACTGATGGCCTGAGTTCAATCCTGAGAAACTACACAAAAGTAGGCAAGAGTTGACTCCACAGTTCTCCTCTGGCCTACACACACACACACACACACACACACACACACACACACACACATAATTAGCACATTTAGTTTTATATCTTCTTTCAGGAGTAAACTGTGTTTAAAGTAGTAACATGCAAATTAAAAAACAGAAATTACAAAGATGAAGCAAAAATAAAAAATTCTAGCTGCCTACTACGATGAAAAATATTGTTTATCTTTTCAGAAACTGTTTTCTTTACTTATAGTTCAGCAACTTAACTTCCACTATGCTGAAATGAAGCATAAGCAAATTTTTCTTTCTACTTTTTTCAGTGAATATCAATATGCACAGATAGTGAGGACACTCAGAAGGAAGTAATCTAATAAAATAACCAAGATTGCAAAATAGAAGAGATTTATGATCTAAAGAAAAGGATTCTCAAGGAATAAATAAAAACACTTCAAAAGTTTACATATAAAAGCTAAAAACTGATGTATATAATTGGACAGAACCTTTGAACTGGTTGCTGGAAGGATGGCTCAGAAGTTAAAGAGCACTGCTTACTCTTCTAGAGGTCTTAAGTTCAATTCCCAGCAACCACATTGTGGCTCACAACCATCCACAGAGGAATCTGGTACCCTCTTCTGGCCGCAGGCATGTATGCAGGCAGAACACGGTCTACATAATAAATAAAAACCTTTGAACTGTGTAGCATGGTAAAATAAAAACCTGACCCTCCTCTGATTAGCTTTCCCGCAGTCTCTGCAGTGTGCTCTTACTCACCTTCCCCAATATTCCCAGATTGTCCCTACCCACCTAAGTTTATGTTCTTTTTCCATTTAAAACAAGAGCACCACAAACCTTGATGACAAATTTGGGCTGGCTAACTACCCCTTACCATGGAGCCTGTCCTGGAATGTGGTTGATTCACCATGTCAAATCATTTAAGAAGAATGATTTTCCCACTTCCAGAAGCTATCAATTGTGAATTGCTTTATCCTGGGATTTTGTTTCACTTGAGCTTATGCAGGTCTTGTGCATGGTGTCACAGTCTCTGTGAATTCATACGTTCATCCACCTGTTGTGTCTGGTAGACGCTGTTTCCTTGAACACATCTACAACCTGTGGCTCTGTCTTTCCACCTCCTTGAAGGGAGGGGCACAATATAGACATCCCATTTAAGATTGAGCATCCTAAAGTCTCTCACTCTCTGCAATGACTAGCTGTGGGTCTCTGTGCTAATCACCATCCACTGAAAGACGCTTCTCTGATCAAACTTGATCAGTGCCCTGATATCTGCATATAGCACTATGTCATCAGATATCATTTTATTACTATATTCATTGAGCAGAACAGTGATCTGTTTTTCCTCTAAGGCCTACAACCTATTTTGCTTCACCGTCTTGGCCTTTTTGGGTTCCATGTGGTAGAAGAGACCTTAAATTTGAACAAAGCGTGATTAGTTCCATAACATTCATTCCTGTCACTACTATACCAGTGGGTATGTTTTACTGGTAAGTCAGTATTATAGCTCTCAAGTTTCACAGCTGGGTGAGACTGATGATTAATTTTTTTTATTCTGGTAATGTGCACAGCACCTTCCAGCACTATGAAGGCTAGACAATACAGATGGATAAAATCTCAATTGAGGACCAGCTTGATTCCTCCACATTCTTTAAGTCAAGTATGTGCTGTGTTCAGCGGTATGGTAGTACTGCTAAATGGTGGAGGACAACTAATAGCATTGGTTAAACCTGGAAAGTAGGTTTGGTCTTAAGAAATCCCATTGACCCATTTCTTTGTTCATGCATGAAGGTAGTACACATGCATGCGTATATGTGCATGTAGAGACTAGAGGACATCAGGTGTCACTTCTCAGGTACCAAGCACATTTCTTTTTTCTTTTTTAAAGACAAGATTTCTCACTTCCTAGAAACTTTTTGATGAAGCTGGCCTGAATAACAAGTAGACACTGGGAAGGCAGAACCAGTGTAATCAATCTAGCTAGGATTTAAAAAAAAAGGCACAGCTGATTTTTCTTAACTTGGGTGTTGGTGGTTGCACTCAGATCCTTGTGCTTGCAAGGCGAACCCTTTACTGAGTAAATCTCCCAGTCCTCTTTGATCTATTTCTAGTTATTTTCTAAGCATGTAATGCTAGTATGTTCTGTCTGGACATTCAGTTGTTTCAGGATCCTTTGTTGAGATTATACTTTTCTTCACTGATAACTTTGCCAATTCTATAATGAACCAACTGACGTGGCCTAGGGTGTAAGTGAGTAGTAGAACATGTTATTAACTATGAGCAAGACCCTGATTTTCAACCCTCAACATAAAAGAATCAATGAACCAACTCTACAATGAATCTATATATTTTACTATTCTCCACTAAGTTATATGTATAGAAGTTGATAAGTTACTCTGAATATTGCAGCTTTATAATGGGTTTTATTGTGTAATTCCTTCAATCTTGTGTTTTCATATTGTTTAGCTCTTCTAGGTCAGCTGTTCATATTTGCAAATAAATATTCTGATTAGCTTTCCAGTTTTAAAAAATACTTGCATTTGGAGTTGTACTGAACTAACTCAATACATAATTTCTTGAAGAGCAGACATTTAACAGTATTGAGTCTCCTGAACTGTAAAGAGGTAGTCGTGTTATTTATTGGGCTTTTATTTTTAGCAACAGAGTTTTGTGTACACAAAATTTTTAAATATATTTGTCCTTCACTAATACACATATTTGTTGCTGTTCGTTATCCGAAGCAGGATCTCATTACAGACCCCTGGTTTATCTGAAACTTGTTTTACATACCAAACTAACCTTGCCTTGAAATTCTTCTGCCTCTCAAGTGCTGTAGGTGCATGACACCATACCCAACCACATTCTTAGTGCTATTATAAATATATTTAAAAATTTCAAATTATTCACTACTTGTATGAAATATATTTGGTCTTTGTACCTTAACTTTACATTCTGTTGAATTTATCATCTGTAAGTAGAGATAATTTTAATTCTTTACAATCTTCATGTCTCTCTTCTTAAATTGCATTGTCACATCTCTAATAGACTTGTGAAAACAAAGAGAGACATGTGAAGGACACAATCATTCTTTATTTTATCATTAAGAATGAAATGAGCTGTAGATTTTAAGATTATCTTACAGAGATTCTCTCTATTCTTGGTCTCTCAGAATTTCAGGAGATGGCAATGAGTATTTCCAAGTAGTTTCCCCACATATGAGATGATTCTGTATCTTCTCATTTAGTCATGAAAGAGGGTGAATTTCAAGTTTTTCTAACACTGGACTAACAATGGAATTTCTAAGATAAACTCCACCAAATCCGGATGTGTTAGAACACTAATTTCCTAGTATTTTGTTGAAAATGACTGAAGTTGTCTTGAAAAGAGATATGGCTTGATAGTTTGTTATTATTGTTGTATCTTTGGTTTCAAGGATGGATTCATGAAAGGGGCTGGATAGATATTTATAGTCTCATATTGATTGTGCTAAGAATTTGTAAAGAATTGGTATTATTTCTTCTGCAAGTATTTGGTGAAATTTACTAACAAAAAAACAAAAGTATGTGTGTGTGGAGGGTATTTTTACACTCTTGTGAAGATATGCTGCTGTGAATGGTTTAATGAAGAACTGAACAGCCAAGAACTAGGCAGGGCTTCCAGGCGGAGAGAGGAAGTAGCAGATAAATCTAAGATGAGAGTTGCCAGGGGACATGGAAGAAGCAGGATTGGCAGTGTGTGATATATGTAGATTAATAGAAATGGGTAAGTTATAAGAACTAGTTTAAAACAAGCCTAAGTTAAGGCCAAGCTTTCATAATTAAGCCTAAGTCTCTGTGTTGTTATTTGGGAGCTGGTTGGCAGGACAGATAAAGAGGTTAAGATTGTCCTGACAATCAGGAATCAAAGAGATCACATCTCATTTGTACACATGAAGCATAGTGAGCAACCTCAAAGTCCACCCCTAGTGACATACTTCCTCCAGAAAGGTTCACCACTAAAGGTTTAATAATATGCCCATAATGATGGGTGATAACATTCTGTAAATATGTGTGTCTTATTGGTTGATGAATAAAGCACTATTGGCCAATAGGGAAGCAAGACAAGTGGCACTGGGAGTTGAGGAGGATTCTGGGAAACAGAGGCACAGTCAGTCACAATGTAGGACGCAGGAGAAGTAAGAGGTCTGGATCCTTTCTCCAGTAAGAAAAGACCACGTGGAAATACTTATAGTAGTAGTTATGGGTTAATAACTAAGTCAGAGCTAACTGATAAGAAACCATAGCAAAAGGCCAACAGCTTCATAATTAATACAGTGTCCTGTGTGTTCATTTAGGACTATGTACTCTTACTATATTAAGATATAGTCCTATGTTTAAGGTCCCTAGTTTTACTCAAACAATTGGGTAAATCTTCAAATGATTTTTTAAAATATTTTGGTGACATAATTCTTACTGGTATTTCTCTTACCTTTTAGAGAGTTCCTCTTAAACCTTCCTTTGCTGAGATGACATTTGAGGCACAATAGCACCTCCGACTGTTAGTCATATGGCCTTAGGTAAGTCATTTAACATTTCTAAATTTCATTTGCATTATCTATAAAGACACGGTGAATCCTCCAAAGGTCATCTGCATGAGAAATGACTAGCATTTGCTTAACCTGTAGTCAGCACTGAACACATATTATTCTTTTAAAACAGAAATCAAATCACATTATTGCCCTGCTTAAAATACTACGTATTTCTCATTCACTTGCGATAAAACAGTCCTTTACATGTCCCATAGGGTTCTAGACATTCTAACTCTAGTTTCAGATCAAGGCCAATATTCCCTTAGATACTGTTACGCTAGTTATATTTCCTTTTGTAGTTCTTCAGGCAAAACAAACCACTCTCAGGAGAATGAAGCTGCTTCATCCAATTCTTCACCCAACTGAGTGAAGCTTTTTATTTAAACACTGCACCTAAAAACCTCAAATGTGTTTTCCTGTTTCTCATTTACAGAGGTCCTTTGCTTTCATAGTACTTATCCCAACTGGAAAATAGATAATTCTATGTATGCTTGGATAAACACATTGACTCTCTCACTGTACTATGTAACTTATATCCCTAGCTACTAGTAGGAAGTCTAGTGCAGAGTAAGTAATTGATAAATGTTTTCTCTTTCTTTTTTCTAAGATCTGTTTTTATTTATGTGTGTTTGCGTATGTACATATGTCATATGTGTGTTCCTGGTGGCCAGAAGTTTGAGACAGAGAGGCAGGAGGATTTGAACAAAGTTACGATCAGCAAAGTGTATATAGTGAATTCCAGGCCGGCCAAGGCTTTGGAGACTCTGCCTCAACAAAAAACAAAGGAAAAGAGAGGAATAAATGTGGGATGAACAGATTTATGGAAAGCAGACATGCTCATTCAATTAAGAATTTTTATGCTTTATTGATAGGGTTAAACAGCTAGAGCAGAAACCAAACCTAAAATAGATATTACTATCTCTAAACTTATTATTTAACTAATTGCATCTACTTTGTTATGCTGTTAAAGAATTTCTTAAAATAAACCAAATTTAAAAATGAATGCATAAAACATGGATTTTGTAGATAAATTTCATTAATGTCTTACCAATAGGCATCTATCAGCTTTATGTTAAGTGCTGACAAATAGGGTTAACTGTTGACTCAATCAGAATCCTATTAAAACAGATGACTAGCCAGGCATTGGTGGCACACGTCTTTAATCCCAGCACTCGGGAGGCAGAGGCAGGCAGATCTCTGTGAGTTCTACGCTAGCCTGGTCTTACAGAGCGAGTTCCAGGACAGCCTCCAAAACAATACAGAGAAAACCTGTCTCGAAAAACCAAAACCAAACCAAAAAAACCTAAAAACCCCCAAAAAACAGATGACTGATTTGTAATATCGAATGTCCAAATTAAAAAAAAAAAACCAACATCTTGTACTCAAGATTGTACTTTGGGTCTTTGCTACATCATGAGGTTTATTCTAAAGCTCTGTTCTCTTACACCAATCTTATATGAAGGACTGATGGACATTTGAATTAGTTTAGGGTTCTGATATCAGGTTAAGCAAACTGTATTTGAATAAACTATTTCCAAATACAAAAAAAAAATGAGAAAAGCAGTAAACATCTCCCTTTGTATGTTAAACTTCTAAAAAGATATAATAAGGAATGTTTTATCAGGCTTTGAAGAAATAAATTGCCAAGAGGACACACTATTACACATCAGTAAACATAAACTTGAGGGAAGATGCCCTACTTGCTGTGATAAAGCATTGATAAATCATCCAACCTGTAGTAGGAAAGGGTTGATTTGGCTTACAATTCCATCATGAAGGAAAATCAGGGCAGGAACTTAGAGGTGGGAACTGAAGCAGAGATCATAGAAGATCACTGCATACTGGCTTGCTCTCCATGGCTTGTTCAATTTGTTTTCTAATACAACTCAGGACCACCCACAGTGGGCTGAGCCTTCCTGTATCACTTGTTAATCAAGAAAATATGCAATAGCCATGCTCACAGGCCAATCCAATGGGAACAATTCCTCAATTAATGTCATTTCTTTCCAGGTGATAGTTTGTGTCAAACTGACAAAAGCTAACCAGCAGAGTAGCATACTATGGATAATGAATTTAAGTATGTCTGCATATGCCATTGAAAATTATGTGACATCAGAAAAGGTTAGCATAAGTATTTGTAACATTTTTTCTCTAATAAATACCTTATGTGTTTTGTGTCAAAGCTATTGAAACCACGAATAAACTCAGCACATATATTCCCAAACTGCCAGTTTTATTTAAGAATGGAGACAGGTATCGACAATGAAAATATCAATTCCTACAGCAGAACACAACATCCCTATTTTCAAGAATAAAACTGGAGATAATATTAGAAAGTGAGGGAAGAAGGGAGGAAAGAGAATGATAAACAGAAAACATTTTGAACTGACTCAGGCTTTATTAGTAAATGTTCCAGGTTTCCCAGGCTTCCTCGTCCTTGTTCCTTTAGGAGAGAAACAGAATACTAAAAAGAAAAGAATGATTATACAAATAATCTACTTATGTAGCTAGCTACACAAAACAATTCATCCCTTAATACATGCAGTGAAAATTATATTTTTACTGATAAAAAATGTTTATTCTTTAAGTAGATATAGAGCTAATAAACCTGGTCATGTTTTTTTTTCAACAGTTCCATATATACAGATAGATAAATAGAAATAGATAATGAATTTTAGTTATTTTCACTGCCATTTCTCTCTCTCACCTGCCACCCCCTATCTCTTGAAACCCTTCTCCCTACTAATGTCCTCCTCCAATTTTCAGGTCTCTGTGTATGATCCACTTAATTAAGGTTGATTGTATAAACACAAGCAGCAGTTATTTATTGGAGTTTGGGTAACTTATCAGTGACTACATTGCTTAAGAAAATTGCACTGTCTTGCCCAGCATGTTCTGCCAAATGTCCCTAAGGCCAGGAAGAGGCCTGTCCATGAGGAAATGTTGTGAGGGCCCTAACCTTTGCAAGCTAACCATAGGTGCAGTGAGTTCATGAATGTAATAACTGTCTCATGTCTCCAAGTCATCATTCCTCAGCACATCCCATCCCGTTTTTCCCCATCTACTGTGATGCTCCCTGAGCCTGGAGGGGGTGATGCTGATGTCCTACTTAGAGATGAGCGTCAACAGTCACTTATCCTCATCTACGTTCTAATCCACACTAATTATAAGCGAGAGGCTGCAAAAGCCAGTGTAATCAGACCTTTGATCATACCACTGCTCTTCAATGGAAATTTTTTTGATGTTTTAGAAAACATTAAATAGCTAGTAAAGAAGCAGGACAATCGAGGATGGTTTCTTCTGTGTCTCTAGAACTAGAATAAGGGAACAACAGTATTAGCTATAATATAATGCAATTAGTATAACAGAATAGCTTTAAACCCAACTCTTAGAATTAGTTTCCCATGGCTACCTGTGTGACATCAGACATTCATTCACCTCCTTATTTGTAAACTGTGCTTACTCACTGTTCTATGGGTAATTCTAATAGTTAAATGATTTAACTCAGTTCATTAAACAAGTACCAATAAATGGTAGGTACTTATAATAGGTAATTCTCATGGGACAATTAGCTTAGTGTGAGGTATACTGACTGGGAATCTGAGGAGTACTAAGCAACTACGAGGATCAAATTAGTTATCAGACTCCTGGGTGCAAATTCCAGTTTCATCTGCAGGAGACTAATACCTGTGGACCTCAATTTCCTAATTTATCAAGGGACTAAGAGTGAATCACTCATAAGATTTTATAAAGAGTAAATAAATATACAAGCAATATTTGTCACATAGCAAGCTTTCAAATAGACATATAAAGCAGTAATAACACTCATCATCACATTGTTTAATAAAAATAGTAGCATAATACTATGTTTAGCAGGTAGTAGAATGTATTAAACTAATAGGTAGAGACTGAAGATTTGGGCATCACCTATATATGTAATGGTTTCAGTAACATAAAATGCCAAAAGGATTAACTCTGAACCCTACAAAATAAAAAACAATTCAAGGAGACTGGTTTTAAAAAATGAGAAAATGGAGTGTTACAGAAAGAAAATAACCTATACTGTGTGGTGGCAAAAGATGCTGCAAATTGTGAAGGATGCCCACCTACTAGATTTATAATCAGGGAGCCACATGCGCCACAGCTGTTTACAGAAAGCTGACGGCACAGGGTTAAAGAATGTGCTATGTGGGAAAATTGTGAAGGATGCCCACCTACTAGATTTATAATCAGGGAGCCACATGCGCCACAGCTGTTTACAGAAAGCTGACGGCCACAGGGTTAAAGAATGTGCTATGTGGGAAAGGCATGTAGATAAATTCTTTCTAGAATTTTCTTCCACCTTGGAAGGATAAAAACACCTTGAAAGGAATTTGTTTTCTTTGATTATTGTGGGGAGGGGAAGCTGAGGATGTAGCTCAATGGTGGAATACTTGTGAGGCATCTGCAAGACGCTGAATTTGATACCAGCACAAGAGACTCTGTTCTTCATCAAGCCATTGGTTTCAAAGCCTCAACTTTCATCCTTGTAAAATGTTATATTCTTTGACACCACCCCAACACACACACACCCTACATACACACACCCACACACCCAACACCCACACCCACACACCCAAGACACACACACACCCAAGACACACACACACACACACACACACACACACACACACACACAGAGCTAGCCTCTGGAGGGCCAGCTTTGTGCCTCAGTTTAAAAGAAAAAGAAGCAGTTAACAATGATTCTAGTACCAGGCTACTATTTACTGATAAATGGCTTTGGATAAGGTATTAATTTCACTAGGCCTTTTTTTTTTAATGTCTGAGATCTTAAAATGGCACCTACTTGCTGAAATCTCGGAGAAAAAGGAAATTGCAAAAAAAATGACAGAATCACACGTTGCAGGTGCTCATTAAATTTGCTTTATGCCCATTTAACAAATAATTAAAAAAGAAGATACATGATTAATTTAATATATTTGTATTATCTAGTATAGTTTCATATTTTGAGGCATAACTGAATAAACACTAATATTTAATGATAACAGCAAATATATTACAGAAATAATTATCTTTTAATGTTAAGGTATACTGCAGAAATACAGAATTAATAACTCATATTTAATAACATCACCAAAATTTAAGGTTAGATTTAATAAAACACCCCGGATTCTGTATATATCATTTTATAAAACAATTTTTTATTTTTAAAATTATTATACACGATATTAGATATCATTATACCATTATTTTAAGATTTCCCCATCCGAAGAAGCTTTACAGGAGCTCTTAAGAGAGACTACGCAGAAAAATTAACCGGATTACATTCCCTCCCTCCTCTGAAAAACATGGAGTATGCGCCAGCACATCACGCAAGAAAAAAAGCATACGCACTTGATGATTTCCTCTTTCAAAGCAAAGAAAAAAAGCAGCAAAAAATGTGTTTGCATAATTCAACCAATAAACCAGTGGTAGTCCTCCTAAATACATAATATTCTAAATACTGTTAAAATTTATTTTGGCATTTGAATTTGTTTCAAAATCTTTGAAAAAAAATTCCCCATCCACCTCATAACAATCTTGTCCTGAAAGCTCATGCAATCGTTTATGCAACAGGTGAAAAACCTGTTGGCATCTTTTTCTTTAAAAAAAAAACGGAGAGGGATCATTTCCGCGGATGTTTTTATAGTGACAATAAAGGCCGAGCAAGCATTTGGTAGAATTTTAAGTAGCCCCCGTTCCGGGGAGGTTTACGCAGACTGAAAGGACCCTATCCTTATACTCTGAGTCTTCCATACAGAGCCCACCGATCACTCTCCTTAGATGTAAGTAATTAAGAGAGCTTGTCATTTAGCACCAGGCTGGCATCTAAAAGGAAATAGACTCGGCACGCATCAACTTGAGGAGCATTTCATTAAGCCCGAACTGCGAGCAGAGAGGAAGAGGCTGCGGCCCCCTCCATCGGAGCAGCCTGGACCAGGAGAGCGGGAGAGGTGGCAGAAGTAGCTCGCAGCCGCATCCCTCGGCCGCGCTCGACCTGCCCGGCGCAGGGCTGCCCCGCGCTCCCGGCCTCCAGCAGCCCCCTCGCCGCCGGCCGGGGTGGCCGAGCGCCCGCACCCCGGCTCCCGCCACAGCGCGCCCGCAGGATACTCACGGAGAGGAGCGCGCGGCGCGGCCTGTCCCGGCAGTGCGAAGCGGCTCCCCGCGCCCAGCGAGGCGGCCCGAGGGAGACACCGGCACGGCAGCCTCAACCGCTGGCGACGCGCGCTTTGAAGAGCGGGCCCGGTGCCGCAGTGCGGGATGCGCGCCGCCCGCTGACGTCACGCCCGCCTCTGCCGCGGTTACCTAGGTAACTCGGTCCGGAGGCCCAAGCTCGGGACCTGAGCGAGGCCCCGCCCCCTCCCCGGAGGCAGCCGAACGCCGTCGGCCGCTCGTGCCCGCGGGCTCGGGTTGGTGGGGGGGGGAGTCCGGCGGGCGCGCACTCCGGCGCGGGAGCGCGGGCGAGGGTGGCCGAGGTTCCGCCCGCGGAGCCGGAAGTGGGTCGGGAGCGCTTGGTCTCCCCGTGGAAGACGTGGAGAAGCGCCATGCCGAGGCGCCATGCCCTCAGGACTGGAAGCGGTGTGGGGAGAAGCTGGGGAGGAAGCTGACAGGGCCGCGCCCAGCGTAGAAAACATGAATGAATGAATGAATGAATGAAAATGAATGAACGAACGAATGCAGCGCTGGGCATATATATGTCGCCCAAACAGCTGGCGCTGTTGACTGTGGTGAAAACAAAATTTGGGAACGTCACGTTTTCCAGCGCCTCGCCCCCCCCCCCTTTTCTCGAGTCTTCTTAGGCGCCATCTTGGGCTGTGAGTCACCAGGAGTGGAAAAACACTGGGTGCGTCATTCGCTCCGCTAGGGTTAGAGGCCCTTTTCCGCGGCCGTCCTCCCACTCAGCCTGTTGGGTCCTTTATGCGGCTGGCGGCAGTGTCGCGGGCCAGCCTTTCCGTTCTCACTGGTGTCGTCCTGCCTAGCAGAACAAATCTCACGTGGCTCTCAAAATGCAATGGAGACCCGGGGGGAAAGTCACTAATCTGCAGCCTGCCCAATTGATCTGGGTTTTCCACGGAAAAATCTCAAATTTCCCCTCCCAAATATCTTGATTTAAGCTATCACCATCTCTTCAGTGTTTTAGCAAGACGCCCTTAGGGGTTTCTTAGATTCTTTTTTTTTTTTTTTTAACCAAGTCTGTATTTTCAGTGTCCCCGTTGTGAAGCCTATCCATCATTGCCTAAGGCAAGCTGCCAGTGTATCTTACAGGGAACTGGCCTCCTTACCTGTGTCCTGTTTTAACCACTAATTTTCTTTCACTCCACTACCAGACTAACCGCTAATGTAAAGTTACCATCCTCCTGTTTTTCCTTCTTCTTTTTTGTTAATTTTTTTGTTATTTATTTATTTCTGGTTTTTCAAGACAGGATTCTTCTGTGTAGCCCTGACTTTATCACTGTAAGCGTTTTGTCGGGATGGGTCAGGACAGGATGGAACAGGAGTGGGTCAGGTATTCTGGCACTCGGGAGTCACAGAATACCCAGTGTTACACAGCTCAGGTGGAAAGGTATCCTGGAGCTCGGGAGCCAAGGATACTGAGTGTTACACAGCTCAGGTAGAAAGGTATCCTGGAGCTCGGGAGCCAAGGACCACCACAGGTTGCAGTAAGCTTGGCAGTTTACAGCCTTGCCTCAGAGAAAGGCTTCTCTGGTGTATCAGCTCCGCTCCAGCAGGACAGGGTCTTCCAGCTGGGGATGTTCGCCTAGTGTAGCAGTTTTGCTCTGCAGGAGGTTTCTCGAGCGAAGTTGCTACAGTTCAGCTCTGCTCCTGGAGAGCCGAGCGGAGAGCAGGGAGCCGGACAGGAGCAGAGTGTAACAACTCCGCTCTGCCAAGGAAGGTTTCCCAGGCACAGCTCTGCTCTGCTCTGCTCTGCTCTGCTCTGCTCTGCTCTGCTCTGCTCTGCTCTGCTCTGCTCTGCTCTGCTCTGCTCTGCTCTGCTCTGCTCTGCTCTGCCCAGGGTCGCCTCTGCTTGCTCTGCTCTGCTCTGCCCAGGGTCGCCTCTGCTTGCTCTGCTCTGCTCTGCCCAGGGTCGCCTCTGCTCTGTCGCCGCCGCAAAAGAAAATCTTCACCGGAAGCTCATCCAAAGGGGTGTATTGAAAGGCAGCTGGACCAGCCAAGCTGAACATACACAGGGTTTATATAGGGATTGGGGAAGTTTTTCCAGAGTAGGGATTGGTCCGATTTCAGTGCTGAGCTCAGATTGGCTAGAGCTCTGCTCTGGGATTGGTTACTTTTTTACACAGGATTAGGGTCAGATTTGGCTCTGGTTTCAGGGCCAAAGTGTGTTTCTTTCTCTGGTCCTTTTTAGCCTTTTGGCTCCAATTTTAGGGCCAGGGTACATTTCTTTCACTGACTCTGATTCCAGGGACAAAGTGTGTTTCTTTGGCACTGGTTTTAGGGTCAGGGTACATTTCTTTGGTTCTGGTTGCAGGGCCAAAGTGTGTTTCTTTGGCTCTGCTCAGGGTGTGTTTCTTTGACTGGTCCCTTTTCCCTACAATCACCCTCTGTTAAGAATTACTTCAAAGGAGAAAAATCTAACCACTCTGCCATGGATACCGATGTTCCCACCTCGCTGGGTTTCCTCTCTCATCCCCTTCCTTTTCCAGTGTTACACAATTTTTAAATTATGTACATCATGAAATAAGCAACATCGAACTATATGTTGGTCATAGTTTTATATATTGAACTATGTATGCCATGGTAAGCAGTTTACGCCCTTTCCAGCCCTGGATCCTTGGTTAATTGTCCTCATCTTGAAAATCTTTCCTTGTAAACTACCCTCAAGCAGTGTCCCTTCTGTGAATCTTAGTAAGTTTCCTACTAAATTCTCTGAGCATTGCAAATATGCCCACTTCACTAGACTGTGGGTACTGATTCTATATATGTTCATCCACAGCATGTAATCAAATAGTACCTAATGAGCATCTGTTAGATGACTGATGAGTTTCTTCTAGAGCTGTACATTGTATACTTTTCATATATCCACATAGCTGACATTTAAATTCCCAGTTTCCCAGTTATAATGTTAGTTGTTTATTCTTGATCAGATGTTTGCAGAACACGATTGGCTGACGTCCACACCAGTAACAGCATGCAGAAGTATATATAGGATGATGGGTGCTTGCAGATGTATTGTGGCATGAGAGAGTGTTTCTGGCAGAAGTGACATTTAAAACCTAATAACATATACAGCAGTTGGGGTTGCAAAGAATTTCCAGGTAAAATGATCTTTGTATTTCCTTAGTTTTGCCTGTTGAAGATACCTAGGAGCAATGGAAAACTAGAAACAAACATTACTTTGGCACTGATTTTTGGATTTGTTTGTTTGTTTTGACACAGGGCCTCCCATTTGTAGCCCTGCTTGTCCTGGAATTCTTTATGTATACCAGACTGGCCTTGAACTCATGGAGATTCTCCTACCTCTGTTTCCCAAATGCTGAGTTTAAATGTGTGTGCCTCCACAGTCAGCTGTTTTCTGAATTTTATCATACAAGTTTAACCTCCATAAGCCCACTTTTGAAGTTGGCACCCAAACTATCTATCATTGTATTCATAATATGTCATCATCATCCACTATAGTCTCCTATTCATTTCATATGCAAAATGCATTTAATTCATTTCTTTAGAAGTCCCCATAATCTAGCATTCTCAACACTATTCAAAAGTCCCCTGAGACATCAGACAAACTTAACTGTAGGGCCCCGTAAAATAACATTACCAATCACACACACACACACACACACACACACACACACACACACACACGTAATTAAATACAATATTTGTTAAAGATAGTGTGCAAGTGTTTCTGACTCAGGAACCTGGGTGGACAATGGCTACTTGGTTAACAACACAAGTCAGAAAGTAGTGGTATCAAGATGTTTAGTTTTAGTAGACTATATCCAGCAAGCCTCTGAGTCTGTGCATCAATAAACACATTAATTAGCTCAGCCACATGTACACAAAATCTGCAACTTTCGTTCTTATCTGGGAGAGCAAGGCTGATATCACTGCTGTCCTAAGAGAAGCTGGAGCAGTATAATAGTAATAAAAATTGACTACCACTCGGGAAAGAAAATACTATATATGTGTATACACATGAGTATGCACATACATACTTTCAGGAATGAAATTGTTTAAGGGTATTCAAATATTTGCTAAGTAGTGAATTTTATTAAATAAAATAAAATGCGTAATGGAGGTCTTGGTTGTTTAGTTGGCTTACAGTTCCTTGCCACAGTCCAGTGTGGGAAGCCGAGGCAGGAACTCAATGCAGGAGTAGCAACTGAAGCAGGAGCCATGGAGAAATGCTGCTCATTGGCTAGTTCCCTTAGCTTGCTCAGTCTGTTTTCATATACACCCTGGGAACACCTGCCTAGGAGTGGCACTATCTAGAGTGGACTGGGACCTTTGACATTAATCATTAATGCCAGATAGACTTGTTTGCATACCAACCTGTTGGTGGCATTTTTCTCAGTTGAATTTCTGTTCCCATCTAGTTAGATTGTGTCAAGTTGACAAACAAACAAACAAACAACCTGGACAATTGATGTACAAAAGTTTTAAACTGTGATAGGATATCCATCAACCAAACAACCAAACAGACTTTACTACTTGTATTAGTGTGCTAAGGTATCAGAATTAATGAATCACATACTGGGCGACTTAAAGAATAGAAATTTGTTTTTCCATAGTTTTGGAGGTTAGAAATTCAGGATGAACATGTCTGTAGGATTTCTCTCTGATGAGGATGTCCTTCTGTGTATATGTTTCTCTTATTGGTTAATGAATAAAAACTAATTGGCCGATTGGCCAGGCAGCAAGTGACATAGCTGGGCAGAATTAGGATATAAGCAGGGACAAACAGGAAATCGCTCTCTTCTTCTATCTTCTTTTCTCTGTGGAGATGTTGAGCAGTTGTGATGTAGCAGGCAAAGGAGTTGCAGGTCTGGTAAGCCAAGACCACGTGGAAATACATAGATCATTAGAAATGGGTTAGTAATTAAGATAGAGCTAGCCAGTAAGAAACCATAGCTAGTGGCCAACAGTTTCATAATTAATGTAAGTCTTGTGTGTTCATTTGGGGCAAGATGGCTGACGGGAAAGAGCACACGTTACATCTTTCCTTGGCTCTAAGATGGCTATCTAAACCTGCCACCACTCTATCTGATTGTGTCCCAATGTCCTTTAAGGGTTCAACAATACTGGTTTAAGACCCACCCTAATGATCTCATTTTAAGTCAGTTATCTCTTCAGAGACCCTGTCTTCAAATTTATCCACATTCTAAAGCATTGGACTCAGGACTTAAGTGAATGAATTTGGAAGTGGGTATAGCTCAACCATAACAGTAGTGATTTATGGAAACAACATATTGAGTGGTTGGTTTCTGGATCAAAGGAAATAACTGCATAAAGATATTTATCATGTAATCAAATTTTTATTGTGGTCTAAGTATTAGATGGCTTCTAAGGACCTTTGAATATATGAATATTTATCTTAAATACACAGAGTGACAAAATATCTGAAATCGGCTTTAAAGTATTACACATTAAGAAAGCGATGACACTTCTGCATCTAAAATTTGCTACTTGTTCAAACTCATAAGTACCTGTTATTTCACAATAGTTTTTTTTTTTTTTTTTTGGTTTTTCGAGACAGGGTTTCTCTGCATTGCTTTCGAAGCTGTCCTGGAACTCGCTCTGTAGACCAGGCTGGCCTCAAACTCACAGAGATCTACCTGCCTCTGCCTCCCTAGTGCTGGTATTAAAGGCGTGTGCCACCAATGCCTGGCTTCACAATACTTTTTATGTATTAGTTATTTTTATAAAAATATAGAAAAAGTAAAGGAAATACATATTATCAAGAATTTGAAATTTAGAGTATAAGAAAAGAGAAAACAGTCAATATTACTATCAAAGGAGAATCTCAATTAATTTTTTGGACAAGTTTATTTTCTGTCTGTTTCCATGCATTTTAAATTTTGACCATATTGTATATAAAATGTGTATCTCTGCCCTCTTGAATACAAGTGGTGCTATAATTTTATTTTTATGATGTTCTATATGCCACATAGGGTTCACTTAAATTGTCACTTTATGTTTATATACATGATAAAAATTCAAATAATATAGAGGTTTACAATGTAAAACCTAAAAGGCAGTCGTATATTAATCCCACATCATGGTCTTTCACATTTTCTTTTGGAATTTCTTTCATGCACACACTACTACACTACATTATGAAGGCATCTGTAGACTAGCAATTTTGTTTTACCATACTATTTTTGTCCTTCACCATGTGTTATTATCTTAGAAGACTTTATGCCAGGAATTCCGTATAATTGCTTAATTCTCTATCATCTTTTTTTTTTTACAACAAAAGAATGTCATCTCAACTCTAGCAAAATGCCAAAAAGTGATGTGATGGGTTGTTTTTAAATGAGAGCACTTTTCTAAATGAGGCTTATTATTATTATTATATATTATAATATACAAACTACATTTTGTGGCTATTTTGAATGCAATCATTTCTCATTATCTAACCAGTGACTGCATATTTTCTTGCTTCTCTATCCAAGGCTCTTGGTGGCATGTGGTTATTTACTCAACTTCTTGATGTTGTGTCCCAGAGGTAACTTATTAGACTATCACTAGGTATATTCTTCCTAGTCCCACAGCCACTCTCCCATCCATCCTGAACTTGAGAAGACTTGCAAATCTAACTGCACACTACACTTCTCTATTTAAATGCCGATACTTCAAGCTTAACTTTCCTAATGCCAAACTCTGTATTTTTCTTCTCTCTTAGAATATACCTGAAGGAAGTTTTCTCCATTATCAGCTAATAGCATCTACATTTTCATATTTATTCAAGCCAAACACTCATCACCTGGCATATTTTTTTATCTTTCTCTTTGTCTTATGCCTCATACTCATATTCAGTTGATCAGATCAATGTGCATTGAAATTCCAATCCATATAAGAAAGACTATGTTTACAATTTTGGAAAAGAGTTTTTTTTCTTACCCATTTTTGACTCTGACAAACAATCCCCCTGCTTCTCTCTGCAGTTACAGAAAGTTGCTGAGAGTTCATACAGCCATCTTTGTTCCACCATAGAAAGACCATAGAGCCTGTGCTCTGGACATCCATTATCTAGAACTTTATTCTTGCAATGAATAAAATGGCCCCAGGGTGAGAAACTCTCAGTCCTCCCCCTCGTGTGTGTGTGTGTGTGTGTGTGTGTGTGTGTGTGTGAGAGAGAGAGAGAGAGAGAGAGAGAATTTCCTTTGCCTTTCATCAAAGCCAATGATATACTTCTGCCAGCATTCTGAAATGATTTCAATTTCTCTTTTAGAGTGTCTCTTTGATTTAGTGGGCAAAATGGAATTATTTCTCTGTAATTTTGGATATTAATGATAATTGGCTTGCAGTAGTAATTTTTATTCTGATGTAGGAAATGACTTCTTGAAATAATTTTCCATATCATAAGTTTTTGGGATGTAATTCTGAGGAAAACATCCTCTGTGCTTTCTTTCAATGGTCCACAAATTTCTCTGTAGTTTTGTTGCCTACATATAAATATCACTGTATTAGGAAATTTTGACTTCTCAGAGTCTTTCATGGAAAATAGAAACTTCTGCAGAGCGTATGTGGAAAGAGTAAATCACCATCATCATATATATCATCACCAACACCACCTTCCAACTTCATCTATGCTAGCCTGTGCTCATTCCAAAGTTCTGAGGCAATGACCACTAGAGGGCAGCATAGCAACACATATCTCTACCTGTGCTCGAACTAAATTGCTGTAAAGGGAGCATTGAGACTTCATTACAATTTTCTATGCATTGATTTGTTACCAAAATGCACTGTCTGATGTTTAATCTATGAGCTTGAATTAAACCTTTTAATATTTTATTTATATTTTATGTGGAAGAATATTGGCTTGCATGTATGTTTATGTACCTTGTGTGTACCAGAGTTGCCTGGAAACCAAATCCCCTGGAATGGAGTTACAGATTATTGTGAGCTACCCTGTGCATGCTGGGAACTAAACTCAGGTCTTCTTCAAGATCAATAAATGCTCTTCACAACTGTGCCATGTATCCACTCATTCATTCATTCATTCAAAAACAAGGTCTCAGTGATTCCAGGCTGGCCTTGAACTTGTTGATGCTAGGAATGAACTTGGGCTTTTCATCTTCCTGAATCTATCTCCTGAGTGCAGGATTACAGGTATGTACCCCCATGACCAGCTGTGAGGTAGTGCTGGGATGAATGCAGATTCTAGAATCTTGCTTGAGTCATTTATCAGCTGTGTGACTTAGGTATGTGACACTTATAAGCCTCACTTTCCTCATTGGTAAATGGATATGAAAAATCTTAGAGAATTGTTAGGATAAATGGTCCAATACATTTAAAGTATTAAATTGTTATGACTTATTTTTACATATTTTAATTATTTCAGTTTTACATTTTTAAATAATATGTTTACCTCTTAATTTTAAGCAGCTTTATATTCTATCTATCTATCTTGATTTTTTTGAGACAGGGTTGTAGTATGATAAATAAAAGCCCCAGAGACAGATATTGGGTTCAAGCTTCAAGCTGAAGCTCAGAAAAGCAAAGCAGCCGGCCACTAGCTCTTTCCTCTACCTCAGGTCATACCAAAGGTGCGATCCTCAGACTGCTCCTCAGATTCACTCAGACTGCTATGCTCACCTCACCGTGACTAGGGACTAATCTCAGACTGAATGCCAGCTCTGAGACCCTGCTCCTGTCTTATATACCTACCTAATGCTGGGATTAATGGCGTGTGATCCCAGATGTTGGCATCAAAGGCATGAGCTCTGTTACTCTTCACTCTTGTGTAGGCCATGATGGCCTAGAACTAAGAGAGATCCATCTACCTCTTAATCCTGAGTCCTGGGATTAAAGGTGTGTACCACCATCTCGTAGCTTCTGGATGCTGGGATTAAAGGTATGTGCCTGGCGTCTATGGCTGGTGGCTGACTTTGCTTTCTGAATCCTCAGGCAAGCTTTAATGAATCATAAATAATATATCACCACACAGGGTTTCTCTATACAGCCCTGGTTTTCCTGTAACTCACTCTGTAAACTAGGCTGGTCAGAATTTATTAATCTTCTAACGATTCTGATAAATGTTTTATGATGATTAAAAACATATAAACATAACCTCTAAGGGTTTTATTTGACTTCTAATGTTCAGTTTTGCAGGATTTTGAAGACTCTGTTTCATACTGACTATTACACCAGGCAAGGTTCAGTCAGAGAACATTTGAATGGGGAAAAGAATTGTGAACTTAATAAGTAAAAGATGTATTGGTGACTAAAAGGAGAGCTTATAGTGTGCAGGAGTAGCAGCAAGTGCTTCTTCTGGGATAGAGGATTGGTGCAGGAGGAAGGAACATAAAAACTGACAAAGAGGAAGACAAGAGGGGGCCTGGTTGCCACAGAAACACACAGTCTGCTGCCATGGCAACCAAAGCAACCCTTGCATGCAGGATGACAGAGAAATAACGCCAGAAAGAAAAGCATCTCTTCCATGTAGCATATGATCTGCTAGGGGAGATGGTGAATTTAGTTTGCTAGTGTTTTGTTAAGGAGTTTACATTCATCTTCTCTAGGGATATAAGCCATTTTCTTTTCCTGCAATATCAGTGTTTGACTTTGATGTCAGAGTAACATTGCCTTTGTAAGATGCCCATAGAAGTGTTCCTTTGGTTTCTGTGTTTTGGAGGGGCTGAGAAGACTGGCCCAGGTACCAGTAAGGTGATCTGTGACTAAGCCTTGCTGTGGGGGCAGAGTTAACTACTGTTCCAATATTCTTGTTCCCCTTTGGCCTGTGCAATGTTTTTTTTTAATTCTTTGTGATTCAGACCTGTCTTAGTATGTTTCTAGGGATGTATTAATTTCTTTGAGTTTACTGAATTTGGAATATAATGCTCACAGTAGCCTCCAAAGATTTCTTTTTTTTTTTATTTCTAGGATGCCTACTCCAATTCTTTCCTATTTGTCTACAGTTTGATTTACTTGAACCTTTTTCTTTATATCTTAGTTTAACTAAAGGTTCATCAACTTTATGTTTTAAAAAAACAAGTTAGTTTTAGTGATCTTTCCCAGTGTTTATTTCCCAGTATTTTGCTCTAATCTTTGTTAGCTCTTTCCTTCTTCTAATTTTAGATCACAGTTTTCTCTTTTTCTATTATGTTGATGCAAAGGGAATTGCATTTTTAGACTATTAATTTTAAATAGTTATAACTAGGTCCAAACAAATGTTTCTTAATCAAAAAAGGAACGATTATAGTACACGTTTCCCTTTGGTAATGAGAAATAAATGTATTCCTATAGCAAAAAAAAAACCCCAGGCCTTGGGATTTGACTTACTTTTGGTACACATATTCTGCATTCTGCTGGTTGTGGAAGTTAGTTTTCCCTGAGGAAAGCTGATGAGATACTCAAAGGAGTTCAAGTCTATTAGTGATAGGTCAGCTGAAGGGCACAGGAGCCCGTTAAAGATGGCACCCAGGGGCAGTCATAAGGGCGAGTCCTGAGATGTTTACACAAAAGAGTGATTGGTTGCTAAGATCGAACCAGATGAGGTCACTGCATGAACGGCTGTGTTCACTGGGTAAAGCACAGGGTGCCTAGGCGTATGATGGACTGACCTTTGAAACCATTGACTCAGTGCTTTCCAGCTCTGTGTGCTTTTTTGCTTTAAAAGATGCTTGCTGGGGGGCAATAAACCTCTTCCTACTTGACTAGACTCCCTGCTGTGTCTGATTGTCTCCAGGATCCTGGGAGACTGGGGAATGGGTGAAGGCACTTACCCTTCCTGGGACCTAGCCTTCCATGGTTGGGCTAAGACCCTGCAGTCTGCTGCCTTTAGGGGATAAGGCAAATGTTGTAGCATACTTACTTCAATATTTGAGGTACCTGAGTGTGCAGCCTGAGGTGAGGCATCCTGGAGAAGAGCTGGGCCTTCTCTATTGCCTGATTCCATCTGCAGCTGTTGCAGGTTTCAGTCTATCTCACTATTCAGATGTGACAGTTTCACCTGGACCCAGGAAGCTGAGGTGGGTCCGCCCAGCAGCAGACAGTGAAATTGTGAGCTGACCCTCGTTGGTGTGAGTTTGACTTTGGGAAGTGCTTCGGAACTTTTAAACCCAACCAACTAAGCTGGTCATTGGTGGTGATTATACACAATCTAATCAAGAAATGGTTCATATTGGAGCTGAGGAGATGGCTTAGTGGTCAAGAGAGCTTGCTGTTCTTCCAGAGGACACAAGTCTGGTTTTTAGCATCCACATATGGTGGTTCACAGCATCCTGGAACTTCAGCTCCAGAGTATTTGAGTCTCTCTTCTGACCTCCCTGGACACCAACATAACATGTGTGCGTACACACACACACACACACACACACACACACACACACACTTAGAAAAAACATCTTAATAACAAAAAATGGACCATTGTAGCATAAAGAAAGAACAAATAGTTTAAAACAAAAAATTAAAAATTTCCTGTTAGCTCATTTTTGTAGGTTATAAAAAAAACGACTTGAGAAAAAAAAAGATGCCATGCAACAGACCTCATGTGGAGGGTGTTTTTTTTTTTTTTAATTAGGAGAAAGGGAATGGGAAAAGGATGTAGGGGAGGTGGGGGAGGATGGCCTCTGGAGACAGGAGCAGCACAAGAGAAGAGAGTAGCAGAGAAAGAGAGAGAGGGGGGGCGAGGCAGAGAAGCATGGAGAGAGAGAAAAACAGAGAGGTGGGAGGTGACCAGGGCCTTTTTAAGAGGAAACAGTGAATGTCCACAGGAGGTGCTCTTAGTGACTGCCTCGGAGGTCATATCCTGTCAGAACTCTAAGGGCAGGCCAGTAAGAAGCCTGAATACTAACACTTATGAAACACCAACTTATGAGGTTTTTCACCTTTCCAGTTTGCTCCAAATGATAAAGGACCATTGAATGGTCCTTGTTTTAGTTACTTAGACACCATGACTAAGACAACTCATACAAGAAATCATTTAATTGAGGATTTGCTTAATGTTTCAAGAGGTTAGTCCATTATTACCATGGCAGAGAGTGTGGCAGCAGTCAGGCATGGTACTGGAGAAGTAGCTAAGAGCTTACATCTGATCTTCAAGTTGCAGATCAAGAGACACTAGGCTTGGGATCAGCTTTTGTTGAGTCCAGTTGGAGCATCTCAAGCAGGGAAAAGAGGAAAGAACTTAGAATCAACAGGCAATAAATTATAAATTGCTACAATCATCCATGAGCTTTTTCAATAGTCATTATTTTATTGTTGTTTTCTTCTTTTCTTTAATTATTTCAACTTTCTTTCCAGATTTTCTTTTTTTTTAACCTCTCTTAGCCATTCTTTTAAGTCTGGATGTTTAAAACAGTATCTGGGACTCCTTAGTTATTTGTTAGTTGTTAAGAAATGATGATAGGGAAATGTCCTTCTGTATGTTGTGAATATATGTTTCCCTTATTAGCTGATGAATAAAACTGTTTCAGCCAATGGACAGGCAGGATTTAGCCAGGCAGGAAATCCAAACAGTGATAGAGAAAGGTAGTAGGTGTAGTCAAACAGATGCCATGTAGCTACTGAGAAGGTAGGATACCAAAGAATTTTCCAGTAAGCAAGACCATGTGGAGATACATAGATTAAAAGAAATGGGTTAATAGTTAAGAGAGATCTAGCCAATAAGAAGCCCGAGCCATTGGCCAAACAGTTTATTTGGGACTAAATGGCTGTGGGACCAGCCAGGACAGAAACTTTGCTTTACAAATAGAGTAGTGGAAAAACGGGACAAATTGGCAGCTGAGATTATCTATGAGTCTACAATGCTTTAGTGTCTGAATACACATCCCCAGTCTTCTCACCAAATGGTGTAGTTTCTATGGTGAACACTATGTCTTGTTAGTGTAGTAAATACCCAGCTGGTGACCATTCCACTATTCAGGGGTGAAGTTGTGGGAGCAGTACTTCCAACTTAAACTTATATTCAGCTTGTTCCTGTGGTAATTTCAATGTAATAGGCCCCATAAGCTCATACAGAGTGGCATTATTAGGAGGTGAACCTTTGTTGGAGTGGGTATGGCCTTATTGGAGGAAGTGTGTCACTGTGGGGACAGGCTTTGAGGTTTCCTATGCACAGGATACCACCCACTGTTGCCTGCAAGATGTAGGACTGCTGTGAGATATTTGATTACACTATATAAAGAGACGTTACCCAGATTGGTTTAATAAGAAACTGAATGGCTAGTAGGCAGGATTTCCAGGCACAGAGGATTCTGGGAAGAAGACAGGAGGAGACACCAGGGACACAGCAAGCAGCATGACTATTCCAAAGTAAAGGTAACCAACCAATGTGAAAGTAGATTTAAAAAATGGGTTAAGTTATAAGACCTAGTTAAAAATAACCTAAGCTATCGGCAAAGCTTCCATCCATAATTAAATTCAAGTCTCTGTGTCATTACTGGAGAGCAGATCCCTATGAAAAATCCAACTACATAGGGCTCTCAGCTACCTATCCAGTACCATGTCTGTTTGCACGCTGCAGGTCTCCACCATGATGATAATGGGCTGAACCTCTGAGACTGTAAGCAAGTCACCTTACTTAAATGTTTTTTATAAGTAGCTATGGCCATAGTGTCTCTTCACAGAAATAGATACCCAAACTAAGACAATTCCCCAGTTTAATTCCACATTCTACTATCTCTTTTAATTGGTGTTTTCTGTATTTTTATGTATTTCTTCAAGGCCAGTTTTGGTTTTTCAGTTTCTTGACACTTTGTGTATTCGTTTCTTTTGGTCACCCTCATAAATCTTTACTAATACAGTAGTTTAAAATAACATCATCACCAATAAAAATATATTCTTTCATGAGCCTGGAGGCCAGAAATTTAAAAAGAAAAATGAAGCCATCCCCTCCAGAAGCTCATGGGGGAGGGTCTGGTCTTGATCATATTGAGTTCCTGGTGACTACTGACATTTCCTGATGTGTAGTCACATTACTTTAGTCTGTGCTTCTGTCTTCATAAGACCACGTAACCTGGTATCTGTCACGTAACCTGGTATTGCTAGCTCTGTCCAATTCTAATAGAGATGGTTATTAACAGTCTGCCCAGGCAAAAATCCAAGCTCATATTCAAACTTTCAGCCTTCATTATCTGTGCAAAGACTCTCTCTCTACAAAACGTAGTTTTAACAGCTTACTGTTATCCCTTGGATATAATCCTTCACTTAAGTATTCCATGGTCCTTACTTCTTCATATCTAAGAAATGAGGTGGTGCATGCCTTTAATCCCAGAACTTGGGAAGCAGAGGCAGGAGGATCTCTGTGAATTCTGGTTTACAGAGCTAATTCCAGGACAGCTAGGCCTGTTGCATAGAGAAACCCTATCTCAAAAACCAAAACAAAACAAAAAAGAAAAAGAAATGAGTTGGAGCGTGATATCTAAGAACTTGCTTTCCTCATTATATGTTATTAATTTTACATATGGGTTTTCATCCCTCTCAGTAACATGTAATGTTTCCTTGTATGAGTATATGTGTTTATCTATAGTATATGTATGTTAAGTTTCTTTACTTTGGTCATTAGGAAACATGGATAATAAATATGTGTGGTCAGTCTACAATCTTGACTTGGCATATATTCAAAAAATTTTAGAAGGTGATATTTGAATAAATGAAATCAAGCTAAAATTTGCAAAAGTGTAAGATAAGCCGGGTTATGTAAAAGTATTCAACAAACACATTTTCTCTCCTTTTAATATTTTTCTTGCTGCTTCAACCATGACCCACTAAGTATGAAAACTCTTTGGTTTCCATGGTAACAATAAGCATTCAGCAGTTTATCTGACACCTTTCAGTGATGGCAGGAATTACACAACAGAAAGAAAATATGATTACCTTATGTAACACTGGTCATTATGACATTTTAGATGTGTATTCTACCTTTTCAAATTTTAACTTCTTTTGCATGATTAACACTGAAAATTTCTGGCTATTGTTAGCAATATGTGGCATATATGCTGCCATCATGCTGTTGCCAAATTTGCTAATCTGTCATATCATTTATTCACAGTAAGCCGGGCTATGTATTCAGAATTATTTTTAATATAGTACTGTACTCAGGCATCTGTACTCCTCTCTGTTCCTAATTGCCTTCCTTATAGAGCTCATTGCACCAGTATAGCTTGACACGGTAGATCTATTTTAAGGTTGTAATTGTGACATCTCTTCTGTTCTGGCTAAGATGTCATAGAGGCCTTCTGTCTTATGAGGATGTAGTCTGTTCCCTCCCCCATGTAAGAACATACAAACAGACTGCCACCATGAAGCAGAAGCTAGTATCTCAGAAGACACAGAATTCTCAGGGAGACTCATCTTAGGGTCTTCCAAGCTACAGCTGGTGAACTAGGAACCAAGGAGAGTCTATGGTATAGTTCCAGTCCAAAAGCTAGCTGGCCCAACAATCGATCTTTCAGTTAGACTCCAAAGACATGAAAAAACCCAATCACACTTCCAATGGAGTGAGATGGGAGGAATTTCTTCTTGTTCAGAAAAAAAAGTTCTTTTTGTTGTATTTAGCTCTATGCTGGTTGGTTTTTGTCAACTTAATGTAGATCTAGACATATTGGGGAAGAGGCAATCTTAATTGAGGAAAAAAAAAGCCTGCAGAAGATTACCCTGTAGGCAAATCTGTAGGGCATTTTCATTGTTAATCATTTATTTGTCTGGTTCGCTGTGGGTGGGGCCACTCCTAGACAGGTGGTCCTGGATGATATAAGAAGGCAAACTGAGCAAGCCATGGGCAGGGCAAGCTCATAAGCTGTGTTCTTCCATGGCCTCTGCAGCATTTCCCAACTCCAAGTTCCTGCCTTGGATACTGGAGTTCTCGAGCCTTGGCTTCTCTGGTGATATACTATAGCCTGTGGGCCAAATAAACCCTCTCCTCCCCAAGTTACTTTTGGTCATTATGTTGTCACAGAAGCAAAAGCTGAACTATGACAAAGTCTTTGAATGATTTCTTAAGACACACCAAATGTTAGCAAGATCAATCTAGTTGATGTGGTCTGTTTGTTCCAAAGCTTAACTCATCAAAACTACTGTAACAGAAACAACCAGTGTAATGTTAGAAAAAATATCTGGACCCACATCACTCACTCAGCTGAATGGATACGTTTTTTTGGTTGATTTCTTGGTAAGATCTAATAAAATACCAAATTTCCCCTTTTTAACAGAATTAAGTGTTAGATTTGTTTTATCCCTCCTCTGACTATGGTTGATAGGACATTGTAGGTGATATGAAATTCATGATGATATGAAAAAAATAAAGTGCAAACAATTAGAAAGGGAAGTGGTTGCCAAGTTTTGACAACCCATGCCAGTATTTGGTGTGTGGTTTTTGGTGAGGCCCTGTTGAAATGTTACCTATATGCTAGCTAAGCACATAGTATATTCACATGGGGGGGATAAGATTCATTTCAAAGAGCAGTAGTCTATTATAAAAGTGAATGAAGAGTTTTATTGTAGTTTTATGTTTACTTAAGTTTATTTCAGGGTTTAAAAAAAACAAACCCAACAGCTCTTTCTTAGTGATGCCTAATGGCAGATGTTACAAGATGTAACCCTGTGGATACAGTGTTACTCAGATGGTACAAAACTTGACAAGGCAATGGAAATTCCATTTCTGTGAACAGAGTCTAGGATTCATCTTCTGCCCTAGGCCTGCTATTGAGTGAGTTTTATATAAATAAATATCCATTATGGCCACCAACATTAAACCTGTGTTCCTGACTCTAACCCCACAGTGTACCTAGACTATTATTTCTGTTTTTGTGTGCACATTATTCTCTGTTGCAAATGGATTTCAGTATTGAATCCCAGCCAGATTGTCTGGGTCTGAGAAGCCAACTAATCTTGCCAGCGTCTCCTCTCTAGAGGATTTGGATCTTATCCCAGTGTTCTTCCATCTACAGCCCACTGATGAAGGTCTTCTTACAGGCCAGACAACTCCTCCCAGTCCAAGCATAAGGCTATTATCATCATCAGATACTAGCCTGTTCCTGGTGCTATGTCCCCGCCTCCAGGCTTCTTTGAGATGTTGACTACCAACCTTAACCTGGCTCAGACTTGAGCTTGTGTGTTATGTATCAGATGTGAAATTGGGGGAGTTCTATAGCCATATCCACAAGGCTGACCCTGCCCTACAGTTGTTGGCTTGCTTCCCTGCTACAGAACCACAGCCAGAATTCTCTGCTGCCAACACCAATCAGATCACAATACCAAAGAGTAAGAATTTCCAGCAGCCTGTACAATCTGCTTTTCTGAACAAGTCTTTAGGTTATGATGTATCTTATTCATGTGTATAAGTAACATTTTATCCTTTTTATAGACTATTAGGCCTCTTACAAAATTGTCATTTTCAAAAATGTCCTTTGATTTAAATATGGCACCCAATGTTTTTGCTTTTGCAAACAATATGGTTCTAATCCAACATATCCAACAGAGTTCAGATCAGTGGTTCTTGTAACTTCAACAGTGATAAATATTTGTTAAGCTTCTACTATGTTCATGGCAGATGCTGTTATAATGATTTTTGCTTTCCAGAAAAAAATAAATTCAAGTAAGGAATAGAAAGTCTAAACTCATGAAACTGGACCGAGTTTGTATCTTAGAAACTCAACACCTGCAGCTGTGTGCTTAAACCTGGTTCAAACAGGATTATAAAATAAAACATTATTATGGTTGTGGATATATTATTGTTTGAATAAATAGCCATGGTAGTGAAAACTGCTTTTAAAAACCATAGCATATGTACTTGCAGGGTGTAATGAAGTTATACATTCCTCTGCTATTCTGTAATATGGCCAGTTCAGAGTGCCTTCCCATTAATTTTGAAGCTATTGAAGATGTCCAGTTTTCAACTCTTTCCCTTTGAAAGTGTATGTGAACTTTATTTGCAATAAAAAGAAACTCCTAACATTTTATTACTTTTTGATGTGCTGTTTCTATTGAATGATGCCTGGAATAAATCAGCATATATGTGTATGCATATACGCATATATATGGATAGCAAATGCTGTTTTATAGCAGTAACCATTATAGAATGTATTTGTATTTTCTAATATTCTTACTATAGAAGACAGAGATTTGTGTGTGTGGGAACAGGACAAGAAACAAACTGACTGAGCCACCATTGCACTTCTGGCATTGAATTTTAATTATACTCTTGAACGATTCAGAATTACTGAATTTTGTTTTTCAGATGTGCAGAACAGAAAACAAACTAAATCGTGGATATATTAAATAACCCTTTAAAATAATTTTACATGCCTATGTGATGTTTGAATTAGAAAAATCAACATGTGGATTTTTATGCTTCAAGTGTCACAGCTATGAATGAAAAAGCCATATGGCTACAACTGTCCAGGAAGACATCTTGCTCAAGTAACCAAAGGTCTAAGTGCCAGATTATCCCGGCACAATCCCAATATATTTATTTCATAGGTGTTCTGCTCTCCAAGACTTTCTGACCATGACATTATAAAGTTCATATTTAGTAACTTAAAAGATGATTTTGTAAAACAGGATATTATTTTCTTGAGTAGTGCCCAAAGCAAGTGATAGATAAGCAGTACTGTATGATAAGCATTTCTTCAGATAAGGGATCGGCTCTTATGGCTGCTTTTCCGCAGAAAGTCCTAGTAAGGTCACTGTTTCAAAGAGGATTTTTCATTTTCAGTGAATATACAGCTTAGTAGAGAGAATTATGTTGACATAATTATGTTAAAAATATTGTGAATAATACTTCAATAATCTCTGTCTCTCTGTTTATCTCTGTCTCTGTGTCTCCCTGATCATTAGTTTCACACATCCTAGGAAAGCACTCTCCCACTGAGTTTATTCCCCAATCTTTTTTTTTATCATTTTTTATTTTAATTTTAAATAGCTTGTTTTACATGCCAATCCCAGTTGCCTCTCCCTCCCCTCCTCCCGCACTCCCCTTCCCCCCTCCCTCCCACCCTATTGCCAAATCCTTCCACATAGGGGATATCTAGAGTCTGTCATTTTACTCTTGGTAGGGTCAAGGCACTCCCCTAAGAGTCCAGGCTGAGAGAGCATCTCTCTTTGTGCTATAGGCACATGAAGACAGTTTGTATACCAGGGATAGACACTGATCCACAGCTCAGGGCCCCATAGGTTGCCCAGGCCTTCTCACTGACACTCACATTTGGGGGGGGGGTCTTGTGAAACTGCCTAAGCCAGGCTTGAGTACACTTTGGGGCCCTGACAGAACTGCAAGTTGGATTCTTCATCCTTAGCTTCTCCAGTAGTTAGGATGATAGGTTTGTACCACTCGACCTAGTGATGATGTTTTCAGATATGGGGTGTAGATCATGAAGTTCAGATGTCAGCTACTACTTACATACTCAAAAGGACTTATCAGAAGTAATATGAGAAAACACATTTTCAAAATTATATCAGAAGAGTTATAAACAGTGAACTGATTCAAAGAATCCTTTTGTAGGAAATATGTCATAACAATGGGCATTTAGCGAATCTTCACTGTATTGCTTGATGCTTTGCTAACAACTTCATAGGTTTTATTTCATTTAATTTATAAAAATAGCCCTTGGAAAGGTATGTACTTGGGCTGGCCAGATGGGTCATCAGGTAAAGGCACTTGGTGAACTAACTACAACAAGTTTGTCCTCTGATCTCCACCTATATACCGTGGCATATGCCAACACACACACACACACACACACACACACACACACACACACACACACCTGAACAAATTAAATTAAAATGTATTAAAGTGTTTTAAAATATATTTTAAAATTAGATTTCTTTTAATGTTGCTGTTGCTCTGAGGAAAGGTAAGTGTTCCTACAAAAAAACTGGGATCTTCAGCATAAGTTCCTTTGCTCCAACAGCATTTTTCCTTATTAAGTTCATTCTTTGATGATACACACACACACATACACACACACACACACACACACACACACACACACACACACACACACACACAATGAACTCTGTTCCTTCTCTCTTCATCCTTTCCTAGCTCTATCCTCTCCCTACCGATCCCCTCTCTCCCTGACTCCCTTCCTCCCTGACTCCTTCCCTCCTTCACTCCCTCCTGGGTTCATGACTTCTATTTTATTCTGTGACCCATCTCACTGAGCTAGTGTGATCTCTGTTCACTGGTTTGGACTAGCCATTGGAGCCTTGGGTCACACAATCAAAGTCACACCTCACCATAACAGATAGTTCTGGGCAACACAACCACTGCTCCAGTAGCATTTTGGATTTTGGTCATGTCTCTTTTATATGAATATCTCTTGTCTGAAGGAAAATAATCATCTTTTTAGACTTCATTGCTTTGGAGACAGTAGGAGTGGACATTTATTTAATGTTTACACTTCATTAAAATATGGAAAAATAGCACTACAGTATATAGGAATACATTAAAATGTTTTAAGGATTAAATAAGGACACCTTGTGATTAAATCACCTCATTGTTACTTGAAGTGTGTAGAGATATAATATATTAGATACCATTTTTTTTACTACCAGTTTTAATCAGCTAAGTCATCTGCCATTCTCAAGTAAACAAAATGACTCATAAAGTCTTCGGAATGGTTTTACTGTCTGTGAGTGAAAACATTCATTTAACAAGTGTTTATTGAGCATTTACTAATTGCCAGATGTTACTGCAGCCAGTGAAGAGACACAGAAGTAAATGGTAGGAAAGGCAAACCCAAACAATTTCTCTTATTATAATGGTAAATTCTAGTGCAAACAAGAAATAGAGGCAATGTAGAAAAGAAAACCCAGAAGAGAGATCACAGTTATAGGAGGGTCTCTGCTTTAGTGCAGGAAGTTGAGGAAAGCTCCGCCATGTTGTGAAAGATTAGCACAGATCTGAGAGTGGGAGTGACGTGGACTTGGCCAGCTTAAGGAGGAGGAAAAATGATGATTTAGCCGGAGCACAGTGAAACAGCACATTTTTTAGCTATCTGAAACAAAGGCAGGAACTGCCTGAGCCCCACCATTCCAGACTTACTAGGTAAGCGTGGGATAAATAATTCCTAGTAAAATATTCATGTGATTGAATTTAACACCAAAGGTCATTTCAAAAGAAAATTTTAGGATAATTTCAAAACCTTCTACTCTGATCACATAAGTGACTATTTGGAATACAAATTCTTCTGGGACATTATTCTGTCTTAATCTTGTTTGGGAGAGGGGTGGGTGACTGAACCCAGAATCGTCTTGTGTTATGCATCCCTCTAACCATTGAAGATGTAACTCAGCCTTTTCCCCATATGCGAGACAGGGTCTTACAAAGTCGTACAGGCTGGTCTGCGGTTCATTGTGTAACCAAGGAAGGCCTTGGAGTTGTGATACTCCTACCCCAGTTTTGAAAATAGTTGGGGCTACAGGTCTGCTCTTGACTGACCTTCATAGATTTCCCCTCCATATCTGACAATCGTGGACACTCTAAACTTTGTTGCCCTTTAAAACCACTGCTTCCTCAGACTCCAGGTCTTCCCCTACTCACCATTAGTTTCTTGCTGAGACCTAATGTATCTCATGGATTCATTATATCAGCTTTTCTACTGCTTTTTGGCATCCTTTCCTAGTCTAGACCCCATTGGAGTCACTGTTTAGCAACAGCATCCACAAATCTCTTATATCCCTGACCTTCCCTATGCAGATAACTACTGATGACTGGTATCTGTTTGTTGATGGTCTAACAAATGCCTCATAGTTCTCTTCTTTGGAATTGATAAGTAACTGTTCTCCAGGACCTCTCAGAATTTCTTTTACCATTCCTGTATTAGTCTTTTTTTTTTTATTATGGCAGGGAAATGCTGGAGTTTTCCATTCCAGGTTCATTCTTTTCTCTCTGTGTCCTGCCTGTGGATCAGGATGTAAGCTCCCAGCTGCTGTTCCAGGGCTGTGCCTCCCTGCTTGCCTCCTGCCTACTGTCACATGACCTGCCATGATGGTCATGGACTAACCCTCTGAAACTGTAAACAAGACCCCAATTAAGTATTTTCTGAGTTGCCTTGATCGTGGTGTTTCTTCACATCCATAGAATGGCAGGTAATGAAGACAGCAAATATTTAGATAAATTTTTATGTAGCAAGAGAATTCTTTATGGTGTTTTGCAAATGGTAGACTGGTTACCCACTATTCATCTGCATCATGTGGTTGTAGTAACATCTGACAGCTTGATATTTTCACAGTAGAAAAGAAACAGCATTAACAATATGGTTCACAAATCTTAACTTGCACATCAGAGATATGTCAGCCTAAAAGATAAAGAACTGATGTAAAATGCTTTTTCCAATTGAGTCATTTTAGCATAGCTTTGCAGTAGCAGAGTCTAAGACAGCAAGCTCTTTACTTATTACTAACAATTAAGTAGAAATAGCTTTATAAATTCTATTAATTTCAGTCCCCTTATTTATTATGAACATTACAGATTATTTGAAAATAACTTCAGAGATTTTGCATTGAAAAATTCCATCTCAACATTTAAACATTCAAGAGCAAATCCTTTACTTTTGAGGTTATTTATATTTTCGAAGTTGTGTATGAAGATTTCTTACTTGGTTCTCCAGCTACACTTTCTTCTCAATATATTTACTTATTCAAGAAGTATAGTTTAAGTTCTAGCAGCAGAGAAGAAAGTAAGATAAAATTCTTACTTTCAAAGAACTGGTTTGTGAGAGAGAAGGAAGATGAATAAAATGATGTCATAAATAGTCCAAAGGTAAAAAGACAGAGTAAAAATACAGCAGAAAAGGAGGCAGAATGTGGACAAATGTTTAAATACTTTAATGTCATTCTACTCAAATTGTTAAATTAATAGCACACAGTTTCTGGGATAGTTATATCTGTAACTCCATTCTCCATGCAGATTCCTTCTTCCTGCTTCCGGAGGCTCATCCCTGTGGATGGCAGAACTCTAATGTACCTCTTCATTCATCTTTCCCTTTTCCATTCCCCTTTGTCCTTTGGGTTTGGCAACTGAGATCATGGTATGGTCTGGAAAAGCAGAAGAGAGAGAGAGGTGTAATAATGTTTTTTTCACCCTTCCCAGCTTCTCAACATTACAGCAATGGTTGTATTCCTCAACAGTTAGAGCTCATCATTGGTTATCCCCTTATCAACAGTACCTGTTGTTAGCAAAATTTTTACTTTGCACTTCAAGTTAAATGGATTAGTAGTGGTGTCTTACTTTTGCAGGAACTCTGTGTACTTCACCTGCACTGTTGGTAAAACTAAACTTCTCATTAAACTACCCCAAATAAGATAATGGGAGTTTATTGTTGGTTTTTTTTTGACTATGTCATCTCTTAGCTCTGACCCAGACAGTTTTGAAACCATTTCAAAAGAGATATAACACAGAGTATTTGCTTTAATAAAGTCATTTTAAAGCTTTCATTTGAAGATACTCACTGAGGCATCATGGTTAATAGCAAACTGAAAAAAGCTTATATACAAATGCTGCTATGTCAACATAATAAAATATTTTCATCTCTAAAGTAAGACTTAGGAAGGCTATCAAGAACATACAAATAACCAAAATATTCTCAACATGATATGCGCCCTTATTGTATAATTATGACTATATTAGGATGAGGGTTAGAAGATAATAAGCAAATATGGAGATAATTATGTTTGGGTATAGATTGCTTGATTTTTTTAATTTTAGGAATTAGTGTAATTAAGATTTACATTATTTTAAGTGCTTCATGATCACTATAATTATGGTATTATACCTAACATAAATCAAGATAAATGCTCCAAGCAAGGGAGAAAAATTGTGAAGTATTAGTATTCTTCTTCTTACATACTTGACTGCAAACCCAGACATGAATGATTAAGATACTTGGCTTCCATGGTTGAACTACAAGCTTTGTATACTGGAAAATTATTATTTTGTGTAATCTTTGTTTATAATCAAAGCATAATCTCTTAAAATTATCTTTAAAGGAAAGCATATTATCATGTATATGTGTGTATACATGCAAGTTGACTTGGTTCTTAACTTTGCAATGGGCTTCAGTAGCCTTTAGTTTTATGTGCCTGTTTTTCAAAATATCCAAGTTTCATATTTTAGCCTAATATATCCAAAGTCATAAAACTGATCACATGCTAGTGTTCAAGGAGACAGAAACTAAGAGGAGCAAATTGTTTAGCAGAACCTAGCATTTATTTCAGATTTCTTAGTAAATGAGAAGTAAATGTGTCTGCTTGTTAAGGAAGTGCTTCTGTGAAGTGCACACTTGTCCCCTAGAGTTCTGAAAATGAGGCTCCTTAGCACACAGGAAATAGCAACATTCACTGAAACCCAATGACCGGGATCCAAGCAACTATGCCCAAGCTACCACACAGCCCAGATTTATTGCTGGACATTTCCATTCAGTTCACTTTTGATCATTCTCTTTATCCATGAGAAAAGTACTTCACTGATATTTTTATGCACATATAGACATTCCTAAGTTGTGATGGGATTTTGGCTCTTAGCAGACCCATCATTGCATTCCCATATTAAAAAGAAAACCTGTATTAGTTTCTAGAACTGTTTATTATGGGCTACTAATAAATTACCCCACAAGAGGTCACCAAAGCTCTAGTGTTTTGTGTGTGATTTTCTGAATTTTGTCCTCCCTTTCAACTATCGGTGACATATTATGCATTTCCTGGTTCTTGTTTTTCTTTTGTGTTTATGAGACAGGGTCTTATTTTGTAGACAGCCCTGCTGTACCACTCTCCCAAGGGCTGAGATAGTAGGCTCGGGCCACCACGTCTAACTCTAGTTTTCTGGTTTTCTTCCTCAGATAAGCAACTGAGAATCTGTGTTTACTGTAGCTCTTTAGGTCAAGTCTGTAACATCGGTTTCAAAGCAGTTCTCGTTACTGTTTTTAAATTTTCTTTTTCAGATTATACTATGGTTACATTTTACCCTTTCCTTTCTTCCCTGCAAAGCCTCCCATATATCCATCCCTTGTTGTTCACCTTCAAATTCATAGTCTCTTTGTTTACTAATTATTAACGTAAGTACACATATTTCTAACTGTAACCTCGGTCTGTATAATGTTACTTATTATGTTTGTTTTCAAGGCTGACCATTTGACACCAATTGTTTGCTCTTCCCTGGAGAAGACAACTTCTCCTGCTCCCAGCTTTCCTTCGTTGCCTAGAGTTCTTTGTATGGGGTTGAGGCCTTGTGGGTGTTCCCCATGTACTTTGCATGTCTACTGTGTTATCCTCGTTCAGTTCACATTTGGGCAGTCATGTTTGTGAGACTTGATGTATGTAGCTTGTGATATCACTAGGAGACACAATCTCACAGTAAACTCCCTGATCCTCTGGCTCTTATAATCACCCATACCCTTTTCCACATGTTGCCTAAGCCTTAGGTATGGGAGTATTTTTGTAGATGTATCCATTGAACTGAGCCTAATAACTCTGTATTTTGACTGGTTGTGGTCTTCTGGTGTATAAGGACAAATATTTGTAGACTGTTGTTAGGGATTATGATAGTTCAGTAAATTAGTGGTTGTGGATTCTTCAATAAACACAACTTCAGCAGAAGTGAGCAGTTAGCTAGGTTTCCAGTCCTAGGCATGATCTCCCTCTTGTTGTGGGTGTCTTAAGTCCAATTAGACAACTGATGGTTACTGACAAGATATGTGTAACACTGCTGTTCCCTTAGGGATATTGTGCTATGTTGGTTGCTGATGTGTTTCACAGGTATAGTAGCTGGGTAAGACTACCTTCTCTCCAAAGAGCTCCCTTTTCCTATTTGTCCTATCAGATCGTTTGCACCCTAAAATATTTTTAAGTTGATGAAAAGTTTACAGCTCAATAACTATATTAAAATACGTATTGTACATTTTTAAATGGGTGAATGGTTTAGTGTATCAATCATATACCAACAAGTATTGAGAGTAGGAGAGGGAAGACCTGGCCATATTCATCAGCTACTGCTGAATCCATTTATAAAAACCTTCTATACCCTTCTAAATTATGGTCATTTATGAGTGGAAGATATAATATGTATCTATCTCTATAATAACTTTGGTCACATGGATAGATCACAATAAGACATGTTCAGTTGTAGAAGTTATGGAGAAAAGAATAATCTAAAAAATATTCTCACATAATCCCATTGAAAAATTGACTGGGAATCTTTTTTTCAATATATGTTTTATTTAAATTAGAAACATGCATGCTTCAAATGTCAATCCCAGCTTCCTCTCCCACCCCTCCTCTCTTGTCCCTCCACCAGCCCCCCAGGCTCCCACCCAATCCTCACATCATTCCCCAGGGAGGGTGAGGCTCTCCATGGTGGGATCTCCAGAGTCTGTCATTCATCCAGGGCAGGACCTAGGCCTGTCCCCATGTTTCCAGGCTGAGAGAGCAACCCTCCATGTGGAATGGGCTCCCAAATTTCATTTGTATGCCATGGGAAACACTGATCTACTACCCAAGGTCCCAGAGATTTCTGAGGCCTCCTCACTGACACTACATTCATGGAGTCTGGATCAGTCCCCTGTTAGCCTCTCAGCCATCAGTCTCAGGTTCAAGAGCCCCTAACCCCCCCCCCTGTACCGTCAGCTGTCTTTGTGGGTTTCACCAGCACGGTCATCACTCCTCCATCTCTGTCACTGGGTTCCAAGAGTTCAGTTCAGTGTTTAGCTGTGGGTATCTGTCTCTGCTTCTTAGAGCATTCCTCTCACTGGGAAGTCTTTCTCATTCAATTCTGCAAAAATGAATGAGGATTTGTGCCATGCTCACAGAGCACTGTCTTCTGCACTCACTGAGACATGGCTTATACCACCATACACAACAAAACCTAACATCCATGGAGAGGTTGTTTCTGTTACAAAGAGGCATTGAATGCCACAATCAAAATAACAATGTGCTGATTAAATGACTTTCATAATATTATAAACAAAATATGTTTTAAAGAAAAATTTGCTAAAAATTTGAGGCTGCTTCCCTCTCCTCTTAAAAGACTATCATCCTAAGACAAATTTTGATTTCTTGCTTTCTCCATCTCACGAGTCTCAGAGGAAATGTTGTTGTTCTTAGTATCCTTGGCTAATGACGTTGCAAGTGCACATCCTGCCCACAAGCAAAACTGGCTGTGTTTTCATAAGGCCTCTTTCATGGGACAGGGGCTCTACTCATAGACTTTTCTGATGCCATACTTGCCTTTTCTAAATGAGAATCCTTAATTTAAAATACTATGGTTCAAACATATGTACAAAGAACGGGATCATCGTGGTGAATCAATTATCCAAACAGCCTTATGATCAGTTTCATTGGAATAGTATCAAAACTTTAAAATATTCAGACTATAAGGATGGAAGAGCTATGAAGCCCCTGACACTGTAAATATTGTGAGTACTAAACAAGATGATTTTTAAAGTCCCTTCTAGCTGGAAAATGCAATGACTCTATTTAAATTTGCCTGCTTTTGAGCTATAGAAGACTCATTTCTGTTTCAATGAGGTCTCCTTAGGTGGAGGTCTTTTCTGTTCTGAATAGCTGTTTTATTGCAGCAGCAGAGTTGGGAGTTAAAAGTTCATCCATTTAAGATTTATTTTTCTATAGCTACAAAGATTTTGCATTATGTTCTCAATAATAATTATCTATTTTTATCTCTAATATCTGTTTTAATGAACATACCATTGAGCTACAAAATACAACCATAATTCTTTCTCCCATTTCATTCTGCAGAAAGGTGCCACTTTAAAAGCCATGATCATGAACTAAAAGGCCCCAGTGAATAAAAATACGGAGATACTGAATTTCTATTTGACTTTAGCCATCCCTCAGGGGAATAAAAAAAGCAAAAAGGAAATAGGCTAGCTCGGAAAGTGGGGCATGAGGTATACCTCCAGTGCATCAGAAGGCAAGCCTCAGTATCCAGAATTCTAAGGAACCATACAAAAGTAATTTTTAATGCCAATATAATCTACTCTACCACCCTGGGCTAGAGTTACTATGAAAGCACACTGGCTATCTGACCTTTACTCATTTTTAAGCCCTTGTGGGCATAGCCAGAGTACATTTCAAGTACCTGTTGTTTGGTTACAATTAAACATAGGGCACCAACTTCTAACCAAAGTTGGGAGGGTATGAGGAGTTCTCTTATGGCTCTTACACGTCCCTCTTGCCCGCAGTGTGTTGTGTCCTGAAGACTGGGACTGGTTTTGCTTTTGCATTCAGCTCATAGCTCAGGGAAAGAAAGAGCTCGATCCCAGACAGCTACAGGATTACATAAGCATCAAGGCCTTTTTCCCCCCTTCTGGTGTTTCATAACTCAGAAATCTGACTGTATCTTACAATTGATGGTATCATACCGACACTGTGCCTGGGTGGCAGTCCTAAGCATTCTTGATTTGTGTGAGTGCAGGTCTACTTAGAACTCTTGATACCATCAGTCATACACTCGTTTTATGCATTGTAGATAGGGGAAAGTTCCAGCTTTTGTCATTTGAAACATATTTAAACATCACACCATAATTCAGCATTAGAATAAAAAGTCATCAGGCTAAAAACAGTGAAGCAGTGGGGAATATATTTTATGTCATCAAGACAGATACTTATCATGTGTTGGGATAGTCTTTTTTACACTGTGGGAAGATGTGTCTCTGACCTTCCTCTCTTGCCTGAGGCACATTCTGGTTGGTTTAATAAAGAGTTGAATTGCCAATCGCTAGGGAGGAGAGGATAGGCAAGATGTCTGACCAGAGGTAGGAACCCCTGGATTCACTAGACAGACACAGAGGAAGTGGGGCCCACGCTACTGAGGAGAGGTAACAAACCATGTCGCAGAGCATAAATTAACATAAATTTATGTTCTAAGAGCTAGTCGACAGCAAGCCTAAACTCAGGTCAAGCTTTCATAATTAATAAAAGACCTCTGTGTCATTATTTGGGAGCTGGTGGTCCAAAAAAGAACCATTACAATCATGGGGGTAACAATTCCTATTTATTTTTGTATAAATTAACAAAAAGTGGACCTTGAGAAATGAAGAAACAAATTGAATAATTTGGGTGAGATGCTTTGATTGAGATATATGCAAAAGAACCATTGATTCACCTTGTGGTAACAAGTGAGGCCTTTGACCAGAAGCCTCAGTATCATTAAAGAACTTAGTGGAAGCCAGGCGTTGGTGGCGCACGCCTTTAATCCCAGCACTCGGGAGGTAGAGGCAGGTGGATCTCTGTGAGTTCGAGACCTGCCTGGTCTACCGAGCGAGTTCCAGGACAGCCTCCAAAACAATACAGAGAAACCCTGTCTCCAAAAAACAAAAAACAAACCAAAACAACAACAACAACAACAAAAAAGAAGTTAGTGGAAACTGGACCACAGACAGCACACCCAACTTTCAAAACCAGAACCTGCACTTTAGTAAGGTCCACAGGTGATCCACATGTTGGTTACAGTCTGAGAATCCGCAAGATCACACGGAAAGCTATTCAACCAGAGGCAGGAGAAATGCTCAAACTTTCTTTTTTTAAAACAATTTTGTAATTTAAATTAGAACAAGCCTGTTTCATATGTCAATCCCAGCTCCCTCTCCCTCCCTTCTCCCCTGCCCCCCACCAGTCCTCCATCCCATCTTCCCACCATTCCCTAGGGAGGGTGAGGCACTCCATGGGGGAATCCCCAAAGTCTGTCATATCATGCAGGGCAGGCCGCAGGCCCTCCCCCATGTGTCCAGGCTAAGAGCACATCCCTCCGTGTGTTAATGGGCTTCCAAAGTCCATTCGTATGCCAGGGATAAATACTGAGCCACTACCAGAGGCACCATAGATTGTCAAGGCCTTCTCACTGACATCCACATTCCAGGGGTCTGGATCATTCCCATGCTGGCCTCTCAGATATCAGTCTGGGGTCCATGAGCTCCCCCTTGTTCAGGTCAGCTGTTCTGTGGGTTTCACCCACCTGGTCTTAACCCCTTTGCTCATCACTCCTCCCTCTGTCACTGGGTTCCAGGAGTTCATTCAGTTCAGTGTTTAGCTCTGGGTGTCAGCCTCTGTTTCCATCAGCCACTGGATGAAGGCTCTAGGATGGCATATAAGGTTAGTCATCAATCTCATTATCGGGGAGGGGCATTTAAGATAGCCTCTCCACTATTGCTTAGATTGCCAGTTGGTATCATCCTTGTAGATCTCTGGAAATCTCCCTTGTGCCAGATCTCTCCTCAAACCTATAATGGCTCCCTCTATCATGGTATCTCTCATCCTGCTCTCCTCTATTCTTCCCACAACTCAACCTTCCTGCTCCCCCATGTCCTCCTCTTCCCTCCTCTTCTCCCCCTGTCTTTTCCTAACTCCCTCTCCTCTCCCCCCATGCTCCTAATCTGCTCAGGAGATCCTGAAAACAGTGGGTAACTGGGTAACTGACAGGATGGATTCATCTCTTGTGAGGGCTATCATGAAGGTGTGGAATGCCGTACTGTGACATGTGACTCGACAGATGTTAAATTGATACTATTAGTTGGTTAAGTAAGAAATGCTGACAAAACTTTGGGCTTTTAGATGTGTTACATAAGCATGTTAAAATAACTCCTGTGATATGTATCAAATGAAAGTTCTAAGTAATAAGACTCTTAAAATCTCATCAGCCTATTTAAGAAAAAAATCCCTCAGTGTTTAATAAACTAACAGTGTGGTTTGTGAATTCTGGTGTCTCAGACTTGAAAGAAAGCAGTATAATACAGTGTGCTAATAACAAAAGTAACATGACTATAGATAAGTAGGTGTACATCTCTCACAATTAGGAAGCGTTTGTTATTTTAAGAAAATGTTAGCAGATGAAGATGGAATAGAGGAAGGTAAGGTGTAGGAAGAGAGCATTCTAGAAAGAAAGAATCACCTTGACAAAGACATCAAGACTGCTTGCCAAGAAGTGGTAGATGGCATTTTTTTCTGGAGATGTATGTAGGTAGGAAGAGATGGTGGATTGTGTATTGGTATGTCATAGCTATGCTGCTATAGCAAAGGAAAATGCCTCTGAAACTCTAGGAAGATTTGGTGTTCAAAGCTCTCCATTTTCCTTTGGGAGAACTGAATTCAAGATCTTTCTTTTTTTGTAGAATTATATTCTTGAATTTCATGAATGAGGCTGGTTTCTGATTAGAGGAATGGAAGACTTTTCTGCATATCATTGTTGCCCAAAGTTATGCACTGATCCTATTAACAGAAATTCTAATTTCTGTGGGTGGAGAGATGCCTGAGTGCTATCTCTCTCTCTCTCTCTCTCTCTCTCTCTCTCTCTCTCTCTCTCTCTCTCTCTCCCCTCTCTCTCTTTATATATATATGTATATATATGCGTGTGTGTGTGTGTGTTATTTTAAATAAGCTACACAGTCTATGGGGCTATGATAGTACAACTGTATATCTTATTCAGAGCAACGTGCTTAGCATGAGAGGAGTTATAGGTGATAAGGTCAGTAGAGGACACAAAGGTCATTCAGTTCCTTTCTTTGCTGGGTTAAGCCAGTTACTTGGTGGCAGGAGTGATGGGGAAATAGAGGATGAGTCTCTGCCATTACTTCATTAACTCTATGACTCATTGACACTTTTGGTAGCTTGGAATCTCTCATTCTTGCATAAAGAATCTCTTTTCTGGCACCACATTGCTATAAAGGACAGATTCTTAATGTTCACACTCAGCCACAGAACAGGCACTCCCTAGAGAAGCTGGTAGAGACGGCGGGGTGTACCTTTCCTGTCTGTCAACCCAGTTTCTTGCTGATGGTATAGAAAATTGGCTGACCCTTGTATGAGCTGTGCTGGACCACTCAAGTGATAAGTAGTAGGTGTTAGAAACACAGGTGAGATGTGCTCTCTCTGTCTACCTTCAGTAGAGTTCCATGAGTTCACTGATCCTTACACCCCCAAGCTTGTGGCCTGGAACTACGAAGCATCATGGTAGTAAAGAAGATTACTTATGCTTCTTGTTCACTTCTAATTATCCTAATTTTGTTTTGAGAAACACACCTCCAATTCCCAGTCTATATTACTTCAAGTAAAATGTGTAGTCCAGAGAATACAGCCTATTTATGTAATGCTGGTGAGGCAATAATGTTTTTACATTTTTAATCACTGCCAAAAGATCAGAGGGATAAAAAATAAACCCTCATGATTGTATACTGTATAGGACTTAAATTCAGGTGTCAAATAATACAACTTTTATTATAGCATAGCTATGCTCACTCTACGTATATCTGCTTTCGCTCTACAAGGGCAGAGTGGAACTGTGAGTGACCATATGGCCTGCAAAGCCAGAAGTATCTCACCTGGCTCCTTATAGAAAAGTTTTGCCAACCCATATTCTAGACCATCACTGGACCCATAATAGCAGTGAATGGTCAGTGCATTATTGGGATGGAATACCCAGGCCTTCTTTGGGCTGTTGGAAAAATGACCGACTCTTCTGCTGGCTCAAGTCAAGCCCTGATGTCAGTGTGTCAGGAACAATGTAGCCTCTGTGGATGAGGACTTAGTCAAGTCTTTCTTATACCATCCAAATTCTGGAATCTTCAGCTATCAGAACCAATATCTAAAACTGGCCTTTTCTGCTTATAGGCACACATAACAAAATCATTTGGAAGAAACTCTACTGTGTGGGAGGAGAAGATTAACAATTCCCAAGATCCTGGCGTATCCAGGAAATGGCAGCTTCCAAACAAAAGATAGGAAGCCAGTCTTAGTTGCCATACTCTCTAGGATCTCAGTTCACACTATTCTGGGGCGAAAGCCTAAAAGTCAGGGATACAGGGGAGGCAGTCACTGTTCAGAACTATGTTTTATGGTACATCTCCGTCTTCGGTCTTAGGGGATGCCAGGACTTAAGATTTTTATATCTTTGGACTGGAATTATTTATGCAATACCTGATTAATCCCCTATAAACTCTTTAATTATATGAACATAATAATACTATTGTATCTTTAATTCCAGTGAAATGCATGAAGTTGTTCAAAGAGGAAAGAAAAAAATCATTAACAAGGAAGTAATGGCTAGGTGTGTGTTTTGGGTTTTTAGAATATTAGCCATTATGAAATATAGGCTCATTATAAAGTAAAAACAAACATACCTATACTATTTTGACCATTGAAGAAGTGTAAATCAATTTTTTCTATTTACTAATCTTTCTCCCTGCCATTCAGACAACAAGGATTCCTTCTGCTCAGTATCTCAGAGGAAAGATGCATCATGACAGCAAATAGAAATGAAAAGACCAAAAAATACCCCCAAACAAAAAATCCAAAACAACCGTGAAAAAGCTGTAGACAGTTTCAGATAATATCTCTTACCATTAGAACATGGAGAATCACTTGGTAGGGATAAAGGCAAATTATCATGGGTGGCTGCTTTTGCCTTATGGAGAGATTGTCTCCAGGTCATACACATATAAAAGAATGAAAAAAGAGGTGATGCAAATGGTGAGTTTCAGAGGGAAAGAGAGACAGAGACAGAAAGACAGAGATGGGGAGGGAGAGGGAGGAGAGGAGAGAGAGGGAGGGAGGAAAGGAGGAAGGGAGGGAGGGATGGAGGGAGGGGAGAGGGAGAAACAGAGGAGAGAGAGAGAGAGAGAGAGAGAGAGAGAGAGAGAGAGAGAGAGAGAGAGAGAGAGAGAGAGAGAGAGAGAGAGAAGGAGGAGAAGGAGGAGGAGGAGAGAGACTCTTAGTCCCTGGTGGCTTCCTGGGGAATGCCTCATTTCAACCTCAGTGTGGTTGCAGACTCGTTGTGCAGATGTGGTTGGGTCACCAGAAAGAAGTCCAGGGAGAGCACTATGGTGAAGCTGTAGACCATGGACACACACTGCAGTCAGAAGATTTCCACCTGTTTTCCTCTATGCCCCTCTCCTGGTTACCAATGGCCTTTCCTAAGCAGAAAGAATCCAAAGGAAGTGGCAAATTTCCCCAGAAGTAGAGAGTTCTGAATTTCTTGGTAGAATTTTCACAACCTCCTTCCCTGGCCCACCATTAGAGTTTTACCGAGAAATTAAATAAGGTCAAATACAAATGTTTCGGAGACACATGGATTTAGGGATAGAGACCAGTGGTGTTCTAAATCATCAGTGATTATCTCCATTAACATTAATGCAAGCTGACGTCACTCCTGACTCACTCCAAATATGACAGCAATAGCATACGAAGATCAGAGCAGGCTGCTTGGTCCAGGTCCCTGAATCTTACTGCATCACAGTGGTGTTCTTTTGGAAGAATTGCCTTCCCTCCCCCCACATTTGATTATGAAGTCTATTTTTCACCAAGGGAGGGTGAATCACTGGATCTCACTGGGGAGCTCTTCAGGGAGATTTTCAGACCTAGTTCATTTTCTTTAACGTATAACCAGCGGAATAATAGGACAGAAACACATTTATCTTTTATAATTGTTTCCCTCCTTTAATACATAACAGATTTTGTGGAAACATTAATATAGCAACTGTATTGAATAGCCTTCCTTCAACCAAACAAAGAAGAATGAGTAATCTATTATTTCTTACAAAAAATCTCAATTTCCTGATGCTGTTTTTCCCATCAGTCACCTGGGGAAAAAGCGAGGTGAGAAGACAGACACAATGAACGATGGTGAAAGATTTTCACTTGCAACACAGAATGAGATTTTGATACTGTCTTGGCCCAAGGAAGGGTGTGAAAACTGAATAGGCCAGTGATTCTTGGCCTGGAACTATTCTCCATACTGGAAGCTATTGGGCAATTCTGGGGACATTTTCAGTTGTGCTTGTAGAGGAGGGAGTGGAAGGTGTGTTTCTGGCATCTACTGGGGAAAGGCTTAGGATGAACACAGCCTCGCCCCTGACAAAGAATTTCCTGACCCAAAATGTCAATATAGTCAAGATTGAGAAATTCTTCCACGGACAGCAAAGAAGATGCAAGCAACAGAGAAGGCTGAACAGGGTTTTTGCAGAGGAGGCAGATGGACATTTGTTTCAAAAAAGGGGAGATGCCATAAGTACCTTTCTTTTTCTTTTTTTAAGGTTTATTTATTTATTTATTTATTTATTTATTTATTTAGTATACAGTGTTCTGCCTGCATACCAGAAGGGGCACTAGATCTCATTATTGATGATTGTGAGCCACCATGTGGTTGCTGGGAATTGAACTCAGGACTTCTGGGAGAGCAGCCAGTGCTCTTAACCTCTGTTCCATCTCTCTAGCCCCAAGTACCTTTCATATTTGTGGCACGTTTTAAAGGGAGTCTGCTTTACAGACAAGTTGTTACAGACTCTTAAATGAGTAAGTAAAATTATGTATAAATAAATGTGATGTTCCTTAAACATCCAATAGAACCATGACGATGTTTCACAATTTCACCTTGCTTATTTTGTATACTATAATGTATATACACTAAGTGGCAATAAATACACAAACAGAAATATAAGAGAGAGAAGCCAAGGTCTATTTCCATTCAGCTTGATTGTAGATTGTATAGGCCAATATATGCCCTAGAAAAGGAAGTCATGTGAGATTTTGGGGGTTCTTCAATGGCGAATTATGGAATTTAAACTCAGTCATGAGAAATGTGTGTACGTGGAGAAGTCCAACCACACACATGCATGTGCGTGTACTCACACCACACACACACACACACACACACACACACACACACACACACACAGAGTTTTCATTTGTGAAAGTTAGGACGTTCCAAATCTATGGGAAGGATTTGATGTTGCAGTCTGGAATTGCAAAGCTGGAAATGGTTAGAATATCTGTGTTTGGATGCAGAATTCTTTCAGAGGACTGTGAGAGATAATGTGCTCTGTATCCAATGTCTTGTTCCTGGGTGTTCAGGTTAGCTGATGATAAACTACTAAATTGCTTACAGAAGTACCATCCCTATTCCTGTGTTCATCTCATGGGACATTTCCTCAGTATGCAAGTCTGGGAACAAACTTCCCCTCTTGCTGTGAATCACAGACCTTTTGGATTAGGGCCAACCTAACAACCTCATCTACAGCTACTAGACCCCATTCCTATTCCGAGATATTAGGAATAATGACCTCAGTATACGAATCTGGAAGTGACAGGGACTTTAAATAAGTAGGTGGCATTTTCTAAATTGTTCTAAATGGATAGCATTATATAATTTTCTTCTTTTCCAAGTACATCAGTTATAAGAAAATGTTATAACAAAGGCAAATGAGACAGAATCTTAAAATACTTTAAAATGTTTATTATTTCTTGATATATATAAACACATACACATATATATGCAGAATCATTACTACATTGCTTGGCAGAATTAATTTTAGTAATAAGCACATCCCTAATATAAATTATATGGTTCTGTCTCCAAATTCTATTAACTTATGACTTTGAAGACCAAGTTTCCAGCATGAATTCTGATAAACATTCAAACCATGGAAAATGCATAAAATAAATTTTAAAATGCTTTTAACCTGCCTTTGAAGGCTGTTTGGTTTATTTTAAACTTTTTAGTTCTAAAAGAAATGGTACAGCAAATGCCATTGAACAAACATCATTTACTTGTATGTATATTTTCAGATAAGTTTCTGGGATTACAACTGGTAAGCCCCAAATAATTGCTATATTGATAAAAATAGTTATCATTTATCTATTAATACATACTCTTTTGCCCTCCATGGAGTTCTGTCAAGAGATCTCAGTAACACTGGTACTCCTCCCAGATGGAGTTTGTTTTTGTTGTAATGCTAACTACATTACTATTGAAATATTAAACCGTGTAATTCTTTTAATGTTTGCCACCAAAATTATACCTCATATGGCCTACTCTTTCAGTTTTAATTTCTTCAAAAATGAATTTAAACATCACACTAAAATTATAATTAATATCTAAAAGGTTAAAAATGTGACCTGTGATTTCTAATGTACAGGACTAAACAATTCACAGGATATATTTTTTTTGTCTCTTCTCAATTCCCTTATGTGTACATCTTGGGTCAAATGTGGACTCCTTCCTATTGTTTTGTTTGCTGAAGTCAAGAATCACATACTGTAGTTTTCATTTGAGGAATATGAGTCATGGAGATGGTCTTTACCAGGACAGGGACTTTGTTTCTTTTATAACTCCCATTCATTTTTACTGAAGCATCTTGTGGCTTTGAATTGGTACCTTCCAATATTTATGAAGAATTAGTTTTTAGTTCTATGTCGGACTTCCCGTTTTAGGAACCCTAAATAAATGCATATCCCACCATCCTCTTTTTGTTCTAGGGCTTGTGTTTATTTCCCTTCCCTTGTCTGCTCTTTTGGCTCTGCTGAATTGTCTTAAGTTTGGCTTTCATGGCTCAGATTTTATCTATTCTCCTTTGTGTTGCTTCCAAATAGGATTTTCATTTTGGGACGTTTCTATGTCTCCCTCTCATTTCCTACTGTTCTTCTAGCATTTAGAGAGGACTCTGTTTCATTAATTTCTGTGATTACAGAAGGGCTGTTCAGTTCCAACCAGCTTCACCACAAAACAACCTTCTCCTTTTATTCAGGACTGCCTGTGGATGTCTAAAACATCAGATGGTACTGATTCTTACATGTCATCGTCTTTTTCTCTTTCTCTTTTTGAGGTCCATCAAACCCAGGACTTTTCACACCCTAGGCAAACCCTCCATCTATGAGTTGTTTTCTAGCCCAGAAGTTTGTAAGTCAGGCACAGCAGAAGATGAATAACAATTAATAATGAAATAGGAAAGTCTAACTATTTATTATTATAGAACAGTCAGCATAAAACAGTGTCATAGCATAGAAGTACTGTGACACCGCCGCAGTTGACCTGCTAACAGTGGTAGCTACTGAGTGACTAGTAGTGTTGGGCCTAAAACGACTCGGACGTGAAGCCCAGTGTAACCTCCTGAGCCTGGCTAGAGTTTGGCGACCTGTCTCTGGCCTGTAACCTCCACATGGGAGTGATTCAGCAAGGCCTGGTGTAAGACTGTCCCCTGCTTAGCTACCTGCCAGCTTGGTGGAATATTATCGGCCCTTACTCCTCATGTCACCTTACCCCATCCTAAGATTCCCATCCCCCACCTCAGCCCTATATAAGTTCCTGCCTGTTGCAATAAAGCGAGATCCTGCTTCGACAAGTCTCCTGACTCAGTGTGTATTTTCTTTCTGGTAATTAGGAGGGGGGTCTGGCTTCATCCCACTCAGCCCCAGGAAGAGACTTGCCAGACAGGCCCTTCCACAGCCCTACCTGCAGAGGACCCGGCATCGTAGGTATATTGTATAGACATTGTGGAGTGGACAAAGGGATGGTTCACACGCTTGGACCACGTGAAGCGGCACAGTGTGAGATTTCACCACCGTGAATCCACTGTTTGAGAAGTAGTACGGTGCCCAACATTAAACGCGCCCCAATAATCAGTAAGTAGTTGTGGTTGTGTAAGATTGAAGCAAATCATCTTAATTTATTCGTTTTTAACACTTATGTATTTTGTATGTGCGTCTGTTCCTGTGTGACATTTGGGTGCTATAGATACACACGTGGAGGTCAGAGGACAACTTGCAGAAGTTGATTCTCTTTCCACCATATGGGTCCTGGGGATCAAACTCAGGTGGGCAGGCCTGGAGGCCTTTGCCTATTGTATCACCTCATTGCCCCCCCCCCACATGTTATTGTTTGTAACATAAGAAAATGTATGGATAGCAAAGTGATCAATTAAATAAATAATAATTTCAGACCTGTAAGATCTTAAAGTATTTTCCCGTGTTGCCCAATTTCTCAGAAACCAAAGAGGAGGATATCCTCACTTTTGACAAGGTGATAAGAAAGAGGTTCAGGCAACCCCAGGGAATTCCCAGTATGGCTGCAAGTCAGTAGCTTAAATACTTTGCCCATTTCCCTGCTGAGATGTTAGTCTCTTTCTTAATGACTCAAGCCCTGTGTTAAGTATGAAACCCTTTTGTACTTGTACAGTTGCAAATTATCTCTCTAGTTGTTTCTGTCTTTTGATGGGCTATGACTTATTGGCCATGACTCATTTTATTATAGAGAAGCTTAAAATTTTCGCATAACCAGATTCACCAACCTAAGGATAATTTTTACTTTTAGATTCTACGATCCTACTAAGTAGGAAGGAGAGTAGGTGAATGAGAGGTACAGGATTGCAGGCCATAATCCTATATGTAATGCAGGTTGCACCTGCAGTAGTATTTTGAGTTACAGGATCTAAGCTAGCTGCTTGATTTCTTTGGACTTTAGGATCTACAAAATAATGAAACCTTTATTGGATATTGGCAAAGTCTCATCTCTCTGTGGATGTTGATCTATTTTGATGTAAAGAGAGGTTTTGACAACAAATTTAAACCAACCTCTGGACAAATTGTTAGAAACCATTGATAATAAAACATTCATATCAAGACATAAATAAGACTATTTAAAAAACCAAGAAAAATAAAAAATTAAAGATCCCCAAATTTCCAAGTGACTAAGGACATCAGTGAGAAAAAGGGTACACCCTCATTTCATTTCACAACTTTCAAAAAGAAAGCTGTGGTTTGGTGGTTCCACAGCTGTCTGAATGGAAGCAAGACCACCAAAGTGCTTAGAAATGTCAAACTGGAAAAGAAGGAGTGGGTGGGGACTTGCTGACACTCTGCCTGGGTGCACTTTGAACACAAACATGTGCTTTTTATTTTTTTCCGAGAGGACAACTCATTTGCTGTAGACATGTGACTGGAGAGCTTTGAAACTCACCACAGGACAGATTTACAGATGCTCTTTCCTTACTCTCCCTAGTTCAGGCAAGAGGAGGGCAAGGAGTGACTGGAAAGGAGTCCATAGTCCTGGGATTATATGGCTTTCTTCTTTCTAAACTAGTAAGAACTCCATCCAACTTTTGCCCAGCTCTATCTCTGTGGTCCTTTTACAATGCTATGGTTGGGACAGAATTTTCACTAGGATTATCTACAAACAAGAATGAGACATTGCATGCATTTGTTTGGATAGGACAGTGTGTTGGTTAGTTTTATGTCAACCTGAAACAAGCTAGACTCATCAGAGAGGAGGGATCCTCAATTGGGAAAATGCCTCCGGAAGGCAAGCCTGTAAATCATTTTCTTAATTAGTGATTGACGGGAAGGGCCCAGCCCATGGGCTGGTGGTCCTGGAAAAAGGAAAAGAAAAGGAAGCAGGCTGAGCAAGTCATGAGGAGCAAGCCAGCAAGCAGCACTCCTCCATAGCCTCTGCATCAGCTCCTGCCTCCAGGATACTTCCCTGCTTGAGCTCCTATTCCTAATTCCTTTGATGATGAACTGCAATGCCGAAGTGTAAGCCAAATAAACACCTTCCTCCCCGGGTTTCTTTGATCGTGGTGTTTCATCACAGCAATAGTAATCATAGCTAAGACAGACATAAAACATTACCTGAATTTATCCTCTTTTCACTAGACTCCTTTTCTCATATTTTCTGTTGAAAGTTGGTACTTAGTCTCACATGCGTTTAGTGATAAAGTCCTTGAAGCTGAATAATTTGTGATTTCATTAGGCCTTGTTGAAAATTACATAGTCAGAAACATTTCATTAGTATCACAGAGAAAATAATAAAAACTTTCAACCTCCATCAGAGTGAATGGTTACGGACTGAATAAGCTTGAAAACCCATTGTATTTTCACACATTTGAGACATTAATTTGGGCAATAGACTAGAAAAGAGCTGTTTTGTAGATTAAACAATCTAAGTGTATTAGGTTTTTGGAGCACTAGGAGTCTTCCTAGATAAATTCCAAATGAGAAAAATATTCATATGCATTTAAAAGAAACTGAAATATATTAGAGATTCCCTATTAGAAGACACATATTCATTATCGCTGCAGAGTCATTTTAATAATGATTTTATATGGCTGTGTGATGCTAAGCGTTTAAGAAGGTTAGACATCTTTTTAATTACGAAACAATGGGGATATGTTTGAAATATTGAAATGCAGGAAAGAACACTATGCTTCTACTCTAATAAACCACTGCTTTCATTTTGCTACTCTAGCAAGCCATTGCTTTTATTTGCTATTGTCCTTACAATTTTGGTTTTCACAGGTTTTTAAAAAATAAGTATATTTATTAATTTATGAATGATGTGTATGTATGTACTCCTATGTGAGTTCATGTATACTATCTGCATGTAGAATCCCATAGAGATAAGACGAATGTGTTATGTGTCCTGGAACTGGAGTTATAAACAGTTGTGAGCCAGTATGTGAGTGCTGGGATCTGAACCTGGGTCCTCCACAAGGGCCACTAAGCCATCCCTCCAGTCCTATGTGCAAGCTTTGGTACAGTTGTATTATCTGTATTCAGCAGTATATTCAGTAGTGTGCTGAGTAAATTTTTAAATTTGCTACATTTTCATAAATGTATTTACAGTGGTAAAGACAATGAAGAGGGTTTAAAGGTATAACTTTCTTAAGCCTTCCTGGTTTCTTGTATTTTTTCATTTCCTACTAAAATACCACTATCATATACATGCATTATATATAATTTTTAACCATATTTGGGTGACATTATTAAGAAGAATGCTTAACAAGTGAAAAGTTGTAACAGCTTTTTATCATTCTTGATACAGATAGAAAAATCACTTTAAAAATTATGTTCATAATCCAGGTGGTGGTGGCACACTCGGGAGGCAGAGGCAGGCAGATCTCTGTGAGTTCGAGACCAGACTGGCCTACAAAAGCTAGTTCCAGGATAGCCTACAAAGCCACAGAGAAACCCTGTCTCGAGAAAACAAAAAAAATATTATGTCCATTTAAAGTGATGAGCAGTGTAGAAAATTGACCACCACTAAAGCAGAATTTTGAGAAATGACTTCAGTAAATTTAATAATATGTAGTTATTTTTATTTTGTTTTGTTTTAAACTGACATTTTGGCAGGATGCATTCATTTAAAATATTATCACAGTTAGACAGACTATAGTAAGATATCCACGAAGTTTTTGGTGGAATTTAACAGGAAGGGAGAGAATGAGAAAAAGGATATTTCAGTTGGGTGTGAGATGGAATACAGAAAGGCTTAGATTTTTTTTAAAAAAATATCTTTTTCTATATTAGGGATTCTGGTTTTAAAACTTGGTCAATTCTTATTTCTTTACTATGACTTTGTCTGTAAAAGCAATACTTAACCACCTGCTGTTTCAACAAAACAATGTTTATTAGTTTTGTCCCAGAGTGCACTTACTTTCTGTGAGTCAGATACAGGCACATAAGAAGCCTAGTTTCACCTACCTGTGTTGTCACCACCAGAGCTCTGGAGCCACCAGAAATCGGTGACCAATTCTGGAGTACAGCCTGGTGAAGAGAAAAGATTTTGAATCTAAAGTCCGACTTCAGAGACTACAACTGACTTTTTTTTTTTTTTTTTTTTGGGGGGGAGGAAAGGTTTTATTAGGCTTACATTTCTACATCATTGTTCATCATCAAAGAAAGTCAGGAAAGGAGTTCAAACAGTGCAGGAACCTGGGGTCAGGAGCTGTTACAGGTCATGTAAGACTGCTGCTTACTGGCATGTCCTCCTCCTGGATCGCTCAGCCTGCTTTCTTATAGAACCCAGGAACAAGTCTAGGGGTGGCTGCACCTAAAATGAATTGAAACCTTCTACATTGATCACTAATTAAGGAAATGCCCTACAGACTTGCCTGCAGCCCAGTCTCATGGAGGCATTTTCTCAATTGGGGTTCCCATCTCTCAAATGATTCTAGCTTGTGTCAAGTTGACACAAAACTAGAGAACAGAAAATGTACTGTAGCATTTATTTCACAAGTAAAATCAGCCTTCAGCTCCCAATAAATCAAGTATTCCATAATATAAATACAGACACTTCAGATTTCTTCAATACACATGAAAAATCATCTCTATAGTTAGAGATTGCAATTTATCAAAAGCACTATTTTATAGAAATATACATAAGAATATACATATGTCATTATATTAGTGATTTTATTCTTATTTCAATGTTTTGCACTACCAGTTTCCCCTAATTGTAAGATTAGTACTTTAATTTATTGTTAAGAATCGTTTAAAGAGTAATGACCCTTGGTGGATTATCACTTTTTCCTGACCACCCTGCATCTCATTATCCTGAGCAAAAGGAATCTTAGCCTTAGGAAAGAGATCCTGATATCATTCCCAAGGGAGATTTACCTTACAATGTTTATTTAAATATTATTTTTGCCTCACCTTTTGGAAACACCTTCCCCAGAAAGCCCCTCAGTGTATAGTTTAATCCACTTCCTACTTTTCCTCCCACCAGAAAGGGCAAAAAGCAGCTGAGTGACATATGCAACCACTGACCAACTTGAAATCAGAAGTTATAGTAGCTCAACTCTTCTCCTCATCGTGTCAAATGCCATTGCTGCCAGGGATGCAGCCATGGGATCAGAGGACAAGCAACAATATGATTTTGATTACCTATTGGCTTAATGTAAAAGTATATATTCAGTCTATAATATAGTATCATAAATGTACATTTCTGTCTTCTCACATCCAGCATGATTGAAATAAAGACCCAATTGATAATTTTTTCCAATAACCACACTCTCTCAATAAAATTTGATACTCTGCAATTGCCTACCTCTCTGAAAGGATAAAGCACTGTGTTTCATGATGTCTATTCTCTAACCTTCCATTATCAATACTGATTGCTTTAATTACCAGTAGTGATTTCTCTTACATTCTGAAATTACATCTCCTTTAAATGACACCTCCAGACCCAGTCAGCTCCATGTGATTTAATTGGTAGAAAGTAGTGTTGGGGGAGGGGAAGGAGAACTGCAGTTTACAAAGTTCATGAAAAGTTAGAATTCTGAGTCTTACCAAAGGGAAGGGATATAATAAGGTGTTTTAGTGGCCATTTAGTCATCATAGGCAGGAATGTAATTCTCAGTAGCATGCTAGAACTGATGGCATCGGAACAACTGACTTTTTTAATGTATGCATTTTACATAATTTCTGGGAGTTTTGTGGTGTCTTGGCATTTGACTCCTGGTGAGTTAGAGCCAGTGACTCAGCCACTTTGTGATCAGCAGTGGACAGAACAAAAGAACATAGCCAGGAACTTAGTGTAGCCCATGCATGAGGGAAGGTCTGCCACAGACTTACTCTGAAAGATGTGTGTGCATACCTATGTGCACATTAGCAAAAAGAATAAACCCCAAAAAACAATGCTACTTGAGTTACATTATCATCTAAATAATGCAGGAGCAAGGGAGACCCTATAACACGGTGTGTTTTGTAATCTTTGCCTTTGTTATGGTTTGGATCTGGATTGTCACCAAAAGCATGGCTTAGAGAGTTGGTTTCCAGTATGACATTGTTGAGAACTGTTGGGAACTTTAAGAGATGGGGCCTTGGCAGGGCTTTGGTCATTGATGATATGCCTTTGGGGATACTGTGGGGGCTCCAGCCCCTTCTTTCTTTGTTCTGCTTCCTGGTTGCAATCTGTGAAGCTGTCCTCTGTTCTCTGCTCCTCACAGGATGCTCACTGTTCCTCATCACAGGGCCCAAAGCAATAATGGGTCAACTGGTCAGGTCCAGAAACCTCCAAAACTGTGAAGTGAAATTGTCCATTTCTCCTTATAATTTCTTGTCTCAAATCATTGGAATAATAACAGAAAGCTGATGAGCATGACCCTGAAGATCCATAATTTTTGTTAAGTTAAAAACCAGGACTGTGTATTTGGTTCCTGGTTCTGCTACTTAAAGCAGAGCGTAAGATGAATCTCAACCAGAGGGAAAAACAGTTTCTATATGGGCATGAACACGCAAGCATCTGGGTTCAGCGAATAAAATCGGTCTGGTGGCACACCACACGGCACACAGATTTGAGTGCTTCTGTTGTTAAGGATAGGTGGAAGCATGGCCTATGGACAAAGAGTCAGTAGATGATCTAAAGGAGAGGAGCTGGAGAGACAGATGACTGAGCAGTTAACAGCACACGCTGCACTTGCGGAGGACAAGGCTTCAATTCCCAGCATCCAGGTTGGGCTGTACACAGCAGCCTTTGACTCCAGTTCCAGGGGATTCAATATCTCTGATCATCCACATTCCGTCACATGCAAACCAACCCTAAACATAATTTCTTTCTTTCTTTTTTATTTTTTTAGTTTCCAATTTTTTAAAAATCTTTTTTTATTTAAATTAGAAACAAACTTGCTTCACAAATCAATCCAAGCTCCCTCTCCCTCCCCTCCTCCCCCACCCCCTAGCTTCCCACCCAACCCCCATTCTGCTCCCCAAGGAGGGTGAGGCCCTCCATGGGGGATATCCAGAGTCTGTCATTTCATCTAGGGCAGGGCCTACCAAAAACATAATTTTAAAACAGATGTCAGAAAGAGAGGGTGTGACTGATGAAACAATCCCCCTGGGAGATATCTTAGTTATGAAGATTTGGCTAACCAGGCAATAGAAACTGGAGGAGGCAGTTCAAGGATTGATGGGTGACACATCTCACTCCAATGACCATGAGTATAAATGTTCTTAATGCAAATTTTATATTTTAAAGTGGCTCAAATGACAAATCTCATGCTATACATATTCTACCACAGTCACAAACCAGAGGACTTTAAATACATGGTATATTGCATAAATTACGGCCATTTCTTGACAAACCAGTCTTTGGAACTTTATCCATTTTTTTATGGTTTACATTTTATAGAAAAAATATTTTAAAATATATACTCTTTCATATTTGCAAGATTTAGTTTCGTTTCTCACTTTTATTCCTAAGTTTGGCTATTAACATTACTTATTAAGCTCGATAAATATTCAAAATAAAAATTTCTGGGCTCTGCCCCAGAACCATTGAAGCATAGTCTCCAGGAATGGGAGCCAAAATTTAGTATTTTAACAGGTGCTCTGAGGAGCCTTAGGCAGCAAAAGAATACTGACTCCTCAAATCTCCCCTTCATTCTAGAAAAGTGCACTATTTGCCACTTTTCTCATTTTTGTGACATAATGCTGGATATAAGTAAAAGGAAAGGGCACAGCAGCTCCTCACCTCATGGCAGATAGAAATCAGAGAAAAAGCGAATCAGGGAAGCGGCCAGGCAAGAGATAGCCTGCTAAGCATCCTCTCACCACCCACCCACGCCCAGTGACCCGTGTCCTCCAGCTAGGTCCTATCTCCTACTACTCACCATCTTTCAAAGGATTACTTCATTAGATCAAAACCCTCAGATTTAATTCCCTCTGGAAATGCCATCACAGACATACTGTCTTAGGGCTTCTATTGCTGTGGTGAAACACCCTGACCAAACAGCAAACTGGGGTGGAAAGAGTTTACTTGGCTTGCACTTCCATATTGGGTTCATCCTTGAGGGAAGGTAGGACAGGAAGTTAAATGGTGTAGGAACCTGGAGGTAGGAGCTGATGCAGAGGTCCTGGAAGGGTGCTCCTTACTGGCTTGCTCCCCCTGGCTTGCTTCACATGTCAATCCCAGCTCCCTCTCCCTCCCCTCCTCCCTTGCTCCTCCACCATACCCCCACCCCTCACCCAATCCCCATAGCAGGGTGAAGCCCTCCATGGGGGAATCTCCAGAGTCTGTCATTTTATCCAGGGCAGGGTCTAGGCCCTCCCCTATGTGTCCAGGATGAGAGAGCATCGCTCATTGTGGCTTCAAAGTTCATTCGGACTCCATGGTAAATACTGATCTACTCCCCAAGGCCCCAGAGATTGCCCCGAGGCCTCCTCACTGACACCCACATTCACGGGGTCTGGATCAGTCCTATGCTGGCCTCTCAGTTATCAGTCTGGGGTCCAAGATCTCCCCCTTGTCAGGTCAGCTGTCTCTGTGGGTTTCACCAGCACCGGCTTGACCCGTTTGCTCATCAATCCTCCCTCTCTGTCACTGAGTTCCAGGAGTTCAGTTCAGTGTTTAGCTGTGGGTATCTGTCTCTGCTTCCATCAGTCACTGCTGGAGAGATGGCTCAGAGGTTAAGAATAGCTTGTTTTCTTATAGAACCCAGAACCACCAGTCCAGGGATGGAACCACCCACAATGGGCTGGGCCCTCCTCCATCAATCACTAATTAAGAAAATGCCTTACAGCCAGGTCTTATGGAAGCATTTTCTCAACTGAGGTTCCCTCCTTTCAGATAACCCTAGTTTGTGTGTCAAGTGGACATAAGACTAGCCAGCACACATACCCAGAGGTGTGCAAATTTCCCCATAGACACAATCAGTAGAATGGTTTTCTAATCCCAGGTATGCCTCAATCCAAACACTTGACAATGTAACTGTTATGAGGGGAAAATGGATTTATTTTTTAGCATATGTATGTGAAAATCAGCCTCAGGGAATGTAATACTTCCTTTAAAATTTATTTTATTTTTAATTATATGTATATATCTGTATGTGAGTATATATACATGTGAGTGCAAATAAGTAAACAATCCAGAAAAGGGCACCAGATCTCCTGGAGCTGGAGTTACAAGTGGTTATGAATGGCCCATTGTGAACCAAATTTAGATCCTTTGCAAGAACAGTATATACTCTAGTGAGCCATCTCTGAAGCTAATATTTCATCACACTAATAATTAATAAAAAGATACAGTGTTTTGCAAAAAGACTGAAGGAACACTGACGATAACACACACACTGAATTATTGTCGCTCTTCATGTAAGTTTAATACAAGATATTGCTTGATTCATAAAAATGAAGACTTGAGATTTCTGATGCATCAAGCACTATGGAGCAAGTAACACATACATTACTATTAAATAATAGAGTAATACGATCTTAACTTACTTTAAAGCCTCAACATGAGTACTTATATTCACTTGTTACCATAATTACTGTACAGACATGTTATAATCCTAATAGCTATTACTTAAGTGCCTGTTGCAAAATTTGGGCAATTGGAGCATTTGGGTGTGCACATAGAAAGAGTGTAAACATAGGGCACTAGATTTCAAGACAATAGAGAAGAAAATGGTTTTCACTCTTTTTAACCAGTTCAGCAAGCTCATGAGGCAGATTTGTCTCAACAGATCACAGACCACCAAGAGTAACTCTGAAATTGTTCTGGAAGGGACTTTCCTATGAACAGACTTTCAATGACAGGTGTGCTTTGCTGTGATTGAGCAGGTCAACTTTCACATTTTTATTTACTCTGCTTTTGAGTTTCATGTGTGTCTAGCCATTGCATTTCCCTTCCTGCAAACATTTTATTTTCTGTGAAAATGTTCTGCCAATCCCAGGACTCAAGAGCTCAGCTTCCCGTGGCTAGTGAGGGATTACTGTAATCATTTCCATCATGAACATTAATATTATGCACTCACTCTTCATTACCTTAAGAAAAACCTGACAAGTAACTAAAAGTGTTTTAATAAAAATGGCAAGGTGAGGTCCTGACACTCGAGGGGAGCAGTTTCTCCACAGCTCAACCCCTCTCTTTCGGGGTGAAGCAGTCTTATTGAAAAAGAAATGACAAAAACATAAGCCAGGAGCTGACTTCCCTCCCATGGAGGATGGTGAAGAGGGTGGAACTGTAGGAGCTGAACCCTGTGACTCACCTTCTGGGTTCTTATAAATTGAGGTGATGTCTGTCCCCTCAGGGGAATCAGAGAAAGACATCTCTGTAATCTAAAAGATGTTCCCACCAGGACTCTCCAATATAGAGGCAGATCAATGTGGGCTCAAAGGAGGTAGTTGTAGGACAGCCACAATGGATGAGAACCTGGAGCCCTCAATTTTCTCTGGACGACACTTCAAAGGGAATAAAGTCATAGCAGAGGTTCCAAGCATGGATGCTGACCAGCTGATTGTATACTTACATGGGTGAAGATTCAGATCCTGGAATAATTGGACATAAGAAAAGAAGTTGACCCACTGTAGCGTACTGTGGAGCAATTTATTATACTACCATTTGATGATGATGATGGCAATGATGGTGGTGGTGTGTGTTTTGTGTGTGTGTGTGTGTGTGTGTGTGTGTGTGTGAGTGTGTGTTTGATCAACCCACAGAAAAGCGAGTCTTTCCCTGAACAAATAGGGAAAGATGGTGGAGGATGTATCTGTATAAAAATGTACCTCATGGCAAAGATCAACACATACTTTAGAATTGGGTAGTCTTCAAGAAAAGACTGATACAAAATCTGCTTTTAAGGCTGTATTTGAAACTATCAGAGTCTATATCAATTTTTTGTTTTGCATTTTTTGTTATGATGGCAAAATCCACTTGCTGTTAAGGGTCTGTGTGAAAATACCAGTGGGAGGGCAGTCTTCTCTTTTAACTGATTAAAATGTGTGGAGCCGCTGTGATGATCTCCTCTGTGTTTCCTTTGGCTGCAGATAATACCACAAAGCTCACTCAATGACGCACATGGGCAGCTGATAACACCTGACATGTGAACTTGAGCCAAGTGTGTATTATCGGAAAACAACCTAAAAGCCCCATAAAACTCCCCACTGCCTGCCTTGAAAACACTTCTTTTTTAATCTTTTAATGACACAGTAAATGGTAGTTTTAATTTTGCACATTGAAAACACTTGTAGTGAAGTCTAAAGTGAGAATAAAAACGTGTTCTTTAATGGCTACAAGCACAATGTACCACATAACAGGCTCCTCATTAGCAGATAGAGTAGCTGAGAACTGTATGATTATTAGTATCATTCCTTTGGCTTTATGATTAGGTATTAAACAGTATTTGTTTAATTTTTAATTAATGCCTTATTTAAAGTTAAACTGGCAGAACTTAAAAAATAATCAAATACTCCTGCAGGGTTTGGAAGCAATACTGCTCTTCCAGTGTGTTTGCTTCCATAGATCCCTGCTTTAAGAACAGCACGTTAGCAATTACATTATGTGTGCTATTTACTGTAATGTTTTAAACTAGTCTGTTTATATCATCATCTCTTCATTTTCTCTACCTAGAAACTATGTAAGGACTTCTTACAGTGAATGTATAAACTTCACTCTCCATTACCCTATATTTCTCTATCCACATGTTTCTTTTTTCTGATGTAGGTTTTGATTAAATTATTTTGGTGCCTTTTCTTGGTTAAATTCCATGTTTACTATGATTAGTCAAATATAACCCAGCCCTGAGCTGCAGGGAATTAGGATCATATTTCTTTCTTGTATAACTTTTCATTTTTTCCCATATGTCCATTATTAATTTATTCCCACATCCCCCGTAGGACAGACTTAGGGCAGCCTTTCATTTTAATGTGCTCAAATATGGGGAGGCATTGCTTGGGTTTCCTTTGAGGGAAAGTCTGCTACAGGAAGCAGTGATTTGCTACCAGCTGCTGCTCTAACATATGCTCCAATTGTACATGTCCTGATGCTGCTTCCAGCCAATGACTGAGTCTAGTAGGAGCATTAGGGTCTATTCTTGCCCTAGTATTAACAAGTAGCCTTTGCTGTGAAAGTTTCCAGTGGCCTGGCCAAACATTCTTATAACTGTGTTATAGTCTGGTGATTTTCTGCTCACTCCCTCTTTCTTCTCTCCTTTCATGGGATGGGGTTCTCAACTGCTCACAGTCTGAAGGGTCTTCATGCCTAATCCTAGATCAATCTCTGTATCTTTCACAGTTACTTCCCCGGAAACTCTTTGCAGATGACAGATGTAGGCACAAGGGTACTGGGAGAGATTTGACAGGACAGGCAGGGAGACAAGATTTGGGGATTGTCTTGCTTTTTGCCCACATGATGAGGACCTGTGAGTTCCATGGAGCTAGGTTATGTATAGTTGGAGGTTCAATCACTAAGTATTTCAGTTATGGTGATTTGGAAACTGGGCATCCAGAGGGTAGATCACTAATGGTTAACATTCTGTTGATGTCCTAAAAGGAAAATTGAACACTGAGGTGAGGATGGGGTGGTAAATAAATAGTTAAGAACTCAATGTGAGGGCCTGTAGTTTGTAAATAGCCATTTGTCTTCTACAGTAAAAAGACACAGTTGAGAAACAGATGAAATATTTTGGAGTTAAAGTCAGAAAGCATTTGATACATTTGAATAATTAAGACAAATCCTGGGACCCTACAACATGGGATGGAGGTATCCAGGAAAATGTCCTTGAGGACATTTGAGGACTCCTTGAGGAGTGTTGAGACTACAGCCTTAGAACCTGCAGTGATAGATACTTCCTTGACAATGAAGTAGAGGAAGACCCTGCTGGAGGCTCTTTCCCACAGAGTGAGAGTCTCCTTAGGAATGCTTCTAGCCCCTGTCTTGGCCGCTTGGCTGATAACCATGGCTAAGAACAAATACAACCTCAGTGAGCTGTCTTGATAGGAGAACGAGAACTAGCATGTGTTGGTAGGAACCAGGGCACTACAAGAGTGCTTAGATTTTAAGGAGGCTTGATTGACAGACATAGGAATGAGAGTTTCTGAACAAAAAATGTATTGACTATTGAGAAGTTTCTTGGACAAAGGATTGAAACACTGGAAATGATCCTAGGCAATGAAACAAACTTGCTGCCAGTGAGAGTCTTTGGCACCTAGTGAAAGCAGTGGTCTGGGTGAGTTGGAAATGTTAAGGTAGAAGGATCATGAAGCTACTGAAAGTCAACAATTGAAGGGAGCTTTTGTATATCCCTGAAAGAGTACATGATGAAAGAGGCCCTAGGCAGCCAAGTGGACAGAATGATTGGATGTTTGCTGTTATCTAGTTTTCATTATTAGAAACTAATGAATGACATGAAGAGACTAATAATGGTGACAGGGATGGAAGGTGTGTGTGTGTGTGTGTGTGTGTGTGTGTGTGTGTGTGTATACAGTAACTATCTACTTACTAGGGCCAATGTATCTGCTACCTGTAATCATCCAATTTGTGAGTAACTAAGAGGAATGCTAGACCCCTGATACAGCACCATCACTCTAGAGACCAAGTAACTACTTGGTGGCAAGTCAAACATATTGGAAATTTTACCTCCTGGAAAAGCCAAGGTTTGCCAATGGTTTCTCCACTCGAGTAGACACCTATTTTTGGTATACTTCTGTCTTTTGTATTCACAGAGGTTTACAAAATCACCATGTTCTCAAGGTTTACACCACACCTGAGCTATCACCATGGAATTCTATATGGTATCAGAGAAGAGATATATTTGGCAGTGATAGGGGTGTGAGGGAAACTAGGACCATATGATTGGAATGTTCTTTTGTGTATATGTTTGTCTTATTGGTTGATGAATAAAACACCGATTGGCCAGGCAGGATGATAGGTAGGACTAGGAGACAAGGAGGATCCTGGGAAATGTAGGCAGAGAGGAGTCACCATATGATCCCAGGAAGTGACATAGCTGAGCAGAAACTGCCACTAGCTAATCATAGAGGTCTGGAGGTCTGTACAGACATGCAGGAAGTGACATAAGCTGGGCAGAATCAGGATATAAGCAGGGGACAAGCAGGAAATCACTCTTTTCTCTGTGGAAATGTTGGGCAGTTGTGATGTAGGACTCGAGAGGAGTAACAGGTCCGGACCATGTAGATATACATAGGTTAGTATTTATGGGTTAATAATTAAGGCAGAGCTATCCAATAAGAATCCCTAGTCACTGGTCAACAGATTAATAATTAATATAGTGTCTGCATGTTTATTTGGGGCTCAGGGGCCACAGAACTTGCCGGGCCAAGAAAGCTCACATTACAACCATAGTGTCACTAGCTTTATCAGTTGATGCCCCACCTAGAAACCTTGAGACTGTTGGAAGAGCCTTGTAATGACATGGTAGAAATGCCAAACCAGTAGCAATTCTATCCATGTCTATCTTGGTCAACCAATGAGTTTATGGGATATGGGAGTTACTTACAGAAGCATTAGTTAAGGACTGTTTTACAGAAGTATGGGTAACTTATGATACTACCCAAGGACAATATTTTACCCAGCAATTGATCACTGCTTTTATATCCTCAGTTAGGGATGTACTCTGACTTGAATATACCCTCCCTTCCATGAGGGAATGAAAATAGGCCTATTCTTGTGACTATCTTGTCCAAGTAACTAAAACTGCTCTGATTTGAAAAAAGTAATCTCATTCCTGTCATTCCTGTAGGACTAAATTCTACATCTGAGTTCTAAAAAGAAATAGACTATTAAGAACTACTCCTACCCACACACTTATGAATATGAAACAAATTTGCTTCGCAGGTTTTGCACACACACACACATACACACGTATTTGCATATATATTAGCAATATATACAGTTATCTCATACACTATATATAACTATATACATACATTATTAAACATTCAATGTTTGCCTTAAAAATTAGGTAATATTGCCCCATTGACTGTGAAAGTGTGCTGTTTACTTACTCAATTCATTCCTTTCTCATATTACATTTATTTAATGAATTCATTATGTGTCTGACATCTTTTTCAGCTTAGTAAGAAAATGTTCAATTAATACAAAGGAGGGGCTGTCTGATGTGTGAATCTAGTCATTGTAGAATAAGACATAGATCAAAAATGAAGTCTGTTGGGTTCACCTATTTAATGAGACAGAGAACGACCACTTTATATAGCATAGGCAAAAGGTCATTCTATCATTACTATTTTTTAAAACTGTTCTCTTTTATTTTTTTAAGATTTATATATTTATTACATATACAGTGTTCTGTCTACATGCCAGAAGAGGGCACCAGATTGAATTGCAGATGGTTGTGAGCCAACATGTGGTTGCTGGGAATTGAACTCAGGACCTCTGGAAGACCAGCCAGTGCTCTTAACCTCTGAGCCATCTCTCCAGCCCCTATCATTACTATTTTATTTCAAGCACATTTAAATGATCAATGTTAAGCTTGGAAGTTGAAATACATAATTTCTGTATTGTAATTAAGTAGATAGATTATCATCGTGCCTTTTAATGAATTTTATTCCTATATATTCAAAGGCAATGTCTTGAAGGACTCTGAAACTCTTATGAAAAGATTATTACTAATGGATCATATAGAGGGTGTTTTCTGGGGGTTGCAAATTATAGTGGCACTGACTTTGAAGAAATGCTTTGCTGCAGTAATAATTTATGCAAAGTTAAAGAAGTATCATGAGTTTGAGGAATAATAGTGGCTGGTTTTAATTCATCACCTAAAGCAAGCTATGTTGTGGATTGTAGTACATTTCTTTGTTAATGACTTCAGCAATTTATTGAAGCATGAATAATATACTTGTATAGCCTATTAGAACCATATTTCCAATTTTGTGTTTATATTTTTATTGGTTGCAGTTGGAAATGAATGAGCATTGTTGGACATTTTGTGTATGTGAGGTTTTACTGGAGAAAATGAAGTGTTATAGCCTGTCTAAGGCCATACTAAAAACAGCAGCAAAAAGGCCATTGGGCTAAATGGTGTCTTGTAGTGGTTACTGTCATGGTGTGAGTTATGGCACTTTGTGGTGAATGGACTTAAATAGCTGAGCACCTCTGAAAGTAGTTTTGACCTTTGGGCAAATACAGTGATGAACCAGAGACAGATAAAAATTAATCATCAAGATTTGAGCAAGGAGGATGAGTTACAATGACAAAATGCTGGTGACTTTATGACTCTCTTTGGGAACATGCAAGTACTTAAATCTTTGGGTCTAAATTTGGGTAATTCACAAGTGTGATATTGCCAGTCTGTTAAGAGAGGCAGAAATTATTCAATGCTTTGAGAACACAATTTTGAAAGGACCCTACTGGAAACCAGATAGGGAATAACACTATTATATTAGTGACTTTTATTTTATTATGGTAGAACTGTTATTGATTCCATGAAGATGGAACAAAAATGCCTTTCTAGAAATCCATTAGTCCTTCTAGGAAGAGCCAGAGGGAGCAGGATTTCTCACTTTTAGTCTCTGACTTAGTTGTCATTCAGAAAGTATTTTCCCTAATAAGTGTGTGAAAATATTGTTTGATTCAAGTAAAAAACAAAACTATGAAATCTGTAATTTCCTTAAACCACCAAATGAGTCTAAACACAGCCATTCACGGCTTTGTTTGGTACTGGGATGTTTGCAGAGAGTGTTTGTATTTCTCAATACATTTCACTTTCATGACTTTCAAATACAATTCCTATTGTATATTCCTATACTTCACTATTGCAATAAAACAAATAGAACGAAATTGAACACACTGAGGCTTTTTACAATAAGTGTGTCCCTTCTGCTTCCATACAGGACCCAGGAACAGGGACTTCTCATGTGAAACAAGGAGAAAGCCAGGTCTATAGCTTTACTATTTATGCATCTAGTGAAACAGCTCAATGATTTTAGACATTTGAGAAAAGGTTACATAGAATTGTGATCCTCTGAAGAAATGAAAGCATGAATTCATAGTCGTATCTGTGCAGCACAGAGCACACCAGATGCCTCTGGAGTTGAGAAAGCTTACTATATTGAGGAGAAAGGCGTTTATATCAGAACTCTGTGGCAAGCCTTATATGAGAACTTCAGAAGAGAGGAATTCTTGATTCAAGATATAATTGGGATACAAATTTGGTTCATTTCAATTTTTGTGCTTCATCACCAAGGAAGCTGGTAGAATCTTGCTTGGATTTAGTTGAGTTACAGTTTGCAATTTTGGTTTCCTTTCTGCTGCTGTGACAGAATAGCAGGGCAAAAAGTAGCTTAGGAGAGAAAATGTTTATTTTAGCTTACAGTTCCAGGTTGTTATTCATCATTACAGAGAAGTCAAGGAAACAGGGACTTGAAGCCACTTGTCACATGACTACCATAGTCAAGAGCAGAGACTGAATAAATGGACACATGCTTAGCATTCAGCTAGCTTTCCCTACTTACAAAGTCCACAACCCCAAACCAGGAAATGGTGTCATCTACCTGCTTCTTAGGCTTTTTTCCCATGTCAATTATGACAGTCTAAGAAAATCACCCATAAGCTTGCCCATAATCCAATCTGATTTAGACAAGTTTTGTCAAGCTGACCCATTTTGATCGCAGGATTCTCCAGCCACGCTGACGAGAGGCAACAGTCTGAGGTTTGGTGGAGCCAGGATCACTTTCCAGTCTGAAGTGGAGTGACAGCTAGTGACCAGCTGCTTTGCTTTTCTGATCTTCAACTTGAAGATTGAACCCCAATATCAGCCTCTGGGTCTTTTATTTTTCATGATACAGCTTGGTCTCCTAGAACTAATGTTGTAACAGTTGTGAGCCACCATGTGGGTTCTGGGAACTGAACCTGAGTGTTCTGCAAGAGCAGGAAGTGCTGTCAATCACTGATCCATTTCTCCAGGCCGAACATATCAGATTATATATATTTTACACACACACACACACACATATATATATATACACTAAAAGTTGATTCCATGGTTATCATTGCTCATTCTTGTATTCAATATTGAAAGCCTTCACTCTCTCAGACTTCATTATTATTTTAGAACAAATACTGTCATGATGAAAATCAGACAGTCCTCAAAATTTGAAAGGAAAATTATAGATAGTGATGAAGAAAATAGTCTTAGGATGTGTAGGGACTTGAATACCGAAACGCAAAGCAGAGACCACCCTTACAAAACATTCATGACTGAGAAACATGACTAAGAGCCTGGTGTCCAAGACAACAGGCTGTCGAAGGCAGACAGAGCACAACTCCTGGATAAAATCAAGAGATCACCAGCACTCTCTTCCCATTCTTTAGGTTCTGAATCCAGCCTCACAAGCCAAATGGGTTAAGTGTACAATGCTTAAGAGACAGGAGACTACTCAGAATAACTTGGAGGTAGATCAATAAATTAATTATATTTATTATCAGTTGAAATTAATAGTTGATCTAATGCTAAAACCCTGAAGGAGAAAGGGGACAAAGGGAGACAAGGAGACAGTTACACTTCTTGTCCTTTCTGGGTTCTTCAAAATCACATTGTGTGGCTTGTATGAATGCATTAGTGTTATTTGGTGTGCACAGGGCTGTTTGGAGGGTCATTGTTATGGGTGTTTACATCACAAGCACATTCCTCCAGCTCTGGCCAGTGGTTTTTTTCCACAGTGCTGGTGTACCTAAATGTGGTTGTTCTGTGTTTTTCTTTTTTAATAGGGATAAGAGAATCATAGATCATGAAAACAATTAGAGGCCAATTTATCTTTTTCAGATATAAAGTGAAATAAAATTCTTAAATGTTGAAACATTGCAGAGTAACCTGGAATTTTTAGTTTGTTTTTACATGGTAAAAAACAAAACACAAGCCAACTATAGAAGTTCAGTGAACACAATAGAAAGGACTAAAATCAGAAATAATTAACATGGTATGAGACTCAAACCTGTGGGGAAAACAAATAGCATCAACACACACACACACACACACACACACACACGTATGCACACACACCACCTTAATTGACTCTATTTCTCTTACTGTTATCTATCTCAAGTATTTCTTAGCTATGGTTTTCCTGGGAAAAAGTCTGAGGATACTTTGCAGTATTTTTAACATGAGAAAAGGCTAATGTAATAAATATGAATCTTTAATTCATAGTAAGTGATGGAAAAGAGAAAGACAAATCTTGAGCTAAAGAATATTTAGAAATGCTGTGTCTTTTGTTAAAGTTAATCAGGATATCCTAATGGAGGTAGCAAATTAGTTCTTTTCAGGCTTGAAATATCTTTAACATTCAAAGAGGAAGTAGACTTTCAGGAAGATATGTTTCCCTTGGGAACTTTCTAGTTCTCCCTTTTTTCCCTCCTTTAGTGAAATTTTTGTCTTAAGGAGCAAAGTAAATCTTTTTTGCTCCTTTTACAAGAATAGTTTGTGTTTCCAAAAATAAATTTCTTTGTTTGCTCATGTGCATTACTGTGTGTGTCTGTGTTTGTGTATGTGCGTGTGTCTGTGCGTGTGTGTGTGTATGTGTTTGTGTGTGTGTGTGTGTGTGTGTGTGTGTGTGTGTGTGTGTGAGGATCAGATCTTCTGGAGGTAAAGGAAATTTTGACCTGCTTAATGTGATTTCTGGGAACTGAACTTGGGTCCTCTGGAAGAGTAGCAAGCGCTCGTAATCACTCAGCCATCTCTTCAGCCTTCCAAACATTTATTTTAAAGACAAACTTACAAGCAACATTATTGCTGTTAAACTTTAGATTGGGAAATATGTTGCTTTCTTGTAACAACCCTCCCTCTTGGCCACAAGGTAAGCACTCTCAGATCTGAGCTTCAGGAAACTCAGTGTGCATATGAATACAGTGATCTTACTGTAATGCTCCTTTTGGTGCAGGAGCTCTGGCCTGGGGTCAAAGATTCTGAATTGATGATGAGCTCCCAGGGCCTATCAGCTACATTTTATTTCTTGCTGTGATAAAACACGATAGCCAAGGCGATTTACAGAAGCAAGAATTTATTAAGTGCGTGTGTGTGTGTGTGTGTGTGTGTGTGTGTGTGTGTGTGTGTGTGTGTACAGTTCCAGAAGGTTAGAGTCCATGATGGCAGAGCCAAGACAACAGCTGGGAGCCATGGCTCCTGGAAGAGAATCTGAGGACTCACATCTTGACCTGCAGGCACAAAGCAGAGAGGGTAAACCAGAAATATCATGGGTGTTTAAACTCTCAAAGCCTCTACTGACATACTTACTCCAATAAGGTAACACTGACTAACCATCCCCAAACAGTATCAGCAACTGGGGATCATGTGCTCAAATACTGAGACACTGGGGAACATTTAGTATTCAAAAACACACAATGTCAAGGAGAGATGCTTTGAAGCTTACCAATCCATAGGCCAAAACCACAACCATAGAGATCAGGTGAGGCCCAAAGTAGCTTTAAGATAGTTACCCCCTCTCTCTCTATATTTATCTATCTATTTACTTATTTAGTCAGGGTGTCACCATGGAACTCTAGCTAGTATTTTTTTTAATTTTTTATTTTTTTATTTTTATTTTTTATATATTTTATTTTCCAGTTTAAATTTAGATAAGAAACAAGGTTGCTTCACACGTCAGTTCCAGGTCCCTCTCCCATTCCCTCCCCTCCTCCTGTGCCCTCCCCCCAAACCCCCCCGTTATCCCCTCATTCCCCCAGGGAGGGTGAGGCCCTCCATGGGGGTGTCCATAGTCTGTCATTTCATATAGGGCAGGGCCTAGACCCTTCCCCAAGAGTTCAGGGTGAGAGTGCACCTCACATTGTTCTATGGGAGTCCAAAGTCCGTGTGTATACTTGGGATGGGTACTGATCTGCTGCCCAAGGCTCAATAGATTACCTAGGCCTCCTCACTGACACCCAGATTCAGGGGGTCTTGATCAGTCCCATGCTGGATTCCCAGGCTGATGCCTGGGATTCAAGAGTTAACCTTTGTCTGGTCAGCTGTTTCTGGGGGTTAAACCAGCCCAGTCTTAATCCCTTTGGTCATCAGTCCTCCCTCTCTGTTACTGGCTTTCTTGAGTTCAGCTCAGTACTTAACCAAGGGAGTCTGCCTCTTCTTCGATCAGCCACTAAATGAAGTTTCTGTTTCCCAGAGTCTCTGGCTACAGACCAGAGCTTGGCTTAGCAAGGCTGTGCTAGTTATAACTATGCACTGGAACCTCACCAGATCATCCTAAACACAATTCCTGGGTATCAACACAGCCTTAAAACCTTTCTACCTCATACAGAAACTATTTTACAGGTTTGTAACAGACTTACCATCGTGGGGCAGTGAGAGGGCCACTGAGCAAGGGTGTTTGATGTGTAAGTCAGACAACCTGAGCTTGGTACCCAGGTTGGAAGGAGACAACCAACTCTACAAAGTTGTCCTCTGATCTTCGCAGGTGCCATGGTATGTGCCCTCTCCCTACCCACAATGCAATACAGAGAGAAGAACCACCATTGCATGAACACAGTAAAAGCATGTACGAATGAGAGTGCACACTGTCTTAGGAGTTACAGAGAGTTGTGAGCAAATGAGAGTGCACACTGTCTTAGGGGTTACAGAGAGTTGTGAACTCCCCAATGTGGGAGCTTGGAATAGAACTCAGGCCCGGTGCAAGATCAGCATGTGCTCTTAGATGGCTCAGTTATCTCTCCAGTTACTTATTTTCCTATTTACATTACTTTGATTCCTCTGGTCTTAAGCTCTAGCTAAGACTCCAAGAACAACTCTGAATAAGAGTAGAGAAAATAGATACTCTTTTCTCATTCCTGGTTTTAGGGGAAACATTTAGACTGTCACCCCATTTAGTATGACACTGGCTGTAGGTTTGTTGCATGTAGGGCTAGTCCAGGGCTTTTATGATGAAGGGATGTTGCATTTTGTCAAGCTGGTCTCTCTGTAATATTCAAGATCTAAGCAGGTGGATCTGAACATTTTAAAGTTATGCATTAGGATCTTGGAGAATCTAAGTGAAACCCATAAGCTCTTGAATTAAGAGGACAGAATTATTAAAGCTCCGGAAGAGCTTTTTGGTAGTACTCACTAGCAGGTTTTACTGTCTGAAATAAAATTATAATGATTTGTAAAAATGTCTCTAAAAGTTTTACATACTTAGGAAGTAGAAAATCCTGTCAGTTTTGATAGAAAACTTATTATGAAGAATAGCTTAAATTTATTACTAAGAAGATTCTGAAAAAAAACATTGCTTAAATATCTGCTTTTGGTGTCTGTGTAAAAATATTTTAGACTATATAAAATTCAAAATAATGCTTTCCATATCATCTTTTCTCATCCTTTCTAGCATTATTATTGGAGAGATGTTGCTCAATGATTATGTCATTACCTCATGAATACAATTAATTGAAAGTTGACACTTCAATCAAGTTGCTATTTATGAAATCAGTTGTTGTCATGATTAGGATATGAAGTGTTTTCCATGAAAGCTTATGTGTAGAGGATTTGGTCTCTAGTTGATGGTGCTATTGACACATGATTGGGTCATGAAGGGGTTAACTTTGTCAATAGACTCATTTATTGATAAGTTCCCGCTATAAGAAGGGCAAGGCCTATGAGGACTAGTTGGAAGAAGGAGGTTACTAGGAGTATGTGTTTGTAGCATGTATCTTGTCATAAGTCCTCCTCTCTCCCTCCCTCTTCCTCCTCTCACCTTTTCTTACTATTCTTTTCATTTGTCACATGGAATTGACAAAGGCTCCTCTTCCTGGTATGAGGGTTATTAATTGACGGAATGTGCGGAGCACATTTCCTTTTTAATGAAGAAACCTCATAAATGAATGAACACCACCTTAAAATTGCTCTAAGAACCATTTTCCTTTTTATACACTTTGAGAATCTATTGAGACTTTCCTACTGCTGAATACAAAGTAAGAAAATTATTTTACATTGCCATCATCATTCATATTTAAATAAAGTCCCAATGTGGCAGAGGTTATTTTATTTTTCAAAGTAATAAAAGACTATTGCAGGTAGGGGTAAGAGAGAGGTAATAAAGAGCTTTTAAAATTTTATTGAAAGGTTCATAATTTAATTGACAGATTTTGTAGAGCTGGAAACATTTCTTCCTGAAGTATAGTCCATATAACCTCAACATCTAGAGTGTTATAGAGGAGCCACTGGGGCTGGAATGTGGTTGGAAGGGAAACATGAAAAGGCTACGTCTCTGAAACTGATTTCATACATTTTGTATTTTTAAATTCTATGTGAGATTTGCCTTGGAAATACATTATTTTACAAAAACAATATGGAAAGATTTAAGTTCATTTTGTTCTCACAGTGTGCGAACGAAGAATGAAGATTGCAAGTGTATGTCTGCATCTATACCATTTGTACTAGAATCCTCACAAGTTCAAAGAGTTGACCAAGCTTTATGCTTCAACACTTTTTAGACAAAGAACAATAAATACTTGAGAAAATGACGGAAAAGATGCATCTCTGGGTGAGAATACCAAATTCTAGGTATCTTACCAGGATATAAATGGAGGCAGAGGGTAGTGGAGTTAAAAACCAGTGGGAAATAGATGTTATCTTAATAATGTTAGCTGAAATTCACTGTGTAGATCAGGCTGACCTCAAGCTCTGCTTGTGAGTTCCAGGACAGCCAGAGCAACACAGTAAGACCCCTGTTTCAAATAATAATAATAATGATAATAACAATAACAATAATAATAATGTTTAGTCCATTATAGTTTCAGTTTCCAGTTTGGCTACTGTGGTGGTATGAATGAAAAATGTTCCCTATTGGCTCATGTATTTGAACATGAGGACCCCAGTTGTTGGAGTTGTTCCGGAGTTATGGAACCTGTAGGAGGTGGAGTCTTGCAAGAGGAAGTACATCACTGGGGAAGGCCTTGGGGGACTTACTGCTTCACCTTACTTGCTGTTCACTCTCACTGCTCCTTGTGTGTGAATAAAGATGCAATCCACTAGTTTCTCATTGTTTTGCTGGTTTACCATGCCCTTCCTGCCATTATGAACTCTAACCTTCTGACACTGTAAGCCAAAACAACCGCTTTCTTCTATAAATTGCCTTTGCTCACTATATTTCACTACAGCGACAGAGAAGTAACTGATACAGTTATTTTTTTTATCTTCTAGAAAATACCAGTCCCATTTTCCAGTCTTAGCTAATAGTCACTTATCTTGATTGTCAATTTAGCTGCTTTGGGACATGCTTAGAAAACTAATAAAGCATTCTGGGTGTGTCTGGGGATAATGGTGTTTCCCCCATGTTTGGCATGTGGGTCAGGGAACTGAAGAGGGAAGACTTGATCTGAATGTACACAGTGTCACCCAATTACTTTTCTTTCTCCCATTTTGAAGATCCCCTCTTCTGTTCTTCTAGTTTTTTGCCATCATCAATATTTAATATACATTTCATCTGCTTGCCTGTTCACTGTATGTCAATATCATCATAATATAAATTCCTAGAGACACAAACTGTCTTGTCCACTGCCATAGACTGCCTACAGTGTCTAGGAAAGAGCTTAGCACACCATATATACATAGTGGATATCTTGAATGTTGATATTTTATACACTTTATTCCTGAGTCTTATGATGGTAGAAATTCCATGAATATTATGTTTGTAAACTTTATAGAAAATATAGAATGCATAGCAAGAGGCTTGACAGCTTATGTCAGCAACTGCAGGAACTGCTACCTGTTTGGGAGAACACTTTTAGTGATGAAAGCCAATTTTTTTGTATTTATTTCTTTATTAACTTCTCAAAGATATCAGGTATGTAAAGGTGGCTCTAACCTTTTGATTCTCTGAGATACTCTACAAAGTTGCTTTTACTAAAACTAGAGGAGACATAATCCTTTGCCCACTTTTTAAGCCTGAGCCAAACTTTTAGCTAAGCCAATTTGAAAGATGTTTGAAATTCAAATCCATTGTCATTGACCTAAATGCAGCAAAATCTCATTTTCTAAGGTTGAAATTATGCTTATTTTCTGTCTTAGTCCATTTTTTGTTCACATAACTGAATCCTATAGACTTGATAAGAGAGATTTGTTTAGCTCATGTTGCTGGAAGTTCAAGAGCATCACATAGCATCCGCTTAGCCTATGGTGAGGGCCTGCCTTGCGAGTGAGCCATGTTGAAAAGCATTGCCTGGAGAGACAAAACTGGCATGCTCACCTACTCTTTCTGTTTCTTACAAAGCCACTATGTAATTATTTAACCCTATTTACCTCCAAAAGGCCCTGCCTACAAATGGCAGTATCATAGACTTTGGAGACCAAAACTTTAGTACATGAAAGTTTGGGAGAATTATAGCACTCCTCTCCTTGCTTCAATGGTTTATCATGTGAAGTACCTCATTTAAGCCAGACCAGTGATCAGAAGAACAATCAATCAATTTTTCAAGTCACAAAAAGTCTGCTCTGTGTGCATCATAGTCCATCCCATGATTATTTATCCTTTCTTTTTTGTTGCAGAAAACTAACTTGACATTCTTAGTAGGGGTGTTTAGTAGAGTAAGTAATGTCACTGACTATGTTACAACCTCTGCAGCTGGGTGAAGTGGTAGGAACCAATCCATTTTCCTAGTGGCTCTTTTCTGTCCCTTCCAGATGCTGTACATTACACCCTTCCAATTTGGGGATGGCAATTCATTTCCTCAGCCAAAACAATAAAATTATCTGAATGCAAGATATTATTGATTCTTTTGAATAAACATGACTTATTCTTGTCTGTTTGTTTATTGAAACGTAAGCAAAGTGGTGGGTACTTCAGATTAGGAGAGAAGGGAATGTTCTTTCTCTGCTTAGAATTGTTTCTGAAGGCATTAAATGCTTACTGTTATTTTTCTGTGTCTTCCCCCAGGTAGCTGGGAACTCAGAGTCAGGAAGTGAGGGTAAAAGACTGTAAGCACAGCTTCAGCTCATCTTCTGGAGGACTGAGAAGGGCTGCTGGGAAGTGAAAGCTTAGAGCTGATAAAACAAGGGGTTTTAGACATTTCTAAGCTCTCTCCACGTGAAATATTTAAAGGACTATACTTACGTAGCTGTAATTTATGATTTTAATGGTTCTTTCATTTTTATTTTAAGACTTATTATAAGAAAAGTTGCAAACTAAAAAAAATATCACCTAATAATACTATCACCATTACTATTACTAACTTAAAGTATTTAGGATATACTAGACACTGGCATTATCCATAAGTTAATTTATTTTATCCATGAAATATAATGATAGAGTAGACTCCATTGTCTTTCTCATTTTTGAATAAATATCTAAAGTCTCATCCTATTACCTTGTTTTTTATGTTTGTGTCACAAAATTCCAAGAACCCTGGTCCATGCCCTAAACTGGAAACTACTGAACTTTGTGCATGCTTTGCTTTTCACAAATATGTATAACTAGAATGATGTTTAATATGTAACTTAGGTAAACTGTTCACAATAAGAGATTAACATCTGCTCTGTAGCCATTTCCCCCAAGACTGTAGCATTCAGGCTTGCTGGGAAGCTCTTTAAACTAGAAAGTAAAGAACTCAAAATAGCTTCAGGAAGTCCCTGAAACTGAAGAGGATACACTATGTACCAAGAGAAACCATCAGACAAGCTGTCCCACGCTACCGTCTCGCCAGCAAGAACGACGCAGGACACTCAGATCCTTCTGCAGTAAAGCTTTAATACATCTTGAGAGATAGATGATCAGCTTCTGAGAGGGAGACCCCAAGCTAAGAAACCCAGCCCCTTATATAAGCCTAGGAGCTCCGAGTGAGACGTGTAGAGCCGGGATTGGTGGTTTGCTCATCACCCCAGATGACGGGTGAGGCACAGCTTAAACGGTAAACTCCAACTGACAGCAGATGTCAGCGCCATCTTCTAATGGCGATAGCGATAGTGAGGGCGGCTCCTCACATCTCCCCCTATTCATTTATTTTTGAAGCCATAGGACACCCACAACTTTGGAGTGGAGATAGAGGTCAAATCCCCATGTGCAAATTTGGAACATGTACAAAGCTCCTCTCCAGGGTCTTATCCCCAGAGGGAGCCCTGACCAGTCCCGATGTCGTTTTTCTGGGGGAAGGAGATCATGACATAGAACCTTCATGCAAGATGACTTATCTCCCAGGAGAAAGTCGTTATACCGCAGACCTCTCCTGTGCAGTGCTTAGCCTTGCAACTCCTTGGGCTGCTGAAGCCTACCCACTCTATCCCGTGCAATGAGACTAGCCTCGTGGGGTGCAAGAGCCGGGAGGCCAGCGACCTATTGCTTTAACATGGTTAACCAAATGTCAGGGAGGCTCCGTGTTCTAAGGCAGCAAGTGCTTGTGCCACCATCACTTTGTCTCTTTTGTTTGGGCTCTGAGCTTACACACCATCCAAAGCATCAACACTATTCCACAGCAGAGAACTAGGCTAAATGATCCCACCCCCACCCATTCCTTAAAATAAGAAAATGCAGATGAAATCCAGGAGGAGAGGCCTTCCATCAGAGAAAGATCCAGACGCGTGGAATTCACTTGCAGGATCGCCACTCTCAACTCACGGAGTGTCTGCTCAAACTCAAAAGTCCAATTCTGTAATAAATGTTGAGACAGAGCTTTTGACAGGTTAGCTGCTCTTGTAAAATTCTCATATTGTACTGAAGTGACACAAAGGCCAGGCAACTTTTGTTCACATCCCAATTGGGCCATCTGCCACAATATATCCAATTGTTCCTGAACCAAATTAATCTGTTGGTTTACCAACATCAGGCCTCCTTGTATCTGAGAATTGGCAGTGGCCTGTTTATCTAGGGCCATGGTCACAGTGGCTGATAGTTCATTAATGGTTTGAGTTGTCTGCACAGTGGCGGAAAGTGCAAGGGCCGAGGCGGTAACCGAAGCAGTAACCGCGGCGGCAGCTATCAGGCCCACAATAATAGCAGAGATCCCAAAAATCTCGCTTTTCCCTAAACAAACTCAAACTACTTGGCACCTCAACAGGAACTGGAACAAATCGAGGCATGCGCATTACCAAAGCAAAAGGGTGCTTAATAGCATCCCAGCATAATGCATAAAAACAATTCTAAGCAGAGCAATTTATTTCTTTCTGATTCTTACCTAAGGTATCATTACTCACAACCCAAATAAAGGGCAGCCAAACACAAATTGGAGCAGCTGAATAATTAGTTCTCTTAAAAGGGGTATACTTAACATTGGAGGAGGACCAATCAGATGATCCAGAGCTCTGTCCCTCACTCAGACTGTTGCCTAATGTCCCTTTCCAATCAAAAGTAATCTGTCCCTTCTCACTATATCCTCCAGCAATCATTGCCATAGGAGAAAGATCAGTACAGCTTCCATTAATTCAAAAGGATTAGCATTAGATCTTTCTGGATCCATATGAATAAAATTATCCTTTAATGAAGAAATCACAGTAAAGCACAAGCTTCCTACCAATGACAAGGTTCTCTCATCCTGAAAACTCTGTATCTGAGGATCTAAAGGCAAAAAGGCAAGCCCCAACTCTCTATTAGTTGTGAAAAATCTAGGGAACTCCTGGGCATTATGCATCACTGGCATCGGTAGGGGGAAGGTAGACATGATGGCCCACCGTAACTCTCCCATCATACTAGGAACCATCATCCCGAGTAGGAGAGTCTTCATCACCCACTTGGCCTCCATCCTTCTTATTCTGGAGTTGTGAAGGAGCTCTTCGAGTGAGTCTTTCAGGGATCCACAGGGGGTTTTCTTCCTCCTGTGGAAAAACACACACAGCTCCCCTGGATCTTATTAGAATAGGATCCGGGCCTTTCCATTCATTAGTTAGCACATCTTTCCATTTTACAAATTCTTTTGGCCTATCAGGCTCTAAACTGTGGCGATCGGCCGCAGTGTGGCCTTGGGCATCAGAGTTCAAGAAATTAAGGGTAAAAAGTGCCATGGACACAGCAACTCTTGGTACCGAGGGTAGAACATCCTCAATACTCCCCTTTTGTTTAATCAGATATGATTTGAGTGTACGATGGGCACGTTCCACAATGCCCTGTCCTTGAGGGTTATAAGGTAGGCCAGTTAGATGGGTAACATCCATTTGCCGACAAAACTGTCGGAATTTTTGAGAGGTATATGCTGGTCCATTGTCTGTTTTTAAAATTCTGGGTTTTCCCCAAGCACTCCAGGCCTCAAGGCAATGTTGAATCACATATGAGGCCTTTTCCCCTGTTAGGGGTGTGGCAAACATTACGCCAGAACAGGTGTCAACAGAAACATGAACATATTGAAGCCTTCCAAAAGAGGGAATATGAGTAACATCCATCTGCCACATCTGCAATGGTCTAATGCCACGTGGGTTTATTCCCATGTGGGGAGCAGGTAAGAATTCGCAGCAATTCTGGCATTGAGTAACAATTTCCCTAGCCTCTTTCCTGGATAGAGCAAAACGACGGCGCAAGGTCTCAGCCGTCACATGAAAGCGCTGATGGAATTCTTTTGCTGCTTGTGTGTGGGTAGACAAGGCAGCGGCCACCAGCTTTGTAGCCTTGTCCGCTAAGTCATTCCCTAAGGACATGGGACCTGGGAGTCCAGAATGTGCTCGGACATGGGTAATGAAAACAGGAAATCTCCTATTTAACAAGGCAGCTTGTATCTTCTGAAAGATGTTAGCAACTCTGCTGGAGGATCTTATTATTCCAGCTATCTCAAGGAGATTAACTGCATTAACCACATAAGAGGAATCTGATACAATATTGAGGGGTCCTGGAAAAGCCTCAAGAACCTCCAGTACTATCAGACATTCTACAACTTGAGGTGAAGTTTCATTATATTGTTTAGATATAACCCTATCCTTGACCACATAAGCTCCCATACCAGTTTTCGATCCATCAGTGTACACCACAGTCCCATCTGGGAGTGGGTCTTTAGCTGTCACTTGTGGAAACACTATAGCCTGGTTTAGGGCAAACTGTAAAATTGGATGCTTTGGAAAATGATTATCAATTTGTCCTGAAAAGGAAGTAACTAAAACTGCCCAATCACTAGATGTGGCTGCCAAGGTCTGAACTTGTGCAGCAGTATAAGGCACAATCAAGGAATCAGGATCCCTGCCAAAATGCGTAACAGCTGCTTTTATTCCGCGAAGCGCGAGCTGTGCAACAGCATCAGGGTACCAGTCAATAATCTTAGCAGGGGAAGCATTTGGATGAATCCAAAGTAATGGTCCATGTTGCCACAGGACTGCAGTTGGCAATTGAGCTGTCTTAAAAACACACAGATTAAAAGGTAGTGACTCCTCAATACGTTGTAATTGTGCTTCCTGTAAGGCCTCTTCCACCATCTGTAAGGCTCGGTGGGCAGCAGGGGTAAATTTTCTGGGTGAGGAGATATGAGGCTCACCCTCCAGGAGATCGAAGAGGGGTTTTAGATCAGCAGATGGAATTTTTAAAAAGGGCCTCAACCAATTTATATCTCCCAGAAGTTTCTGAAAATCATTTAATGTTTGTAAGTGGTCTTTGCGAATTTCTATTTTCTGAGGAACTATATTTTTGGGAGTAATCATTGAGCCCAAAAAGAGGCCTGTATCTGCAATTTGAACCTTTTCTGAGGCAATCTCTAATCCCCACTGTTTTAATTCAGCCACCAGCATGGGAAAAGCCTTTTGTAAAACATCTAACTCTTTGTGACAAATAAGAATATCGTCCATATAATGGATCATGATTAAAGATGTAAATTGCTTCCTAATTGGCTCCAAAGCCTCCTGCACATACAGCTGACATATTGTTGGGCTATTGGCCATGCCTTGCGGCAGTACCTTCCACTGAAATCTCTTGTCTGGTCCCATATGATTAAGAGAAGGGATAGTGAAGGCAAACCTTGGTCTATCCCGTGGGTAAAGTGGAATAGAGAAGAAACAATCCTTAATATCTATAATAATAAGCTTCCAATCTTGAGGGAGTGCAGAAAGCAAAGGAAGTCCTCTTTGAACAGGGCCAAAAAGATGCATCTGATTGTTAATGGCCCGCAGGTCATGGAGTAATCTCCACTTCCCAGATTTCTTCTTAATAACAAAAATTGGTGTATTCCATGGGGAGGTAGAAGGCTCTAGATGCCCCAGCCGTTCCTGTTCTTGCACTAATCTTGTGACAGCCTCTAATTTTTCAGAGGATAGAGGCCATTGAGAGACCCATAACGGCTCCTCTGTTTTCCACGGTATGGGTCGTGAAGCCTCAACGGCCCCTAAATAAAACCCAGTCCTTTTCTACCCCGATTTCCATGTTGTGTAATGGGTTTTATTCTGCCTTGTTCTTGCCTACCCAAGCCTCTACCCTTTGTATACCCCATCTTTGCCATAATGGCTGATGCCTGGGGGAGTATTCATTAGTTAGGGTCATGCCCATGGCTTGTAACACATCCCGTCCCCATAAATTTACAGGGAGTGGCAACACATAGGGGGTAAAACATCCCTGTTTGCCCTCAGCGTTCCGCCAGGTTAAGGCTGAGGCACTGATGGCAGGAGAGGACTGGTATCCAAGACCTTGTAGAGAATGAGATGAAACAACAGTGGGCCAAGACTTCGGCCACCAATGGAGTGAAATAATGCTTTTGTCTGCTCCCGTATCCATTATCCCTTCAAATTCTTTTCCATTAATTAACAATTTTATTGTAGGTCTCTCATTTAGGGGTATAGCCAGATAGGCTGAATCACTTCCAGAAGATCCCATAGCCCTTTTTTGTAAAGTGTAGGTTTCTCCATCCCCGAGGGAGGGCAGCAACACCAGTTGTGCAATTCTATCTCCCTGCTTTATAGAAAATACACCCCGAGGGCTAGAACAGAGAACTTGAATCTCCTCTTTATGATATGGGTCAACAATCCCAGGATATATAATGAGTCCCTGTAAAGTTAAGGAGCCACGGCCCAGAATAAGCCCAATGGTGGCAGGGGGCAAAGGTCCAGGGGAATGGACTGGGACCGGTTGAACATTCATTTGGGGCATGAGTAAGAAGTCGGAGGCGGCACGCAAGTCCATTCCGGGGGTTCCTCGGAAGCCTCTACTTCCTCTTGATTGCTTTTCTGAAATCGGTTCCCATATTTCTGAGGGCCCTGGGACCATGGGCCCCGTGACCCGTTTTTTGATTGGGGTACCTTGGGTTCTTCAATAGGGGGCAGAAGCCTCCCTTTCATATCCCGGACTGACCTGCATTCACTAGCCCTATGATAACCTTTACCACAACGATGGCAAAGCTTCAGTTCTCTTGTTCTTTCAGGGGCTTGACAATCTTTCTTAAGGTGCCCCATTTTCCCACAATTAAAACAAGGTTTTCGACTAGATAAATCTCTACGCCTGTGCGTTTGTAAAATGGCGGCAGCTAGTCCTGCATTGGTTAGGGGTCCCCCAGCTCCCTGCACACTCTGAGCCAATCTTGTAAACCTTTGCTTTTGCGAGGGCGATAGCCGCTCGACATTCCTGGGTTGCTTGTTCATAGACAAGTTGCTCAATTAGGGGCATAGCTTGTTCTGAATCACCAAAGATGCGACCGGCGGCCTCGGTCATTCTGGCCACAAAGTCTGAAAATGGCTCTTGGGGTCCTTGGACAATCTTTGTAAGGTGTCCACTGGATTCTCCCCTTTTGTGAGGGCCTTCCATGCTTTAATAGCGGCGGCCGACACCTGACCATAGACGCCCCAGATGTAGTTGGTTTGATTAAGGGCATGTTGACCCTGACCTGTCAGCATTTCAAATGTCCACTGCCTCTGATTCTCATCTTCAGCTGTGGCATTAACTCTAGCTTGCGCCTGGGCTGCATCATACCAGAGAGCCTTCCATTCCATGTATTGTCCCATATTGGGAAGCACTGCTTTCACTGTCGTCTGCCAGTCAGTGGGAGTCATGGCAAAATTAGCAAGCCTTTCCACCTGTATTGTGGTAAAGTTAGCATTGACCCCATAATTACGAACGGATTCGGCTAATTCTTTGATTTGATTGTAATCTACGGGAGTATGTACTCTTCCGCCTTCCACATTCTCGAATACTGGAAAAGCCATTTGTATTTTTCTCCGTTCCTCTAAAGGTAAAAAGGAGTCAGTACCAGTATTCAGCCGAAGCTCATACTGCGGAGGCGCTGAGGGGCATGAGCCCGCCGGATTTATAGGTGGTGGCCTCACATTCATTTTTGTTTTCAGCGGCCGGTGTCTATCAGGGTGATATCTTTCTTCCTCATACCGTGCCACCTCCTCCTCTAGACCACCTTCTTCGCTAGAATCCAGAGTGTCAGAATCGGAATTATCTAGCTCCAAGGCTTCTAGCTCTACCGTAGGGTATAGCCTAGATTCTGGCTTTTTCTTTTTCTTAGATTTGTTAGGGGGTGAATGATCACTCCCTTCTTTCTCTCCCCTTTCTTAACTTCTTGGGGAGGGCCTTTTTTCTTAGACATGTCTTTCCTTTTGCGAGCTCCCATTCTCTCACTCCGTTCAGTTTCTGACATGCTATCCTGAACTTCCTCTAAGGTTCCCTGACTTTCTACTATAGCAGGGTGACAGGCCTCATCCTCCAAGCAGTTTTTAACTAGCTTCCAAATGGCTTTGGTACCTAAGTGGAGATCTCCTTCTGCATGCTTCTTGTCTAGTTCTTTACCTAGCTTGTTCCATGAGGCCACAGTGAGGGACCCGGAACAAGCATACCATGGTGCCACTCTATCTACCTCCTTCACAAAATTTTGAAGTGTTCGTGGTGCAATTTTGAGATCTCTTTGTTTTAGCACAGTCTGTAGGGCAGTAACCACTGACTGTGACAACCCCATCGCGCTAGCGGCTTATCTAAAAAACGGCGCTCGACTCCTTTACCAGACTGACAGCACCGTTCTGTCAGCACCAGCCACGATGAAGAAGAAGGACAAACAGGACTAGCACCAAAGCCTCCACTGACCTGTCCCACGGTGATGACAAACTAAGGCCAAAGTCGAGAAAAGGGGTGTTCAGGATAAAGCATACCTCTCTGAACTTACGTCCCTGCAGTTCTGAATCCGCCCCATCTTCCGAGGGGTCTCCCGCGGCGCCTGCGATGTTGAAGAGTTCCCGGGTTTCGGCACCAGATGTCCCGCGCTACCGTCTCGCCAGCAAGAACGACGCAGGACACTCGGATCCTTCTGCAGTAAAGCTTTAATACATCTTGAGAGATAGATGATCAGCTTCTGAGAGGGAGACCCCAAGCTAAGAAACCCAGCCCCTTATATAAGCCTAGGAGCTCCGAGTGAGACGTGTAGAGCCGGGATTGGTGGTTTGCTCATCACCCCAGATGACGGGTGAGGCACAGCTTAAACGGTAAACTCCAACTGACAGCAGATGTCAGCGCCATCTTCTAATGGCGATAGCGATAGTGAGGGCGGCTCCTCACAACAAGCCAAGACTCTAGGACAAGTCCTGATGCCCAGAAGAAACTTAGAGACACTTGGAAAGGATATTCCAACATGGTGAGCATCCTGGAGACTGGGCAGAGTGTTCTAGGTTTTCAACTTTTGTGAGCTGTCACCTGTTGGGGTAGGATTTGGTGAGGTAGCTCCTTTTGTATCATTTCCACTCCTGTAAGGAACCTTTTATTTACATTCCTGGAAGTAACCTCTCATCCATATTCCTGGAAATAACCTCAATGAAATTCATTGGTTCTCCAAGTTTGACTTTGATACATGCTTTGATCTGTCATGGACTCCCTATCTGAGGTGAGAGGATGTATCTGTTGCATCTCCCTAGGAAAAGTCTAGTCACTCATCTAATAATAGACTATAGTAACTATAACAATGTACTATAGTTAAAATAATTTAAAACTTTTGACTCTCCTAAATTTCCCATTCAATGCTTTAAATTTAAAGTTTACTGTTGACAATATATGGGAAGGGAGACCAGAGACTGAGGTGTATGGGTGACCGCTATACTGCCTTGATGTGTAATTGTAGAACCACTGTAATTACCTGAGTTGTAATGTGAGGCAACTACTATATTGTCCTGCATTATAATGTGTGGGGACTAATTTATTGTTTTGAACTTTAATGTGTGGGAACCACTGTACTGTCTTGTTTTGTAACATTCATTAACATTTGGCTATATTTTTAGTTTCATAACTCTAACTACAATGAATTTTTATGGGCAGTACTGTCACTCCTCTGTACATCACAGTCCTGCTCTTCTCATATGCTTGAGGCTAAGAACCCAGAATCTAATAACCTGACTGGTAGACTTGAATCAAGATTTTTCAATGTAAACATCTCAGTGTGGAAAGCAAAAGTCTCCATCTTGAATTATGACTATTGATTCCCATCTGCACATTCAATTTTATTCTTTATCAATGGTGTTCTTTCCTCACTATTAGAATTACTTTGATTAGCTGCCTTGAAAAAGAAATAACTTTTAAGCCGGGCGGTGGTGACGCACGCCTTTAATCCCAGCACTCAGGAGGCAGAGGCAGGCGGATCTCTGTGAGTTCGAGACTGGGCTGGACCGATAGCCTCCGAAACAATACAGAAAAACCCTGTCTCGAAAAACCAAAAAAAAAAAAAAAAAAAGAAAAAAAAGAAAAGAAAAAGAAATAACTTCTCAATAACACTAGAATTTACTCTCTGGTCCTAAAATCAAATCCAAGCCACACTTATCTCCCATGGTATCTCCTCTAACTAATTCTTATTTAGTCACAAAAATGTATTTACCATTCCTACCTCTGCTCTCTTATCAATTTATCAGCTATCATAATAAACTCTATATGCTAGTTACTGAAGTCTAGTATTGTAGTGGAATATATGCTCAGCTTTTGTCCATTTTTTGTTATAGACGAAGGAGCCACGATTTGTAGACATAGCTTATCTAGCATTTGCACGTTCTGTAAGCAGAGCTGCTGGGATTTGAACTCAGTGGTATTCTAACCACAACTGGATTCTTAGGTACCAGGACTTCTGCTTATTGACCATATGAAGAAACAAGGACGAGATATCATCAACACTGCAAACGTAACCCACACACAAATCTTGTCTCCAGGACATGTATGCATCTGGGAAGTTCTGTTGGGAGGAATTGGAGTGTTATTACCACCCCAGACCCTTCAGGAATCTGATCTAGGGGTTGCAGCGTACTGGTCAGTCTTGATGAGCAAAAGTGGAGCATATTCCTCTTACCATTGGTTCAAGATCAGTTGCCTCATTCACGTTTTCCTTTCATTTGCTGATAAAGGAGAAAAATAGGAGGATAACAGATGTGACTGCTTATTCACATTGCTTAATATTACAAAGTGGTATGGAAACACAGTTTGCTTTATCTAGACAGATGGAGTTTTATAAAATAATCATGAACACTCTTTTGTTAGACTTACAGAGTAATTGTGTGCCAAATTTGAGTGTACTTTCTGAATAGGTCATCTTGACCTCTAAATGATCTCTTTAGGTTGCTCATGATTGCCATTTCCTGATCAGTGTGTTACAGGGTCGAAACATATTTCAATTTTCTATCCTTTATGGAAAATGTTTAAGGAAAAATAGAGTTGTCCATAAATTAAAAGTCTAGTTACAGTAAATCATACTTAGGTCTTCTGCATACTATTTTTATAAAGACATCTTGCCCTTCCTTTGTTATTTCCCTCAGAAATCAAGAAATAAGATTTTTTAATGCACTTAGCATATGATCAATAGCAGTTGAAATAATTAGTCTATTTAACGTGTCCGTCATGATGTTAAATTTGTATTTCAGAATAGTTGCAGATGCTGGATCAATGTGAGGAACAGTTTCAAGCCAGTGAACTGCTTTAGAATAGTTAGTTCATCATTAAATAGAAATTAATCAACAAGAGAATGAAAGATCCATAATGAACAACTGGAAGTCTGTGTGTTAGAATGATATAATGCTGGAGCTAATGAAATTTAAGTTTTTTCTTTTTTTTAAATAATAATAATTTTTTAATTTAGGTTAGAAACAATCTTGTTTCACATGTCAATCCCAGCTCCCTCTTCCTCTCTTCCTCCCCCGCCCTCCCTACCAGGTCCTCCGGTCCCCCACCCAATCTCCACTCCAAATCCCAGGGAGGGTGAGGCCCTCCATGGCGCATCTCCAGTGATTGTCATTTCATCCAGGGCAGGGCCTAGGCCCTCCCCCAAGAGTCCTGGCTGAGAGAGCCTCCCATATTGTAGCATGGGCACTCAAAGTCTATTAGTACACCAAGGATAAATACTACCCAAGGCCCCATAGATTACCTAGGCCTCCTCACTGACACCCACACTCAGGGGGTCTGGGTCAGTCCCATGCTTTCCACACAGCCATCAATCTGTGTTCCAAGAGCTCCCCCTTGTTCAGGTCAACTGTTTCTATGGGTTAAACCAGCCCAATCTTAACTCCTTTGCACATCAGTTCTAAGTTTTGTATCTAGAAACCATATTTTGAAAAAGAGTTGTATGATCATGGTTTATATTGTATATAGTACCTGTATAATGCTTGCTCACAGTTACAATAAAGAGTAGACCACTTTAAAAATATTTCTACATCCATTATTCATAAAGATAACACAAAGGTGGTTAATTATTTTAAAAAACACTCTTACATTAGGTGCATTTTGAATATAGATTTTGTTTCGGTAGCTTGTGTTTGAAAATATCGTTTTCCTTAAAATCATAGATGTGTGTTTTGAAAACATCTGTAGTCTTTAAACATAAACCACAGATTCATTTTAGCATCTGTTAGCAGTCTGAAGTCTTAATACTAGAGTCATCCTATTTTATAGTGTGAATATATGTAATGGACACAAAGAGAAGAAATATTTCAAGATGTACACAAAATTTAACATATCTCAGATCCATGATGTATTGTGAGAGGTTACAATAAGTAGAACTTAGTTGTTGTCACCTGTGGATTATTAGTGCCATTTGTGGGTCATGGTGTATTTGAAAGCAATGTAAATTATAGGGAAAGGGCATAGGCCTTGGGATTGACATGTTACCAGAAAGTCTCAGCTCATATGAGAAAGGAATAGTCTAGGAAGAAACATAAGATTACTAATCAACAGTTACTCATGGGCTAAGCACAGTTCTAAGTGTTTAAGACATGTTACATCACTAGTCTTCACAGAAATCTTTCTCAATAGAGATTCATACTGAGTAAGTACTTCTAGGAGCAGGCGGCTCACCGGTGGTAAGCCGAGGGACAAAGTGGATGAGTAGCTTGCTACACAAACAGAGCGTGACTGGCTGAGATTGAACTCTGGCAGTGTGGCTTCACCAGCAACACTTGTAAATGTTTTATTCTCCCTTGAGACTGGGCTTTAGATCAAGGTCATAGAAATAGTTGGTTTCCCCAACCTTTCCTTGGTAAAGATGAAGGCCTAGATCCTTGCCAGGAAATGTCTAGCTAGCCTGGAATGCGTACCTTGAGGACATTCAGGTTCTAGGGTTTGTTTAGGTATGGCAGGGGTCAGTCTCACTTTGAACTGAAGTAATTTTTCACTTCAGCACTTCTGTTTGTGCTCATGAACATGAATATAATAATTTTCTTATGGTTTGTTCCTGAGTCTCCTGAGAAACAGCTGCAGCCTCTTCTTCTGTCACAACTCACTCTTCTCTCACACTCACTCCTCCCTCACACACCCACTCCTCCCTCACACACCCACTCTTCCCTCACATACTCACTCCTCCCTCACACACCCACTCCTCCCTCACATACTCACTCCTCCCTCACACACTCACTCCTCCCTCACACACCCACTCCTCCCTCACACACTCACTCCTCCCTCACACACTTACTCCTCCCTCACACACCCACTCCTCCCTCACACACTCACTCCTCCCTCACACACTCACTCCTCCCTCACACACCCACTCCTCCCTCACACACCCACTCCTCCCTCACACACTCACTCCTCCCTCACATACTCACTCCTCTCTCACACACCCACTCTTCCCTCACACACCCACTCCTCCCTCACACACTCACTCCTCCCTTACACACTCACACTTCTCTCACATACTAACTCTTGTCTCTCACACTCACTCCTCCCTCACACACCCACTCTTCCCTCACATACTCACTCCTCCCTCACACACTCACTCCTCCCTCACACACTCACTCCTCCCTTACACACTCACACTTCTCTCACATACTAACTCTTGTCTCTCACACTCACTCCTCCCTCACACACCCACTCTTCTCTCACACACTCACAGCCACCTGGCTATTCCAGTGCTTAGCTCTCTTAGTCAAAGTTCTAACTTGGGCTCATGACTATTGAGCATCTTCCAGAGAAACCCAACACCCTGACCATGGTAAACTACTCTTTTCTCTGCATGTCTTATATGCAAGCTCACATGTGAAAAGATCAGATCTACCGGTCAGACTGGAATCCATGGAGGTTCTTTTTTCCATTCCATGACACCCGTGTAAGATGGCGCTATGTGTAAACTTAAACTTCATCAGAAAAGTCAGGCCATTGAGGGATTGATAAGTTTTGAGACATAGAGATTTGGATATTGGTATAATTAAAGCCACTTAACCTGAAAATTGAGTCCCTGGACAAGGTCTTCTTGTGCTGGATCTTCCTTTGTAGATTTCCCTTAACTTTCCTAATAATAACTGAGCCCTTCCTACGTAAAACACGATTTTGTGATCATCATAGGGAATTATATAAATTAATCTTCACAGAGACCACACCAGTCATTTTCTAATATGAAGACAAATTTTCTGAGGAGAAAAATGACTCTTGAAGAGTCTGTGTAATGTACTCAAGGCTATAGGATTACAAAATGACAGAGCAGGAATTCACACTCTCACGTTTAAGCTAACACTTGTTGAAAGTTTTCTAGCCCTAACCCTTCCTAGATATATGGACCACTAAGCATTGCCTTTCTATGTCCCACGTTCCCCACTTATTGTCTCCCCTTACTATGTCCCCCTTTAAAGTCTTTTTCAGTTCTCTTCCTCATCTCTATTAAATGAGAAATACTGGAATCAAAGCTACAGGTGTAGTTGAACATCCCTATCACAGCACCAAAATTTCCATTTTATTGTGTTTTATAAGGACCTACAGAGATACAATTTTTTATATCGATTGTATATACTATATTCTGATGTGCTGGGCTTTACGGAGGGAGCTAAAATCATTTTAGTAATAAAAGTTCTTAATTATGTAACATCACAAAGGACGTTTTTTGGATAGGCTGATTCAGACTTTCCGCCGAAGCATTGCATTGACCCAAAAGACATGCGCTTCAAGCACATCTAGCCCGTCTTTCTCTGGGGCTTCTTCACTTTTCTGATAAAGTCTTCAGTTAAACAATAAAGGAAATTCCACCTTCCATGGATGAAGCAGGATAGAGAAGAAGCTCCCTGGCTTTTCTGTCTGGTTGGAGGGTTTGACCTTTTCCACCCACGCATTTACCTCCAACTCCTCCTTTGTAGACGCCGTGTTCCTGAGTTGTAGTTAAAATACTTTCTTGAAGTATTCTTGAACAAATTCCTTTCACGACATGCCATACATATTCATTTTGAATGACCATGAATTTTAAACTTGGATTTAGGAAGCTGATAAGATGACTGGAATTCATATCTGTTCTCCATCTTCAATTTAAACAGCAGGACTGAGTTCAAACGTGAAGGAAGTGAAACAGGCGAAGCATCCCAGAGAAATGGGGTTGGCAGATGGACTCTAAGCAACGTGGTCGTCTTCGTTTTCTTGAACACTGGCTTGAGGCATCACAGTGCAGTTGCTATCTAGCCATTTATTTCCTATTTTTTTGTGAGCTCTCTATAACTTTGTATTCCCTGGAACCCTGAGAGGATGAAATCATATTTTCAGGCTCAGGATAATGGATAGAATCTGCTTGCATGTTTTTTTTTATCTTTAGTTTAACACATGTAGGATACTTTCTCCTAGCTGCCATTATAACAAATGGAATGCTTCCTTAAACTAGTTAAGGCCAGCTCCCATGATCCACTAATGAAAAATAATGAAACCATTGGTAAGTTAATTCATATTATGTTCTTATCTCTCTCATTTGCCCTTTGCTATTCAGTCAACCCACTGTAACTGCCTCTGTTCTCTATTTTATAATGAAGTTGGTACCTGAGAAATGAGACATTCAGCATTAGAGGGATGGTTCACCCAATAATGGGCTTGCTTCAAAAGCATTGGGTTCTTATTTAATCCCCAGAGTCTCTGTAAAAAGCTGGAGATGTCATCACATGCTTGTAGTTCCAATTATGATGAGATGGAGATAGGCAGGTGTACTCCTGCAGCTTATTGGCCAGCTAGCCTAGCCTACTTGGAGCAGTTTAGGCCAATGAGAACTTGCTCTTCTGAAGGCTTGCTTCCCTCCTGTAAGTGGTAAGCAGTTAAGGAAGAGGAACTGTCAAAAGGAAATGCCTTCCGGACAACTTCACTTGTGTTTTTTGAGGACAGTTGTCACAAAATTTGGAATTTGGAATTATTTAATCTTCATATTATTTTTGTGGGCTCCAGGAATATTAGGGGAATTGAAATAGCAACAATAGCAACCTACAGGCATTAAAATGAAAATAGTGAGTTATTCACTGAAATCTACCCAGTAGTAACTTAATACATGGGTATATAGGCCAAAATACAATAGCATAGTTCCAAAGTGAGAAACATAGCAAGATTAGACTTTGATTGTAGCCTTAAATATTTAAAATCGGGAAAATATTGTAATGCTTTATCAAGTGATGAGTAAATAAGGTACATACCAACATGCTCTTTGTTTAGTAGATATGAATAACTGACAAACTATATATAGATTGTCATAGATGGAGGGGAACCGTGAACTGATGGTGATCAAGTGTGAGATTCCTCTTGAAGGTTAAAAGTCAACTCTGGGGGAAATGGAGTAAAGAGATAAAATGGCATGCCAATTGATCATTTCCAGGATGAGCTGTTTGGGCAGAAGATGTCTTAGTTGCTGCTCTATTGGTGTGAGGAGATACTGTAACCAAAGCATCTTTTAAAAGAAATCATTTAACTGGGGCTTGCGTAAAGTTTTAGAGTGTTAGTCAATGACCATTGTGGACTAGTTATGGCTAATTCCTACACTTCAAAGACTTAACAGAAGCAAAGTCCTTTGAAGGAGCAAACTTGAATTGGATGAAAAAACATACTATAGATCTTAAAAGTCACCCCAAAGCCTAAGTGTTGATGGCATAGTCTCTAACCTATGATGCTGTTGGAAGGTTGACAGACTTTTAAAAAGTGTGGCCTAGTTGGAGGAAGTCAAGTCAGTATGGGTGTGAGCTGGAAACTACTAGAGAAACCACATCCCTTCTTTTTGCTCTCATTCCTTCCTGGTCACAATCATGTGCAGCTTCCTGGGCATGGTCTTTTGTCATAGTGTGCTGCCTTGCTACAGCCCCCCCAAAAGCAATGGGGCGAACCAACCATGAGAGCTCCAGAACCATGAACCAAAATCACTCTTTCCTCTTTTAAAGACGAGCATCTCCGGAAATTAGTTACAGCAACGGAAATTGAACTACAGTAGTAAAGAGGAGTTCACTTAGCTTCGGGTTAAGCATGAAGAACTGCTGTCTTGTTTGACAGACCCATATGCTTTGCTTTTGAAGTAAAGAAATTAGAAAAGACAAAGGGTCTGGCTTAGTCAGTGGAGTTAGGGGTTGTACTCATAAACTCTCAACAATATAGCTGCTTAAACAAGAGCTGAACTGTAAAAGGAGTCCTTAATTGGTCTAGATAATAAAAGGCTGGAGTCATATATAAAGGGAAATTGCTGAGAGACCAGAGAGAGGGAGCAAACCACATCACACCTCACCTCCTAATCATCTCCACAAAGAAGAGAGGAAAAAATGCTGTGGATTTGAGAGAGCACTGAGGGAAATGTAGGAGGGGATAGCTGGGGGAAGGGGAGAGAGGGAGAGAGAAGGATGTAATACATAGATGAAAATTTAAAAGTCTCTACAGACAAGAATCATAGCATTCATGTAACCTCAATTGCATGGAGGAGAAATGCCGAGCTCTGTCCTTAGCTTAAGAAAGGACATGAGGAATGGGAAGTGTGGAGAGCTCCAACTCTTAGCACACAACTAAAGCAAAATAAACAAAAAATACCACTGCATTATAAATTTTAAAATGAATCCATGTGACTTTTGGCACAAATTGTTTCTGAGAATGAAGAAGTTGGAATGAAACTGATTTTGAGGTTCTTTCTGGATTGAACTTTATAGTCCCGTGGTTTAGTTTTTTTAGGACCAATTCAATACAAAGAATTCTGTGAAATATGATTCCAAAAATCGAATTTGCTAAGGGAAGTGCAGTCACCTCACTTGGCTGGAGAGTCCAGCTACAGTTGTCAGAGGTGAAGGATGTTGAACAATTAACACATCCTTTGGAAGGTGACTAAGGTGATAGTTCTGGAAGCAATGGTCAAAACAAACAGGGAGATGAAGTGTAGCTTGTTGCCCTACCAGACAAGCAGGGTCACAGTAATTTTCTGCTATCTTTTCTCAGAGTTCTGGGAGGAAATTTATAGCAACACTTTCCAAAATCCTATATGACAATAAGAAAAATTACTTTCTAGTCTGTCTGAAGAGGCTGAGGCAGGGCTAGCCTGGACTATATAATGAGTCTAGGACAGCTTGGGCTGTAAAACAGAACTCCCGTCAGGGGAGGACAGGTGTACTTAATAATGAGTACACTTTCTGGTAATAAACTTGTTTTTGAGATGAAACTTCTCAAAGAAATGTTGAGAGATCATCATTGGGTGGGTGGTCTGTGGTACTCAAAGTTGCTTCCTGAGTATCAACATTAGTTTTAAAGTTACTACTGTCAGATAGGACTAATTTTATTACAAACAAGTTTTAATCCACCAGAAACACATTCTTGTAATTACCCAATGCAGACAATTTTGTTCAATTTTGAACAAAGTGCACCATGCTCTACAAGTCTTTGGCAACACTTTCCATACCTGGCCTCCTTGTCTTTCACACAATTCCCTTCGTTCACTCCCTTCACAACTCAGTCTCTCTTGGCATTTGCTTCTGTGAGAATTGGAACCATCATGGTAATAAAGACACAGGACCCCACTCTTTCCTCTATAGCTCTGAAACAATCTGTGTTCTTTCTCTGGACGATTTCTTACCATTTGTAGTTATATTATTGCACTAAATTGGAAGTTTGCCATTTTCCCCTCTGTAATGATCGAGTGGAAATACTTCCATGTCTATAAAATGATCTATTGTTTTAGGGAGAGAGTAACAATTTAGAATTGAAGGTTTAATACTACATAAAGTATAATATTTGCTAGCATTTAGTAAATCTGTACCCGTGTGTGCATAATCACCATTGTGTGTAGATGGGGCTTAGTGAAGGAATAGGGAGAGGACTTGCACATACAAAGTCCAACACAAACATCTGGCCAAGCAAGTCTGTCTACTCAGTCACCCCAAGCTAAGCATTTCCTGCCAGGTAGCCATGTGCATGACAGGAAACACCATGTGCTTCCTGGCTTGGGTAGTGGCACATGACTGTGGGGCAGCCAGTAAAAGCAAACACCTACTGCTGCATGGGATTTGCTGACCTGGTCAATGAAATTTTGCTTTTCAGTAGGATGACCCAGTCACGTATCAAATTTCTGTCTCCACTCCATTAATGACTACTGGGAATACACTGCAGCATCTTTTCTGGCATCCAATTTAATAAGTTAGAAGGGACATATGCAGATTTATTCATGGAAGAGAAAGGTACACCTTGCTTAGCAGCAAAGGGCAAGGGAATATGAAAACATTCTTTTGTCCCAAAGTTGGGTTACAGACATTTGGGAGTCACTTCACTGAGGAAGATTCTTGAGAGTTGTGGAAAATCCCAAAGCTAAGTTTTTGATGGAGAGGAGAGCAGTCATTTTAGTCATTAAAGATTCAGCTTTCAGGCAAAGAGAAATATTTATGAATGGGAGCCATGAACTTAGATAGATACTAGGCTCCTAAATAGTACATAAAACTACAGATTTCATAAGGCAGACCATGGCTATAAGGAGAGACATATTTAAATTATTTTGATGCAGATTTCTCTTAAGCGGACAGAAGAGAGCCTTGGTTTCTGTAGCCCAGGGTAGCTGTCTATCTCCTCTCCTTCTGGTACCCACTTGTGAGGATGAGGCAGCATTAAGATTTTGAAACAGGAAGTTTTGTTTCCAAGTGATAGATCATGGGCAAAGTTAGTCAATCATATCAAGTTCCAGTTTCCTCTTGTGCAAAACAGGGGTAAATATTAGCACCTATCGTGAAGGGTTTTTGTCAGAACTAAATGGATGTGGTCTGTGCATACTGCTAGGAATATTCTATGGTGGCCCAAGTTCAAAAAGACTGATTAGACGGCTTACTGAGAAGCCCCAGTACAATGCTGTGATTATCATTACATTGTTCACAAATGGGCTGATTATGACTATTTAAAGTTCTTCATTAAATTAGCAATTTATGATAGCATAATCCCAATTCATGATTATTGTAATTGGCTTTTAGCACAGAGTGCAGTTTATAGTTTTGGCAGGGGAAGCAGAAAGACGAAACTATATCTTGCATTCTGAATTAGAAACAAGACCTGCTGCAAATGTTTAATGACTGAGAAACGTAATTAAGTGCTTCTACGTAATAGAGAATCAATGAATAGAAAATAGATGGATTTTCTATTATGTCAACAATTGCTAATTTTTAATAATGATTACTGATATAAAAGATAAATAGGGGTGTGTGTGTGTGTGTGTGGTTGTTCTGCAATTTAGATGGTGACCTAAACCTAAAGTCTAAATACCCAAATTACTAGAAAATTAAAACTCATGTAAGTATAACCAATTTAAAAATAGCCAGGAGGTGTATAACAGTATTCAAGTTTAAAGTCAATAAAGTTATCTGTGTTCATTTTAGAGTTCACGGACTTTTTCTGGTGTTTTATTTTTCTAATATATAAAATGAAATTGGAATGATAAAAAACCAAAACAATGCTACTCTCTCTAACTGAAGGTTAACTCTTAAGCAAGAATCCCTCTAGCACCCACTCTTGGCTAATGTTTCATTCACCTCTACAAGGCTGGCATTTTTTTAGAATACTAATTAAATAATTATTCTGAACTCAAGAGATGACTTTGACATTCCCCCAAAAAATGTCAAGAACTCATTTGATGTAAGCCTTTGTGCTTGTGTGGCGAACTTGTAAACACCATTCCACCAACCGGTTGAAGTTGGTTTACTGCTGAAGACTTGTTCTCTAAAGAACCTCTATATGCTTGAGTTTTCAAGTGTTCACTGTTCAGAAGAGTTTATTAATGTGTATCCTGTGCTAATGTGCTGGTGACACTGATGTCACTCAAACATTTTAGGTAAATAAGCCAGAAATCTGATGTGGTCAAACTTATTCAAGAACACATTCAGGATATACTTCATTCTGACATACAGTTTTAGATACACGAGCAAATGAATGCCTTGAGAGACTTATTTATATTAAATAAGGAATTTTGTGCTCATACTATTCTGAAGTTCTATAGGTCAAAAATATTTCTGAAGGCTGGAGAGATAGCTCAGTGGATAAGATTGCTTGCTGTGCAAACAGGAAGACCTGAGTTCAGATCCTACTACCTACAGAAAAGAACAAAGTTGGGAGAAACAGGGTTTTGTGGTAACAAGGCTACCTCATGGTTCAGTGAGAGAATCTGCCTCTAGGAAATACAGCAGAGGGTGAGAGGGCAGGGTACCTATAACCTCCTCTGACCTCCATGTGCAAGCATAGGTGCCTGACCCTTCACATACATATGGCTATGCAACACACACATTACACTAACACACACACACACACACACAAATACACACACACACACATGAAAGTTCCAAATGAATGCCTGGAACGTTTGTGTGTGTGTGTGTGTGTGTGTGTGTGTGTGCGCGCGCGCGCGCGTGCGTGCGTGTGTGTGTGTGTGTGTGTGTGTGTGTAAGCTATTTATCTGCTACACAGTTTCAATTATAGGAATTTTCTCTGTTAAGTATCAGAATAATGAGTGATTTCTTAATCCCTGTGCCATAGCATGACTGCTTAGTTTTCCATTTTGTTTTGATTCTTTAAAGCTAATTTAACATAAAAATTAATGAAAAAAAAAGCATCGAGTAGAAGGCCAGTTTTGTTCCTGCTTGGAATAAGTAATTAATCTTTCACTTCCTGCTTCTCCACCTACATTCTTTCAAAAGCACAAATAATTTTCCTGCCAGAAGCCTCCTAAATCTCATAGATTCACAATATACACTGACAAGATGCAGGAAATTGGCTTAGTCCACAAGTGGGTGACATGTTTATGTGCTCAAATTCACATTTCCTTTGTGAGTGTGTTTTTTCTTCTGCTCTTTTTGATTTAAAGTCTGCTTTGAGAAGTGGCATATGCAGTCTTCTTAATAAAGGCCCAAATATAATGTCAATTCCTGGCAAATGCACATACCATTATAGCAGTGTACAATGGGCTTTCAGTTATTGGCTCTACTTAACAGCCTTCAATGAACCATTGTCCTTGTCCTCGGCAGTGAGGGCGACTGCTAAGGTAGAAGAGGGTAAACAGAGAAAGTGAGGAGAGTGAGATAAAAATTCTCAAATGCTGTTTTTTCCAACATGGAAGTCAGGTTAGTGTTTACAGTTGAGTGACATAATGCAATGAAGAAAGCATAGAACTAAAAGCTAGAAACAAAACCTGGAGTTCCTTCCAGTCAGTGAAAAACTGACACACCTTCTCCATTGCAGACTTAGCTGCTTTCCCTCTGTTCTTATGGCTTCTGCTTCCCACTGAGTGACCATGGCACCTGTCCTCCCATCTATCTCAGAATTTCATCGCTACCTCTTCCTTCTCTGCTTTTTTCTTCCTCTTTTCAACCCTCCTTCTTTCTCCTCATTTTTCTCTTACTTCTTCCTCCCCTTTCCTGAAAACTTCTTGCTTATTAAACACACACACACACACACACACACACACACACACACACTGCAAAGATTGAAGTCTTGTAGTGACGACCACAACTAGGTATGATACTGAATGCTAGTGATCCTCTCCCCCGGCACACACACACCCACACACACCACAGCACATAAAACACATTGGAACACACACATTTCACATCATCTTAAAAAATAGCTTATATTAAACAAGATAACTTAGGATCAGAAAAGCAAATATTGTGTGTGTGTGTGACTGTGTGTCTATGTCCTGGTCTCCTTTAAGTATGCATATCCTGATGGAGGTAAACCCAGTAAAGGCCAAGACCCAAGAAGCAGCCTAGAGGACTGGATAAAGAGGAAGTTTTCAGAAAGAGCGGTAGGGAAGACAATAGAACAAAATGGAAAGAGGGGGTGCTGATGGTCAAAGGTCCAGTGGGGAAGTGGAGCGGGGTGCAGGGAGATAATGGATTCAAAATTAAGCATGTATAATGGTTCCATCTGAAATCCCCACTGCCTTTTTGTCCTGTCCACTGCCTACTCTTTCTCCCATTCCTTTGACCTCTCTCTTTCTACTGGATTGTTACACAGATACCAAAAATCCCATTTACTACTACAGTTACCCACCTAACACTCCCTGACTTTACTTGCACACAGAAAATACACAGAATGTAAACAGTTAAGCTTTATTCAATTACTTATTTCTTTACTTCTCATTTTTTTCCGAGACATGGTTTTTCTGTTGCTTTGGAGGCTTGCCTTGGAACTAGCTCTTGTAGACCAGGCTAATCTTGAACTCACAGAGATCCGCCTGCTTCTGCCTCCCAGGTGCTGGGATTAAAGGCATGAGCCACCACCGCCCTGATTCTCATTGTTGAATAATCCTTTAAACACAGCATTAAGACTTTACACCACAGAAAACAACAGAGCTGACCTTACATGAAGTAGACGTCCACTGATTTGGGCTCCATGATCCCGTGTTGTCTTACTTGTCTACTCCATATCAAGCTGTTTTTCTTATTAGTCCTTCACCAGCCAATTATTTTCCTTTTGATCTGTTACAATTGTACATTTTTGCCATATCCTTCCTTTTTCTACTTTAAGACAGAGGCTTGCTGTGTGGGTCTGGATGGTCTAGTGCTCACTATGTAGCCTAACTTGGCTTTTAATTCCAAGTAATCCTCTTGCCTCAACTTCTTTGTGTGTGTGTGTGTGTGTGTGTGTGTGTGTGTGTGTGTGTGTGTGTGTAAATTTTTAGGCAGGGTCTCACTCTGTATCCCAGGATGGCCCAGAAGTCACTTTATAGTCCATGTTAGCTTTTAATTTATGGTGGTACTCCTTCCCTAGTCTCCAAGGGCTGATATTACAGGCATGCCCCACCATGTTCAAAATAATGTATTTCTTTGAGCTTTAATCTTAAATTACCCATTCTTTTCCCAATACCATACTTTCTCAATAAGGTTTGGACTTGACAAATTCCTGAATAAAAATAATCCCCACAGTGCAGCATACATTAATCAACATAGTTATAATTGTCATAAGACAAGAGTAACATTAATGAAAGAGGGCCCAGTCACTGGTCTAACTCACATATTCTGCCTCTTTAACATTTCCCTTCAGAATCACCCTCTCTGACAGCTACTTTGGAGTCCAGGAACTATGCTTCTAATGAATAAGGCTTTTTTTATGAAATACATACAGAATACTGGAAGCAAAAGTAAGTCCCAGGAACAGATCACCCAGTGCGATTGCCCCTCCTGAGTGCAAGCAATTACTTCAAGACAGGACCAAGAATGCACTCTCTCGATGTTATCATCCCTTGATACTAAGGACACTATTAAGTCCTTCAGCAGCTCCATCTCCAGAGCCATGACACGGAAACAGTCCTGAGATAATGATCAGCTAGACCTGGGCCCTGACCCCAAGTCCCGGCTATGTCAGCTATGCCTACCCCTGGCCCACGTCTCTGTTCAGGTTTTCTGTGAAATTTAACTTTCCAACCAATCCCTCAAACAGCTGGGGTCGTGGTGCCCGCAGAGGTGGGAGATATAACCATAGTAGCCCGAGCAGTTCGCTGTCTTAGGGTCCTTGATTACACCCCGGAAAGGGATTTCAGGATGAGTCTGACTGAAGCAAGCTTAGCAGATTAATACATGGAGATGAAGAGAGAGTAAAATGTTGGATTTTAGCTCAGGTTTAGAGAGAGCTGCACGTGGGTGTCTTCACAGCGGCGGTAGACACGATTCTGTGGGCTTCTGAGTTAACATTGTTCAAAGGATATAATTTACTACCATGTTTAAAATTTAAGCAAAGCTTAAAAATTAAGTACAAAACTATGTGCTGATTGTTTAATTTTAAATTGCGAGGCGGTTTTCCGAGGCGTGTTATTAGGGTTAGGCACGGGAATAAAAGTGCTGACACGACTAAACTCAAAGTCACAGACGTTCTTGTTTGGAACACCCTTGTGTAAGATGTCTTCAGGAAAGTGGGTTTTGCCTCCAGAGCATTTAGATTTTTTTCCGGTTGCGTTGAGATTTCTGAAACCCTCCAACCCTCCAGAGGGAGGGTCTTTTCCATCGGAGTCCCCTTTACATGCCCAGTCTCCATCAGAGCTTCTGTCCCTCATTTCTCCACTGCTTGTCTCCCTAACAGTGGGTGGGGGATGCGAGTGGGGTGGGTTTTGGATGAATGACAGCACCTAGCCGTGGGGGTTTCTGGGGCAAGGGTTTCTGCCCTGAAATTCCACAACATTTTTAAGAATACGTTTAGGGAGAGAATGGCAGTTTTCCGTGGATCCGTTTATTTTGGCTAATTCGTCATTAGCCTGCCTCATTTTGTTTGGTTCCCCATCTCACTATGCTGACGTAAATATAAGATAAAATGCACAGAAATTTTTTTCTTAAGAAAAAAAGGAAAGAAAATTCCTAGGAACTTTCTTTAACTTTATGAAAATAGACCTCAAAGTCTCATTGCAAGAATCTACAAAGAGCCTAGTGAGGCAGAGAATGTTGTTCTCAGTGTACAGCAAAAGGGTTTTTCTTATTTATAACTAAAATGCCATTTAAATGAACTTTTCTTTTAAAAGGCAGGGGGAGGGGCAAGACACAGAAAGAAAACCAATTAATCTTATTTTAAGTATTTTAAAATTTAATTTCCTTTTTAAAAATAAAATTTTAAAAGTCACAAGTTAATAATATATTTCTGTTAAATAACTGGCTGAAACTAAGTGATATTTGTTTTTATAAAGGTATAGTTGATAGATTTAATTAAACATTTCAAATTTATTTGATTAATGCTATGAAGAATACAAAAACATTATGAATACCACATAGACAATCACCAACATTAATACGCCAAAGAGCTGAAAAACAAAAATATCATTTATTATATATGCATAATAAGTATATATTGGCATGTATGCAAATACATTGTGAGACTAACAAAATATTTCTTACTGGGTGCCATGATTAGGCTGAAATTTAGGTTTAGTAATTACAAAATTATCAGGCAAATATGTTAATTCCTTGATCTCCATTAGGGGTCTAATGTGGATAAAAGCATTCTTTCAATAAAAAAAGAATGAAATTTACATATTTAACATGAAACCCATGGCTTGATTTCTGCTGCAATTATTCTCGATACTTGTTCAAATATCTGATACAGATTTCTCTTTGCAACAGATGGGAACCATTACAGAAAACCACAACTAATCAAAACACAAAGTTGTGGAGCCCAGGCCCAACAGATACATCTACAAAGCACTTCCACACTTAAGGCTCAGGGAACATTGCAGAAGAGGGGGCAGAAAGATTGTAAGTGTCAGAACATCAGGGAGTTTGCTGTGGGACTGTATCTCCTAGTAACGCCAGCAGGCAGACTCTCAAAGTCCCCCTAACATGAGTGCCTAAACATGAGCTAAACAAGAATGACATCAATGGATGTACCCCAGTGGATGGGTGAGCACTCAGGAGGCCTCAACCCCATACAAAGAGCTACAGACAACTAAGAAACGCTGAGAGCAGGAGAAACAGTCTTCCCCAGGGAAGAGCACACCAAACAGTTATCCAACACCAAATGCTCAGCCCTGAAAACACAGGTACAAGTAACACTATACAACTGAACAGTTTGTATATATGTATTTAGGAATATATGTGTTACACATACATACATATGCATTGCATGTAACAACAATTAAGGAAAAAGGAGGTCATGAATTTGAAAAAGGACAAGGAGGGGTATGTGGGACAGTTTGGAGGGAGGAAAGGGATGGGGGAATATAGTATAGTTAAATTATGACCTCAAAATAGAAGTAATGATAAGTGAATGAGTATTCTATTTTCAACTACAATTTTTAAAATGTCTGTCCTTGTTTGTTTTTGGTTTTTCAAGAGAGGGTTTGTCTGTGTAGCCTTGACTGTCCAGAAACTAGCTCTGTAGACCAGGCTGGCTTAGAGCTCACAGAGGGCTGTCTGCCTCTGCCTCAGGAGTGCTGGAATTAAAGGTGTGCACTGCCAGACACCTCATTTATTTATTTTTGTTCTCGTCTATTTGAGGCTGATAGGATAAGAAAGCACTTGATTATCCTAAGTCAAAAAGGCTGAAAACCACAACAAAATGCTCTTTACTTCTGTACAAGAGGCCAGATAGTCTGCTGCCATGGAAACTCAGAGCTCCCAAGGGCTTAGATCGTCTTCTGGAGTGAAAAGCCTGTTTCCTCTCAGGGTTCTTCCTTTTCACCTGTCAAGTTCTCGTGCTGGGCTCAGCATTCTTCCAAGCTGTGCTCTTTTCCATTCTCAGGATGGATTCCAGTGTGGGCAGGCCCTCCTCCCCTTCCCAGGTCAAAGATCAGTTGAGACATCCCAAAATTTCTTTGTGATTCTATTTCCCTAAAGATTTTGTTTCACACTTAAGAATCTGTCACTTGCTTACAAAACACTTTCCCCTTGACTCTCATAAGACATATTTGACTGGAAAAAAAACCTCTCTAAGTAGATTTTTTGTAGTCATTATCCTTAGCAAACATTAACAAAGCCTGACCTACTCATTTCTTGAAAACACTCCCTTTGAGGAGCCAAACACCTTGTTGAGAACTTTCCCTCTCAAGACGCTGGGCGTAGAAGCTGAAGGTAGATACTTCCACAATGAAGTGGTCTTTGTTTAATAAAGTTGGCCATTTTAATTTCATCGTTCCAATTTGTTTCATTTCACACTGGAGGGCTTTGCCCTCTGGTGAATCATCAGTGAGCTGTCTATGAATTTTCTTAGGGCACCATTCACACAGATGCCAATCAGCTCTTGTAATAAATAAACTTCCTGTTTTCAGATACTTTCACTTTTGTTCATTCTTCCATTTTCTTTCCACTGAGTGTGCGTGGTGGAACAGGACAATGGGATGGACTATTCCAGGCATGGGTAAGTATCTTCCATTGCAAAGATGACCCTCTGGCTGCTTTGTTGCACTGCTGCAGTGGATTGACTTAGAGCACTGAAATTCTGTATCATTGAGCATATCATACTTGTTCACAGGTTAGGTCTATGCGCAGGATCCTTCTCTATCCTACATCTTGTGTTCTGAGATAAGCATATTGTGCTGTCAGACATATTTATGAAACACAAAATTAAATAGAGAGGAATAATCAACCATAAATCTTTAAAAATGCATAACTTATTACTGCAATATAATTCATTTTTAACCTATTTGGTTGACACTTTGTATCATTTGCCAAAGAACACAATAACAAGGTCAGGCAGGGTGGCACATGCCTTCCATCCCAGCATTTGGTAGGTCAAAGGGCAGGCAGATCTCTTGAGTTCAAGGCCAATTTGGTCTCTACAGTGAGTTCCAGGCCAGCGAGATCTACAAGGAACAGAAGAAATCAACCAAGTAGCAGGGGTGAGATTCATCTTGGTGTGTGTGTGTGGGATATATACCTCAGACTGAAAATGCTCCTTAGTTTTTATTACACTGGTTGCATCCTTTGTTGACTATATGTATAAAAGAAGGTCAGAAATGTATAGAAAAGTTTGAAATTCACCAGCTGTCCTTTTTGTGCAGAAAATTGGGTGTTTAAGGGCTGAGAACAGATGTCCCTAGATGCCAAGTATTCTATGCACTGCTGTAAGGTACAGAAAACTCTGTAACACCGGTAGGAGTATCTATTCACAGGCCATCACATAGCGCAGGACTGGGGAAAACTGATGTTTAATATCTCTTCAGTCACTTCTCCTCAAGGAAGCCCCCCTGATGTTTCACAGACCCTTCGTACTGCAGAGTTCTTTACGAGACAGTCTGATTCTCTCTCATGGCTTTACTTATCATCTTTCTGGACACACACAATCTCCACTTACAGACTCCATGTGGACATTTTACAAGAACAGCAAACTCGGTGTGCCCAAAAGCAAATTCTCAACCATGTCTCTGATCCCTTCCCCATTACCACAAAAGGATAATTATGAGCCCTTTCTAGGGTTTTCAGTCTCGGGTAATGATAGCAATGTCCACAGATTGTGCACATAAAACAAACTCGAGGACATTGGTTCTCAGCCTTCCTAATGCTGTGAACCTTCAATATGGTCCTCATGTTGTAGAGACTTCCAACCACAAAATTATTTTCGTTGCTACTTCATAACTATAATTTTGCTGCTGTTATGGATTGCAATGTAAAATCTGTGTTTTCCAATGGTCTTAGGCGACCCCTGTCCTGTGAAAGGGTCACGTGACAACCCCAAAGAGGTCGAGAGCAGAAGACTGAGAACCGCTGTTGTGGGAGTTGCTCTGCTCCTAGGCTGTCTTTGCTCCTATGCTAGGATGCCCCATCCACTGTTGCTCCCCCAGCATCAGCAACCCTCCAGTATTTATTCAGCTTCCAATTCCCGTTGCTTCTGTTTCCTGACCATCATGAGGTGAGAGCCTGTCATTCCACTTTTCTCCGAGTCAGACTATTCATTTGTTCTGAATCACCAGAGTCCCTGGGACAGATTCCTCACCTATCGCGAAGTCAATGTAATCCACTCTTCATTTTGTTCTAGTTAAAGGATTCCTAAGAAGCAAAATCTTACCAGATCTCCCATGCCTAGGTTTGCTCTATTTTTGTCTCTCAAGAGCCAGATCAAAATCTCTAATCGGAACTACAGTGGCTGCCTGAGATCTTGCCTCTGCTGACTGACTGGACTCATTCCCAGGTTGGTTCTGACTCCTCCTTGGCCTAGCAGCGTTGTTGATGGGTGCACCTGTTGCCAGAAGCTCCCCTGCAGTCTCAGGATGCTAACACTGGTTCTCTGCTGGGGCATGCCACACTCCTCTCACTCGCCCTTCATTTCCAAAGAAGCTGGGGCTTCTTCAATACAATAGTCTTCATCCTAACTTCACTCATAGCAACTCAAGCTGAGGGCATCATCGGGTGGATATTATCTACCTTTGAAGACCTGTGATTGCTCTTGGAAACCCAGGGATTCACTTAACCTCCAGTATTAACATGCAGTAGAAATAACTGCTGTGACGAGTGTTTAAATAAAGGAATAATTATCCATTTTGCCCCATTCATGTTATGGTTCTCAAGTTCAGGAATAAAATTGCCACAATAATTACATGAAAGAAATATGAATTTCTATTTTAGTTAATTGGACCTTTTACTATAAGCAAATTTTGTAATATTTGAAACACTTTGTACCCATGTATGTCTTGCCATCTCATGCAAATATTTTATGTGATTAAGATGCAGTTCTGAAACAGCAACAGTGAATCAAAACAATGCCATTAAAATTATAAAATTGTGCCAGGCGGTGGTGGTGCACGCCTTTAATCCCAGCACTCGGGAGGCAGAGGCAGGCAGATCTCTGTCACTTCTAGGCCAGGCTGGACCGACAGCCTCCAAAACAATACAGAGAAACCCTGTCTTGTAAAACCAAAAAATTTATAAAATTGTTCTCTGTAGCTTGATTGTATTAGCATGAAATATGTCATTTGTAAGAACATATAAAATATTGATTTGAGATAGCACTGTACCTGCTGAATATTTTAAGAGCCTACTAAGTATAAGAGGGCATACTTTTGAAATTACAAAGGCAATACAAATGTTGCTTTGTGGTTTTATTTTTTTCACATTATTGGGAGATATTTTGAAGTCGGTATTTTCTATAAACATACCTAAATGTATAATTTTAATAAATGTATCTGCCCAAATTACTGTTTATTTTCTTTTGGGTTTGGATACAAACCAGCAGGGATATGAAGTTAGCTCTTCCCTCCTGGGATCCAAGAACACACTATTTCAAATTGAATCAGAGTATTTATGTGTAAAGGAACTGTTCATCCAGAGGACACCGATGTTCATTTTGGCTTCAGTCCTTCCAGACTGAATACATATCAAGATTTCTTCAGTGTTGTTACTGCTAATTATTAGTTCTGGTAAAAATTAAGAAACAGTATTATTCTAGCTTGATCCCTCAGACTGACCAGTCATCTCAAAACAAAAGTTAAGATTTGAACCATGATTTTAAAGATGGAAATTAAAAACTAATTCCTAGGCTGGAGAGATGGAAGCAGGCATGAGAAATGGAATTAAGCCCCCACCTCCAAATCCTACTTAAGTCCCAGGAAGGCACGTCAGCCTGCCTATGATACTATTTTTCAGAGGGTGGAGGCCTGAATGACTCAAGATAGTTGGGCAGGTAGACTAACCTAATCAGTGGTCTCTGAGTGAAATCAAGAGACCCTGTCCTCAATAAATAACGTGGAAAGCAATGGGGAACAAAACTTCTGACATCAACCTTGAGCCCATACAAGCATCACTCTATGACGATCAGTTTTAATTACCAACTTGATACAGTCTAGACTCATCTAGGAAAACAGCCTCAATGAGGAATCACCTGCATCAGGTTGACTGTAGTTCTATCTGTGGGGTTTGCTGACTGCCTGGATTGATGTGGGAAGGCACAGTCTAAGTGTGGGCAGCACCTTCAGGTGGTGGTTCATATAAAGGGATATGGAAGAGGGAAAGCTTCTTGTCTTTTTGCTTTTTCGAGTTTCACTCTCACTATTGTTGCTGCTGATGGTGATTCATTTGTTAGAAACAGCTTCTTCTGGCCTCCATAGTCTGAAGGCCAGTGGCTCTCCATGAATCCTTATTGGGACCACTGAGACAATCAGCATCATATTCTAAGCAACTACCAGATCCTCAGTTTCTTTTGCCTGATCAGGCCTCATTAGACTGCTCTAAACACACCATGGAAGCTAATCTAATGAATTATTTCTTTTCTTTATCATGGCACTGGCTTTGCTCCTCTAGAGTACCCTCACTAATGTAAGCTGGACTTCAGGAAAGAATAATGTGTGCATTACAAAAAGGAATCTAAAATCAGAAGTGGAGAATGGTGTGGATTTTCAAGTCTTCTCTATCATCATTTACTTTCTTCTTTCTACACATTACAGCTATAAGCTGTTGCCCTGCTACTACTTGCTGAGTGCCCAGATATGACCGCACAGGTGGTGGGATACACTTACCATAGTCAGGGAAAATGTAATGCAGTTTTCTTGGTAGCTCCAACCAAATAAAACTGCAATAAATATGTCATATGTGCAAATTATCTTTCTTTACTTGCCCGACCTCAAATATTCCTGGTAATAATGCAAGCGGTCATTTGTTTTCAAACCTTGACCCTGTGTTTTCCAAAATGGTAATTTGTCAAAAGTTACTAGTTACCGTGACTTAAAACAGCAACAGCTCGAGGTTCTCACAGGATCTATTGAGTATAGAAGCATTTTACTCTTTAGTAGAATACACCTGTGTTTATGCAGTGTCTCTCACATTACTTTCTGTGTAGTACATATTTAGTAGGAAAATATAATCTCAGTTGTGCAATGATAGCATAAAGCTAAAATTAATACATAACAGGAGAGATTGGTAACTTCTCTTTTACAGCCTGTTTGGTGGTTTCTGTGTTAACTTGATTAGATTCTAGTCCTGATTATATAATCAAACTTATCCAGCTGTTGCTTTGAAGGTGTTTGAACATGCAGTCACAGTCTCAGTGAATTCTAATTTAAGTGGATCATTATTTGTTTTTTGAAGATGAGGCCACCCCAGAGTGGGATATGCCACTTTTTTTATTACGTTGCTTTGTTTGTTTTTTATTTATTTAGTGTGTGTGTATATGTGGGGTGTGTGTGTGTGTGTGTGTGTGTGTGTGTGTGTGTGTGTGTGTGTACATATGCCAAGAAATGGGTGTGGAAGTCAGAAGAACCTTATAGAAGTTTATCTATCTATCATGTGTTTCCAGGAATCAAACAAATCATCAGGCTTGGTGGCGACTGTCTTTATCCACTGTGAGGGTCTGACTTGACTGAAGACTTGAAAACAAAACCAGGTTTTCTGGAAAAGAGAATTTTTTTTCCTCAAGACTATAGAATTAGCTTCTGCTTGGGTTTGCAACCTTCTTCCCTGTCCTGCAACTTTTAGACTCAAAACTAACTCTCGTTGCCTGTGCACCTGCTCCGTGGATTCTAGACTAGCCCTCATAATCAGAGGAGATGTTTTCTTAAAATATATCTTTCATTTCATAGGCTGTACCTGTCATATTTGTTTTATTCCTTTGAGAACCCTGACTGCGAAAATTGGAATGGGCATATGAGCACAGCATTCATCTTCCTGACAATACAAACAATGTAAACAGCAATGTCACACTCCTACCATCATGATTCCCCTGTCACAACACACTGTATCCCCTCAACCCAGAAGCTCCCAACACAAGCTTTTCCTTCCTTAGCTTTTTGTTGTCAGATAAGCTGTCATATCAATGGGAAAAGAACTAACACAGGCTCTAGAGGACAAAGTGAAGAATATGCAGAAACAGAAGAATAGCATTGACAGAGATGGAAACTCTGAGAATCAAATGGAAATATTAGAGATAACAACACTGTGATTGAGATGAAGAGTGCCCTTGATTGGCTAATAATTAGATGTGAGACAGCTAAGGAAAGACTCTTTGAGCTTTAGGATAGATCAATAGAAACTTCCAAAGGGCAAAAAACAAAGGGAAAGAACCAAAAATGATGGAGCAGCTACCTATGGACCATAAATATACATATAATAATGCCAATATCAGAAGAGAAACAGAGAAAAGAACAAAAACTAATTGAAATAATAATTACTAAGAATTTTCCCAAAATTCATATCAGAGATCAAACTACAGAACCAGTAAGCTTGGGGGGTCATTAAGCAGAATAAATACAAAGGCAAACAACAAAACATCCCCCAACAAAAAACCAAAGTGGGGATGGATACTGCATCTACATGTACTATGTTATAATTGCAGAAGTCAAAGGCAAAGAAATATTCTTGAAAAACAATTCATGATGGTAGAGAACACTTACCACAGAGGAGCAAAGACAAGAGTTGCACCTGGATTTTGAGAACCTTTGTAAGCATGAAAAGAATGGAGTGAATATTTGATGTTAAGAGAAAAAGAATCCAATATTCTTTGACACTGTAGAATTGGCCTCAAGACTGAAGGAGAAATAACGTCTTCACACAATCAAAAGTTGTGGAGCTGTGTTGTCAGTAGATACACAACTAGAAACATTAAAATAGATTCTTCAGAGGGAAGGGAGAAGATACAGGTGGGAGACTCTGACCCAAACAAAGAAAGGAATAGTATCAAGAAGGAACAAGTGGGGGATAAAACAAACTTTTTATTTCTTTCATTCTTAGTGGCCTCTAACTTACAATACTTTGTCAAAAATAAAAATGCAACTATGTACTTGTTTATATATGATTGTTTGGGTACATATTATACTTATGGTGCTTATATAAGCTTATGGATAAGTAAAACTGAATGGTATCAACGAGTCAAAGAATGGGATGAAGAATTAGGAATACACCATTATAAAGTATTTGTCCTTTGACAGTTGTGTAATATTATTTGAAAATGGGCTTGATTGGTTGTACATATTACAACCTTTACAAAATGTAAAAAGAAGACTAATAATTGTACTAAGAGAGAAAATGGTGTGGAATGAAATGTTCAATTTAAACTTCAACAAGCATAAGAATGCTAGAAGACAAAGAACAACGAACAAGGTCCATGAATAGAAGACGTCAGTAGACAGGAGAGTCTTAATCTGGATGCTTTGGCACTCTCCTTACCCTTCTGTAGCCTGAAACACATCAGTTAAAAGATATGCGCCAGATAAAAAACACAACCACACTGCTGTCTGTAGAGAGCCCATCTGATATACAAAGACACTCATAGGTTAAAAATAAACGGTTGGAGGAGGATTTCAAAACAAATCACATTAGCAATATATCTTCTGCTAGAGTAGATGTCAGAACAAGGGACCTTATCACAAACTGTATTCCATGGTGGCTTGCTGGCTGCACCCACGTTAATACTTATTTTTTTCTTTTTCTAGCTGTATGGTTTTGGATAAAGCTGGTGAACTTTTGAGGCTCAGTTTATTCAGTTGTAAAGTGGTCAAGCCTTGCCCACAGCACTGTGTACTGTTAGAAAGATAAAGCTCGCATCTGCACATAGCAGATGTTTAAAGGGTCTAGTGCAGTTTTGGAGTTGTCAAATACCTTTTAGTTTTTTTTCTCTGACTCAAAGAATAAAAGCTCTGGCTGAGCAAGTCCAACTGAATGAGGCAATTAGCAAAACCTTCCACTGTGAAAAATCTTTCCATGATGTGAGGTAAGCATATCAGGGAAAACCCAAGGACCATAAGAATACTTTCAGCTATCAGAAAACTTGAGCTGGATATAGCAGTTAACTAAATCAATATTAACAGGGAAAACAACGGACTTCCAAGGCAATGTTAGAGTAAGGTTTTTTTTTGTTTGCTTTTTGTTTTTATTTATCCCTGCTAGTAATTCCAATTACATTATGCCTTCCAGCTACCTTGCAATCATGTACACTATTAAAAGATAGGTAAATAAAGTCTTAGAAAAACCAAAACTAATGAGTGAAAGGATTTGTTTGGTCATCCTGTCTTTGTTCATCTCCACAATAGAGGCAACATATATGCACAGGGATCTGATTCTTACACAAAGCACATTTGAAGTTGACTTTGTCTTGAAAATAAGCCGAAATCCTGTGAGATTATGTATGTGTCAGACTGTCTACTGGATATAGAATTTTGTATTTTGGGAGGTGACACTATAATCTTTTGATGTTAAAGTATCTTCAAGATTTTAAATTTGTATGTAGACCAATAAGGTATTCATTTAAAACCACAGACATCATTTTATGAACAAGGTTCAATAATGTTGAGTCTACTCTACAAGACTCTAAATTAATAGGAGAAAATTTTACCAGTGGCTTTGTTCCATGTAGTGCAGAAAGTGTAAACCATGTCATCTGAATTGTGTGAAGAAGACAAATGTACACTTCCATTGTCTGCCTGGTTTTAAGCTAGGTAAATGAGCAGAATTGATTTGCCATATGGGAATATGTGTTATTTCATGAAGAGTGAGCAATTTCTGCTCCTTTTAGAGAACACACCAGCCAAACCCTAAGCTTGTGCAGCTGAGTTTGATCTAGGTTCTTAACTCAGGAGGACTTAGCCATTAACATGTAGTAAATAGTTGATGTACTTAGCATTTAGACTTTCTATAAGAACAAAGAAAGTAAAAGTCCCAGCATAAGATACGCTCAAGTGTCAGGAGCCGTGGAGATGTAACTGAAATTTTCTGCAGGATAAGGGTCACACTATATACCACGGTCTGCTCTGAGAACACCCACTGTGAAGACTTGGCTTTTAAAAACAGCCCAGATGTTAAGCACCAAATGGCACTGGGGCTGTTGATATGGAGAGAGGTGCTACTCAATGAAGGTCATGAGTTCACTAGAGAGATGAAGTAAAGCTGGTGACATGAGTGGCTAGGCTCAGAGCCACAAGAATGTGTCTGAAAGACTACGGAGAGAAGCGGAATTGTGTGGGTCTGAGAGGTGGTGCCGGGAGATGAAGAGAGGACCAAGGAAAGGGCAGTGACTGAGTTGGGAGGCTTAGGAAGCCAGTCTGTGAACAAAGGGCATGTACCGGTCCCCTCCTTCATGCGGGGCCAGCAAGTGCTCTCCAGGCTCAAGAGTCCTTGAAAGGCACCATTGTGCCAGGCCAGGCTCAGAACCAAATGGAATTGTGCTCTCTCTTCTACTTGAGGAGGTGCCACTTCTTGAAAGCTCAATTTTCTCGCTTCTATTCATGAGCTTTCAGCATTGTTTTAACAAAAGCATGCTTGTGTTTATTTCCACCAACATCTTTACCTTGTGCCCAAATATTTCTTTCTGATTTGGACTACTTATATGGCAAACAGGACATCTTTCTTAGACTTCCAGCTACTCACCAACAAACAAATTAAAGTGGCAAGATGTGGCATTTATGAGGCTGGGGAATCTGTCATTAAAAAAAGCAAAACAAAACAAAACTGGACAGCAATCTTACAGGTTAAAACACCTTTGTTTAGAACACAAGACTGGCATTCTTGTGTGTGTGTGTGTTTACATATATATATATATAATTTTTTAATTTAAATTTAAATTAGAAACAAGGTTGCTTCACATGTCAATTCCAGGTTCCTCTCCCTTTCCCTCCTCTCCTCCGGCGCCCTCCCACCAACCCCCCCCAATATCCCCTCATTTCCCCAGGGAGGGTGAGGCCCTACATGGGAGTGTCCATAGTCTGTCATTTCATCCAGGGCAGGGCCTAGACCCTCCCCCAAGAGTTCAGGGTGAGAGTGCATCTCTCATTGTTGGATGGGAGTCCAAAGTCCATTTGTATACCCCAAATAAATACTGATCTACTATCCAAGGCTCAATAGATTACCTAGGCCTCCTCACTGATACCCACATTCTTCCTCCCTCACCGCTCCATGTGCGTCCCTCCCAAAGCTGCACGCTCGGTCGAAGAGGACGACCTTTCCTGAATAGAGGAGGACCGATCTTCCATCAAGGGTATATGAATAGCTGCGCTCCCCTGCTAGAACCTCCAAACAAGCTCTCAAGGCTGGCATTCTTAAGCTCCCTCAACAAGACTCTGCGAACTCTCTTCAGATGGTTTCTGTAGTCTGTTCATGTACCTTATAATGTCTGCATGCTATTTTGGGAAGTGCATCCCCACTGTGTCATCAGTGGTTGGGGAGAGAATATCTAGTCTTTGAGTCTCCACTTCATGTCAGCTTTCCAATGGATACATTGCAAATGCGAGGTATGACGTTGCTGATGACCCATTACTAGAAAGTGAGTAATTTTCATGAGCCTGTTTTCACTATCTTGGAAATCTTGAAATAATGTTTTGTGACTTGTCACTGACACCAGAAGAATTTTTTAAATATAAAATGTTTTATAACTGACCACTGAGCTCTTTCTTTATATTCTCTTTTGGTAGACGTTACTCTGAAGTTTCTGTACAAATCGTCTGTAGCCCTTTTCAAGTAGAACAACACAGTCTAGAAGAAAATCCGAGTCTCCTTTTTTTATACATTCAAAAACACTTGGATTGTCTTCCACTCTTGGTATAGAGTTATTTAATGCAACTAAACTAACTTTCCAATACACCGGTAACATTTGTTCATGGAAATTGGTTCTAGAGCAGTACTCTGAAACTTGAATGTACAAGTGAGCCAATTTGGTTTCTTATGTTCTGCTCTGTAAGTCACTTCATTGACTACATGTGATACAATAAATCTCTTCCTTACCCCTGATCTAGGAGTCCTTGGAGCTTTTGGAAATGCATTCTGGGACCCATTGCAGGGCCCTGCATTAGTCAGACTTTCACCACACTGACAAATACACAAGAGGAATGACTTGAGGAAAGACCAATTTAGCTCATAATTTCAGTGGGTTCACTTGCTTCTCTGCTTTGGGCTTATGATAAGAACATGTGATGGAGATGGGTGAAAATTTCATACTAGTCAGGAAGTAGATGGTAGGGTAACAGGAAGAGGCCAAGGCCAAGATATCCTCAAAGCACATATTCAGAAACTCACTTCTTCCAGTGAGACCCTGCCTTCCATAGTCCCCCATATTTCAATAGTCTCTAAGTTTTAATTTACAAATGATTAGATCATTGATTATGCTATGTTCTCATGACCTAGTATTTGTAAAATCTCTTATAGACACAGAAATATATAAATGGCACCAATCAACTTGATAACACTCCATCCAATCCAGTTGAAAATTTGGTCTGATTGCACGTGTATGCAACACCTTGCTATTATAATTTTTTTAAGTATAATTTCAGCTGACTAACCCATAATGTCACTTCTCAAATCTTTTGGTCTTAAAAGCTCATAATACTCTTAAAAGGTCTCTTATTTATTTGGGTTATATGCATCAATATTTTAAATTTAATGATTAAAATAGAGAACTTGTAAATATATGTAATAATTATCATTTAAAAATAAAGATCCCATTTCATATTAATATCAATAATGTATGTTTTGTGATGGATAGCTGTATTTTCTGAATGGTATTGTTGGAATTCCTTTGCAGATCTCCAAAACATCATGAAGGGTTTCCTGTTTTATACATGGAAAACTATTTCTTTTGTAACTGAGGACATATGATTAATCCTGTATAACACACATACACAAACACATATACATTCACACACATCCACTATTTGAATGGTGAAACCTGACAGTCTCCAATGAAAACAGGTTTCAAAATTTGTATGCAAGCAACCAAATTATTTGTTAATTTAATTGACTTGTACTAATAGTATTTCTGAACCCCTGTGTTTTGGAAGATTGATAATTCCATGTGAAAAGTCATTCCCTGTCCAGCTTGAGTGGCAGGACAAGAGTCTCCTCTTGCTGCTTAGTAACTATGTTGGAACTTCTATGTCTACATTGTTCCTTACCAAACAGTAACATTTGTGATTTCTTCAGTCCTGAGCTGGTGCTGTGGCTCACCTAGCTTGGGATTGGGATTGATAGCAAAGTGATGTTTCATTTATGGATGCAGGAAACTGTTAAACCTGTTATCCTCTTGCTCTGCTGCTGATGCAGTGCTGGCTTGATTTTTGCGGTTTCTGTGTATCCTGTATTTGTTCAGCCTCTTAAAACTCAAATTAGCTTACTTAGAGATGTGGTGATATCTTGTGTGTACAAATAAAGCGTGTCTGAAGACCAGAGGGTGGAGCTCCTACTAGCTAACAGACAGACAGGAAGGGAGATGGGTGGGCAGAGAAAGATTATAGGCAGGGGGAAACAGGAATGCAGTCTCTTTTCATCTGGGAAGTTAGTGAGGTAAGGTGTGGTTGTGGCTTGCTCTTTCATCTCTCTGATTTTTCATCTTTTACCCCTATATCTGACTCCACACTTTAAATATGAAGACATATTTCATTGACTCATCTAACTTGAAAAGTCTGGGTAGAAAAGGCATAGAGTGAACCTCAGACAAGGCCAGACTTCTTCAGGACTTTATCTTTTAACTTGACATTCTGTTTTGATATAATTTTTTGTAAACTGATCCTTCTAATGCAGTGAAAATATAGTAACCAGCCTGAATAGACCTTGCAGAGGAAAATAGATCTGCATTGTTGGTGTTTTACTCTCTCCCAAATTAAAGGATGTTAACTGGTCATTCAGGGTCACATGTCCACCCTCTAGTAGAAAAGGGGAGTGTTTGGTTGAAAACTGTCTAGAATCATATGAGGTAGGGTATGGAGTTTGTTGAAGGGATTCAGGGAAGATAGTGAGGGGAAAAATTGCTCTGCGTTTCTTCCTTCCTTGTGAAATGAAAAGAAGAGCTTTGGTGTTTTTTAGGTACCTATGTAATTTTCAACATTTGTTTTTTTATATTTATGACAGAGTCTAACTACATAGCTCTAGCTGGTCTGCAACTCACTATGTAGACCATACTGGCTTAGAACTTGTAGAGATCTGCCTGCTTCCATCTTTGGAGTGTTGGGATTAAGGGCATGTACTGCCATGCTCTGCCCATTTTCAACTTTTAATTATTACTAGGAGTCAATTTGCTATAATAGTTGTTTTGAAGGGCACTAACACAATAGATTCCAGACTATAGTCAAGATACAAAGTTTTGGAAATCTTATTCTGCACCTCACCTTCTGTCCACCACTCAGCATGACTTTTTTTGTCTTGATCCTTCAGAATCTGTCATTTTCTTATGTTTTCTCCTATAGCTGATGATCAGTAAACTGTGGAACAGAGTTTTTCTCATCCTAATTTTCTTCTTTACACTACAGATACTAGCTATCATTCTGTTAAATATCTTGATAATCAAACAATCCCTAAATGTTTATTCATTCTCCAAATATTTATTGATAACCATTGCCCTACAGCAGTGATTCTCAACCTGTGAGCCATGACCTCGTCCACAGTGGTTGCATATCAGATACTTATGTCATGATTCATAGTAGCAAGATACGGTTATGAAGTAGCAATTGTATGGTTGGGGTCACCACAACTTGAGGAACTGTATTAAAGGGTCACAGCATTAGGAAGGTTGACAACCCATGTTTTAAATACCAAGAATACAGCAAGAATGAGTCCTTGCCCCCATTCAATTAGAATGCTAGTGCAGGCGACCAATCAATAAGTGTCAATGACATCACATGGCAACAAAAGGATGGAGAGGGAGGTATGCAAAAGTGAGTGTGTGTGTCAGTGTGCACATATGTGTGACTGGAGGCCAAAAGATAATCTCTATCTTCTTCTATTATTCTCCATATTTTTATTATTTATTTTTAAATTTAAATTTAAATTAGAAACAAGGTTGCTTCACAAGTCAGTTCCAGGTCTGTTTCCCTCCCCTCCTCCCGTGCCCTCTCCCCAACCCCCCCAATATCCCCTCATTTCCCCAGGGAGGGTGAGGCCCTCCATGGGGGTGTTCATAGTCTGTCATTTCATCAAGGCAGGGCCTAGACCCTCTCCCTATTCTCCATATTTTTGAGGGTGAGAATCTTTCAGTGAACATGCAGTTTGATGATTTGGCTATACTGTCTGAGCAGATGAATTCCGAGGATCCTCCTGTCTCTACTGGCCCTCGGCACTAGAAATATAGAATTATGGTACCCTACCCAGATTTTACAGGGGAGGTGGAGATCTGAACCAGTCTCTACATTAATGTGATAGTTATCTTACTGATTCTACACCCCCAGTGAGCTTTTGGCACACGTGATGATTAGGAATGGTATCTTTGAGGGAGATATCTCAGAGATTCCAGGAAACTTGGTAGGAGAGTATTGATGAGAAGGACATTCCAGATGGAGAGGAGAACAAAGACCCTCACATGTAGGTGATCTTGGCATGTTTTCAAGAAACAGTGAGGGGCATAGTAGTGGAATTATTTTGGGGCATGGTTTGAGGCAGTAGAGGATAGTACCAGAGAGATAGACACAATTATTTATTCAGAAAAACCAGGAAAATGACAACTATTTAACTGTATGGTGTTGTTTTCGGAAGGACACACAAATGAAAACTTCTATCCTACAGAATTTACCTTGAGAAGGTTAAAAGGGGAACCTGTCATCATTTGTGCTATCTACAGGTGACGGCTCAGTGTATAGGTCCAGTTATTTAGGCAACCATGCTCTCATCCAATATTATTAGGCAGTCACATTGCCTAGACTCAGAGCTAGTTTTTATAGCTATGAAAAGGGAAAGATATACAGTTTTCTGTGCTCCAGGAGTAGGTGTGAGAAAATCAAACAGAACAGGAAGGAGGACTAAGAGGTGGGGGCTGGAGTTAGTTCCATGCTAGGGGTGGGGGTAGTCAAGTTGACAGTGGCATTTTGCTTTACTGTACACACACACACACACACACACACACACACACACACCACCCCCCAAAAGGTGGTTTTCCAAGTCCTAGTGCAAAGCTTGCCATTACAGTCATGTTACTACAACGTAACTATTGTTTCAGAAGTTTAAACGTGTTCAATTTCCATGTCACAGCCATTACCAATGCTCCTGGTCATACCCTCTGGGCTGCAATTCATTTTTCAATTGGAAGTGGAGCCAACAAAACATGACTCAAAGGGGAAACAAAGGTGACAAGGTACAGAACAACACGAAGCTGTAGGCCACACCTATCATGACCCTTCCTGGGGTTAACCCCACAGAGACTCAGCATAAGAGAAACCAGTGAGAAAAGCAAACCACATTCCGTTTTCCTTTGCAAATCAGAATTAAATCTTCATGGGATATGCAGAAACCATGGGATATGCAGAAACCGTCTTTAGCATTGGCTTCCTCTGTGCTGAAATGAGGAAAACAGCATAAGGAAGGCAGGGTGAGTGGACTGCATAATGAGCTGTGGGATCAGAGAGAAAGCAGGTCGGTGCAGGGACCTCTGCCTCCACAATCCAACTGCTGCCCACCAGCCAGCTGGCACTCTCCCTGCCCAAGGCTCTTTCATGTGCCTAGTCCTCAGAATAAGAGAGGAAACCTAGGCAGATGTGTCCCGCGCTACCGTCTCGCCAGCAAGAACGACGCAGAACACTCGGATCCTTCTGCAGTAAAGCTTTAATGCATCTTGAGAGATAGATGATCAGCTTCTTAGAGGGAGACCCCAAGCTAAGAAACCCAGCCCCTTATATAAGCCTAGGAGCTCCGAGTGAGATGTGTAGAGCCGGGATTGGTGGTTTGCACATCACCCCAGATGACGTCACGGGAGAGGCACAGTTTAAACAGTTAACTCCAACTGACAGCGACAGTTAACCCCAACTGACAGCGACAGTTAACTCCAACTGACAGTGGATGTCAGCGCCATCTTCTAACGGCAATAGCGATAGCGAGGGCGGCTCCTCACATCTCCCCCTATTCATTTATTTTTGAAGCAATAGGACACCCACAACTTTGGAGTGGAGATAGAGGTCAAATCCCCATGTGCAAATTCGGAACATGTACAAAGCTCCTCTCCAGGGTCTTATCCCCAGAGGAAGTCCTGACCAGTCCGATGTCTTTTTTCTGGGGGAAGGAGATCATGACATAGAACCTTCATGCAAGATGACTTATCTCCCAGGAGAAAGTCGTTATACCGCAGACCTCTCCTGTGCAGTGCTTAGCCTTGCAACTCCTTGGGCTGCTGAAGCCTACCCACTCTATCCCGTGCAATGAGACTAGCCTCGTGGGGTGCAAGAGCTGGGAGGCCAGCGACCTATTGCTTTAACATGGTTAACCAAATGTCAGGGGATGCTCCGTGTTCTAAGGCAGCAAGTGCTTGTGCCACCACCACTTTCTCCTTTTGTTTGGGCTCTGAGCGTACACACCATCCAAAGCATCAACACTATTCCACAGCAGAGAACTAGGCTAAATGATCCTACCCCCACCCATTCCTTAAAATAAGAAAATGCAGATGAAATCCAGGGGGAGAGGTCTTCCATCAGAGAAAGATCCAGATGCGTCGAATTCACTTGCAGGATCGCCATTCTCAACTCACGGAGTGTCTGCTCAAACTCAAAAGTCCAATTCTGTAATAAATGTTGAGACAGAGCTTTTGACAGGTTAGCTGCTCTTGTAAAATTCTCATATTGTACTAAGTGACACAAAGGCCAGGCAACTTTGTTCACATCCCAATTTGGCCATCTGCCACAATATATCCAATTGTTCCTGAACCAAATTAATCTGTTGGTTTACCAACATCAGGCCTCCTTGTATCTGAGAATTGGCAGTGGCCTGTTTATCTAGGACCATGGTCACAGTGGCCTATAGTTCATTAATGGTTTGAGTTGTCTGCACAGTGGCAGAAAGTGCAAGGGCCGAGGCGGTAACCGAAGCAGTAACCGCGGCGGTGGCTATCAGGCCCACAATAATAGCAGAGATCCCAAAAATCTCGCTTTTCCCTAAACAAACTCAAATTACTTGGCGCCTCAACAGGAGCTGGAATAAATCGAGGCATGCGCATTACCA